>NC_064926.1:508683062-509337693 GCF_023897955.1 Schistocerca gregaria | reverse complement strand
GATATTGTCAAGAACCCCTATCAGGCTATCGTATATTGTTATTATTATTGTTACGTCTCAGATACATATCGAACAACAGAAGTCCTTCCAACGTCCACGCTTTAGGAAATGTGTAAAAGAGAAGAAATAAGTTTCCCTTGAACCTGAGCGGGGACGCTACACACGTCTGAAGAAATCGTGAGGTAGCACGGGCTGGCAATATTTTACACGGGTTGTACACAGTCAAAATAAGCCAGTGGGTTTTGCAGGGTGTCGTAGATCATTAGCTTTCCTTCACTGCACTGCCAATACCTGTTCTGACTCTTGAATGGCTACGTAGGTTGTCCTAGTACACTTATAATAGTGGCAACTACCAGCGTTAGCAAAATACATTGTCGTGGAGAAGTGTGTCACAATGTGCTCAGCAGATCTAACACACCAGTTAGGCAAAATTTAGCACGATATCCCTCGGGAGGACATCCAACAATTCTGTTAATCAATGCCAAGCCAAGTGACTGGTTTCATAAGGGCCAGAAGTAGACCAACGTCATATTGACTTGCTCAATTTACGAAGCTCTTTCTTTCGAATAAATCACTCAATTCATCTGAAATTGCGACCGTTTATTTGTCTGTACATGAACATCACATCTACTAATGCCAGTCTCATTAGGATAATTCATTCGTGGTGTGTCTGTTTGTTACTGGAAAACACCTGCCATCACTGGGAAGTCACTAGCCCTTGAAGCAGTGTATTAGGTCCGGGCACAAACAATTCACTTCGAATTGTGGAAAAATGGTCCTTATCTCCAGGCAAGAGAAAAGATCACGTTTCCAAAGATACCGGAAACTTACCCTAGAGACCATAATGCAGAACACAGGACGAGCATACATCTGTCGATACTACACTTAAGCTGGCGATAGCAATTTCCTTACGTATTACTTGGAGAGACAGGTTTCCATTGCCCTGTGGTACCGCCGTTTACCGCAACTGCGCGACTGGACAGGAAGTCTAGCCGGCTGAGGGGTTGACTGTCGGCGAGACAGTGAGTCTCCGGTGAACCTGCGTCGGCGAGAGGCAGGGACGGGAAGCGTGGTCGGCGCTGACAGCCGCCTGCGACCAGCTCTCTCGGTTCCGCTGATTTGCATAGGCGGCGGCGGCGGCAGCAGCCCTCTGCCCGGGACCGGCCGACCGGCCGCGTCAGCACAGTGCTGACTTAATCTGGGATCGCCGGAGACAGTCCGGCCGCTGTCCGGGAATACTGAGCAGCCGCTCAGCTCACCAGCGCTCCAGCCCTCCAGCGCTCCCACGGCTTCCCTACCCAGGCTTCGCTGTGAACGAGCTTCGTCTCACTGTACAGGAACGGCAGGGCGTTCCGCGGCCACATGAAGCAATACGGCGAAGGATTAGTAATCAGCGTGTCCTGTGTAATGCGAGAGTTAATTTGTGCTTCTTTCATCCTTTTCGGCGAATGTAAATGTTTTTCTTTTGTTAATTCACCCTTGTCTCATTTCTGTGCACGGTGGTCGGCTGGAGCTATTCAGCCAAAAGTATACAAATTGGTAAAATAGATGAAGGCTACCTTCTTTTTCAACCTGCGTTTGGTCACGAAACGGAAACCACAAAGAAATTCAGAAATGATTTACTTGCAACATTTAGCTACACATTCCAGTTACTTCTCTACACAGCCGCCGCTCAGACCAAGGCGTTTGCCGTAGCGTGGCACCAATTTTCCAATAAACTAGTCGTAGAAGGCAGCCGCCTCTGATATGCACCAATTCCATATGCTGGTCTGCAGCTCGTTGACTGTGCCGGCCGGCCGGTGTGGCCGAGCGGTTCTAGGTTCTTCAGTCTGGAAACGAGCGACCGCTACGGTCGCAGGTTCGAATCATGCCTCGGGTACGGATGTGTATGATGTCCTTAGATTAGTTAGGTTTAAGTAGTTCTAAGATCTAGGAGAGTGATGTCCCATAGTGCTCAGTCAGAGCCATGTTAACCATTTTAGCCATTTGACTGTGCCAAAATGGTGTCAGAGCCAGCGGTTCATGTGAGAGAAGAGATGAAAATCAGAGGGCGTCACTTCTGGACTCTGTTGTTATTATTGTTGTGGTCTTCAGTCCAGGTATGGGTTTGATGCAGCTCACCATGCTACTCTATCCCGCGCTAGCTTCTTCACATCTCCCAGTACCTACTGCAACCAATATCCTTCTGAATCTGCTCAGAGTATTCATCTCTTGATCTCCCTCAGCGATTTTTACTCTCCAGTACTAAATTGGTGATCTCTTCATGCCTCAGAACATGTCCTACCAACCGATCCCTTCTTCTAGTCAAGTTGTGCCACAAATTTCTCTTCTTCCAAATTCTGTTCAATACCTCCTCAATAGTTATGTGATCTAGCCATCTAATCTTCAGCATTCTTTCGTAGCACCACATTTCGAAAGCTTCTATTCTCTTCTTGTCCAAACTATTTATCGTCCATGTTTCACTTCCATACACTGCTACACTCCATACAAATACTATCAGAAACGACTTCCTGATACCTAAATCTATACTCGATGTTAACAATTTCTCCTCTTCTGAAACACTTTCCTTGTCATTGCCACTCTACGTTTTATATCCTCTCTACTTCGACGTTCATCAGTTATTTTTCTCCCCAAATAGCAAAACTCATTTACTACTGTAAGTATCTCATTTCTTAATCTAATTCCCTCAGCATCACCCGACTTAATTCGACTATATTCCATTATCCTCGTTTTGTTTTTGTTGATATGCATCTTATATCCTCCAGACTCTATGGAGGGTAATGAAACAGCTCCAATCGAAGACGCTAGAGGAGTGACTTCGTTGCAAAATGTGGCCTAGGACTGTCATGAAGAAGGAAACGCATGACACTCACGTTATGTTGGCTGCTTGGAATCAGGCGAAATCCCTTGGAAGGCATTCCACACTTCTCAGAGACAATAATTGCTAGGCATCTTTAAATGCTCACAGTGTGCTCAGAACTGACGACTCCTACGCGATAGATTTCATAGTAGACACACAGTGCAACAAATCTGTGCAAAGGTTCACCAGATTCTCACTGTGGTTTTAACTTAGTGGCCCATCGAAGGTTGAAAAACTAACCCTCGTACATCGATGGAGAAATTTTACGGGTTTCATCACTTTTAGGTGATTTTACTCTAACTCAAATGCGAGCAGATAATATGAAATTAATGCAACCGTGCCACTACGTTGTCAATGGTGAGGCTGGTGATGCATGAAAATGTTCAGGATGAAAATGGAAATATGAATAGTGCAATGGAGCCACATCGAACTGCAGAAAGCTTATGTCACCGAGGGAGAGGATAGAGATGGAAATGAATGGGTTGAAGTGCAGTGCTGTTGATTAGGGCGGGAAGGAGTGATACTGTGTGTGATCAAAGTTATCTGAGCACCTGTTAATAGGTCTTACTGTCGGACTGTCTACCTTTCACTTTTATGACGGCTAGGGCTCAGCTGGGTACACTTCCAATACGGTGTTCCTCAAGAACCGAAACCAGAGAAGGTAGTGATGTTTGAAACTGGGGCATGAACCGAACTCAACGCACGGCTCATCCCTGATGGAGGTTCTGGACAGTCGAGTCCATTTCAGGAATGTCGTTGTCAACAGACCTTTGTCTCACAGATGCTGTTTTTTCGAAGGGTGCATTATTATGCTCTTACAAAAAATTATCGATTTCGAGCTCTTGCCCTGGTGTACGCAGCAATCAGTGCTGTAAAATGCATACATAGCCTTCCGTATTTAGTCCCTTCTTCAGCGCTTTTAAGGGATCACATGTTAGCCACGAAAATCACTCTCCTGCTGTAAGACCATCACATCCCTACTCCACCGTTGGCACTGTACACCACGTTCTCCAGGCATTCACAAACCCAAATCCTCCCATCAGACTGCCACCGCTCTAAGTCACTCACTCCCAGTCAGCCAGCCGCAGTGGCCGAGAGGTTCTAGGCACTACAGTCTAGAACCGCGCGACCGCTACGGTTCCAGATGTGTGTGATCTTCTTAGGTTAATTATGTTTAAGTAGTTCTAAGTTCTAGGGGACTGAAGACCTCAGACCTTAAGTCCCATAGTGCTCAGAGGCATTTGAATCATTTGAACTCCCAGTCACCTACTGCTGAGTGGCGTCGTCATTTGCACCACCTCAAGCATCACTCAGCACTGGCTACAGAAATTTTTGTCGTAGGAGGAGCTGAACGATCACTATACACCGTACTTTTTAACTCACTACGTACAGGCCCTGTGATAACTAGGCACCTGGTAGCACTTTGTAACTGATGAGTTACTCCTGCTGATTTCAAGCAATTTTTGCGGGCAACCTAAGCAAAGCTCGACGATAAATGGGCATCAGAACGTGAGATCTGCCGGGTATTGCTTTAGCTGCAGCTGTTCCTTTTGCGTTTTCTCTTCGCACTCACATCACAAAGAGCCGGCTTTGGCACTGTAGAATCACTGAAATGTTCTTGATGAATTTTTTGTCTGAGGTGACGTCCAACGACTCGTCCACTTTCGAAGTCACTGCGCTATGTTGTCCGGCCCACTCTGTCGTTATCGCCCTCTACTGACAACATACCCGTTCACCTTCTATAGTGGAAGACAGCCTCTCGTGATATATAGTGGTCAGTTCCACATTACTTAAGCGTTGCCTGATGCTTTTGACGAGACAGTATAATTTATCAAGTAACAATCGTAATAACAAGCTTCCTGAAGACCCCTCACCAGGATGTTTGAGAAATAACATCTGATTTAATTTTTACAATACTATTCCGCATTCTGACAGTAATGCATTTGTAAGTTCAGTTTTCCCCTTTGAAATTAGTGCTTTAAGTGTATTTATAATTAACGTTAACGCTTTAATACAATAATATTTTGTAATGTTTAGTCATTTAATTGTGTTACACTTAAAGTGAGAATGTGTAATCTCTTCCCACGTCATAGAGGGCCTCTTTCCATAGGTAGTTGTACTTTACATTGTGCATGGACGTCATCTCTGGCAACAGTGGTGCTAATACAAACAAGAAATAAAATTGTTATCTTTTACCGTCATTATTTACGTTCAATCTACGCTTCTTTTTTGCAGATGTATATTTCTTAATACATTCCAAGAACAGAAACGCCATTGACCTCACAGTGTAGATTACAGACAAAAAATAGCGCCACATCAAGGACTAAAATATACTGAATATTTAACTACCGTGTTACGATCAGCAAATGGTAACTGGCAGCTCACTCGTAAATGGAGAGATTACACGGAAAATGACTGATTCAAAAATGGTTCAAATGGCTCTGAGCACTACGGGACTTAACGTCTGAGGTCATCAGTCCCCTAGAACTTAAAACTACTTAAACCCAGCCAACCTAAGGACATCACACACACCCATGCCCGAGGCGTGATTCTAACCTGCGACCGTAGCGGTCTCGCGGTTCCACACTGAAGCGCCAAGAGCGGCTCGGTCACTACGCCGGCAAATGACTGATTAATTTGGGAACTGGCTATGATTCACTGCTTGGTGTTTTAATATCCGTTGGAAGCTATATTCCAGTTCTTGGACGCAGTCTAACAGCTCTTTCTTTTCTCTGTGTTCTTACTATAATCGATCGTTGTGTATGGCGACTGTGCAGAACGAAGAGCCATCGCAGTGAGAAGAACTTGCTCAGTTGTACACCAGGTTGCTTATATTATTTGTGGATAGTCTAACATTGAATAAGTTGTAGGGCGATTTAAAGGCTCATGGAATCTAAGGTAAGACTGAGGTTAATAAATGTTTATTTGCTCTAATGACTGACTAAAATCACCATAAAAATTAACCGACGATGACGTCCTCTAAGAATCGAATCAAAATTACAAAACGAAGCCAACACCGTCGGGAGGCATCTAAAAGTGCAGAATATTATGGAGAAAGTGCAGCATGATTTCCTCACCTGGAGTGCGCTTCTAGGCGCTACAGTCTGGAGCCGAGCGATCGCTACGGTCGCAGGTTCGAATCCTGCCACGGCCATGGATGTGTGTGATGTCCTTAGATTAGTTAGGTTTAATTAGTTCTGAGTTCTAGGCGACTGATGACCTCAGAAGTTAAGTCGCATAGTGGTCAGAGCCATTTGAACCGACCTCACCTGGGCAGCTTGTGAAGTCACACTTTATGTTGTGAGTGCCAAAGCAAGCAAGTAACAAGTTGTTCGGAATATGGATTGCTCTATCCCAGTTGCGACATTTATATTTTCCCAGTATCAGCAAACAATGCTTCCATCAGCACCAAACCGCGGCTGGGAGACAAGTGACTCTCACGGCTGATGGCGATCGAATGACCATGAAAAACACAACTCCCTCAACAACTTGGAACTTTTGAAGAAGGTACCACTCAAAGCTGTTGCAAGTGTGACAGACGAGAATATTGCTTATTTAATAAAAAATGTGGAACGCTGCGGAAACTTCGCACTCTTTTGGTGCAAAACTCACCTTACAAAAGAATATGTTGGTAGTGGGATGGAACAGTGACTGGTCAGCTTCTTCACACCAAGCCTGTCGTCAGTTCGATTTGGTGCACCAAAATTTGGTGAGAAAGCAATTGAGCTTACCTCACTGGTCGAATGGCTTCTTTAGGCCTGAATAGAACAGGCAAAGATGTTGTGCTCAATTATTCTTTGTAGTTGGCAATGGTGGTATGCCGCCTTCCTCAAAGGAGAGGAGAGGCCAACTTGCGCAAATCTGCCCGACTCTCAGGGGACCTTTGCCCTTCCTAATGAGATTCACTGACCACCCCCTGCTGACCAAGGGGAATCAGAGACCACACAAGAAGATCAGCTTCCTAGAGAAACAAAAGCAAAGCTGTCCTTCTAGAACATGTGCCCATTACACTCTAAATAATACAAACCACGAAGTAGTGGCAAAAATGAATCAATATCATGTAGATGTATGACAGATGTTACAAGGTACATCGTAACAGGCCCCACTAGGGTATCGTGATAGTTTCTTTTGTTATAGCACCTCCTTAAAAAGTTTAAATATTTAGGTTGATGCTAGTCTCGAAGTTACTGTATTTTCTAAAGCCTTTTCGCTACTGCTGTGGAGGTCGAGTTGCCACTGTTGTTATGGTAGGTCGAGCTTGCGGGTTCGTGAAACGGCTTCTGGTGCAGTACACCACCTGCCACTATTACACAGGTATGCCTCAGGGTCAGGTAACAGGGTAGGAGAAGGAAGGTTGTACAACACTCCAACAAACTAGTAACAAAATCATACGATTCAGTTAAAAAGGTTTACTTATCTTTGCGACTGCTTCAATACTGAAGCCTGTAACACTGCGCCGGCCGTTGTGGCCGAGCGGTTCTAGGCGCTACAGTCTGGAACCGCGCGACCGCTACGGTCGCAGGTTCGAAACCTGTCTCGGGCATGAATGTGCGTGATGTCCTCAGGTTAGTTAGGTTTAAGTAGTTCGAAGTTCTAGGGGACTGATGACCTCAGAAGATGAGTTCCATAGAGCTCAGAGCCATTTGAACCTGTAACACTGGTTGCAATATAAAAAGAGGCCCTCAAAGGCTAAGTGCAAATAATCGTAGGTAAGCTTCACATGCACAAAGCAAATGCAGTTTACAATAGCTGTCTGTTCACTTCTGAGAGTTCACTAAACGACGTTCTCTTTCTAAGTCAGCCTTGGACGATGATCTATAACGAAGTGGGAGAGAACTGCTCTTCCGTCTTCCGAGTAGGCCTTTGTCCGTTGTCTTCCGGTCATTGGCGGATTGTACTCATCCGGCTATTGGCTGAGGCGAAGCGGTTATCTTCATCCTCAGCGCCGCCTGTGGCGCTCGTGTAACTCGCAAAAGTGGCGAGTCTCTGTGGCACGGGCACCAGCTAAGATATTCGAATCTGTGGTGCTTTTGCCCTGGCTATGTCTTTTTCGGACGACACTGCTCCCTAGAAGACAACAATTAAAATATAATCAAACAAAAAAATTGAAATGGGTGAAAAATAACACGTTTGTAGCTCACATATTTTAACTTACACACGGCATCCTGTACTAAAGAAAATTAATCAGTAGATGTAGTCCAAAAGAAAATATCAAATATATTCTTGTTTCGACAGACTCACTTTTACTAAAAACCATAGTGAAATTGTTTCAGAAAGTAAAGAACTGCTATACACATGAGATTCTTACTAAGTGCCACTCGCTGGGAATTCAGAACTGGAACAACGCTTCAAACAGATGCATAATAATTACACGAGAGATGAAATGATTTTACAGGAGGAGATTTTACAAGAGCAAACTTCCTGTGGCTCACTAAACCATAGAATTTAATAAGGATGAAAATCTTATCATAGAAGTAGCCAAGAACGTTAATATTTCTCCTGTTCCACACCCATACACGACTTCAGTGGGAAATGGCAAGACGAGCTGACGATAAATAGTAAAGAGAGACATAACTTCTATCCATACATTGTCCGCCCCGATAGCAGCCGGCACGGGTAACTCAGCGTGTTCGGTCAGGGGGCTGCTCGCCCTCTAAATAAAAAAGAACTGAGTAAAGGTGTCAGTGATCAGATTGAACGGATGTCTTGTGACGTCCGTCCAGACCACACGCAGTGAACATTACCGAACAAAATGGAATGAGAGGCGCATTAAAAAAAAAAAAAAAATGGCTGAATGGTCAGCGCGACGGACTGCTGTCCTAAGGGGCGCGGTTTCGATTCCCGGCTGTGTCGGGGATTTTTCTCTGCTTAGGGACTGGGTGTTGTGTCGTCTTAATCGTCATTTCATCCCCATCAAGCGCAGGTCGCCCAGTGTGGCGTCGACTGTAATAAGACCTGCACCAGGGACCTGCCCCCTAAGGGGCTTCCCGGCCAATGACGCCAGACGCTCGTTTCCATTATTCATACATTCTACCTGATATTACAGGTGCCCATGGCTCCACAATTTTAGATGCAGTTGAAACGGGGTAACCTCAAAAATAAAGGGACTGTAACGAAAACCAGTTTCGGTGTACATGTCAGTAATTCACTAGGGGATTGGTATCAAGTACTTTTAGTGAACGGATAAATTATTTGTGCTAATCTCAAAAGTGAAATATATCACTTCTCGTCGATGTAAAGTGTATTCTAGAAGATTTGGGATGTGATGTGGCTATAAACTTACAAGAAAGCAACACGCGCATCTTACATAAAAAATTAATACTTCCTATGTTTTATTTTAGAACAGGATTTAATGTCACCAGTAAAATACTTTCGTTGTCCTTATCTATTAACATATTTTATTATTGTACAATAAATACTTATATACATTTTAAATTTTATATGTCGAAAGTCTCTCTCCATATGTGATCGCTAATCTTTACTTGCGACGTTATTTCATTCTTGTTAACAAATAACTGATTCTGGTTTACTCTAAATTTGTTGTGTGTTCGATACATTGCTTTACATTATTGAACTCTCGGCTTGCTGCATGCGAAGATACACAATTAAAGAAAAATGTCTATGCGAAAATGCGGGTCAGAGATGGAACGGACTGTTAAAATGTACGTGCAAGAATCGGGGGAGGTTGCACAAAATTCCTGTCCATTTCGAGGTCACTGTTAATCCCTATCTGAGATGGATAAGAATGTTGTTACAAATCGGTCGTGTTATCGTTGAAGGAAATACATAGCTGCACTCCACCTGAGGTGTTTTCGGGAAACCACGTAAATTCCAAATCTGGATTTAGGGCTGGAATTTGATCCTCGCTCCTCCCGTACGCCAGTCCATGGTCGTGTTCATTGTGCCAGCTCACTCGACGAGATGCTCTGGTAGGGAAACTTGTGCCATAGTGACAACAGAGGCCTTCTTCTTCTGTTGCTCCTCTGCTAAGAGCCGTAAGAGTGGCCTTGTATAAACATTAATTCCACGCCAGACGTAAACGTCACCAGCGGGGCATTCTGTTTTACGAGGCAGTAACCCAAGTGCTGTCTGAAGTGCAGAGAGCGTTACATTCACCATTAAGGATGTGAAATGGAAAGAGGGAGTAAATACGTCTGGACATTCCGCAGTCTGGCTCCAGACAACTATTTTCAGGTTCTTGATGTGAAGACACATTTGCTCCGTCTGCACCTTCACTCAGACGGTACGGGAGATGAGTCATGTACGGTGTGTCACGAGGATGGAATCTCCACTTTACTGCTTATGAAACCCCACTAGTCGAATAACAGGCCAAAATTACAGAAGCATCCTGAGATTGATGATAAAATGAATAGGCGAAAGCTGTAAAAAAACATGAAAATTGTCAGGTACAAGAGACCAGTACATAATTAAAGTAAATACATCAATATCTTACGGCAGTCTTCGTAATGGTGTGACAATAACTGAAGGAATTCATGAGCAACAAAAGTAGCGAATACTTTATTGAAAAAGATACAGGAACTACCAGCATAACGACAAAATATATATTTATTAGAATGTGTGACCACTGACTGCTAGTAAATGAAAGTAATACGCTGTACAGCTGATGGCTCATACGTCAGAAGAGGCTTGTAAGACATTAATCCGGGGAATCTACTACGGCACAGTAGTCCTTGATTTGTGAACAGGGATGTTCCCATGTGAAGTTTTACTCTGTCTTTTTGAATACATACTTCATTCTAAAATAGCTCTCTTGGAATATCATTTCATAGAAGTAATTACTCTACCAACTCCATTGTTTAAAGAAGGTTTGACATTACGCGTTACCACATTGCACCTATGGTAAGCAACAGTTTGAATATTTATGTAGGAATAGAAATCTAGCGCAGCAGCTGCATGCTTGCTGTTTGTTGTCGTGCTTTCAAGAAATCTACAAAAATATTGTCAGGGTGAGAGGTAAGTGGAAATTTTGATTAGGGCCACATAATTATTTTACTTCAGTTGCGTAAGTAATATAAGAACAAGTTGCATTCAGACCAGCTACAGTTCATTTCAAATTAGTTTTTGTTTAGTGAAAGGTTAACGCATGAGATAAATCCGATAACAGTTTTTGGGTACACAGTGTAGTAGTACGAAAATTTCTTACAGAGTGGGAGATCAAGTTGGGCTAAATTTCATACAGAAGCATGTAAAGGACAGGTTACAGCCTCTTTGACGCTTCTGCTGTGTGGACACAGCAGACTGCCATCTCCTGTTCTATACCTGTCTGAGAATGAATTTTACTACCAAACAATTTTATGGCACTTCCGTTCTTCTCAGTTAACTTCCCTGTCATGAGCCAGCTAAAAGGCCTCAAAGATGCAGAAATAACAGGTCCCCCTCACTGTATCAAGAAGAAAGGAGGTACAGATATAATTAGCAGTGAGTCGTTGACTGTAGTGAATACTTTAATGTTTGCGCGCAGCATTAAAGATTTGACTTTACTGACTCTTGGGATCTGCATATTAGGTTAGAACATAGGTTACACGACAGTTTGAGCATTATCTGCCCCATAACAGTAGGACCAGAATTTTCTAGGATTCTTAGAACTTTACCACCCATCAGTATAAAAATTAAGAAAGGAAGGACAGAAACACAGCACTCTGTAGGAATCTCACTGTTTTCTTTTAATTATTTTTGCGTATCCATATTTCAGCTATAAACAGCCGTCTTGACTACTACAATGCTAAGAAATCACAAAATCAGAATTGATTTATGTAAAACAATAAGTAAAATTACGTATTGTCCAATAGCAAAGATCCATTGTAGTCAGTATATTATACGAGTGAGCTATCATCCAACAAACTCGCCGCAGAACATGCCACCATATGACTTAACTGGTCATAAGGCAAACTCGTTGCCAGGCCATGATGCCATAAGGGATACCTACTAGCTGCAGTGTCATCCTCTGCTTCGGATCGTCATGTGGATATGGTATGAAGTGCCATGTGCTCAGTACACTGCTCATACAGCCATTTTGCAGACCCCACACCACGAAGCTACCGCTATTCACTCAAGTTTACCGGTGTATAGGCGGATGGAACCTGGGGTTGTTGTTTACAGCAACTATAGCAGCCATAGTCTCCATCACATAGTAGAAGTATAGCCCTCTATATTAAAAAATAACTAACCCAGTTTGATTCGAATATACTAGTTAAAAATACTTTTTTAAATAAATATAATAAGGAAGTATATTTGCATGTCACCTTCCAAATACATTAACAAATGTCAATTTACAAAGTGTCGGTTCATGTGTTTGTGGTGAAGTGATTCACCAACTCTTATGCAAAACATCATTAATACGATCATAAAACTGTCCTCTACAGAATTGATACATTGCTTGAAATATAAAATTAATTTCTCTTAATATTTACTTGAGGATCGCCTTGATAAAATATTGTTCCATACCAATTTCAAATTAGTCATAAACTGAAATCTAGCGTAGCCACTCGTATCATTGGAGGTAAGTGAGCTACTAAATAACTGATTAAAAGGAACCTAAACAGGTACATACAAATCTTTTTTTTTCCTTTTTGAGGTCAGTATACATCATAGTAAAGTACTGACGATCAACCTGACAAGGGTACTTTAAACAGTCCCATTTACTGATTCATATAAATGTCATCTACTTACACTACTGGCCATTAAAATTGCGACACCAAGAAGAAATGCAGATGATAATCGGGTATTCATTGCACAAATATGTTATACTAGAGCTGACATGTGATTACATTTTCACGCAATTTGGGTTCATAAATCATGAGAAATCAGTACCCACAACAACCACCTCTGGCCGTAATAATGGCCTTGATACGCCTGAGCATTGAGTCAAACAGACCTTGGACAGCACGTACAGGTACAGCTGCCCAGGCAGCTTCAACACGATACCGAATTTCATCAAGAATAGTGACTGGCGTACTGTGACGAGCCAGTTGCTCGGCCACCATTGACCAGGCGTTTTCAGTTGGTGAGAGATCTGGAGAATGTGCTGGCCGGGGCAGCAGTCCAGTACCCAGAAAGGCCTGTACAGGACCTGCAGCATGCGGTCGTGCATTATCCTGCTGAAATGTAGGATTTCGCAGGAATCGAATGAAGGGTAGAGCCACGGGCCGTAACACATATCAAATGTAACGTCCATTGTTCAAAGTGCCGTCAATGCGAACAAGAGGTGAGCGAGACGTGTAACCACTTGCAATCCATACCATCACTACCGGTGTATGCCAGTATGGCGATGACGAATACACGCTTACAATGTGCATTCACCGCTATATCGCCAAACACGGATGAGATCATCATCATGTTGTACACAAAACCTGGATTCATTCGAAGAAATTACGTCTTGCCATTCGCGCACCCAGGTTCGTCGTTGAGTACACCATCGCATCGTCAAGGGTAACCGCAGCCACGGTCTCCTAGCTGATAGTTCATGCTGCTGCAAACGTCGTCGAACAGTTCGTGCAGATGGTTGTTGTCTAGCAACCGTCCCCATCTGTTGACTCAGGGATCGAGACGTGGCTGAACGATACGTTACAGCCATGCCGATAAGATGCCTATCATCTCGACTGCTAGTTCCCTATTACCCTCCTGAACTCACAGATTCCATATTCTGCTAACAGTTATTGGATCTCGACCAACACGATCACCAATGTCGCGATACGATAAACCGCAATCGCGATAGGCTACAATCCGACCTTGATCAAAATCGGAAACGTGATGATACGCATTTCTCCTCCTTACACGAGGCATCACAACAACGTTTCACCAGGCAACGTCGGTCAACTGGTGGTTGTGTATGAGAAATCGTTTGGAAACTTTCCTCATGTCAGCACGTTGTAGGTGTCGCCACCGGCGCGAACCTTGTGGGAATGGTCTGAAAAGCTAATCATTTGTATATCAAAGCATCTTCTTCCAGTCGTTTACATTTCGTGTCTGTAGCACGTCATCTTCGTGGTGTAGCAATTTTAATGGCCAGTAGTGATGTAAATTTCTTCTCTAACGTGTGACGTCGCTCCAACTGCAGTACGCTGCTTGCAAAAAAAGTGTATCACATCACCTTATATCTAGCCTCTAAGGCCAATAGCTGAATAATGTTTTACTTGTTTGATGATTAAACCGACATAACATTGTATAGCACCAACAAAATAGAGGATAAAACGATCCACTAATAATAATAAACCATGTTGTTTCATACCGTGGCTAGTATTATCATATTACAGGCAGACCAAAATTTCCATGTAAGTTCCTTCTAAATCGTGACGTTTCCTGTCTCAAAGTAGGAGACCGTCGGCGAACTTCCGAAACCATCTGCTCTTTACCAGTATCAGCTCAGTGACCAAGTTGACACATCATAACCCCCCGATGGCAGTATATCTTCATCTCCTAATATGGAAAATTTGATCACACTGGATCGTTGCTTTTGGATAACGTGGTGTTTTACTTCTTACTTTATGTAAATCACTTCTGATTCTGTAATTTTCCTGCCTTTTATTTTAACGCAAGAATAGTTAAAAATCTGTAGGATTTTGACTGATGACTGCGTTCCTATCCTTTCTTAATTAATATACGTTGATAGTGTGCAACAGTTCCTTATGGATTCAAAGCTGGTTAAATTTAAGAGATGTTAGCTGTCGGAGAGGAACAGTACTTTGCTTCCTATCGATCCAGCACCGCACCTGGATGGTAGACGGGCTTCAGGGTGAAATCCATCGAGCCTATTTATTTTCGCAGTCCGAACAGCACATGAAACTCGCGGACTTTCAGTTCCGTTTCTGACCTTTCCGGAGTGTGTGAGAGTCCACTCGTGGCACTGTAATAGGGAGGCAGCGGGACATGCGAGCTCCCGGGTCGCAACCCCGGCGTCGCTAACAAGCCGTGGCCGGTGCCTGCCTGCCTATAGCGGGAGGACGCCGCAATTACTGGCCGCCGCGTCGCCGGAGAAACGGCCGGCCGCTCTCCCTGTCGCCGCGGCCGCTGCCGCGCTGACACGAGGACGCAGCCGGCGGGGCGAGGCGAGGCGCTGCCTGGAGACGAGATTTATTTGCAGCTCCGCGTCCGGCGCGTCTCTCCGAGAGGCGATCCTCCAGCACCGGTGGACGCGCGCAGCACACGGCACACGGACCGTTTCTGACGTCATAGCGTGGAATAGCGCGTTCGGGTGTCTTTCCGAACGTGAAGAGCAATATCTGGCACGTCAGATATTCTGCGCGTTGGCGAATTAGATGGCACAACGCCTCTTACGTCACACGCACGCCGTCTTCCTTCAGTACAGAGTTGTGAGGCGCCATATTGGCATTCATTTCAAGTCTATATGTATATATGCCGCTTCTGAGCACCAACAAATTGAGAATCACTGGAAAACCCGTTGTTAACTGTGTGATTCGTTCCAATAAAATAATGAGAAACATCATATTCGTGGCAGAATAATTATTGTAACTTGCGTATTATGAGAGTAGGTTAAGTGAAGCCAGCGACACACTGAAGATCCACCCAAAAGGCATTGTTCCTGGTGCAATTTGTTATAATTAAATGTCAGTTAGTAACATATCCACGATTAAGGTTTTCTGGAGTACCTAACATACTATGATTAGAATCCTCGGGTTTGTTGTTGGTGTAGCGTAATGACTACCCTCACTGCCCGCGGTATAGCTGTTGGTATTTGCGGTGATTCTCGTCTTCTCACTTCCAAACTTTTTTCCTAACATTCTCGTTTTTATTGGGTTCTGATACTTCATTATTAGTTTAATAAAAGTGTATACTATAATATTTGATGTTATGTAAATATAGATTCACCTTTTTTTTGAGGGGTGACTTTGTTCGATATGCTTGATCTACAGGACAGCTTGCGCTACTTGATAAAGATACTCGTATTTTGCTCCTTTTTCATTTTCGCTTCGTAATTCACATGTTGCAAAGTTTCTGCTACTGGGTAGGAACACTGATCAAGTAAGACTGACCTTGGGGTTTCACTAAAATGTGGGAACGATGAAATAATGTTTATCTTATGCGGAGAAGTATTCCAAATTTGTACCGCACTGTTTGTAATGGAACTTCTACAAGCCTGTGTCCTTATTGATTGGACATGGTACTTTCCTTTTCGTCGACGATGGAGGAAATGTGCGTTTTAACAGAGCTAACGTGGGAATTCTGCCCGCGCCCGTTGAGTAAACAATGTGATCTACGAACTAGAAACATCCCTCAACTGCCGTTGGAGTGCGTTGCGATCGCGTATACCACGTTGGGGACCACGTACCGTATGCACAAGTCACATCGTTCCTGAGCGTTCAGCCGCTTCTTGAAATTGGCATGCTCAACGTTAACGTTCGACAACACGGCCCGTGTGCCGACGGCTTTAGTAGCTGGCCACGGCGCTCCACGCCGCCTACTGGGGCCGTATACAGGTGAGGTCGCAGCCTCCTCCTTATACACAGCCACCTCCAACAACATGTCGATAAGATAGCGCAGTGGTGCTCTAAAATAAAGATCAGTTCTACAAAGTGCCAGGCGATCTATTTCACCCGTAAAATCAAGCCCCCTTATCGTCAATTCATCATTGACGCCAGAGAGTTAACTTCGAGAATTTCAGTTATTTACCCAGACCTCGAAATAAATCAACGCCTAACATGGAACAAGCACCTCACCACCGCAGCAAACAAATGCTGTGCTCTCTTCTGTAGGCTATATCCCCTGCTCAAAGGCGACGGTTATAACCATTCAGTGCAAACTTCACCTCTGGCGCCAGTTCGTACTTCCTGTGATCCTGTATGGCTCGGAGGTGTGATCTAAAGCGGCAGATACATCTCTATCTCGACTGCAACGTCTCCAGAACAAAGTTTTCTGTGTCATCTTAGACGCTGGCAGATACGCCTCCAGCACACACATGAGAGACTTCCTAATCCAACCCACGATTTACACACTCATTCGAGACAAATCCACAAAATTTTACGAAACAACGCAAACCTCGCCCCGCTTTCTCATTCGAAATCGAACCACCAGAATCTTTTCACAAACGCCCAACGTTAACCCTTACATGCCTCATCAGGGGCCAGAAACACATACATAAAACAACAAACACAAGCTTATACACAGAAAACACGCACACATTCCCAGCCCCTCAGCTTCACCTAAACCCATAGCGCATTCTGAAGTCAGACGGGCACAGCCCAGTGGCACTTCATGCGGAACCAAAACAACCATAGCCTTATCGCCATCCCTTGCCAAAGCAAGTTTCCTTTCTCGAAAACGAGACTTTTTGCTGCCGATCCTCGACATTAATAGACTTAATGCAAGGGTCATTCCGATCAACATCACCCCCCCCCCCCTCCCCCGCCAACTTATTTTCATGGAAGCTGTTGTGGTTGGCAGGAGAGCCAACCGTGTTTTTCTAAAGGAGGCCGAAATGCACGCGTCTCAGCTCACGCAGGCTGGCGTGAGGTCTGGAACATGACAAGGGAATTAGAACTGAGAAAAACGGACGTAGCTGGTGGAATACTTAACTTTAATCCATTAATGGAGAACGTCGCTCTTTATGGTACATGATTCACAATATCAATAGTACGGATACTGGCGCCTTTCTAGGTTGTAGCAAATAACGTAGCTGAAGGGTATGCTAACTATCATCTCGGCAAATGAGAGCGTAGAAGTCAGTGAACCATCGCTAGCGAAGTCGGCTGTACAACTAGGGCAAGTGCTAGGAAGTCACTCTAGACCTGCCGTGTGGCGGCGCTCGGTCTGCTAATTACTGATAGTGGTGGCGACACGCGGGTCCGACGTATACTAACGGACCGCGGCCGATTTAAAGGCTACCACATAGCAAGTGTGGTGTCTGGCGGTGACACCACAGATATAAGATGTACAATAACCCTAACCAATGCTCATCTCATTTCGAAACTTCTATTATCTCTTAGTCACTATACTAGTCTTTACACGGAGTTTTAAAGTTTAGACCAATGGGCATCAAGTGTTTACAATCACATAGCTGTCTTGCGCAGTACCGTTGTCATAAATCGTACAAACATAACTAAGTCTCCACCCTCAAAATGTACACATTGCTTCTTAAAATCAACTGCGAGAAACAAAATGTTTTCGTGCGCTGTGCTGTAGAAATGTACAGTTTCGTTTTCTTTCTTTCACACCATCATAACACAGCAGGATACACACCTCAGTTCATTCAGCAACACACTCACATACACATACAACGTATCCACACCATACACATATACGACCATTAAATTTTTGTCGTCCACGAAGGAAGATGTATCAGAACTCAATTAATATGGTTCCAAGTCCCTGGTTCAGACCAAGATTTTCGGGAGGCTTTCTTTGGTTGTAAGGCGTATGATGGGACTGGTAAGCCCCTTCCATCTCTTCCCAGTTGGAATACCACAACTGTCCCACTACCAGCTTCCCTGGTGATTGGCCGAATATAGCAGCAACCCTTTAAAGCGTCGAATCTCGATCAGCACGCTCCACTTCCAGGAAAGGAGAAAGAAATGAGAGAAACTGCTGGGATCACCGTACTTCGACACGACACTCAGATCGGTAACACTTACACTAACATACAACACATATAAAATTTTGCTCAAAATAGCATTTGCATTTTTGAATGGAACAAGGTCTCAATTGAACGACGATGTTCCATTAATAATTGTTGGCAATCCACGGTTCTGAACAAGGATTTTCGTTACAAAGGATTGTTGGTATATGGGTTGCGGGAGAGACTCCAATTGCGGGGCGTGTGACGACAGCGGCTTCAGTGACGTTATTCAGCTTTGTTTCAGTCTGTGAACGGGTAGCATTATGTGAGGACAGCGGCTTCAGTGACGTTATTCAGCTTTGTTTCAATCTGTGAACGGGTAGCATTACGAAGTGTCGAACGACTGTCATTTCGTGGTAGTACTACAATCATTAGGCCATATGTAATGCTTAGTTTTTTTGTTACAACTAACTACGAGGAAGGAAACAAAACAACACATTGTTATTCATACAAACTTTATTTAAAATCTATATACCGAGATACGCACAGGGGGGGAAAACTATTTGTCTAATGGTTTAATGCCCTGGTATCAAAATTAACTGCGAGAAAGAATATCAAACCTCACATTTTCACAACACAACATTTTCTTTTCCGCAGTCGGTTTTAACAGACCTGTACATCCGTTTTCCAAATAGCCACACGTATTCTCTTTGGGTGATTACAGTATAATTGTAAAGTTCGAAGTGAATTGGTTATGAAATTTTAAATATTTGTTACTTCCAGGTACTATACAAATTATCGTATTTGTGAGTACCATGTCTTGAAAGTGGATGAAGTCGCAACGAAGAGTCGAAACTTACGCTATGACACAATTGCTAGGGTTATTCCATACCAGAACTTACATCCACTTCTCACAAATATTTACGTATCGCAAACCATTTATGGATACGGGAGTATAAGAATATATGGTAATCACCTAAATCTTAATTTCTCTCATTTCTATTGTTTGTAAACGGTTTCTTCTGATCACAATGTTTCAAATACACTAATAAAAAATTTGGTCATGGTAGCAAATGACACTGAGATGTACTTTTTTATTTCAGTTGGCAATAATTCGAGAATTCCAGCCCCCACTAATAAGATAGATTTCCACATTCACAACTGCAGTATACGTATGTGTCTTGTAGTCTTTGGTTCTCCAGGGTGCAGGTCCACGGTTTTATATCTATATCCGAGGTGATCTCTTAGCCTTATAAATAATAAACAAAAACTTCAAGTAATCTTGGTTCACAGCTATTCTGTTCATAAACAAAATGAGGTTGACTGACCCGTCTTGCTGTCTCAATAAGTCAATGTTGCCAACTTCATCTCAGACAAAACTGAAGCGGCTCCTTCTCGGATACGCGCAAATCTGCCGTCATCTGAAGTGTCCGTCCAGACTGCCGCCACAACAACCGGTCACACAAATGCTATTTGCCAAAGGACATCTTATCTGCTGCTGTTCCTTGTATCCTAATGGGTAGTGAAGTCGATCCCTGGCATCACACAAGCCTACGGTAGAATTACGACGTGCAGTTTAAGTGTTTTGCAAATTTCGGTTACAATGAAGGCTAATAATAAAAACAACTCAGGGCATCCAAATTGTACTGGGTATCCCTCACAAATTGCAGGTTTCGGTCGCATGAAATTGTGTTTATAATGTTTCAAATGAAGTCGGTTGAAAGGGCTAAAGACATACGAAAACAAAAATCACTAGAAGCCGCCAGAATAAAAATCTAACAAACGATTCTTTTGATCAGAGTATTACAAAACTGTAATAGAATTTCGTCCAGAAAAAGTGTTATGAAAGTTACTGATAGGTTTTTAGTTAGGTATATAATACAATTTCAAATCATTTTGTGTAGTAGTCCAAAGTGTCTGGTGTCTTTTATTACGTGGAATTATAGGTTATGATGAAAAAAGCTCTTCACCTGAGGTCCCGGCGGAGGTCCGAGTCCTCCCTCGGGCATGGGAGTGTGTGTGTTTGTCCTTAGGATAATTTAGGTTAAGTAGTGTGTAAGCTTAAGGATTGCTGACCTTAGCAGTTAAGTCCCGTAAGATTTCACAGACATTTGAACATTTGAACTTCATTTGAACTTCATTTGGAATAGAACGACGGGTCGTAATCGAACTCGGATTAATAAAAGGCGCGGCGAGTTGAATAGAATTACATCAAAATATACTATTATCAACATCAAGTCATAAAAATATACTTTTCTGGCTGTTTGATGTGTGAAATTATAAGGAGAAAATTACAGCAAACTTGGCTCATTGGTACCACTATTTTATTGTAACATTTTTGAGCTTTTTTGGCAACTTTAGTCAAGTAAGCTTCCCTATGGAATCAAGTCCCGTGGTTGCGTTTAGAGACTGCAGCGGTGAGACGTCGCAGACGCCGAGTACACATTGGGCCACGTAACAGCTGTGCCTGACCATAAATGACGCTGCTACCTACATCTGCGAGTGCAGTACGAGCTGACCTGTGTGGTCGCTGCGGCCGCTAGAATCCTTTTCCGCAAGATAGCGATTTAGACTGTTACTATTCATTCTTATACAACAGCGAAGTCCAGTAGACCAATATGTTAGGTACACTCTGTAATTTTCCCACACGGTGAAAATGATTCGTTATGCAATTTTTCCAACCTTTACCACCTAAGCTTAGGCTCTGTCTTACAGATTTTACAGTGACAACTAGTTGTGCAAAATGTCGTCCGCGAAGTCCTTCTTTCATGCACCCAAAGAAATGGAAGTCTGAAGTTGCAACACAAGCACTCCTCGATACGTGTCTTGTCAAATTCGGATATGAACTACAGTGTTATCGTGGTACGAGGGTAAATTTCTCTTCATCGTCCTGCTTGTGAATGTTGTTGTTGTTCTGGTCTTCAGTCCTGAGACTGGTTTGATGCAACTCTCCATGCTACTCTATCCTGTGCAAGCTTCTTCATATCTCAGTACCTACTGAAACCTACATCCCTCTGAATCTGCTTAGTGTATTCATCTCTTGGTCTTCCTCTACGATTTTTACCCTCCACGCTGGCCTCCAATACTAAATTGGTGATCCCTTGATGCCTCAGAATATGTCCTACTATAACACTACCGTCTGCTGCTATTTGCTACTGCTGTTGTACCATAACCTTAAAGCTGGAAGTAGGTTGTGTGATAAAACTATTTTATTAAAGCAACTATAGTACAACGCAACAGAGCAGTGTTACCCTCTGAGAGGAATTTTGTTGTGTTGACCGTGTTGTACCTAACGGAGGTGGCTTATCGGAAGTGAAAGTCAGAATTACGGAAATATTTGAACAGTAACAAACAAAATTTTGCCTATCTGCACTGTTCAACGGATAAAGAAAACGGTCGCCTGCCTAACTAGACAAGAGAATGATTAACATTCTCGTTCAAGAAAATAGTTATTAGTAATTTTAATGGATAAACACAACCTAGACTTTGTCACACGGAATGCAGTGAACTCTGACACATACATATGTTTACTGTAAGATTGAAACTAACAGTTAGAGCAGCACAAACTATTTGCAAAATTATAACAGATACCGAAACACACTATTACTTTCAGGGCTTACACAAACTGAATGGTCTTTATAACGTTATTATTACTATTCACTGCAGAATCATTAATTGGATATAGGTTAAGTCTCTCTCAGTTAAATACGTTACTATTTAAAATGATAGTTAATTTGAATCCACTTACAGGTTGCTCCTCACTATCATTTCACTAAATAAATTAAGGTTTTCCTAATTAGTGGTCTTTCCCTTATTTGTTACCGAGCATTAACCCAATAGACAAACTGTGGATCCTGTTATATTATTAATAAGCACTTCTAATACACAGGAGAGACAAACACTTAGCAAACTTGAGTATATTACGTTTCACACTGCAGTTTTCCACTTTTACTACATTGAGAGACAAAATTAACATATATGTAAGATACTGACTCACCTTCTGCGATTTACAACAGGCAGAAATGTGATCATTTACTAAGCAAAACTTTATAAGCCTCAGTCTTACGAACTCTTAATTTGAAGTTGGCAACAATGCATTAATAAGCAGTTTTATTAGGAAAATTACTTTCAGCAAGTACTATTAACTGTAACTCACTCTCTTGCCACATTAACTTTTACTTTCATTTAACTATGTTCAAGAGGCATCAATTAGCAAAACACTGGGCTTTAATGTTATTTCAGTAGGGATACTCGGAAATCACTTTAGTTCAGACGGAAAGGAACCTGAGAGGTGTTATGATAAGGAGAAAAATCAAGGTAGGTACATAAACTCATTTATAAATTATCTTATATTTGAGCATACTAACACATCCATTAAGCTGATCCTTCACTGTACATTGCTATAGTGCTCCATTGCAGTGATTGCGCAGTCTGGTGGCGATTGCATGTCAGTAAGTGGAATTACAGGTAGAATTGCTGGACTCAGTCATTTCTTGGTGGCGATGATAGATACAAATTCCAGAATATTTCCAGCTATTTATCCTTCCATCCGAGGCATTGGAAAGGAGCAGAAAATTCCTCTCTCTCTCGGGACCAGCACAATATGCAACATTTACATGGCGGTGCACAGTTTGGTAGCTCGTCCCCGACTGGTTCTTGTTGCACCTTTTCTACATGGGCCAACCACAATTTGCGCGCGCTACACAGTTCCGTTCCCGAGGGGAACCACTACACCTTTTATATACCAAAAAACTAAGAACCCTAAGTGAGGATCAGCAGTTTACATAACAATAATCAAATACATTGAACAAAACAGAATATTTGCACATATTGACATTTCTACCAAAAACTATTGACACAAACATTACAATTATATACAGTTAGTTTTGTTCCCTCCAAATGGGACAAAGAATTTAATTAACAGATAACTACTTTGCATAGAATCAAGCCACAACATCAAAGTTTTAAACAAAGAAAGGAGTACACAATTTTGTGTTATCGATTCAATCAAACAAATTTACAGAAGCTTAACGATGTAATATTAAATGAAACAAAAGCAAAATAAATCAGTAAAGCACTAGAGTTATGGTGTTACACTACCAACCGATCCCTTCTTATAGTCAAGTTGTGCCACAAAGTTCTCTTCTCCCCTATCCTATTCAGTACCTCCTCATTAGTCATGTGATCTACCCATATAATCTTCAGCATTCTTCTGTAGCACCACATTCCGAAAGCTTCTATTCTCTCCTTGTCCAAACTATTTATCGTCCATGTTTCACTTCCATACATGGCTACACTCCATACAAATACTTTCAGAAACGACTTCCTGACACTTCTATTCTTGATGTTAACAAATTTCTCCTCTTAAGAAACGCGTTCCTTGCCATTGCCAGTCTACATTTTATATCCTCTCTACTTCGACCATCACCAATTACTTTGCTCCCAAAATAGTAAAACACCTTCACTGCTCTAAGTGTGTCATTTCCTAATCAATTTCCCTTGTGAATATCCTGGTTTATGCCAGTGTTGTCTTGCAGCGTTCAGTATTGACAGCAGCTTTAGGCTCAAAGATATCCGAAACAATCACACGCCTCCTATACCAAAAGACTAGACACATCACGGTGAATGTGAATAGCCTTGTCTTGACTTGTTCTTTCTTGGAGAACTCGCATGTACTCATGGATTGCCTTTGAATTTTTACTCGCTTACAAGTCACCACGTCTCATCTCTGGTGGTGACAGTGTTCAGAAAATAGTCACTTCGGCCTCGTATTTCTCCAGCATACACCAACAAATATTCGTTTAGTGATTTACTGTAGTCTTGTTTGAGCAACAGCCGGAACTGTCTGGCACAAACTTTGCCATGACCGAGTTTGCGTAACATATTGTGTACGGCATTACATTCGACATTCAAATGTGCACACAGTTATGTACAAAACTTGCCACTGTTACACTATAATGCTCAACGACTGTCTTCCAGTTTACCAAAGAAGTTTCCCTTGGGAGGTACGGTACGCTTAAAATTCACAGCGGCGCATTTGATGCGACAGCACGATCTCTGAGAAACTGGTCCGCGTTCCACGCCTGTCAGAGGCTCTCAGCCACGGCGCTGATTTACGGCGCGATTATGCCGCAATCAATTAAGAAATTAGCGGCACGCAGAGAACGCCGGCCACCGGCTGACGGGTGGTGCAGACTTACAGCTGTCGGCCGAGGTGCTGGAGACGAGGCAAGGAGCGGCGGTGCGAGGTGCGAAGGGAGCTCGCGCTTGCGTGTGTGCACGGCGCTCAGTATGCGGCCAGCCATTCACGGATACAGCAGGCAGCTGTCACACGAACCGCTTTTAAAAAACTAGGAACTATACTAGCACCTCGTGGTCACTACAAGCTGAAGGCGATCTCTTATTGATGCGCGGATGATTTTCCTCTTTTACGTTTGTATCCTTTGAATAAATTTGTACAGTCGTTTCTAAACATCCCTTAATGAGCTGTCCGGTCTCTGTATTTATATGTGGTCCTCATAAAAAATACAATAATAACACTGAAAAAATTAGTTACACAATTATTTTAAGGCTGTGGTGCTTAACAGCTTTAAAATATGTTTTGAAATAATAGTGATTTGGTACAATACTTTTTGTCAGGTTATTAAAGCTACCAGTTCCAATTGAAGAACAGACCATCCACCATCTGACATTATACACTACTGTCCATTAAAACTGCTACACCAAGAAGAAATTCAGATGATAAATGGGTATTCATTGGACAAATATATTATACTGGAACTACCATGTGATTACATTTTCAAGCAATTTGGGTGCATAGATCCTGAGAAATCAGTACCCAGATCAACCACCTCTGGCCGTAATATCGCCTTGATATGCCTGGGCATTGAGACAAACAGAGCTTGGATGGCGTGTGCAGGTACAGCTGCCCATGTAGCTTCAACACGATACCAGAGTTCATCAAGAGTAGTGACTGGCGTATGGTGACGAGTCAGTTGCTCGGCCACTAATGACCAGACGTTTCCAAATGGTGAGAGATCTGGAGAATGTGCTGGCCAGGGCAACAGTCGAACATTTTCTGTACCCAGAAAGGCCCGTACAGGACCTGCAACATGCGGTCGTGCATTATCCTGCTGAAATGTAGACTTTCGCAGGGATCGAATGAACAGTAGAGCCACGGGTCGTAACACATCTGAACTGTAACATCCACTGTTCAAAGTGCCGTCAACGCGAACAAGAGGTGACCAAGACGTGTAACCAATGGTACCCCATACCATCACACCGGGTGATACGCCAGTATCACGATGATGAATACACGCTTCCAATGTGCGTTCACCGCGATGTCGCCAAACACGGATGCGACCATCATGATGCTGTAAACAGAACGTGGAATCATCCGAAGAAATCTCGTTTTGTTATTCGTGCACCCAGGTTTGTCGTTGAGTACACCAACGCAGGCGCTCCTGCCTGTGATGCAGCGTCAACGGTAGTCGCAGCCACGTCTCCGAGCTGATAGCTCCAAACGTCGTCGAACTGTTGGTGCAGATGGTTGTTGTTGCGAACGTCCCCATCTGTTGACTCAGGGATCGAGACGTGGCTGCACGATCCGTTACAGTCATGCGGATAAGATGCCTGTCATGCAGATCTTCCTGCATTTCGCTACAATTTTCTAATTCTGCAACTTCTCTGTATACTACAGCATCATCCGCGAAAAGCCGCATGCAACTTCCGACACTATCTACTAGGTCATTTATATATATTGTGAAAAGCAATGGTGCAGCGAAATGCAGGAAGATCTGCAGCGGATAGGCACTTGCTTCACGGAGTAGCAACTGATCCCTAACACAGACAAATGTAATGTATTGCGAATACAGAGAAAGAAGGATCCTTTATTGTATGATTATGTGATAGCGGAACAAACACTGGTAGCAGTTACTTCTGTAAACTATCTGGGAGTATGCGTGCGGAACGATTTGAAGTGGAATGATCATATAAAATTAATTGTTGGTAAGGCGGGTACCAGGTTGAGATTCACTGGGAGAGTCCTTAGAAAATGTAGTCCATCAACAAAGGAGGTGGCTTACAAAACACTCGTTCGACCTATACTTGAGTATTGCTCATCAGTGTGGGATCCGTACCAGATCGGGTTGACGGAGGAGATAGAAAAGATCCAAAGAAGAGCAGCGCGTTTCGTCACAGGGTTATTTGGTAACCGTGATAGCGTTACGGAGATGTTCGGTAAACTCAAGTGGCAGACTCTGCAAAAGAGGAGCTCTGCATCGCGGTGTAGCTTGCTCGAAAGGTTTCGAGAGCGTGCGTTTCTGAATGAGGTATCGAATATATTGCTTCCCCCTACTTATACCTCCCGAGGAGATCACGAATGTAAAATTAGAGAGATTCGAGCGCGCACGGAGGCTTTCGGACAGTCGTTCTTCCCGCGAACCATACGCGACTGGAACAGAAAAGGGAGGTAATGACAGTGGCACGTAAAGTGCCCTCCACCACACACCGTTGGGTGGCTTGCGGAGTATAAATGTAGATGTAGATGTAGATATCGACTGATAGTGAAACGAGGCCGTTGGGATCCAGCAGGGCGTTCCGTACTACCCTCCTGAACACATCGATTCCATATTCTGCTAACAGTCATTGGATCTCGACCAACGCGAGCAGCAATATCGCGATAAGACAAAACGCAATCGCGGTAGGCTACAATCCAACCTTTATCAAAGTCGGAAACGTGATGGTACGCATTTCTCCTCCTTACACGAGGCATCACAACAACGTTTCACCAGGGAACACCGATTAACTGCTGTTTGTGTATATGAGAAATCGGTTGGAAACTATCCTCACGTCAGCACGTTGTAGGTATCGCCACCGGCGCCCACCTTGTGTGAATGCTCTGAAAAGCTAATCATTTGCATATCACAGCATCTTCTTCCTGTCGGTTAAATTTCGCGTCTGTAGCACATCATCCTCGTGGTGTAGCAATTTTAATGGCCACTAGTGTATATAGTTGTTGTCGTGATCTTCAGTCCATAGACTGGTTTGATGCACCTCTCCATGCTACTCTGCCCTGTGCAAGCTTCTTCATCTTCAAGTACCTATTACAGCCTAAATCCTTCTAGATTTTTTAATGGGTCTCCCTCTACGATTTTTTCCTTCCACGCTCCTCCCCAATACTGACTTGGTGATCCCTTGGTGCCTCAGAACATGTCTTACCAACCGATCCCTTCTTCTAGCCAAGTTGTCCTAGTACTTCGCATTATAAACGCATTGGCTAGTATTCGAATCGACTATTTCTTCAATTTCTAGTTTCGATGCAGTTTATGGATAACGTTGATTTACATAGGAAATGACGCATTTGCTGAAATTAATGTCGTTTCTTATGTCACGGGTTGGTCTGTTCTTTCTTGCAAGTTATGAGTTTACACAGAGTAACATTAGCTACTGTGCCACATAATGATTTCTCAACCAAAAAAAAAGAAAAAAATAGTTTCTGAAACAGAGTTATATTAGTGTATCACCATTCTTCATCCAGTAGTGGGAATTCAACAGTCATGCATTAATGAGGTTCCCGGTTAACATACAATGCAATACAATATTTGCATTAAGGATAATTAATCGTACTCGAATCTCTGATTAGATTCGCTGACTGTATAGAGCTTTTAACTTTTTTTTGAGGTTCACGTAATCAAATATTGATGAAAACTTACAAAAGGAAATAGGCCGTTTCAAATCAAACTACCGATCTGTCCCATAATGGAAGTTTAAAGGCAGAACATAAAACCAGTTTTAAATTGATAGTAGTGAGAAATAGGCGTTCAGTACGAAAAACATCAAAGAACTGACGATTTATCATCAGGTGGTGGTGAGACGACTAATTAGAATTACTAGGGGAGGTGAAGAGAGAAATCGACCGGGAACGAAAGCGGAGAGGCAGACGTGGTCGTGAACGTAATTAGAGTATAATGATGCTTTGCAGAAAACGTAACCAGGCGAACGGATCCACCGAGGAATCTATGAGTTTCTCAGCTGGGTTCTTACAAATAACAAAAGATCGATACGATATCAGATAACTGATAATGATGATGATGATGATAGCCGGCCGGGTGGCCGAGCGGTTCTAGACGCTACAGTCTGGAACCGCGCAACCGCTACGGTTGCAGGTTCGAATCATGCCTCGGGCATGGATGTGTGTGATATCCTTAGGTTAGTTAGGTTTAAGTAGTTCTAAGTTCTAGGGGACAGATGACCTCAGCAGTTAAGTCCCATAGTGCTCAGAGCCCTTTGAACCATTTGATGATGATACATGATAATGGAAGGTACATAAAATCTCGATTACAGATAAAATAAATGCAAATACCAAAGTAAGAAGCGTTAACTGTAGCACTGGAAATGAATTCTGTTGCTTTGATAGCAGAACAGTCCTTTAAAATTTCGGCTATAGCGTCTATTGAAAGGAGCGCCACTTCGGCTTTGCAGAGTTGAAAGTGATCTTCCGTACGGCAATCACTTTCGTATACGAAACAGAAACCATTAACCAGAATACTTACTTACAGCCTTTTAATCTGCGTATGTCAGCAATGGACGGCTGTAAAACCAGGAAGAAGTTGTACATTTTAATGGGTTGGCCAAGAAGAATAAATACAATAACAACTTGTAAATTTCAATCAGAAATGAATATCAAAGTAGAAAATTGCTGTCCAACAAAAGCAATGACGTTAATGAGGTACTAACCAGGCCTCAATAGAAAGGGAAGGTAAAGAAGAACAACGTTCGGATTCTATTCATCATTACTAAAAGTTAACAATTAGCTATGGTAACTGAAAGTAGTTGATGAAAATGGCAAGATGAAAACAGAAATGGCCAGATTAACAAGACGTTAACCTTTAAATAATGATCATATCCTACGCATGGTTTGTAAATCATGAAATACAGATTCGCAAACTGGCAGATCTCCAAGAGACAGTCAGTGCCTTAGCACTGGCACTGCTGAACGTGTTGTACTCATCAGTCGGCTCGTCATGCAAATCCCCGCACTGTTCTATCTTGCGCAGCGTTTTTCTCGTCCGCGTAACTCCAGCATCCTACATCTATTTGAATCTGTTCCCCGTATTCAAGCCTTTGTTTGTTTCTAGAATTGCTTTTACATCCCATATCTACTCCAGCTTAAGTAATGGAATCATGTTTTGGAGTCCGATACGCAAAACATGGACACGATCTTCAAAGCATAGAAGAAGCCTATTAGAGAGCAGGGAGTCATACTCGAAGATAAGGTCTTAGCGACTGAATGTGGGACACGTGGTCAGCACGACGCCAATCCTTCCAACTATTATTGCCAGTAGATGTATCCTGATAATTAAGCTGCTTCTTTATTAAAACTATTCCTCATTTAGCCTGAGCGTACGCCATTCCATACGTCCATACCTCACAAAAATCCAAAGAAGTTCCGGCAATCTAGCTCAGGCCCTACAGCCCTTTCTTTAGACAGCGGCTATGGGAACGGTCAAGGGCTATTAGAATAATAACTTGCTACGGTCGCAGGTTCGAATCCTGGCTCGGGCATGTATGTGTGTGATATCCTTAGGTTAGTTAAGTTTAAGTAGTTCTAAGTATACGGGACTGATGACCTCAGATGTTAAGTCCCATAGTGCTTAGAGCCATTTGAAACACTTTTGAATAACAACTAAAGATAGTAACCGAGCTCACTGTAATGATCTGTTTAAATAGCTACAGAGTCTACGTTCACACCATCTACACTCCTGGAAATTGAAATAAGAACACCGTGAATTCATTGTCCCAGGAAGGGGAAACTTTATTGACACATTCCTGGGGTCAGATACATCACATGATCACACTGACAGAACCACAGGCACATAGACACAGGCAACAGAGCATGCACAATGTCGGCACTAGTACAGTGTATATCCACCTTCCGCAGCAATGCAGGCTGCTATTCTCCCATGGAGACGATCGTAGAGATGCTGGATGTAGTCCTGTGGAACGGCTTGCCATGCCATTTCCACCTGGCGCCTCAGTTGGACCAGCGTTCGTGCTGGACGTGCAGACCGCGTGAGACGACGCTTCATCCAGTCCCAAACATGCTCAATGGGGGACAGATCCGGATATCTTGCTGGCCAGGGTAGTTGATTTACACCTTCTAGAGCACGTTGGGTGGCACGGGATACATGCGGACGTGCATTGTCTTGTTGGAACAGCAAGTTCCCTTGCCGGTCTAGGAATGGTAGAACGGTGGGTTCGATGACGGTTTGGATGTACCGTGCACTATTCAGTGTCCCCTCGACGATCACCAGAGGTGTACGGCCAGTGTAGGAGATCGCTCCCCACACCATGATGCCGGGTGTTGGCCCTGTGTGCCTCGGTCGTATGCAGTTCTGATTGTGGCGCCCACCTGCACGGCGCCAAACACGCATACGACCATCATTGGCACCAAGGCAGAAGTGACTCTCATCGCTGAAGACGACACGTCTCCATTCGTCCCTCCATTCACGCCTGTCGCGACACCACTGGAGGCGGGCTGCACGATGTTGGGGCGTGAGCGGAAGACGGCCTAACGGTGTGCGGGACCGTAGCCGAACTTCATGGAGACGGTTGCGAATGGTCCTCGCCGATACCCCAGGAGCAACAGTGTCCCTAATTTGCTGGGAAGTGGCGGTGCGGTCCCCTACGGCACTGCGTAGGATCCTACGGTCTTGGCGTGCATCCGTGCGTCGTTGCGGTCCGGTCCCAGGTCGACGGGCACGTGCACCTTCCGCCGACCACTGGCGACGACATCGATGTACTGTGGAGACCTCACGCCCCACGTGTTGAGCAATTCGGCGGTACGTCCACCCGGCCTCCCGCATGCCCACTATACGCCCTCGCTCAAAGTCCGTCAACTGCACATACGGTTCACGTCCACGCTGTCGCGGCATGCTACCAGTGTTAAAGACTGCGATGGAGCTCCGTATGCCACGGCAAACTGGCTGATACTGACGGCGGCGGTGCACAAATGCTGCGCAGCTAGCGCCATTCGACGGCCAACACCGCGGTTCCTGGTGTGTCCGCTGTGCCGTGCGTGTGATCATTGCTTGTACAGCCCTCTTGCAGTGTCCGGAGCAAGTATGGTGGGTCTGACACACCGGTGTCAATGTGTTCTTTTTTCCATTTCCAGGAGTGTACATCTACATGGATACCCTACAGGTAACACTTGTGTGCCTGACAGAGGGTTCATCGAAACATATTCATAATAATTCTCTGTTATTCCACTGTGTTACGATGTTCGTTCCTTCGGATGTAGATCGGTGTCAACAAAATATTTTCACTTTCAGACGAGAAAGTTGGTGATAGGAGTTTCGAGAGAGGAACCTGCCGAAACGAGACACGCCTTTGTTTTAAAGATGTCCACCCCAAATCCTGTATCATGTCCGTGACACTCTCTCACCTATTTCTCGATGATACAAACGGACTGCTCATCTTTGAACTTTCTCGATGCAGTCCGTTAATCATATCTGGTAAGGATCTCAAACGGCGCAGCTGGACTCCAAAAGCGGACGGACATGCATAGTGTAGGCATTCTTTCAAGTAGATCTATGACATTTTCTAAGTGTTCCGCCAATAAAACGCTGTCTTTGGTTTCCCTTGTCCACAGCATTTTCTATGTGTTCTTTACAAATTTAAGTTGTTCGTAATTCCTATTCAGTTAGTTGATTTTACGGCCTTTAGATTTGATTTCTTTACCGTGTAACCGAAATTTAACGGATTTGTTTTACCACTCTTGTGGATGATCTCATATTTTTCATTATTTAGGATCAACCGTTAATCTTCGCACCATGAAGATATCTTTTCTAAATCGTTTTGCAATTGCTTTTCATCTTCTGTTGATTTTACTAGATGATAAACGACAGCATCATCTGCAGAATACCTAAGACGATTGCTCAGATTGTCTCCTAAATCGTTTGTATACATAAGGAACAGCAGAGGTTCTCTGACACTACCTAGGGGAACGTCAGAAATCACATTCGTTTTATTCTATGTCTTTATATCAGTTACTATGAAAGTGACAACAAATCACGAATCCAGTCGCATAACTGAGACGATATTCCATAAGCACGCAATTTTATTACAAGCCGTTTGTGACGTACATGTCAAAAGCCTTGTGGTAATGTAGAAACACGAAATCAGTTCGAAATCCTTTGTCAATAGCACTCAGCACGTCATGCGAGTAAAGAGCTAGTTGTATTTCACAAAAACGGTGTTTTCTAAACCCCTGTTGACTGGATGTCAACTGATCTTTCTCTTTGAAGTAATTCATAATGTTCGTAAACAATATATGTTCCAAAATCCTGCTGCACATCGACAATAATCATATGAGCATGCAATTTAGTGGGTTACTCGTACTGCCTTTCTTGGTATGACCTGTGTCCATTTCCAGTCTTTGGGTACGGGGGCCTTTCGTCGGGCGAGTGGTGGTTTATGATTGATAAGTATGGAGCTATTGCATCAGTATAATCAGAAAGGAACGTAAATGGTGTACAGTTGAGTATATCTATCAGTCTGCCATTCAGATTAAGAAGAACATCAGCAACTATCTCGTAAACAATAACATTCATGATCATGCAACAAGAGCCAGAATAAACTTTCGTTTCCCAAAACCGTATGAGCAAAAAATAGAAAACAGCATTTTCTACAACGGAATAAAATTGTGCAACAAATTGCTCAAAAAGATTAAAGGGGGAGCTAAAATCAAAATATTTAAAAAGTCATTTAAAGCCATCTCTAAAAATAAATCAAACTAAGAACCCAATGGTTATTTAGATAATATATAGTAAGGAATGGTAAAAATTTGATATTATTTGCTAATAAACAATTGTCGTTCTCCAGTAAGCTGTAACGCTTAATTACCTTAATGTAAAACCCTATGACCAGGATATGTAGCGGGAAATCCTAATCTCATTCAATTCTCTTCACTCCAATATTTTACTGATTGTGGCAAATTGTTGACCCACCTGTTTCAGACGGGCCAAAGGAACAGCATGATCAATTTGATAGAATGACGGAAGCCTCATCAAAGTCTTGATGAGAGCTGAAAGAGAGGAAAGGGGAGCGAGAGAGGAAGAGAGAAAGAGGCAGAGGAGTGTTTGGAAGAGAAAGCGTGTTTGAGAGATAGATTGTGTATGAGAGAGAGTAAGTGTGCATGTGTGTGTGCGTGTGTGTGTATGTATGTGTGTGTGTGTGTGTGTGTGTGTGTGTGTGTGAGAGAGAGAGAGAGAGAGAGAGAGAGAGAGAGAGAGAGAGAGAGAGAGAGAGTGAGAGAGAGAAAGAGAGTGTGTGTGTGAGAGAGAATGTGTGACGGTGGGAGTGTGTGTGAGAGAGAATGTGTGACGGTGTATTGGTGTGAGTGTGCAATGCAGTATAATACGTCCTGTGACGTGATATACTGCAAATGAAATTTTGATAACAAAATATCACCGAGTACTTGAATCAGTCCGCTTTTCAAATAAAACATTTGGTTTTTCATCTAAGGTGACATGTCTTATGTCGTTTTGCATGTCGTCTACAGATGAACAAACAACTAACTAACTAAACAAGAATTTCTCCCGGCCCCCACATTGCCCCCGAGTACTCCACATTACCACACCAGCTATTGCTTGGTGCTGCAAGATTGATCCTATTCACTTATTCCTTTTTTCAGTAATATTGTGCCGTACAGCTATTTTCTCTTTGATTCTATTGTGTGACCCTTCATTATTTATTCGACGTACCCCACACATTTCCAAGACCTAAATTCTCTTCTAGCGCGCACTGTTTATTATCCCCATTTTTATTTCCATATCGGACCACACTCAAGATAAATACTTTCAGGAAGGCTTACCGACACTTAAATGTATATCACATACCAACATATTCCTCTTTTTAGTATATCTGCTTCGTACTTCTGTTACCATCAGTTATTCGGCTGCCCATATAGCAAAGCTCACTCACTGCTTCCAGTGAAGTCGAGGTCACTAACGCCGGCACGGCAGCTAATCGTGTTCGGTCATAGGGCCAACTATGCTCAGTAATAAAAGAACTAAGTGAACGGCTGGTCGAAGAACCTAAACGGGTGTCATCGGACATCCACCTTGAACGAATTCAACAAACAAAATTGTACAAAATGAGGTCAACCACAAAAACGCATATCTATGAAGTGGCGCTCGACTATGAGGTTGGGAGGTTCGAAGCCAGGTGATGAAAGAATTTTTAGCGTTATTACTTCGCCAGTACGGGGACAAGAGATAATGTAATATTTCTGATAATCAGACCAAGATTAAACCCAAATTTCTTGGCAGTGTGTCGTGGAGTGAAATCATGTAAGACTGTTGACGGGGAGCATTACGTCGGTAGTAATGGTTAAGCTCGGACGCTCCCTTTCTCCTGTTCAAGCTCTGGGTTTCACCGTGCCCATTCCCTAAGGATCATACAACAGGAACATGACATCATACTGTATACAAAACCATCACAGACACCTGCACTTAATAGACACAACTCTAACACTCAGCGGGGATTGGGACACTGTGAGTGAAGGAAGAAAAAGAAAAGAAAGAGTTTTAAAGGAAGGAAACAATGACTGCTAATACTGAAAAACAAAGTGAAAGAAAGAAATTTTCAACACATAGGAAAACCGTAATTTGTTGACCAACTCAGAACATTTGTCGTATTTTTGGTATAACAATTGTGTAACAAAATTCTTATTTTAGTTTGCAGTCTTTGTTCACAAATACTTGACCTACGGTTTGATAGCGGTCATACCCTGCAAAAATTAAATGAATGGTTTCAGTACTACTCATTACCGGGATTATTGGTGAGACACGGAGAAGGAGGCACGCTTTGCTGCTATTGCATACTTCTTTTTTCATCTCAGCCCAACGGTATCGAATTACATCAGTTCTTTATTAGAGGATAATTGCTCTTTTTAAACGGTTAAACTGCTCTCTTCCCCCTGATACTTTGCGCTGGAGTTAGCTAAACCTAATTTACTGGAAACTCTTTAGGGCTACCCAATGAAAAACGGTATTCTTAATTCTGAAGCGAATAAGACATCTAGCTAAAAAATTCTCTTACAGAAGGCATGACTAAACTCCGTGAAAAGCAGAGTCGTTTGCGAGGTGCGATCACGCGAACAGCATCCAGACTTTAACTCTGCCAGACTTTCGCCTAATTTTCGGAAGAGGAGCAAACAAATTAGTTACGCTGTGTCCGAAAGTGCCCTCAGGTAGCTTTCCAGAAGGAATCGTAGCGAAATAAATGGAAAAAAAGTGTTTCGTCTAGGGGAAAGGCTATACCGCGATGAAAAGCATCATGGATGTAGTCGATACTAACCAACAGTTTGATTATATGCAAGTTACCTAGTATAAATCGAGTTATAATTTAGACAACCGGTACATCACATGCATAGAGAAAATGTGATACTTTTAACACAGAAAAGCAGGTTTTAGATAGCTTGGACATCCTGAAACGTTGTTGTGAAACTGCATGTGATAAACAGAAGGAAACAGGTAGGAATCAACGATCATGTGTGAAATACATGCTTAATAATCTGAATAGAAGTCTACCACTTTTAATGTAGACACTCTCTTTCATAGAAGATAGCCAACGAAAACCATGGATGCTGGCACCTCTGAGGCGAGGTCGCTGAAGCACTCGACGCTTATTTGGAAGATGGCAGTTTCAAAGACTGGTTTGGTAGGAAATTTTCGTCTAGAACACACAGCGAACAGAGGGAGTACAGTTGATGAGGTGAAATATCGGACTGCAAAACGATGTGCCATGGTCCTACCTAAACACGCAAACCGAGGTGCCGAAAGCGGGTTTGTCCCCCTTTTCGTCCTTTTCGTCATGACGACTGTAGAAGCTTTGTTGCCAGTCTAGGCATGTACGTGTTGCTTATCAGAAAGGGTGAACTCTTTCTCAGGTTCCTTTTTCCGATAAGATTCTTGTAGAACTGTTGTGGTGGAGATGAAGGAACTGCAGAAAGAATAATACCATTTTCACTACCTGCCAAGGCAAATGGATGATAGTGACTAGATAATAGTTTGACAGAGGAAAATTTCTACTCAGCTACTTCGGTATAAATGAACAGTGAAATGCGTTATTTCTTAATTTTTTCCTATGTTAACGATTGTAGATATCTCCCGTCATGTTGAAGATTCAATTTTTGGACAAAATAATCCGACGACTGGCCATTTCGGCTTCCTCACAGTACCTAAGAGGTTGCAACCTTTATTGTCAAAATACTGTGTGTAAAACTGGAATCTTCAACAGTGCTACATTATGTTACATGTCTGGCAGTTATTGTCTAGTAAGAAGACAAGGGAATAGCGTCTCTAATTCAAATCTTTGTGTGTTGTTTTATCCCATAGTCAGACTAATATTTGGTCTTCAATGGCTGTCTTCAGTATGTTCTGTTATTTCATTACCTCCTGATCACTGCGCGTCATATGTTGTGTAATTACAATCCATTCTTTTTTAATTGTGTATACATCCTTCTCTGAAGAACCCTTTACCACTCTTCCGCCTCCCTCACTTCTCCTACTCTCCCACTTCTCTCTTCCCCTCCTCCCATTAACCATAATCATCTTACTCATCTTCTCCCTTTACCTTTATCTCTCTCTCTCTTCCTCTCTCCTTTTATCCTCTGGTACAAAATAAAATATACTCTGAATAGCCAAAGAAACATGTACACCTGTCTAATATCGTGTAGCGCCCCTCGAGCACGCAGAAGTGCCGCAACACGACGTGTCGTGGACGTGACTAATCTCTGAAGTAGTGCTGGAGGTAACTCACACCATAAATTTTGTTGGGCTGTACATAACTCTGCAAGAGTGCGAGAGGGTGGATATCTCTTCTGAACAACACGTTGCAAGGCATCCCAGATATGATCAATAATGTTCACGTCTAGGGAGTTTGGTGGCCAACGGAAGTGTTTGTTCCTGGGGCCACTCTGTAGCAATTCTGGACGTGTGGGATGTTGCATTGTCCTGCTGGAATGGCCCACGTCCGTCAGAATGCACAGTCGACACGAATGGATGCAGGTTATCAGACAGGATGCTTTTCTCACTCTAACTGCACACCCCCACACCATTACACAGCGTTCACCAGCTTGAACAGCCCCCTTCACTCATGGAGGGTCCATGGATTCATGATATTGTCTCACACCCTTGGACATCCATATACTTGATACAATTTGAAACGAGACTCATCCGACGAGACACCAACTTTGCAGCAATCAACAGCCCAATGGCGGTGTTGAAGGGCGCAGGCGACGCGGAAAGCTTTGTGTCGTACAGTCATCAAGGGTACAGGAGTGTGACGTCGGCTGCGAAAGCCCATATCGATGATGTTTCGTTGAATAGTTCACGGTGACACTTGATGACAGCCTAGCATTGAAATCTGCAGCAATTCGCGGAAGAGTTGCACTTCTGTCACGTTGGACGATTCCCTTCAGTCCTTGTGGGCACCATTCTTGCAGGATCTTTTTCCGGCCGCAGCGATGTCGGAGATTTGATGTTTTACGGATTCCAGATATTCATGGTACACTCGTGAAATGGTCGTACGGGAAAAACTCCACTTCATCGCTACCTGGAAGATGCTTTGTCCCATCGCCCGTGAGCCGACTATAGCAACATGTTGAAATCCATTTAAATCTTGATAACCTGCCACTGTAGCAGCAGTAACCGATCTAGCAACTGCACCAGACACTTGCTGTCTTACATAGGCGTTGCCGACCGCAGCGCCGCATTCTGCCTGTTTACATATCTCTGTATTTGAATACTCTTTGATTCAAATGGTTGAAATGGCTCTGAGCACTATGCTACTTAACTTCTGAGGTCATCAGTCGCCTAGAACTTAGAACTAATTAAACCTAATTAACCTAAGGACATCACACACATCCATGCCCGAGGCAAGATTCGAACCTGCCACCGGAGCGGTCGCTCGGCTCCAGACTGTAGCGCCTAGAACCGCACGGCCACTCCGGCAGGCGTTTCTTTGGTGCTTCAGTGTATAATGCTGGAACTCTGTAGCCGAGGAGGGGAGATAAAATCACCGTCAAGAGTGTCTGATTTAGACTTTTCGACGCTTCCATGAACGATATTAGTTGAATTCTGGGTAAGTGCCTATTCGAAAGACATGACCTTTTCCTCATTTAATTTCAGTGTCACCTGTCTTGTTATATCGACGTTTCTTTATAATCTCTTGTGCCTTTAGCTGTCGCATTTGACATTACCTCTGCCTGAGGTAACTTGAATGCTTCATCACAAACTGGACTCTACCTATCGTGTAGGAATTACGTGACAAACGAACGTTAGATAGAATTACACTGAACGACGCATTACGATGTTCAGCAAGCATTCTTTGTATTAGTTCAAGAGGCCCCTGTGGATTCTACCACTAATAGTATAGTCATCTGGGCACATGTATGGGAGAGTGTGGGCCTCATTTAGCTATGTATAAAAAAATGTCCTATCCAGAATACTGCTCTGGGTATGTACACTGATAATGGAGAATGAAGCATATTCTATATTTTAGTGACTAACGTAGTATAATTATGCTCATTTTTATATATTCTTATTTGGTAAATGGTAGTTGTAAGAGTACCGAAACCCGTGAAATAAAGGTACAGAATAATGGCTTCATTTCACGTTTGCATGACTGGAGGACATTCACATAACTCCATACGCCAGCTGCAGTATCCCAAGTACTTTCCCGCCACAGAAAAAAGCTAAAAGTTGGCTGTTACACTGCACCTCTCAATATTTAATTAACTATTTTTGTAATTCATTTATCTCGTGTGTGAGTTACTGCGGACTTAATACAATGTTGAAATTCGGTAGCTAGTACCGATTCCAAATAATTTATCTTCCTCCGCGTCATTCAGGAAGTAGTCTCCGAGGTCGACCAGTGCCGGGCAGTCAGCTCACAGCCCACGACACTAAGGATGCTGGGACATGAGTCTCAGGGAGGCACTCTTGTGTTCTACCATGCTGAAGGAAGGTCAAATTCCGGGGTCTGATGCTGCTGGCTGCTATTGTGCTGTAAGATGAGGTGGTGATATGTAGCTTGGCTGAGTACAGCACACTCGCAATAGGATTTTGCTAATCATTCACAACGCACGAAGTAATGGCCGCTATCGACAGGGGATCTCAAGTTGATTCCGTATTTCTAGATTTCCGGAAAGCTTTTGACACCGTTCCTCACAAGCGACTTCTAATCAAGCTGCGGAGCTATGGGGTATCGTCTCAGTTGTGCGACTGGATTCGTGATTTCCTGTCAGGAAGGTCGCAGTTCGTAGTAATAGACGGCAAATCATCGAGTAAAACTGAAGTGATATCAGGTGTTCCCCAGGGAAGCGTCCTGGGACCTCTGCTGTTCCTGATCTATATAAATGACCTGGGTGACAATCAGAGCAGTTCTCTTAGGTTGTTCGCAGATGATGCTGTAATTTACCGTCTAGTAAGGTCATCCGAAGACCAGTATCAGCTGCAAAGCGATTTAGAAAAGATTGCTGTATGGTGTGTCAGGTGGCAGTTGACGCTAAATAACGAAAAGTGTGAGGGTATCCACATCAGTTCGAAAAGTAATCCGTTGGAATTTGATTACTCGATAAATAGTACAATTCTCAAGGCTGTCAATTCAACTAAGTACCTGGCTGTTAAAATTACGAACAACTTCAGTTGTAAGGACCACATAGATAATATTGTCGGGAAGGTGAGCCAAAGGTTGCGTTTCATTGGCAGGACACTTAGAAGATGCAACAAGTCCACTAAAGAGACAGCTTACACTACACTCGTTCGTCCTCTGTTAGAATATTGCTGCGCGGTGTGGGATCCTTACCAGGTAAGATTGACGGAGGACATCGAAAGGGTGCAAAAAAGGGCAGCTCGTTTTGTATTATCGCGTTATAGGGGAGAGAGTGTGGCAGATATGATACACGAGTTGGGATGGAAGTCATTACACCATAGACGTTTTTCGTCGCGGCGAGACCTTTTTACGAAATTTCAGTCACCAACTTTCTCTTCCGAATGCGAAAATATTTTGTTGAGCCAAACCTACATAGGTAGGAATGATCATCAAAATAAAATAAGAGAAATCAGAGCTCGAACAGAAAGGTTTAGGTGTTCGTTTTTCCCGCTCGCTGTTCGGGAGTGGAATAGTAGAGAGATAGTATGATTGTGGTTCGATGAACCCTCTGCCAAGCACTTAAATGTGAATTGCAGAGTAGTCATGTAGATGTAGATGAACGTGTCGTTCATGCGGAGCTATTTTCCTAATTCACATCGCGAAGGAGCTATAATTTCTATACGTTGGAACCGCATCTCACATGTCTTCATTTCTCTGTGAGGTGAGTGCGTTTCTGGGCTCGGTGGTAAATCTGTTTTCTACCAATTCATTCGAATGTTAGTATAGTCAGTTGTGCAACACTCCCTATCAATTTACATTTGCCCACACTTGCCACTTGTATGGATTACGCTTTATTTTATCCTGTTACGTACTGGAAATCTGTGTACCGCGTATTTTCTAAGTACTTATTAATTTGACTGAATTATTTACCGGGAGTCACTTATATGGATTCACATTCAGATATTCTTTAGAATCAATTTTTCTTGTCGCTCAGTTTCCTATTTAGATGAGTTATGCCAGCTTGTGGCCAGATATTGTAATACAGCTTGATGTGAAACGCACTATTTATCCTCAGAAATAGGTAGACTCGTTAGAGCTTTCTTACCGTAATTAATATCACCCACTACGAAAATAATATATCGCATTCCTCTACATGATTTTCAGCAAAAAATATAGGTGTCAGTGCAGACGCAGTTGTAGAGACAACACGAATTTATATGATGCTTGGCAACTGTGATTTTGGCTTCTTATAATAAACTGGGTTCACACGTCTACTGCACTCCACGGGTGTACAAGCCACGTAGCGTTACACATCCTTATCCTCGACATTTGGTGCGACTGCTCTTGTTCATTGAAGCTCAGTTTCCTTTTGCTATGCCTATTGTAAAGGCTGAGGAAAACCTAAGTGTTCACTTGCTACATAATTATCAAAAACCACTCTGCATTTGTTATGTAATAAAATTCAGATTAATGCTTTATTAGTTCAATGATGTATTTATTGCGATCAACCTATTTCGGCTAGATTCCCATGCTCAGTCCATCTGCGGGAATTAAAAAACACTTTCATTTTGTTAGCATGTTGATTAATCATATTTTCGAATATACAAATTTGATACTTTAGTCCACATATCATCAGTAGTCGCTGTCCCTCTGTATTGTACTACAACATGGTGCAGGCTTATAATTCTTAAGATATAAACTGTTTTTGCGGTTTGCTCCTGTTGTTAAAGGTCCTCTCTTGTAATAAGTATTATGATCTGACGTTTTATCTCCAGATTTGACAACTTGACCGTCGTGATGGTTGGCCAAAAGTGCTACACGACTACAGTTGGTATGGTCTGCTGATTATCATTTCTGGCTATATGTATAATCTTTGTAATCGATGTGTCTGTGGGTAGGTTTTTGTGTCCATGAGCTGGCCATGGTGGCCGAGCGGTTCTAGGCGCTTCAGTCTGGAACGGCGCGACTGCTACGGTCGGTGGTACTAAACCTGCCTTGGCCATGGATGTGTGTAACGTCCTTAGGTTAGTTAGGTTTAAGTAATTCTAAGTTCTAGGGGACTGATGACCTCCGATGTTAAGTCCTACAGTGCTCAGAGTCATTTAGACCTTTTTTTGTCCATTCTTTATCTTTGGTTAGATATTTAATAAAATTTTATGTAAATGTTTATGTTTTAAACCCGTTTGTTCATTCACAATGTCACAAAGGCATTATAGTGTGTGTATGTAGATTTCTATCTCATCTAGTACGCTCTTTGTTAAACCTTTAGGTAATATGTCTAATATTTTCATTGCTAATTCCACTGGAAATTTTTATTGAATTCCTAACGAAAGGTAATGGATAGACACAAACAACTTTTCACAAAGTCGATGACAAAGATCATACATACAGCCAGAAATGATAACATGAACACAGCATATCAACTGTAACCAAATAACACCTTTGGCCGACAGTCACAACGGTCAAGCTGTCATACCTGAGAATAAAACGTCAAATTATAAAAATTACAAGAAAGGACCATTAACAATAGAAGCAAACCACAAATCAGTGACAGCCTCCACTGATGATATCTGGACGTAAGTACCAAATTTGTACTTCAGAAAATATGGTTAACTAACATTGTAATGAGATACAAATGTTATGTCACTTCCACAAATGGTGTAAAGATCGCAATATAACTCAAATGGGCCCAACACAATAAACACATCATTAAACTACAATAGCAGCCTGTATTTTATTATCTGATGTCTCTATAAGATATGTTCTACGCTGTGGGCCCATTCGCTTTTAAACTTTGCAGTCATATTGCGCTATAAATTTGATTCATCGATCCCAACAAGGTATTTAATGATGCGTTTTTGCTAATTCGAGGATCCCTACAAAGTATATTTGTAAAAGTGAAGTGGGCTTAAGGTTGACATATTTCTTTACGCCCTGCCTTACACAGAAGTTTTATTGTAGAGTACTTCTTCGAGTTCAGAAATGATCCAGCATTACATTACTTATTGCATAATTGAGAAATTAAGCTGTTATTAAACTCATAAATCACTCATCAATTGAAAAAAGTCTTATTTATGTATGAACCACCAACTGTGACTTATAGACTTGACCTTTACGAACCAGTTTAGATCCCAAGTATCATTATTATATAACATAAAATTTGTACAGCAACCTATAATCTACCATTAGTAATATGGCGAGAATAACAATAAAATTATAAAAAAAGATCCTGCGGCTCCGCCATCAAGAGGACGTAATGCCGGATGGATTTTTATAGGCCCCAATATCCATGTGACACCATATACAATGCTGTAAAAATTTCTTGTGACCTCGTAATGCTCTATTCGACTGATGCTGGTTCGTACTTTATTGTGTCAACAGCCCTTGTTAGTACATAAACGTGACTCTCTTTAAACATTTACAAGCTTTTCGACACCGGCAGCACAAAACATATTCGTTAGTTCAGTTTTTTCAATATTTTGCAGCGTTGTTATTTTCGTCTGCACTCTGAAGAGTGGCTTCATGGAGCTATCCACGCTACTCAGTCTTGTGCTATCCTCTTCACTCAGTGTAACTACATCCATTGGAATCTGCTAACTGTGTTCACTCCTTGGTCATCCTCTACAGTTTTTTACCATCCGCACTTCCCTATATTCCACGCGTGATGATCAAACCTACCAGTAACAAATCTATGAGCCCGCCTCTGAATTGCTTCTATGTCCTCCCTCAATCCGACCTGATATAGATCCCAAGCGCTGAAGCAGTACTCAAGATTAGGTCGTATTAGTGTTTCATAAATGGGCTCCTTTACAGATGAACCACATCTTATCAAAATTCTACCAATGAACCGAAGCGCTACACTACTAATAGAGTATTCAAACATTATGGGATTCTTTTTCCTATTCATCTACATTAATTTACATTTATCTATATTTAGAGTTAGCTGCCATTCTTTACACCAATCACAAATCCTCTCCAAGTCATCTTGTACCCTTCTACAGTCACTCAACGACGACACCTTCCCGTACACCACCGCATCATCAGCAAACACCCGCACATTGCTATCCATCCTATCCAAAAGATCATTTATGTAGATAGAAAACAACAGCGGACCTACCACACTTCCCTGGGGCACTCCAGATGATACCCTCACCTCCGATGAACACTCACCATCGAGGACAAAGTATTTGGTTCTATTACTTAGGAAGTCTTCGAGCCACTCACATATTTGGGAACCAATCACATATTGTCGTACCTTAGTTGAGAGTCTGTAGTGGGGCACCGAGTCAAACGCTTTCCGGAAGTAAAGGAATATGGCATCCGTATGATACCCTTCATCCATGGTTCGCAAGATTTCATGTGAAAAAAGGGTGAGTTGCGTTTCGCAGGAGCGATACTTTCTAAAGCCTTGCTGATGCATGGACAGGAACTTCTCTGTCTCAAGTAAATTCATTATATTCGAACTGAGAATATGTTCGAGAATCCTGCAACAAACCCATGTTAAGGATATTGGTCTGTAATTTTGAGGATCCGTCCTTCTACCCCTCTTATATACAGGCGTCACCTGCGCTTTTTTCCAGACGCTCGGGACCTTACGTTGGGAAAGAGATTCGCGATAAATGCAAGCTTAGTAAGGAGCCAATGCAGTAGAGTACTCTCTGTAAAACCGAACTGAAATCCCATCAGGACCTGGAGATTTATTTATTTTCAACCCATTCACCTGATTCACAACCCCAGGGATGTCTATCACTATGTCCTCCACACGGGAATCTGTACGAGACTCGAACGGCGGTATGTTTGTACGATCCTCCTGCGTGAAAGATTTCTCAAATAATAAATTTAAAATTTCAGCTTTCGTTTTGATGTCTAGCGTTGCCAGGCCAGACTGATCAGTGAGTGACTGGATGGAAGCCTTCGACCCGCTTACCGATTTTACGTAATACCAGAATTTCCTTGTCTTTTCAGCAAGGTCTTTTGCTGAGGTATGACGTTGTTTGTGGTTGTATGCTTCGCGCATCGCTCTTTTTACAGCAGCACGAATCTCTACTAACTCATTTCCAAACGTAATTCCTTCAGCACCAACTCATTTGATTTGACTACATTCTGTTACTGTTGTCTTACCTTCGTCGATGTTCATCTTATAACCCACTTTCAAGGCATTAGCCATTCTATTAAAAGCTCCTCTTTCAAGTATTTTGCTGTGTCTGACATGACTGTAATGCCCTTTTTACAGTAACAAGTATAATTATTTGTTTTAAGAAGAAGACGAGTGGCATTGGTCTTACGTATGAGGTAAGAAAGTAAATCTACTAATTTTACCCCTGACGATAATGCGCATGACTCATTTTCGTCATGTTTGTGCAGTTCCTGTTGGTAGCTACTGAGGTATTTAAGCAGGAACGTAGCATTTAGTCTGCGTACTAGGCTTTTTTTGGAACCTGAAATGTTTTTGGAATAACTTTCTGACAATTGGTGTTTCATACCTTACTATCACAAATGTCAATCAGAGGTAGTTTCCATTGCGTTTATATGCTCGCCACAAGAACTAGTCACATAAAAATGGCCCAGCCATCAAATGTTCCAAGATAAAGCTGTCGGTAAACAAATGGACTCAGGAGCTTCACGCTCCCCTAACGACTTCTCGTCCGCTGACCTTTCGGGACGGCCAGTCATGCCAAGTACCGGACTGCAGCATCACCGCCAGTTCTTACTTCTTCCACTGCCCTTCCGAATGCAATGGAGATTTATAAAACGGTAAGGTTTTTTTCGATCGACACGGTGCGTCAAACATTTAAATCGGCAGGAGCGTAAACGCTGGCCGCCGGGAGGTGGCAGGAGGTGATGTGCGCGCCGGATGTCCGCTTCGTGCTCGGAGAATTAAAGCCAGTCCGCCGCACACGTCGCTGTACACTTCATGGCACCCGCGACTCACTCGGAGCCGGCACAAAAACTGGGCCCCGTCTGCTGTAACAGCCAGGAGCTGCCGCTGAAGAGCAACGAGTGAGCTTCGGTAAGTACCAGACAATCCAGTACCAACCGTGGACTATTCATCCGAACTCAGCAGGCCTTGTCGACAACAATGAGTGCTTCACTTCCGGAATCTCTTCATGCAGTTGTGGTCTTAAAGAAAGTCCACAACAATATAAGATGGAAAAAGACTGCGGCAATGTTACGACATGTGAAAGAACAGATCAAATGTACGCTATCTTATCTTAGATAGCCTGGAGACCCTTAAGCAATGAGTAATTGGCAACTAAATTCGACGAGAGGCGGAATCGCCAGTATAAAATAAGGCGGGGAGCGTTTGTTGTCAGTACAACAGCAGCAACACCAAAATGAGCCGTTCGAGAGAGCTCAATGACTTCCAGTGTGGGCTAGACACCGGATGTCAGCAGCGTAACAAATACGTCATGGATATTTCAGCCCTTCTGAAGCTGCCGAAGTGCAATGCTGGGAACGTGTCTCAGAAGTGCAAGCACGATGGGTCAGCTACAGCTAAGCCATGACGAAACCTCATCTACTGACGCACATGAACCACCGAGCACTGCGGAGAGTGACCGTAAAATTTGTGTTGAATCAGAGGAAGGAATCATTCGTCAGCGCCAAAATGTAGCTAAACTATGACTGTGCGTAGAGGGTTAAAGAGAACGGCCAACAGTGGCCGAGCAGCTCTCATAAGCCACACATTTCCGTAGCCAACGCTAAGCGACGAATGAGGTGATTTAAATGGCGATGCCACTGGAGAGTGAATGGCCAGAAATAGAGTGGTTTGAGGTGAGGAATCAAGCTATTGCCTGAGAAAGTCAGATGGAAATGTTTGGTTTTGGCGAACGCCTGAAAAATATTACCTGCTGCTATCGGTAGTGCCAAGATAGCAAGGCGACGTTGCGGTATGGTGTGCATATACGAGGGTCGGTCAAAAAGTAATGCCTCCCATTTTTTTCTACTTGAAAAAATTAAGTTAAGTGAAAAATTTGAATTTGGCGCCATTCCTCAAACCTTCTTCTGCAATCCACTGCAGTAGTAACTTTCTGTGTCAACAGGTGGCAGCACAGCAGAAGTTTGTAAGATGGCCGACATCGATGTTCGTTTGAGACAGCGTTGTGTGATTGAATTCTTGAATGCAGAAGGTGAAACGCCCATACGCATTCATGAAAGACTGAAGAAGGTGTATGGTGTTGTGACAGTGGATGTCAGCACTGTTAGACGATGGGTTCGTCGTTGTAAGGAAGCTGAAGGGCAAACACCGTTGACTGACGAAAAGCGGAGCGGCAGGCCGGTGAGTGCAGTGACTCCACACAACATTCAGCAAGTTGATGACATCATTCGTAGTGACCGTCGGGTGACTGCAGATGAAGTGTGTCGCATTATTTCTCTTAGTAAAGGCAGTGTGATCACGATTATTAAACAATTGGGGTACTCAAAAGTTTGTGCACGGTGGGTTCCAAGAATGTTAACCGATCAGAATAAAGAGGCAAGGAAAACAATAGCCTCCCAACACTTGCAGCGCTTCCGTTTGGAGGGAGATGAGTTTCTGAAAAAAATTGTGACCGGGGACGAAACATGGGTGCATTTTTTTGAACCCGAATCAAAGAGGCAGTCAATGGAATGGCGTCACACAAGCTCGCCGAGGAAGAAAAAATTCAAAACTGTGCGATCGGCAGGGAAAGTTATGGCAACAGTTTTCTGGGATACAGAGGGTGTGATTCTGGTTGATTTTTTGGAGCAGGGATGCACAATAAATTCTGTTCAATACGTCACTACCCTCAAAAAACTTAAAGCACGTCTTCAGCGAGTTCGCCCGACAAAATCAATGGCAGATGTTCTTCTTTTGCGTGACAATGCAAGACCACACACCAGTCGTCACACCTCTGACGAGATTGTCAAAATTGGATGGGAAGTTTTGCCTCATCCCCCATACAGCCCTGACCTGGCACCATCAGACTTCCATCTGTTCGGGCCACTAAAAGAAGCTCATCGTGGGATTTATTTTGAAGATGAGGAGGCCGTCAAAACATCCGTGCGCCAATGGCTTAGGAAGCTGAGCTGTGATTTTTACCGTGCTGGGATACATGCCCTTGTTCAAAGATGGACCAAAACTGTAGAGATGTGCGGAGATTACATTGAAAAATGACAAAATGATCCTCAATGTTGTGGTTTTCAACCTATGTAATTGCATTTAAATTTCCTGACAATTAAATGTAGAAAAAAAATAGGAGGCATTACTTTTTGAGTGACCCTCGTATTTAGTTGTTAGAGTGTGATTATCATCTTGCGGTTAAGAAAAAACTAAAACCGATAGAATATAACTGCGCAAGTAGTCTATATTGATCAAAGAATTATTACGACAGTGAGAGAGTAATAGTGAGAGATAGATATATATATGTAAAGAGAGAGAGAGAGACAGAGAGAGAGAGAGAGAGAGAGATTATCTCTCATCACATAAAAAGTGTGTGGAGATGGTGTGGATTATTACATTGACGATAAACTTTTTTACTTCTAATTTACCAATTGCGGGAGGAATCGGAAGGTGTTGTTGGAAGCTGGCATTTTGAAAACAGGATGCAATTTGATTAGTTATGATAACATTTCATCTCACACAAGAGGATGATGGATCCCGCAATATAGCATTTATAGATAAATATACACTACTGGCCATTAAAATTGCTACACCAAGAAGAAATGCAGATGATAAACGGGTATTCATTAGACAAATATATTAGAGTAGAACTGACATGTGATTACATTTTCACGCAATTTGGGTGCATAGATCCTGAGAATTCAGTACCCAGAACAAACATCTCTGGCCGTAATAAGGCCTTGATATACCTGGACATTGAGACAAACAGAGCTTGGATGGCCTGTACAGGTACAACTGCCCATGCAGCTTCAACACGGTACCACAGTTCATCAAGAGTAGTGACTGGCGTATTGTGAGGAGCCACTTGCTCGGCCACCATTGACCAGACGTTTTCAATTGGTGAGAGATCAGGAGAATGTGCTGGCCAGGGCAGCAGTCGAACATTTTCTGTATCCAGAAAGGCCCGTACAGGACCTGAAACATGTGATCGTGCATTATCCTGCTGAAATGTAGGGTTTCGCAGGGATCGAGTGAAGGGTAGAGCCACGAGTTGTAACACATCTTAAATGTAACGTCTGCTGTTCAAAGTGGCGTCAGTGCAGACAAGAGGTGAACGAGACGTATAACCACTGACACCCCATAACATCACGCCGGGTGACAGGCCAGTTTGGCGATGACGAATACAGGCTTCCAATGTGCGTTCACCGCGATGCCGCCAAACACGGATGCGATCATCATGATGCTGTAAACAGAACCTGGACGTTTTGCCATTCATGCACCTAGGTTCGTCGTCGAGTACACCATCGCAGGCGCTGCTGTCTGTGATACAGCGTCAAGGGTAACCGCAGCCATGGTCTCCGAGCTGATAGTCCATGCTGCGGCAAACGTCGTCGAACTGTTCATGCAGATGGCTGTTTCAAACGTCCCCATCTGTTGACTCAGGGATCGAGTCGTGGCTGCACGATCCGTTACAACCATGCGGATTAGATGCCTGTCATCACGACTGCAGGTGATACGAGGCCGATGGGATCCAGCACGGCGTTCCGTATTACCCTCCTGAACCCACCGATTCCATATTCTGCAAACAGTCATTGGATTTCGACCAACACGAGCAGCAATGTCGCGATGTGATAAACCGCAGTAGCGGTAGGCTACAATCCTACCTTTATCAAAGTCGTAAACGTGATGGTACTCGTGTCTCCTCCTTACACGAGGCATCACAACAACATTTCACTAGGCTACGCCGGTCAACTGCTGTTTGTGTATGCGAAATTGGTTGGAAACTTTCCTCATGTCAGCAAGTTGTAGATGTCGCCACCGGCGCCAACCTTGTGTGAATTCTCTGAAAAGCTAATTATTTGCATATCACTGAATCATCTTCCTGTCGTTTAAATTCCGCGTATGTAGCACGTCATCTTCGTGGTGTAGCAATTTTAATAGTCAGTAGTGTAGTGTCATGAGTGGAAAAGATTCGTTAAATTCTTTGCTTATTTTAATTGTTTCCTTGTCTGTGGCTCGGGACATAATTTAGTGTGTCGTAACTCGGAGGGAACTTTGTATCCTGGAAAATCAGTATAGCCTGCACCAGGGTCGTTTATAGTCTGTTCGGAGAGATTAATTTCTGGACTTCTATTGAGATTAGTACGCAACTTGAACACTAATTCCCATGCTACAGAGTGAGTACGCCACAGCACCCAAGACGACTTCTCCACGGCGTATGATTGTGCCTCTGACTATTTTAAGAATTTTCATAGTCGATGAATTCTGCAAAGCCACAGAAATTTTACTCCAGAGTGGCAGACAGAGTATGATTATCTCACTAAAAGTGTGCGTAGCAGAGCTGAAGACGTCTCGATGGTGAAGGGTGCTCATGCCCCCTTTTATTGCGCACTAATAGGTGTCAGGGTAATTTGATCAGAGAGTGTACTTTAGAGTAATTCTTTATAAGGCAGCCGGCCGAAGTGGCCGAGCGGTTCTAGGCGCTTCGGTCTGGAACCGCGAAACCGCTAGAGTCGCAGGTTCGAATCCTGCCTCGGGCATGAATGTGTGTGACGTCCTTAAGTTAGTTCGGTTTAAGTAGTTCTAAGTTCTAGGGGACTGATGACCTCAGAAGTTAAGTCCCATAGTGCTCAGAGCCATTTGAACCATTTGAACCTACTGCATTACCAGTGGCAAAACGTGCCTCCTGTCGTTGGATCTTCTTTATTTTTTCTTTTTATCGAACCTAATATGGCTATCAATCTGATACAGAATACTGAAGAACCTGTGTTACAAATTTTATGGGATCCACGCTCTATTGCTCATCGTTGTTATGGTATGTGGGTCACAACTCGCGAGTTCCTCTACACATCGATTATCGAAGCCGAAGCATCCAGAGCGCTGTTTCATCTATGTTGTTGCTAAGTTGTTGTCGTCGGAGAGTAGCAGTCAGCAGTAGTGGTCGAACCAGAGGTTAAGCGTGTCATCCTCACCGCGGCTTACACTAATTAGTGCGAAAGTTTATTTCCTATTGAAAGAGAATAGAACATTAATGGAAGTCATGGCTGTGTTCGCATCAAGCGTCTGGCCACTTGGGGTTGTAATGTTGCTTGATCACGGTGATGGGCATGTGTGTGTCATCAGACTGGCGTGTCACGTAAGTTATTCAGGTTTACGGTTACGTAAAGAGATACCCTGGATAATGTGCAAGATTAAGGCGTAAATGCCTTATATTTCGTGTCTGAAAGGAAGATATTTTTCTCTACATTGCAAACTCTACAATGACTTTCACAACAACGAAACCTGTTATTTATTACAAATTATTATGCATCCATAAAACTTTTTTCGCATCATTCTTGCTAAGCTGAGTACCGTTACACATTATGCACGGTCGCAAACTAATTCTAACCTACTTTCTTGATCCAAATAACAGTTTTCGCAATCGAGAATCGGGAATGTTACGAACTGCTTTGTTAGACAATTATTTCGTGTTTCCTTCAGATTCTTCCAAAGAATCTCAGCCTGGAATCCTACAATTAGTTTCATTTTGTTATTCCACTTGAGGTCACTCCAGGCGACTACCGTTAGTATTTTATGAAGGTCTGTTTTCATGTATTTACCAATAGTAACCGTCAATTCGTACAGCAACCTACAATTAGTTTCATTTTCGGCGCGTTTCCTTGCATTTGACTACCTTCCTACATGTGAATCCATGAGCTGAGAACACCCTCATGCAGCTTGCGACGTTGCCCATTAGATGATTTGCATAAATTTTAAATAGAACCGTCCTATAACTCTGCCTTGGGGTACTCGAGAAAGTACTTTTCCGAGTATCATTTTCGTTCTGTTCAGATTATGGCTATAAATCTTCCGTAGGCTACAGTAGACTATCATAAGTAAGAACAGAGTAGGATAGTTTTCCTAGTAGCTTTTTCCGTCACGATCATAACCGCGTTACCTGTAAGTTAGGTGAGTTGCATACCTATAGGTCGTTTCTCTCTTACAAGATTCCCCTAGAACCCGAAACGGTGACTGTCTAGAACCTGAGTGAGGGTACATAAAGGGCTTTGTGATGTATGGAAAATTTTTGTTCTACTTAGCTACCCTCCTGTCTGTTACTTAAAAATACACTGTGTTTATAGCAAAACAGAAATTGTGGGTGTTTAATTCTGGTTTTATTCGAACGTTGTTGATTTCTAACGTTAAACAAAGGGATGTTGTAGTTGTAAAAAAAATACAGATTTATCATAAACCTAGGAAACATTATTTCTTAAAAACAGGTAAAATTTAAAAAATCTGCATATCACACATCGCTTCAGTACCACGTCGAGCTTACAGGAAACGTTTTTCTGTTATAAACAAATTTTGTACTTATTTTCCATTGAACATGAAGAACAACTTTGTACTTAGTAGAAAATAACAATAATTACATACATTTGTTACGTTTATCATGCTACTTGTACTTGCAGAAAAAGTAATTGCTTTGGTAGAATAAAAGCACAGAAATTATGCGATCAACTAATTTTTATTACAGAGAAATCCCTGTTTATGATTTGTAAGGATTTAAAATACTCATTGCAGTAACAATCAATATTTGCGTTTCTAATTACGTGCACACAAGCAAGGAAACAAAACAAAAAGAAAGACAACTAGTCGAATCCCAGTTTCTCTCTCACAGTCATTTATGTTTATTTCTGTACCAATTTTACCAATACCACTGGTAATCCTACAATTTGGTAGGTCACGTACCGTACCAACACTACCAAACCGTAGTTCTTGTAGAGTGCAGCTCAGGTTGAAATCAATATGTCAAGTTCTGTATGTTACCTGTATCTGAATACAATCAAATACGATCCGATTTTCGGTAAACTTGTATTTCGTTCAGAGCAACCGTGCTGAATTGCATCAGGTGCCTTCTTGAAGTGAAGGAACATAGAATCAACCTGGGAGCCTGTGACTACGGTTCTCAGGGTCCCGTGACGAAAAGAGCGAGAGTGTGTTCGGAAGACTCATTTTAAGAAATTCGTGTTGATTTTAGTGAAGCATATTTCATTTCTCCAAAAGCATTATATTTCATGGTCAGAAAATATATTCCATAATGCTACAAAAGTTTTGGTTCAAATGGCTCTGAGCACTATGGGACTTAACTGCTGCGGTCATTAGTCCCCTAGAACTTAGAGCTACTTAAACCTAACTAGCCTAAGAACATCACACACATCCATGCCCGAGGCAGGATTCGAACCTGCGACCGTAGCGGTCGCGCGGTTTCAGACTGTAGCGCCTAGAACCTTTCGGCCATTCCGGCCGGCCAAAAGTTATGTGCGTGCCCAAATAACCCTTCTTGGAAACGAGAATTACCGGGTCTTTGTTTCAGTAACTTGGTATCCTTAGTTGCTCCAGCGACCTGCAATGAACTACTGCTAAAGCGACAGCCCGTTGTTTCAAATAACATTTCTAACAATTCACAAGTATTTTCTCCTGTCCAACGCCAAGACAGACAACTTTGTCTTGAGAAAGACCTAAAGGAACGTTAGTCTATCTCCACTTTTATTACAGCTGTTTGCGAAAGAGAGAAAGAATGAATAATAACAGAATTTCAGAACCATAGTAACAGAGCAAGAGTAAAAGGCACAAGTGCTTCCAGCCACAGGAATTCTGCAGGAATAATGACCACTTTGAACCGTTTAAAGAAACTGGTTAGGTACTGAAATTGAGTTAAGGGTAAAAAAAGGGAAAGATGCGAGTTGTTTGACAACTGACCAACAAATTGTTAAAAAGTAATGTTGGCATTGTCACTGAAGGAAGGGGTAATGGATTCTGTGATCTATTACTAAGACTGTACAAGATGCTCGGAACTCTGGAGACATCTTAAGCAAACACCTGCGGGCGATAATAGCTTTCTGCTACTTAAATAGTCTTCTGTTATCACCTTTCGACACAGGAAAGAAAAGGCTCTTAAAATTGTACTTCTTTACGTTGTGTTATTAACTCCATCCAAACATTCCCCGGAAGGTCCAACGGTGCCGACCGATCTCCGTGTCATTTTCAGACGTTTGTCATCATCGGACGCCAATATGGAGAGGCGTGGGGTCAGGACACCGTCCTCCCAGCCGTTTTTAATTTTCGCGACTACTGCTCGGCCCAGCAGCCCCTCAACTGGTTTCACGAGGTTGAGTGCAGCCCAGAAGGAAATACTGCATGTCGGCCCAGACCGTCACCCATCAAAGTGCCAACCGCCCCCGACGGCTTTATCACTTCGGTGAACTGTCGAATACCGGTGTATCCGCCGCGGAACAGTCGTTGTCTTTATGTTGTGTAATTACGAGCGAAAAATTGTCTGGACAGATAGAGGTTAAGATATATAGAACACAATATACTTCGATGAGTACTCACGACATGTTTTTGCAATCTTAAGATCCATGACCTGCTTGATGCAGCTCTCCACGGTAGTCTCATCGTCATCATGTCATCATCATCACCATCATCATCGTCATCGTCATCATCACAGACATTGACCCCCTATCGATTTTTTTTTATTTGCACGACAACTGTTCTTTATGAGTTTGAAGGGGTCTGAGGAGACGAGTCCCGGAACCACATTTACCACTGCAGTGAGGGCGCATCCACTATGCGCTAACCGCAGGTTGGTGCCTATTGTTTGTCATGAGGTTTTACATCTGCATCTACATACATACTCAGCAAGCCACCATACGGTGCATGGCGGAGGCTATCACGTGTCAGCACTAGGAACACTCTTGCCTGTTCCATTCGAAAATAGAACGAGTTAGAAACAACTGTCTAAAAGTATCCGTAGGGACTAATTTCTTGCATCTTATCTTCGTCATCTCCTCTGTTGTTTTGATCTCTCCTACCTCTCTCTTGCGTCTCTCTGTGGTTTTCTTGTCGTATTTTTTCCATTGTAGTGTTTGTTGCCCTTCTGTCGTTCTTATGGTTTTTCCTTTAGCCCAGTTTCGTGTTGTAATTTTCGTTTGTTTTATTCTATCCCCTGTGGAATTGTTTTAATCGGAACAAGGGGCCGATGAGCTAGCAGTTTATCGTCCTCCCTCTAGAGAATCTCTTTTGAGTTTATGGAGCATCTCCGTAGTACTTACGTGCTGATCGGATCTGCCGGTAATAAACAATGAAACACGCCTCTGAATTTCTTCGATGTCTGCCTGGTGGGAATAGCAAGTAGTCAAACAATTGACAAGAAAGCGTCGAACTAGCGTTCTATACGCCGTCTGCTGTATGAATCAGCCACGCTTTCTCAAAATAGTCACAATGTACCGAGGTCGAGCATTTGCCTTCCATGCTGGCAACCTGGCGCGCTCAGTCCATTTCTTGTCGCTTTGCAAAGTTACACATATTTGTTTAATCGATGTGACTGTGACAAGCAGCATCCCAATAATGCTGTACTCTAACGTAACAAGGAAGTTTTTCCTCCACAGTGACATTAATTTAAATTTCCTACATTTTGAACAAGATGTCATTCATCACACCAACTATAAATTTTATCTAAGTTATTTTGTACAGTCAGTTTCCCTCACAACGCAGCATCACAACAAAGAGCCGTAAGTTGCTACTCACCCTGTCAGTCAGATCATTTATGGACGTAGAGAATAAGTGCGGTCCTATCACACTCCTGATAATACCCTTGATACCCTTGCCTCTCATGAACAATCGCCGTCGAGGACAACGTGCTGACTTCTGTTACTTACTTGCTTACTTCTCTTCCTCTGTCGTACAGTTCCGCTTGTCCGATCTTCGTCGTCACCATTGTTCTCCGAACTACTGTGAGCCTCCTTTAACACTCAGACACCACGTATGAAGATCGAAAGCAGAGGTTTGGAAGTGGACGAAGTTAAGGAATGCTCCTACCTTGGAGCAAGATAACTCATAACGTACAAGAACGGAGGTCATGAAGAGCAGGCCAGGACAGGCAAAATGGCCATTCTAATATAAAAGAATTCGACTAGTACCAAAATAGGCCTTAATTAGTGGAATAAATTTATAAGAAGGTACGCTTTGAGCACAGGAGTGTATGATAATGAAGCGTGCACAGTGAGAAAACCAGAAGAGAAGGGAAGCTTTTGAGATTTGCTGCTACAGAATAATGTTGAAAAGTTGATGCAGTGATAAGCTAAGGAATTAGGAAATTCTAAGCAACATCGTCGAAGAAAGGAATATATTGAAAACACTGATAAGAAGAAGGGTCGGGGTGATGGGACTTGTGTTACGGTATCAGGGAACAATTTCTAATGCATAGAGGGAGCTGTAGATGGTAAAAACTGTAGAGGAAGACAGAGATTGGAATGCATCCAACAGACAATGGAGGATATAGGATGATATGAAGAGGTTGATACAGCAAAGGAATTTGTGGGAGATGGTATGAGTCAGAAGAAGAAGAAGTGCGTCAGTGATGACTGTTTGTGACAAGTAAACAATTAGATTCTATATCTGAGACTAGTTCAGTACTGTGTGAAATTAATACTGGGTTGCCACAAGATTTTCTTAAACTATTGACATGGAATGTAAGAAGCCTCTGCTATTGTCCAGTGGTATTGTCTGTTTGTCGCAATGAAATCCACTCATCATCCTCATTTATCGGTCTGCTGTGGCATTCCCTCTGACCGTAGAGTAAATCTGAATCCTTTCACTTAGGATATGCCGAATGTTTCCTCACTAAATGATAGCTGCCTCCCTAGCTGAGTCTCCCTAGCACTCCCGCCCTTTTGGTTGCGTCACCAGACTTGCCGACGAGTTCGACGAGCCCGTCTCCGCTCCTGCTCTAGGATTGCGAGGTCGTGTAGAGAGGCAGACACTTCGCGTTCCTTCTCGTAAGACGACGCAAGCAAATAGTTACCGCTACCCGCTGAACTGCAGCACATTCGTCGGCGACTGCGAACATCCATTAGCTCCGTGCTCTCGGAATCCCACTAGAAGTGAACTCGCGTAATCCTTTCGTATAAAGAAATTACCTTCTTTAAACAGCCTCCTGTAAATTAAGTGAACAGACGATGGATTATCATGTTGCTGAGCATATCTGTGAGGAGAGATATGTAGGCCAAATTATGCAAAATGGAGCTTACCACGTTATTTACAAAATATCTGAGGAGGGAGACAACTCTCCAAACCTGAGGCACTGCGGTATCTGAGTTACCTCAAAAGAAAGAGGCAGACTGTGTAATACTTGGTTTCCAAAACATATGCAACGCGTTGCAGCTGCCAACCTCATTCTAAAAATGTAAAACTGAAATATTCAAGGTAGTAGGGAATTGCAACATGGTTGTCTTAATGGATGTTGTACGTCAAGAGCCGTTATGTGAAGCAGTTATGTGTAAGTGCCTTGTTGCTCAATTGCTTAACTTCTGTCATCCAGTTTAACTCGTCCTCATCATCATCACCCTCTTCTTCTTCTCCTTCTGTATTTTCCAGCTTCTTCTACGGGGTCTGCACTGTAAGAAAGTTTTCCTCAACGACTGCGTAGAGCGTGTCTGAGGCGGGACATGGACACCAGCCCATTATTTATCCAGGCGAACGCGGAAACCGCCGATAAACCACATCCGGGATGGCCAGATCACCGGCCCTTGGTAATCTGCGAGACAGATTCAACATAGGAAAGGCTCCCTTCTCCTCCCTCCCCCCCCCCCTTCCCACCTCATCGTGTACCGGAGCAATGCTTTAAGACACTCGCTTATCTGGCTGAATAATCGACTAGTTTAACTATGAAATGCCAGAACAAATAGTAAGTTCAATGAATTATTCCGTTCTTTCCAATTTCGACCCATTAAGCATCACTCTTGCAAAACTTATCTTGCCTTTTTTTAATATCACAATGTCCTTAGAATGACTAACGTAAGGTAATAGACGAATTCTACATTTCTAAACTTCCGGAAAGCGTCTGACACAGTGCCACACTGCGGACTGTTATCGACCGTTCTGTCGCGTAAAATAGGTACTCAGATACGTCAGTGCTTCGAAACGTTCTTGTTCTGGCTATACCACAAGCGCCGGGACGAAGAGGAAGAACCCAAAACCAGAGAAGGCTTCAAATGGTTCAATGGCTCTGAGCACTATGGGACTTAATATATGAGGTCATCAGTCCCCTAGACTTAGAACTGCTTAAACCGAACTAATCTAAGGACATCACACACATCCATTGCCCTAGACAGGATTCGAAAGTGCGACAGTAGCAGCAGCGCGCTTCCGGATTGAAGCGCCTAGAACCGCTCGGCCACAGCGGCCGGCCCAGAGAAGGCATTGCGGCGACGTCAGCCAGTAGCCCGCTGACAAGCACCACGCCACGACAGGACGGACCTCTGCAAGAAGCGAATACAAGTGCTGCTTCTGCAAGCTTCGGCGGGACGTTACGGGAACAGTTATTAGTGATCCACAAACTCTGTGTAAAACTTGCATGAACATTGCATATACCCAAGGACTCTGTATTAAATTGCATGTCGTCCATCGCTTACGACGATATGCCTTTAGACGTAGGAATATTAAATTTTCCAATTCTCGGGGAAAGTCACTCAACTGACGCAGATGAACGGCGAAACCTTAAGACAGCCTCGTTGTCGAAGAAGCCGATTGTTCGGCCTTTTCAGCCCGCTCGGTAGTCGCCGCTTGAAGTTCGTCGAAAGCCGCGCCAACGTATGAGCAGCTTTTCTGCTTGTGCTGAACCCATCCGATCATACACATCCTTGTACTATTCTCCGTTTTCCTATTTTCTGTTAGGCGTGACTGTCGAAAAAAAAAGTTTCTTTTCTCTATATTCTTTAACGTATGTGTGTCCCCGTGTATCGTTTCCTGGAAATACACTCTAAGACAAATAAAACGACGCACCACGAAGGACTTACGCAAAGTGGTAAGAAATTGCAAAATTGTAAACTTTGCCTACCAATGGATGAATGTGTGAGGCTGCAGCGCAAATGTTGATACCAGAGGATAAACTGTTTGCGTATTTCATTTCATATAATCAGTTGGATAGTAACTACACCTCACAGACAACCGCCTGTACAATGCACGCAGATGTCAGCATTTGAAAGAGGACGTGTAGTCGGACTCAAACAAGCCAGACGGAGTAATCACCGAGTCGATCAGCATTCGAATAAAAGCGATGCCCCTATTCGAGAATGTTGGTAGGAATGGGTGAACTACGGCCGAACGCAGCGTCAAGAAGAAAGCAGTCGACGTAGAGAGACAAGGTGACGGCCCAGCAGTCGTGAGAGAGGCACTCAGAGTCACGGACTCACATTATCAACTATCCGACGCGCAATTGATGCTTCTGTGAGCACAAGGACCATCAATAGGCGGCTCACAGAAAGGGGACCTCACGGGGTAGATTTCGACGACTTCCTTTCACCTCTGTACACCAACAAGCCTATTTGCAGTATTGTCGGGCACACTCGGCCTGGAATCTCGCTGAGTGGAGTAGAACTTTCTTCAGTGACGAGTCTCGCTTCGAAGTGAGCCCAGATGACCAGCGAGACGTGTCTGGAAACGCCCCAGAGAGCGGTGAGATACCAACCTGAATGTCGGCCGCCATACGGCCTGATAACCAGGAGATGGTCTGAGGTGTCACTTATTTTCATAGCTGATCGCCTTCAGTTGTCATCTGTCTTACAGCACAGCAGGACTTCGACGACATTCTGTGCCACGTTTTGTTGCCTTACATGGCAAGCCATCGTGAGCTTATATTTCAGCCATATAATGCCTGTCCTCACACGGCGAAATTTACTACTGCTTGTCAATGTCAATGAATTTCTCCGACAGCCGTTTAACTTAAGATTTTCTTTTATTTTATGTTATTCTGGAGGCTACCAGTTCAAGCAATTTACTGTGCCATCTTAAGGCCCAATATGATCTCTCCACATAATCGAAAATGTCATACTGTGCCACAAATCTCTGGAAGTCGTGAATTCAACTGTTTCACTAGTGCTTCAGTCGGAGACTTGACTGCCGCCTAGCACACCTATAGTCCAAGAACGTGGTGAAAGATGCGGACTACCTTTGACCACGTTGTTAGGCTGAAGATGAATTGCCTTTTCTCTCTACCGCGTTGGTAGTTAACAAGCCACACAATTATAAGACACGTCTTCTGAAAAGAAAAAGTGGTTCCATGAAACAAAACTTATTTAGATTTGATGAATAACTGATTAAACCCGAGAGCTTACCTGTAAAAAGTCTGCTGCGCCTGACAATCCACTCTGTTCTATTAATATTTTCTTCCTCTCACTTCATTTATTGCAGGAGCAGTTCCCACAACGCTCTCGCTATCGCCCACCTCGGTCCACAACTAACGGAACTGTAACACCGCGTAAGCTATCTATCTATCCTTACTTCAATAGTTAATTCAGTTTTCGCAATCAAATTAAGCTACTTTCTGTGACTTCCGAATTCAACACGTCAGAAACGAATTGCTTGTTTCTGCTGTAGTCTTCTATCGGTTTAAGTAATCGATATTTTACCTTGGCCGTAACCTCGTCATAAAAAACAGCCCACTTATTGGTATTATCCGTTTTCAGCTCCTGAACAAACCTCGCATCGTGCTACAGTCGCGTGTAAGAATGTGATCCCGAGTGCTGGAATGACGTCTCGGAATGACTAACGGCACTCGCTTCCTCATCGAAATCCTTCGACAGAATAAAATATAACTTTAAACATGGCTGACGTTTGCAGCAATCGTATACACAAATTTGAAAAATATGTAAAAATCAGCCAACCGATTGCATGTTGTTGTTGTTGTGGTCTTCAGTCCTGAGACTGGTTTGATGCAGGACCGGTTGCATAGGTTTTCTATATACCTTGACCAGGTTTCGTCACCTGCTGATGAAGTCGCCCTTAGACGTGACGAAACCTGGTCAAGGTATATAGAAAACCTATGCAACCGGTTGGCTGATTTTTACATTTTTTTAAAAAAGAAAATAAAATATCCAGTGTCTTGAACGTACCTCACTCTATGCTGTTACTTCGTGATACTTCACAGCATTACTGAGAGGAACAGAACATCCGCCTTGTTAAGCGCATACTATTTACATTTTAAAGCTAGAACTCTGTATGTACCGGCAGGTGGTCACAAATATTTTACCCGACATCTTGTAAATATCGTTGTAACAAAAGATATATTCTTTAAGCGAGTCAGCAACGTGATTAGGTGTAGCAGTATAACTGTTTTTGTTTGATCCAGTTAATGGACTGTGCATTCTGTGTCGGCTTACCTTGCCCAAAAAACTGATGTTCGACAGGGTGTCGATGTTTAGCAGAATCGATCGTCTTCTCATTACCGTCACTTTCCATTTATTGATTTTTTACATAAGAAAATCTTTTCATCTCGAATTGCTAATAAGCTGCGATTCCTTTCCTGTCTTGACACGAGGATATAAATCGAGGCACGCTTTCCCTACAGACGTAACACGAGCGAAACGCTACGCTAAACAGGTTGTTAAATGGCGGAGAATCGAGTATTTAATGCCATCGGGAGGCAGATGCGGCTGCAGCGGACTTATGTAGCCGTCGGAAGTAATCCAGATAGTAGAAAGCGCGCTCTATTACCCAGGGGCAGGCGACCGTGTCGCCGGGACCAGACCAATAAATTCTGCGAGCCGCGCCGGTTAATGAGTGGCCGTATGCAGATAGCGATCTGCGCCGGCGGCCGATACGACGGCCGATATGAATACATATTCAGCCGAGGCGGCCGGGCAGGCCTCGTTAGCATGCCGGCGGCGTCCGCGCTGCGCGTTGATAACTCGGGACCGGCGTTTCGTCATAAGTCTGCGGCTGGGCAGACGCGGCCTGCGGGAGAGAGACCGCCCTCCGCCGGTGGGCCCCGAGCGGCAAAAAGGCGCAGGTGTCGGAGGGGCGGGGGGTACAGTTAGCGGCAGGAATTTCCGCGATAAACGTTAATTTGGCCGCGGCCGCCGGCTAACGACCCCGCAGAACGGCGCGTCCCGCTACGCGCGACGACGGACGCCGACCGAGTTCGATGCTATCGGCCGCCAGTGGACGTCCTCTTCAGTCGCCACTTCTCTTGCAGTGCCCGCCCGAAGGACGCGACGTATTTATCGGACGGAGGCTTCGTCACTGTTGTCGGAAGAGGTTTACGGTGGACTTACAGGAGGAAGACTGCACGTGATTGTAGCGTCCCGTTACATCAGGTGTGAGTGGGTACAGATCTCGAGACCTGTACGATGCGTCGAATTTTACTATTCCCAATCACTGCTGGCCCACAGGTAGCAGCCGGCCGGTGTGACCGAGCGGTTCTATGCGCTACAGTCTGGAACCGCGAGACCGCTACTGTCGCAGGTTCGAATCCTGCCTCGGGCGTGGATGTGTGTGATGTCCTCAGGTTAGTTAGGGTTAAGTAGTTCTAAGTTCCAGGGACTGATGACCTCAGAGCCATTTGAACCATTTGAACCAGGTGTCACAGCTGGTGTGGGATGCACCATCGGCTAGGGAAAAGTGTAAACTTTTTGTACCTGCAGAAAAGACGCCCACTTCGTGGAGTGAGTACATTAGAGTTGGGGTACAGTCCCGTTGACGCCAATAACAGTGCAAATAATTTATTCTAATAAAATCGTGGCACACGCATCACCGTATTCTTCATTTACTGGTGCCCATCTGAGGGGGCAATGGCCAACTTGAGTGACGAATGTGAATAGTATCTACGTTGCGGAAAGCTGACCGGACTTCAGTGCTACTAAGGGAGGATTTTCCTGAATTGAAGATAAGGGGGGGGGCTTCAATAAGTAATGCAAAACTTTTTTTTTCTCAAAGCAGGTTGGTTATATTCAGGACTCCAATACACCTTATTATTCCTTACGCTTTTGGCTACAAGACCCTAATTTTCAACATAAACTCCGTTCACTGCCGCAGCCTTATGCCACCTTGTGGCAGTGCCTCCTTACCCATATGGTACCAGTCTACTGGTCAGCGTTGGAGCCAACGTCTTGCTGCATCATTAACGTCACCATCATCTATGTACTGCTTTCTGATAAGGGCATCCTTCATTGGGCCGAACAGATGGAAATCGGGAGGTGCGATTCCGGCCCTTGGGGGTGGATGAGGAAGAGCAGTCCAGTGAAGATTTGTGTGCTCCTCTCGAGTGTGCAGAATTGTGAGAGGGCTTGCGTTGTCATGAAGAAGGAGAAGCTCGTTTGCATTTTTGCCACGAAGTCGGGCTGTAGTCGTTTCTTCAATTTAGTGAAGGTAGCACCATACACTTCAGAGTTGGTCGTTGCAACATAAAAGAAAAGAACCTCTTCAGAGTTAAGTTGTGCAGCGAGACATGTGATTGTGATCGGTCAGACGCCTCGAATGAGAGTGTCCGCACGTTCCAACGTTGCAGGACTCATAGTTGTGTGCGGCCGGCCGGCACGTCGGAGACTGGATGTGTGTGCGCCAACTTTTTGCGGTGCTGACAAAAGCCTCGTCCAGCGATGACTCAGACATTCTGCAATCGGCTATGAATACCTGCGATGCTCTGGTTTCCCGTCAAAAGATACTCAATCACATGTGTCTGCTTGGAAAGCACCTACGTTACAGACGCCACTCTGATGGCTATCGTCGCAACCTAACGGAACTTCATGAAACTACAGGGGCTGCAGCGACAATGTTCCACGATGTCTAACAACAAATCTCGCATTTTTTCATCCGAAATTGGCCGAGAAAAAATTTGTGTTTCATTGGTTATTCAACGTGCTTCAAGTAGTAAACTCACCTTTAATTATGAACTGTTTAATTTCAAGATTATTTCACCGTAGTGTATTTATCGAGTCAGTTAAATAGAAAATGAAAAGGGTGGGCAGGGTAGAAGACGTAAGCATACCAGAACATAGTTACGCTATGCCGCGTTACTGGGAGTCTAACAAAGACTCCCTGATTTTAAAGCTAAACAACACGAAAACAAATATCGACACAATAATGCAATAAACTGTATGTTTATTGTGAAGGCTGCAAGAATTTTATACATCACGAGGTTGAAGTTACAAAAGCTGCCAACATATGGAACTGTTATCTTCATACTTATTGTCTATAAATTATTTTCCGTGTCTTAGAGCAATCACTTCTACCGTTGAAACGTGAAAGGAAGTTAGCGTACCGGAGAAAGAGGTTAAAATCATGTATTCCATTGAACAACGTGTGTACCTGTTAGTGGCGCATCGCAAGTTAGGTTACAGTATCATGGGCGCTATTTTCAAAGCTATTTGATTTTTGAAAAGGACCCAATGCGTAGACAATTTGTAAACTCTCCACCAAAATTTTATAGGAAGCTTGGCTGATGATCTATTGGGGAAAGTTGGCTGTAGTTACACATGAAAATGCTGCCAGAGATTCTGGTCTTGTGCACCAATATCCGAGGGATCCACGAGAAGAATTGCAACGGTGACTACTTTGAAGCAATCCAGTTCCCATACGATGCTGACAAACGGTGTACACATCTGCATTTTAAAATGCACTCACCAGTCTCAAACGTACCCCCTGCGCGACAATGGGCTCATTTACCGAATCAGATTCTCACAAGCGTTTGTAGTTAAAGTTTTAATTTTGGCTGCATTTGGTTGACAGTAAAGCAGCACTTCCACTTGAATGAATTCGTGAATAAACTAAACTGACAAATTTAGAGTTTGGAAAATCCGCATTTGGTGCAACGAAAGAACTGAATTCTCCCAAACTTACTGTTTCTGGTGCGGTATGCTACAAAAGCATTATCGAGCCTTTTTCCGTGCGAGAATCAATAACAAGTGAACGTTTCGATGCAACTTTGCATCAGTTTGTCGTCATACAGCAAGCACGGGATGATCGATTAGAAACCGAGTAGTCTGTGCTAGATAATGCCGGACCATATAGCACCGAAAAGGTGTTTTGATCCCTTGATGGATCCTTCGGGAATAGAGTCGTAGTGCTGGATGATCGAAATGGCACCATATTCACGCGGTCTTCTTCCTTATGGTGCATTTCAAAGGCACTGTCTACCGGAGCTACCCTAACACTCTGGACCAGCTTGACCCGTTGATGTTTGTGGCAACTGAATCGATTTCCGTTGAGATACTACGAGATGTGATGGGAAATTTCATTGACCGCTTGGGCCAGGTCTCCACTGGAACTTTTGAAAAGGCTGTGGCGTGATGTCGAAGACTGCTTGCAGAGGGCGTGTTTACTTATGTATGATGAGGCGAACTGTACAGTGCATAATTTGTTAGCAGCATTTGTAACTACTATTTTAAGACTTCCGTATAAAATTATTACAACGTACACAGTTTTTTTTTTACTTTCTTCTGTCGATCGTTGTATTCATGTTATTTCATTTTATATGAGGGAATTTCTGTTGGATACAGTGTATATCATTTATAACCTTGAACGTTACCCCAGTTCGGCGAAGATGAGAGTTCACAAGTTTTTTCAGCTGTGCCATGTCCAGCTGATGCAAATCGTAGCACCAGCACCTTCAGTACGCCACCACATAGGACTGTACTACTTTGTGTACAGTTGCGTACAGATGGTCGTAAGCTCCCTTACATCGTTAACCAACTCTGCAGTATGCCAATTGTTGGCTAGAACCAGTCTGCGTAATTACGTCGAAGGGAATCAGGCAGTGGATAAGGACACGATCCAAATCCACCATGATCCATATGACCACTGAGCTATTGTATTGTAAGTGACAAAACCCCGCAATACTAGAAACTAAACAAAATTCGTCTCTACCTCTCACCACCATACAACGTTTATCGGCAAGTGGATACAATCACATAAGGGTTCGCGTACAGAAACACCTCTGCAATGTCCGCATAACGCCATAACAAACTGGTAATCATAGGGCGAAAAAGCCCGGATTGTATCGACATCATGAAACTTATTTACCAAGAAGCTCCGACGTTAATGTAGCAAAAGGAGTGTTGAAGCAGGGATTACTGGATGCACATTGGCTCCTGTACGAGGGCTACTCGGAAAGTAAGTTCCGATCGGTGGCGAAATGGAAACCACTGTGAAAATCGAAAATGTTTTACTTGTAACTGTTAGCTACACCTTCCACCTATTTCTCTGTATAGTCGACGCTCCGACTTAAGAGATCTGTCTTAGCGTTGTACAAAACTTTCCAACACTCTCGTCACAGGAGGCAGCCGGCTGTACTTCCCGCCAGTTCTCTACGCTGGTATGCAGCTCCTTGTTGTGCTAAAATGTCTTCATCACCAGCGGTCCATGTGAGCAGCGGGAGTCAATAACGGGCTGTAATGTGGGAGATCAAACAATTTCCACTGAAAACGCGGCATAATAATATCCATTTCCTCTGACATGTGGAGCCGAGAATTCTCAAGAAGAAGGAAACTCGTGACAATTACATTGTGTGGACTGCGTAACATTAGGGGAAATCTTTCACTAGGCCCCGTACATCTAGGGAGACAAAATTTTCTAGGAGTCTTTACGTGCTCACTGTGCACTCAGAACTGAAAAGAGCGACGTGACGAGATCGACGGGCACACTAGAGGAACTGCCGTACACATCTGTGCAATGCTTCATCGGAATTTCACTGCGGTTTCCATTTCGAACCCGATCGGACATTACTTTCCCCATAGTCTTCATAAAACGGAACCGCTAGGCCTGCTTCAATTATTTCAGCTTCGAAAACGAGCATCGTAACAGAGAGAGGTTAACAAGAAACGCACGGTCTGTCTGTAAGGATGAACTATTATCAAACAAAAAGATTTAGAAGGGTAACAACTGCGATGATGCGGAGAGCACTTCGAAGTTGGTCTGATTGTGGCCGACATGCTTTGTAAACATCGGACGGTAATGGCATCATCTTCTCCATTCACGCCGGATGTCGTTAACTGCATATGAGAAGACCTGATTCTCTACCTACACCTAGAAACTGTTGACTCTCAGAGACCCACAGTCTTCTCCACTCAACGGCGCCTTTCACTAGGCATCTGGACTCACTTCCATTACGAAAAATTCTTGTACATTACTGAAAATAACAAAGAGGTATGCTTTGTAGTATGTGCAATATGTATAATAAATGCTATTTTCCTTGCAAGAAACGCCATTCGTTTACGATTAGACCGCGTGCTGCTTCCAAATTGCAGGGATACCGATGCTCCAAATAGTCTCAGACGCCTTCTGTGGGGATAAGATCGCATCACTTAGCTGACCAGTCGAGGTGTCTTAACGAGCCTTAGTGTTCGCGAACGAGCATTAACAACCATCTATAATCCACACTCAGTATGGCAGGTATTATATGGCGCGCGCCGCTATCCTGTCATCTTGTTTAGAGCGCGCGCTATATTCGATTATACACTCCTGGAAATTGAAATAACAACACCGTGAATTCATTGTCCCAGGAAGGGGAAACTTTATTGACACATTCCTGGGGTCAGATACATCACATGATCACACTGACAGAACCACAGGCACATAGACACAGGCAACAGAGCATGCACAATGTCGGCACTAGTACAGTGTATATCCACCTTTCGCACCAATGCAGGCTGCTATTCTCCCATGGAGACGATCGTAGAGATGCTGGATGTAGTCCTGTGGAACGGCTTGCCATGCCATTTCCACCTGGAGCCTCCAGCGTTCGTGCTGGACGTGAAGACCGCGTGAGACGACACTTCATCCAGTCCCAAACATGCTCAATGGTGGACAGATCCGGAGATCTTGCTGGCCAGGGTAGTTGACTTACACCTTCTAGAGCACGTTGGGTGGCACGGGATACATGCGGACGTGCATTGTCCTGTTGGAACAGCAAGTTCCCTTGCCGGTCTAGGAATGGTAGAACGATGGGTTCGATGACGGTTTGGATGTACCGTGCACTATTCAGTGTCCCCTCGACGATCACCAGAGGTGTACGGCTAGTGTAGGAGATCGCTCCCCACACCATGATGCCGGGTGTTGGCCCTGTGTGCCTCGGTCGTATGCAGTCCTGATTGTGGCGCTCACCTGCACGGCGCCAAACACGCATACGACCATCATTGGCACCAAGGCAGAAGCGACTCTCATCGCTGAAGACGACACGTCTCCATTCGTCCCTCCATTCACGCCTGTCGCGACACCACTGGAGGCGGGCTGCACGATGTTGGGGCGTGAGCGGAAGACGGCCTAACGGTGTGCGGGACCGTAGCCCAGCTTCATGGAGACGGTTGCGAATGGTCCTCGCCGATACCCCAGGAGCAACAGCATCCCTAATTTGCTGGGAAGTGGCGGTGCGGTCCCCTACGGCACTGCGTAGGATCCTACGGTCTTGGCGTGCATCCGTGCGTCGCTGCGGTCCGGTCCCAGGTCGACGGGCACGTGCACCTTCCGCCGACCACTGGCGACAACATCGATGTACTGTGGAGACCTCACGCCCCACGTGTTGAGCAATTCGGCGGTACGTCCACCCGGCCTCCCGCATGCCCACTATACGCCCTCGCTCAAAGTCCGTCAACTGCACATACGGTTCACGTCCACGCTGTCGCGGCATGCTACCAGTGTTAAAGACTGCGATGGATCTCCGTATGCCACGGCAAACTGGCTGACACTGACGGTGGAGTTGCACAAATTCTGCGCAGCTAGCGCCATTCGACGGCCAACACCGCGGTTCCTGGTTTGTCCGCTGTACCGTGCGTGTGATCATTGCTTGTACAGCCCTCTCGCAGTGTCCGGAGCAAGTATGGTGGGTCTGACACACCGGTGTCAATGTGTTCTTTTTTCCATTTCCAGGAGTGTAGTTCGCTGTTGCCGGCCGTGGTGGCCGAGCGGTTCTAGGCGCTCAGTTCGGAACCGCGGGACTGCTACGGTGGCAGGTTCGAATCCTGCTTTGGTCATGGATGTGTGTTATGTCCTTAGGTTAGTTAGGTTTAAGTAGTTCTAAGTTCTAGGGGACTGATGACCACAGAAGTTAAGTTCCATAGTGCTCAGAGCCATTGGGACCATTTTAGTTCGCTGTTCCCGTGCAGGTGGGGCTCCGGTGGTGATCCGTCGTAACGTCACTGACGTGTGTTTGCGGTGGCCGGCGGAAAGCGAGAGGGTGGTTGGTTCCCAAGTATCGCACGGAACGTGAAGTTCACTCTGCCTGACCTGCTGGTGACTAGCGCTAAGGTTGTTGTGCCTCGCAATATGAGCGCGGTGGTCTGGGGAGGAGGCGACTCGCCGCTGTGCTGGCCATGCGGTGGTGATTAATTGGAGTCGGCTTACTTGTTCTTCCTGCCTGTCTGGTGTGGAGGTCGGGTGGGGTCCTGTGTCTGGCCCGGAGACAACTAGTTGCTGAATTTTGGAGTCGTATGCCAGGTTAGGGTGTAGGCTCGGTTTGCTCTTCAGATTTTCCCCTGGACTCTCCAGCAGCGGTTTCTGAACTTCATTCTTATGTGGGACGGCGTTGTAGTTTTCTTTGGGAGAAGGAGCTGTAGCTGCTGACCAACATAATGCGTAAGTGATGGGCAGTTGTGGGAGGCATGTCGGGGAGCTCTCAGCAGTTCATTTCTAGTGGGAAGGTTCCGAAGTGTTGGGAGCTGCCCTTGCCCTTTGGTTGCATCAAATTATTATTTTGTTATTATATTTATTGGTTGTGTGTTGCACTTCTTTGATTTTATGGTGTCAAGGGCCATTATTTTTATCAAAGTTTTTTTATGTCAATGATTTTAAATTGTAATGCCAAGCTAACTTATTATTGAATCTTGGTCTGTGGAGTAAAATCTTTTAAAGCACCATTGTAATTTGTTCTTGCAGAGGAAATTTCTCTTATTTTACGGTGCCAAGTTGCCATTATTATTATTTTTTGTTTAATTTATTACTGCTCTCAATGTTTTCCTATTTTATGGTGCCAAGTGTCATTATGATTCGTAAAAGTGTTTGTAAATGATCTTAAGTTGTACTACCAAGTTAACCTATTATTGGATTTTGTCTCTGGGGTAAATTCTAAAAGCACTATTGTAAAAGGTTATTTGATTTTTTGGCGGCGAGCTACCGATATTGTTTATAAAGCTCATTCTTTTAACGATTTGTTAAGTCCTGCAAGTCATATGAATTTGTTGTTACTTAGAAGAGTTTAGTATTGGCAATTTAATAAATTGTGTACAGAGTCTGCTGTTTGGGTATTATGGGGTGGGAACCCTTGGATAGTTGTCCTATAAGAACACACATACCACGGTATACCGGACCAGTGGCCGTTAAGCGGCCGTCCCGGTTCTATCCGTATCTGGCTTACCTTTGTGGCAAGGCAGCGCACCTCTGTTTAAGCTATACCATAAAATCAGAATCTTATTCGTACACTCCAACAACAAAAAAGACGCACCACCAAGGAATTATCCGGATAGGACGGAAATCGGTAAATGTGACGTACATGCACAGCAAAAATGATTAAAATTTCAGAAAAGAATTCGACGATTTATTGGCAACAAAGAACTTCACAAATACATCACGTCGGTAACACGTTGCTCTACCTCTAGCCCTTACGCCAGCAGTTATTCGGCTTCTCACCTATTTCTAGAGTGGCTGGATGTCCTCCTGAGGCCGTGCCGAATTTTGTCCAATTGGTGCGAGTTATTTAGTCGAAATCCCGATTTGGTTGGAGGGCCCTGCCCACAATGCTCCCAAGCGTTCTCAGTTCTCAGTTGGGCAGAAAAATGTTCAAATGTGTGTGAAATCTTGGACTTAACTGCTAAGGTCATCAGGCTCTAAGCTTACACACTACTTAACCTAAATAATCCTAAGGACAAAAACACACACCCATGCTTGAAGGAGGACTCGAACCTCCTCCGGGATCGCCGCACCGTCTAGTTTGGCAGAGATGCGGGATGCGGGAGTGCGTTATCTTGCCGAATTGTAAGCCCAGGATATCTTGGCATGAATCGCGCCAAATGGAGCGTAGAATATCGTCGACGTACCATCGTGCTGATGGGCAACAAAAGAGGTCCTCCTGTGAAAATAAAAGTCATCCTAGACCGTCACTCCTGGTGCTGTATATCGGGTGACAGGTTGGTGTCCCACCGCTGTTCGAGGTGCCGTTGGTCATCGGGGCTTATTTCGAAGCTGGACTTACCTCTGAAGACAATTCTACTCCAGTCTGTCACATTGCAGGCCGGAGACATATCTGGAGACTGAAATTACAATGGAATCCACACCTTTAGCTATTTAGAGGCGCTGATAAATATCAACGGGGACAGTTGAAAATGTGTGCCCCGACCGGGAATCGAGCCAAGGATCTCCTGCTTACATGGCAGACGCTCCATCCGTCTGAGCCACCGAGGACACATAGAATAGTGCGACTGCAGTGACGTATCTCTGGCATGCTCCTCGTGAGACCCACATTCCCAACTTACTGTCCTCATACTACATTTGTAGTGCCGCTGCCCATAATACTCGTCACTCGGGGCAGTCAATCTACCTATTCCGTAAGAGTACGGGTATGTCCGAAAAAACAGATACCATCTTCCTATATCTGGAGACGCCCTGGGTGGCGGGGGATACCATCCTCACTGTCGCCAGCCCTATGGCCAGACAACGAGCAATACTTCTCTGTTTGTCGTCTGTAATATCCTTCCAGTACGTCTACGATATTGTACTCCTCGATTTGTTACCCCTAGTAGCAACCCATCCTGGGCTTGCGTTTCTACGTTTCGCAACGTAATGCCATCCCGCACACGGCGAGAATTCCTGCTGTTTGCCAAACCCTGCCTTGGCCACCAAGGCACCCGGATCTCTCCACAGTCGAGAACTACTGGCAGGGCCCTCAGCCCTCTCGGGATTTTGACCACGTAAGCAGCCAATTGGCCAGAATTCGGCACTGTAGCAATCAATGCCAAGTAGAAAAACTGCCTACATAAACGCCGGAAGTGGAACAACGCGTTATTGCCTTGCTCAGTTAGTGAAGCTCTTTCTCTTCAATAAATCATCGAATTTTTATGAAGTTGTAACGGTTTGACTGTGTATGTACATGACATCAACCGGTTTGCATCCCATTCGGATGATTCCCTTGTGGTGAATCTTCGAAATGTCTCTTCAGTTTATTTTTCCCCACATGTAGCTGAAGTGCTGCCTCATGAACATGTTCTCAGCCCCTATGTTTATTATTAATTTTCAAAGTATATCCATACCTGTTTTACTACCGGAATCAGAAGCTTTAGAAAGACACATAAGAGCTACACTGCAGTAATAATATTATTTAGGATATACAAGATGATGAGTGTGATTACCCCAAATGCGCGATACTTCTCGTACACTTGACAACTGCACGTCGAACAACGCAGTAAAGGAAGTTAACACTGCGCAAGAGAGCAGGTTTTCTTTCAGCTTGATTCGTTTCGCGGTGCACGAAGTGAGCTCAGTAATTTAGCAGGAAGCATTACACAAAAAGGAGAAAAACACTGTCTATTATCGTCAGACGTTACCCTGTCTCCCTACTTTCTAACAGAGAAGACGGTATTCCTTTCACCATAAATTGAAACTTCTATAAATGAAAGAGTATCTCTTCAGTTCATACTTTTTAAGAAATTGTTAATGAATGTGTCACACAGGCAGATCGCGTGATGTCCAGATCCACACAGGCGGATCGCGTGATATCCAGATCTCGTGGGTCAAACCTGGTCTCACCTTTCCCTCCCCCCCCCCCCCCCTGCTCTTTGCCATAAAAACCACTCTCTCGAAGTGTCTACGCGTGGTGACGGAGGCGCTCTCTCTGCAACTAAGCGGTTATCTCCAATTCAGCTCCTCAAGAGGAGTGTATTACGCGAAGGAAGCACCTCGAACCGAGTGCTGAATGAAAAAAGACTTATCCATCTACCTTCTGGCTCTGATGTTCATACGCTTTCTGACGTGCAACGACAAAATAGCAAAAGAAAACACCAATCAGCGCAATCGCACTGTAGGACCTGACGTGTAGGGGATTCGAGTGGTGACCTCTGGGCTCCAGAGACCGTGGGAGCGACGGCTCTCTCCCTGTCCAGACGCTTTCTCGTTCCTCGCGGGGTCCCAGCACACGGCAGTCACCGGTGTAGATTTCTGCAGCAGCGAAATTTACTGCAGTCACACGTCCACAACACTATAATCTTTATGCAACATTATGTCCTAGCAAACAGCGTAGCTTCGGGCTGGTGCAAGCGCATCATTGACTGTCCGCAGTTGTTATTGTGTGATTACTTTACCTGTGTACTCCCCTCAGCGCGCTGCCACGGAATAACATATCCCGTAATGTGTGTTCTAAATGACTGTGGCGCTAGACAAGTGTTTACTTTCGCCGGACTTTCCACTTCTACGCTGTATACTATAAAAGTATATTTCTCGTGAAGAATAGGTGATGTCGCCGACTGTACCTCCGATATATTAATATTCCATGCTTACTTATTTCTGTCTAATGAATCATATTGTCTCTCTGAATCATCTACGTGGATACATTCTTCTTTATGCTCCTGCATATGCCTTTCTCTTTCTACTCTAAGAGTTAAAATCACGTACGCGGGTTCTTCAATAAATCATACCACCCCCCCCCCCCCCCATTATCTGTCACAACATATTTCTTCTTAAGAGTAACAGTTTGATAATAATGTCAGTCAGAATCTCTCTTACATGTACTGTTTTCCTACAAAGTCTCCATCACGTTCTATGGCGTTAGGCAGTGCTGTGTAACAACATGTGTTTCCTGTTGGTAAAAGCTCTTGTTCTGTATTTGTAGCCATGTTTTCACTGCGGTGAGCTACACTATTATGATCTTCAAAATGTACTCCACGTAGAGAATACTTAAGTGGCCCGTGTCTGGACTGTGGGTTGAATAAGGCAATGCTGTCAAACGAATTTGGCGATGTGTTCTGGGACTTGTGTGTGAACGTGTATTGTCGTACTGAAACAAGATGCCTTTTTAGATTCTTTTAAGACCAAACACAACGAAAACAGTACTTGGGTTTGTTCAGAGTTTCACGCACGCTTCTGAATTAATGGTCGACCCTTTTGGCAACACGTCAGTGAAATTAACACCATCACTATCTAAAATGACTTCGCCATGAACTTACCAGCAGATGGAGCTGCGTTTAATTTCTTCTTTTCTGGTGTTTGCGGGTGGAATCACTGGAATCCGTGCTATTCACCATGTCGGGAACAGGGGATGTCACAATACATCCCAAACGCGGCTGATCTCGAGGCTCAGTTGCTGCCCTTCCTGACGCTTTAACCTTGTTCCCCGCCGCAGAACAGTACGCCTGTCTGCTTCATGATTACCGTACACTGCACACGAATGCGTATGAATGTGCATCACCGTTTCTTTTTCCGCAACCAAGAATTCAATTACTGCAAGTTACTTGCTTCATATGCTACATTGCTTCATTTTGACTATCCGCCGGAATTGTCTGAAACTTCCTAAGCGAGCAGAAGAAAGATCAAATTTGGAGTACTCTTCATAATATTTTTTTGAAGGATGTAAAAAGAAATTTGAGGCATCTTGTATTGAACGACCGTACGTAATCAAAATGGCTCTGAGCACTATGGGACTCAACTGCTGTGGTCATTAGTCCCCTAGAACTTAGAACTACTTAAACCTAACTAACCTAAGAACATCACACACATCCATGCCCGAGGCAGGATTCGAACCTGCGACCGTAGCAGTCGCACGGTTGCGGACTGCGCGCCTAAAACCGCGAGACCACCGTGGCCGTACGTAATCAAAGAGTGAACTAATATTTCATGGTCTGATTACAGGGAGGATATCAGAGAAATGGTTAATCTAAAAACATTTCGGGTACAGCATTCGAGAGCCGCAACTAGAGAAGTTTTGAAACTGAAGATATGTATTTTTGTAAAGATAACAAAACGGGAATATACATTTCCCAACAACAGAACAGCCAACAGGGACTAAGTCTGTCGTTTTTTGACACATAACTTGTAATTACGTGATGCGCTTTGTGCAATGTAGTTCAAGAGCACTGTTGGCAGTAAAGCTCATCATACGTGTCTGTGCCAAAGTACACATTATTTCCAGAACGTATTTTCACTGTGCGTGACACTGGACACCGATCTGAAACTTCCTGAGAGATTAAAACAGTATCTGAACCGGCCTCGAACGTGCAGTCCTTACCTTCCACATGTGTGTGTTCTACAGACTGAAGAAGGTCCCAAGTTCGAGTCCTGATCCGACACACAATTTTACTCTGACTGTAAGTACTCTTTGTTCCTTCGCAGTTCAGACAAGTTCAAGAAACAGACCTATTATTAAGAAATCTGACACCTAACTAGGCCGCCGTAGTTACAATCAACAAATATGAAAGTTCCTGAGCTATATCCATTTCGCGTTCGTGAGCAATTAAGACAAGTGTCAGAAAAGACAGCATGTACAACCTCGGTTGTCAGTTTCAGAGTGTTCGCAAGAAATTAGAAATTTTTAACGTTTACGTTACTTGTCAAACACTCAGTACGCAGACGTTCTAGTCAGGTTCACGTTCGGAATAAAGTACGTAGCAGTGCAGAACATTCATTTAATTAATGCAGGAGATACATCATTTCACTGCTTTCCACGCCTGCCTGAACATAGAAGCTGGTTTATTAGGTTAGGTCAAATGGATTAGGACATCTGCCTCATCATATTTTGTATATTAGCTCTGTCTCTGAAAGATTTCGTATGTTCAGACAACTGTTTAGACAACACGTAGAAATGGATCGATAGTAATGTCAGATGCAATTCGGCAAAATTTACATACAAGTTTTAATGAAAATCTATGCACATATTTCCTGTAATACCGTTTGCAAACAATGTAATAAGAAGAATGCATAACTTCGTGTGTAGATGGTTCGAGGGTACAAGTATGCACGGCTTAGTAAACAGATCTGCCACCTCTGTCAGCAATATGACTTTAACCCACCAGGTCATCTAGTCGAACTGAGATTGGGTGACAGATACCGGTACGTCGTTATATACTGATTCAATTCTATGGCAGTGTTAATTAATGGCAGCGGCTGACGAATGGTGGAGTGCCAGTCTGACTGTAATCCCTGTCCAGTTATTTTCAGTGGGTAGGAGATGTGTCAAACATGCTATGACGGTAATGGGACATTCTCTGTATCAATAAAGGTCAGGACAGCATGCGAAATTTGTGGTATTTGTTATCTTGTTGAAAGAATTATGGAGACTACGGAGGTAGGCACAGACACCAGATAACACGTCAGAAATGTAACCTCTACGGTCCAAATTACCGGCTATGCGAAACAGAGATGGTCGTGGCGCGCACGAAGTGGCACTCAGTACCATCACGCCAGGATCTGGACTCCTATGACGATAACGACTGCCAGCTCGCAACATTGTGTCTCCTCGGAGTCTCCAAATACGAGTACTCCCACATTAAGTGCTGTAAGCAGAACCTATTTACGCCTGGAAAGACGACGTTCGTGTGACTCCTGTGTCCAGTGATGTCTTTGAAGGCACCACTGCCGGACGGCTCTCTCTGGTGCCGCCTCATGTGTAGCTCCATGACCGGTCGTCGCGGTGATAGCCCACTAACAATGCTTCTCCAGAGGCCGTGCCACGCTGCCTATGTGGGTACCTGTCTTGATGGAAAAAGCGCATTTCTTGATTCAAGTTATGTTCGTGGCCGTACGGATGAATGAAAAGTATTTCCTCTCGGTTGCAGGCTACGTTTGGCAACTGAGTTCAGGGTAGCGGTGAGAACTGCCCTCCTGAACCCATAGATTCACACAACAGTCGTGGAATATCGACCAGGAAATTCGCGGAATGATAAGCAGAAGTTCCCGTAGGCCACTAGCCCATCACTTCCCACTTTCGACAGTGTTCCGCTTCTTCTTACACGATATGTAACATTTTCTCACCAACAGCCAACATTCAAATGCGATGTGTGAATGAGAACCCACTGCCTAACAGTCCCTATCACAGCATGGACACCCCGCCTACTTCGTGCAACTACAATGAAATGCTTATCATTTGCACAGTCAAGCACGTACAGACGACTCGGAAAAAGGAGTTCTCTGGCAGTTGCAGCGGGCAAAAACGACACGTACAGCACAAAAGCGTACAGGCCGACCTGGTCCATTGTGTAATAGGCAGACATCTGTCCACACCATCACATAGTAATTCCAAACTGCATCAGGATCCACTGCAAGTACCATGACAGTTAGGTGGGAGGTGAGAAAACTTTGATTTCATGGTCGTACGGCTGCTCATAAGCCACACATCACGCCGGTAAATGCCAAACGAGGTCTCTCTTGGTGTAAGGAGCGTAAACATTGGACGACTGAACAGTGGAAAAACGTTGTGTGGAGTGACGAGTCACAGTACAATGTGGCTAACCGATGGCAGGGTGTGGGTATGGCGAATGCCCGGTGAACGTCATCTGCCAGCGTGTGTAGTGCCAACAGTGAAATTCGGAGGCGGTGGTGTTACGGTGTGGTTGTGTTTTTCGTCGAGAGGGCTTGCTCCCCTTGTTGTTTTGCGTGCCACTATCACAGCACTGGTCTACATTGATGTTTCAAGCACCTTATTGCTTCCATTGTTGAAGAGCAATTCGAGGATAGCATTTGCATCTGTTAACACGATCGAGCACCTGTTCGTAATGGACTGCCGGTGGGGGAATGATTACAAGACAATAACATCCCTGTACTAGACTGGCCTGCACAGAGTCCTGACCTGAATCCTATGGAACAGCTTTTGGATGTTTTGGAACGCCGGCTTCGTTCTAGGCCTCACCGACTGACATCTATACCTCTCTTCACTACAGCACTCCATGACGAATGGGCTGCCATTATCCAAGGAACCTTCCAGCACCTGATTGAAGGTATGCTTGCGAGAGTGGAAGCTGTCATCAAGGCTAAGGGTGGGCCGTCATCATACTGAATTCCAGCATTACCGATGGAGGACGCCATGAACTTGTAAGTCATTTTCAGTCAGGTGTCCCGATACTTGTGATGACATAGTGTATATTACTAGCTATAAATTTTCGAATCTTACTAACACACTATAAATTAAAAGAACTTAGTATGTATCGTTGATGCTGGCAGAACCAGTACCGGCTCCATAATGTATTGTCGGTCTCTATATTTCTTTCCCCAGTTGGATAAATGGCATAGGTTAGAGACGCGTAAGTCTTCGTAATGGCGTCCAATGGAGGACTTGAAACAAGCCACTGAGCCGCACGAGACTTTTTGTGTTATGCGGGAGTAGTTTGTCTGGAAATATTGCCTACAATAGTCAGTTGCGGAATCACTGCGACACCAAAAAACCGGTTAAGCCGATGAACACTCCCTAAATTGTCAGGAGCGACCAGACAACTAAAACACGTTCATGATGCTGGAGTTTTAATGGCCAGCAGAGTAGGTTCAACCAACTTCTACCAGACAGCAGTTCCCGAGATATCCGCTGCAGCTCATCCGGCTGACTTACGGCCGACAGAAGATGGCATCAGGAGGCCGGGCCTCTTCTGGCCGCGGCAGGCCGGGGGAACGGCGGGGTCCCACGTCCCGTGTCGTGTTTCGCCGTGTCGCCGCGTCGCCTGGCCAGATAGTGATGAGGGACGGTTCCAGATGCCATCTCTGACGGCGCAGGCAAGGACACGCGCGGTGACCGGCGGGGAGGGCGCCCGCTGCCGCGATTGCGTGCGGCGTGCGTGAGCCGCGAGCGACGAGCGGCCAGCGCGTGCGTAATTGGCTGCGGTCTCACGTGCCGCAGGGCTGACCACGGCCGCCCGTGCCGTCTCAGCAAGGGGCACTCCCCAGGCCGCACCGGCGCTCCCACCAACGTCTCAGTTTCGTCTGTATCGAGGAGACTGCTCTCGCATCTACAGTCTGCACCTCCCTGATATCTGCGTTGCAGGCGGTACGTTACGTTGCGAAACTACACTACTGGCCATTAAAGTTGCTACACCACGAAGATAATGTGCTACAGAAGCGAAATTTAAACTACAGGAAGAAGATGCTGTGATATCCAATGATTAGCTTCTCTGAACATTCAGACAAGGTTGGCTCCGGTAGCGACACCTACAACGTGCTGACATGAGGAAAGTTTCCAACCGATTTCTCATACAGAAACAACAGTTGACCGGTGTTGCCTGGTGACACGTTGTTGTGAGGCCTCGTGTAAGGAGGAGAAATAGAAATGCGTACCATCACGTTTCCGACTTTGATAAAGGTTGGATTGTAGCCTATCGCGATTGCGGTTTATCGCATCGCGACTTTGCTGCTCGCATTGCTCGAGATCCAATGACTGTTAGCAGAATATGGAATCGGTGGGTTCAGGAGGGTAATACGGAACGCCGTGCTGGATGCCAACGCCCTCGTATCACTAGAAGTCAAGATGACAGGTGTCTTATCCGCATGGCTGTAGCGGATCGTGCAGCCACGTCTCCATCCCCAAGGAAACAGATCGGGACGTTTGCAAGACAACAATCATCTGCACGAACAGTTCGACGACGTTCGCAGCAGCATGCAATATCAACTCGGAGACCATGACTGCAGTTACCCTTGACGCTGCGTCACAGACAGAACAGGTCCGCGATGGTGTACTCAACGACGAACCTTGGTGCACGAATGGCAAAACGTCATTTTTTCGGATGAATCCAGGTTATGTTTACAGCATCATGATGGTCGCATCCGTGTTTGGCTACTTCGCGGTGAACGCGCATTAGAAGCGTGTGTTCGTCATCGCCATACTGGCGTATCACCCAGCGTGATGTTATGGGATGCCATTGGTTTCAAGTCTCGGTCACCTCTTATTCGCATTGACGGCACTTTGAACAGTGGACGTTACATTTCTGATGTGTTACGACCCGCGGCTCTACCCTTCATTCGATCCCAGCGAAACCCTACATTTCAGCAGGATCATGTACGACCGCATGTTGCAGATCCTGTACGGGTCTTTCTGGATACAGAAAATGTTCGCCTGTGCCCTGGCCAGCACATTATCCAGATCTCTCACCTATTGAAAACGGCTTCACAATGGTGGCCGAGCAACTGGCTCGTCACAAAAAAAAATGGTACAAATGGCTCTGAGGATTATGGGACTTAGCATCTATGGTCATCAGTCCCCTAGAACTTAGAACTACTTAAACCTAACTAACCTAAGGACATCACACAACACCCAGCCATCACGAGGCAGAGAAAATCCCTGACCCTGCCGGGAATCGAACGCGGGAACCCGGGCGTGGGCTCGTCACAATACGCCAGTCACTACTCTTGATGAACTGTGGTATCGTGTTGAAGCTGCATGGGAAGCTGTACCTGTACACGCCATCCAAGCTCTGACTCAATGCCCAGGCGTATCAAGGCCGTTATTACGGCCGTAGGTGGTTGTTCTGGGTACTGATTTCTCAGGATGTGTGCACCCAAATTGCGTGAAAATGTAATCACATGTAAGTTCTAGTACAATACATTTGTTCAATGAACACCCGTTTATCATCTACATTTCTTCTTGGTGTAGCAATTTTAATGGCCTGTAGTGTATGAAACTATTGAAAGAATTAGATTTCATTCTTTTCACCATCTGTTGAAAGAAGTGTGTATTATTCTCTTTATTCGGTTTCTCTCAAAGCAATTTGGAGCAACATAATTATCCACTGCTGTAGCTTTTGACTAAGAGAAAACAACTCAGTGGCAATTTTTTTTTTTGTCCTGTGTATTTTTGTCTTTATTTTTTGGCTTCCAGTAATAGTTCCCACATAGGCAACTAAAAGTTCCATGTATTGAAATAATATATTTTCATGAAACACGCGAAAACAATTGCGTTTAAAGGACGGGACTCCGTTAGAACAGAAGTTGTTGTCAGCGGCGTAGTAGCAGCACTGGTCAACCCTGTGAAAGTCTCGGAAGACGTATCACACACGAGTCGTCTGTACCAAATTTAGGTAAGGCTGGAGTCTTATAGCACACCAGGTCGCCAGCACATAGGTTTCGCTCCATTTGGAGAACTATAACCTTGCCCCTCGTCATATATCATATCCAGGGGTCTTCCTTATCTGAGATAAGGAAGCAATGGGGACCAATATTAGATAAAGATTGAGAGCCATATGTTCCTCGTTACTTTACCTTAAAATATTAATAGTCTTTGCCTTACGGCGTTTTCTCAAGCTCCAGGTTTCTGCACTGTACATGACTGCTGAGCTTATTTCTGTTTTATATATTCTCATGTTAGTACTCGCTAATCTAGATTTTGAGCTAAGCATCTCCCTGATAGAAATACATGCATTTCATTCCTACTGCCATTTTTTCCGTGATGTCCATTTCTATGTTGTTGTTGATTGTAAACCACGATCCCAAGTATTTAATCTGGTGAACTCTCTTTAACTCCATGCCACGTATCTCAAGAAACTTCTTGCTGCTCTTGTCTTCTTGCTAATTGCATGAATTTTGTATTGGTTCAGCCAACCTTTTATGCGCAGCTATTCATTTTCTTGTACATTTCTTTCAGCCCATGGATTGATTCAGTTAACAGTATTATAACATCTACATGTACAAGACAATTAAAGTTACCATCCACCAGTACTCCAGCCCATTCCTATAGTCTACATTGACTTATTACTTTCTCTGAGATGACATCAAACAGAACACATGAGAGAGCATGTCCTTGTCTGAGACCTATCTCAATCTCGAACGTTTCTGGTGTGACCCCTTGCAAAAATTCAACCATCTGTGCGTAGCAGTCCATTTTCCGGTACATTTTTTTCACCTCATGGACTGATTCACTTAGCAGTATTATATCATCTGCTTATGCAAGACAATTCAAATCACCATCCACCGGTATTCGAGCCCATTCCTGCTGCCTGCATAACCTTATTACATTATCTAAGATGACAATTAGTTCAAATGGCTCTGATCACTCTGGAACTTAACATCTGAGGTCATAAATCACCTGGACTTAGAAAGCTTAAACCTAACTAACCTAAGGACATCACACACATCCATGCCCGAGCAGGATTCCAACCTGCAACCGTAGCAGCAGCACGGTTTCAAACCGAAGCGTCTAGAACCGCTCGGTCGCTCCAAGATGACATAGAACACACGTGAGAGCGCAAGCACTTTTATGAGACCTGTCTCAATTTCGAACTATTCTGACGTGACGCCTGGGAATCGCACAGCTGCCCTTGATCAATCCGTACAAGTCTGCACGATTCTCACTAGCTTTTCGGAGTTTCTTAAGTCACACAGTGAATAGTACAGGCTATTCCTCTGGATGCTCCGTATGCACGTAAAATATCAACGAAGAGACTATGGATATTTCTGTTATATTCCCAGATTTTTCAGACAATTATCTTAGGGTGAAAATGTGATCTATTTTCAATCGATTTGGTTGAAAGCCAGCTTGGTTTTCTTGTATGTTATTTACAAATGGTTGTTATTGTCTGAGAATAATTTTAGCCTTTACCTTGTAGGTTGCATTCAGCAAGCAGGTACCACATTCCGTTTTGCTTCCCTTCTTGTGTATTGGGCGTATTGGTGAACTTCTTCTGGCAATCTCTCATTCTTCCACTTCAAATGGAGCAGTTTATGTATTTCTAAGTGCAGGCTCTCCCCTCCCTCTTTGATTAAATCCTCTATTAATTTGTCCTTCCCTTGTGCCCTGTTGTTTCTGAGGGTTTTTTTATTGCAGCCTTCACATCTTCTTCAGTCACTTCCCATTCCTCTTCATCTTTCGTTTCCTCCGTAGTGTCTGCAGGTACCATCTTACCTAGTCACGGACGATTAAGGAGTGCTGACAAGGGAACCTCCCCATCGCACCCCCCTCAGATTTAGCTGTAAATTAGCGACGTGGTCCTGTGGTTAGCGTGAGCAGCTGCAGAACGAGAGGTATTTGGTTCAAGTCTTCCCTAGACTGAAAAATTTACTTTCTTTATTTTCGCAAAGTTATGACCTGTCTATTCATTCATTGACGTCTCTGTTCACTGTAATAAGTTTAGTGTCTGAGTTTTGCGACCGCACCGCAAAACCGTGCGATTAGTAGACGAAAACATTTGATCGCGAGATCATACGTCAACCGATTCCTCCACAGGAAAACACGTCTGATACATCCTATACGACATTGGTGACGGCATGTGCGTCCCATGAGAGGAATATGTTGTCGACCCACCTACCTTGTACACTTGGCGGATGGGTAAAGAGATTCTTCTACCTTGCCCGATTTAGGTTTTCTTGTGGATGTGATAATCACTCCCAAAAAAGTGATGGAAACATAAGAGTTTGTCACATAAACTGCAACAAATGAATGCAACAGTTTCACAGTCGCACAGTTTTCCCTGTGCTCTGTCAAAACATGTTTTTAAAGTTTTCAAATTTTTCAGTGTGTAGACCATCAAATCCTGCATATGTCCAAACAAATCGGAACATGCCCTGGAATTTTGGAGAGCGAAGTTGATTATGTGTAAGTGGCTGAACTTTGATAATTGTCAGAAAATAAAAAATTAAACTTCTCACTCGAGGGAAAACTTGACCCAAGGACTTCTCGTTTCGCAGATGCTCAGAGTGTCCTTGATGTTGCCCATCTTGCGCATGAACTACTCAGTTTGTATATTTTTTTATTTTTTTTATAGTTCCACACTGCTTCTTCCTGTTTTCTCGATTGATCATGTGGTCAGTTTTTCAAGGCCTATCCACTGTGCCAACTTATAACTAAGTCTGAGAGGATTGCTATGGGGAGGTTCCCTTGTGAGAATTTTCTTTCCACGTTTCTACAGATCTTTCCATATCATTTACCAAGTTGCGGTTCTTATCTCAAATGGGCTCAGAAATCCACGTTTGTGATTTTTGAGGCATATAGAATACTGCCTTGAATTCTTGCTGTCGCTCTATGTTTCAGCATTTCTGAATAAAATGATTAGATGTATTGTCTTCTCTGTTCGCAGGATTCACTTTGTCTCCCTTCTGATACTAAGATAATGTTGGCTTTTCTTCTCACTCTCCGCGTCATTTAGCCAGACATACTGGTTTCAGTTTCCGACTCTTAGATCATGATATAAAGAAAATTGTATGCCAATACTCAAAGCCATGTGCACGTGCTATTGGGAACGGAAAGAGACGCATTAGTGCAATGCGAGCAGTCATTTTCCTCTATTTGTTTGACTTTGCCAACCACGACGCCACGGTACGGGCGCGAAGCACTGTGACCTTGCGTAGCTGTTACCACTTGTTCTCTGAGTTTATTCCGTGTTACGCCTTTTTGTGCTCCCGCAGCGTCGTGGCTCGCCGACCGCACCGCTCTTGACCTCGCAGTGTGCCTGCCACGGCGCCGCCATCGGGAGACCGCAGCTACCATTACAGCTGGCAGAGGCAGCAGCTATTAGCGATTGGACTTGGGCAGCCGGCCGAACGCCGACTGTTTGCCCGTGTGTCGCTCAGGGATGTCCACCCGACTCCCTGGAGCAAGTCGCCGTCTTAGGGTTGCAGTCTGACAATAGCGGCTCTCACTGCTATTACAGCCAGTAGTTGAGATTCGCTGGTGTGCCGTAACTGTACGGGACAGTACACTAGTAGTTCGAGGCTACCTATGACGTGGGCATTTATAGTAGTCTCAAAACGCTTCTAAATATGGGAATGAGGTCTTAGACAAGTTGGAGTAGGCAAAGAGGCAAGTGCTTTCCTAGAATATCGCTTTTGAAACTACCGATTTACCGTCACACATTATTTTATCAGTACAACGATCTACCGTACAACTTCTTGTGAATATTCGCCCGTGGGAAGGAGTATTAGAAGCCGATGCAAGAGACTGATGCAGCTGTGACAAACTCGCTCGATGATACTGAAAGTACTTGGGAATGTAACGAACTTTGTACAACGGGTTAGGTGTGTTCAAAATGGCTCTGAGCATTATGGGACTTAACTTCTAAGGTCGTCAGTCCCCTAGAACGTAGAACTACTTAAACCTAACTAACCTAAGGACATCATACACATCCATGCTCGAGGCAGGATTCAAACCTGCGACCGTAGCGATCGCGCTGTTCCAGACTGTAGCGCCTAGAACCGCTCGGCCACACGGCCGGCGATTACGCGTGTGACGTAACACTACTCAGATGATTGGGCTCACAGAAATGTACACGAACTCTGCCTTTAAGAATTCAGTGTAAAACTGCCACTTACTGGAACTAAAAGAAGTGAGGAAAATTAGTGTGGTGTCACCGCCAGACACACTTGTAGGTAGTAGCCTTTAAATCGGCCGCGGTCCGGTAGTATACGTCAATAGTAATATATATATATATATACATACACAATGGCGTTGATTGCATCGCAATATTCCCATTACATCCCGAGATATTGAGACGCGAAGTTGAGGCTTGAAACACTCGACATGCACTGCTAGCGCACGTCCTGAGGCTCAGGCGTGAACCCCATGCTGCCCGTAATCGCGATGTGATTCACATGTGTAATCACACCTCCGTACTTATCAAGAGGTCCGAAACGAATAATCGGTCTCCTGCGATTACGGGCAGCATGGGATTCACGTCTGAGCCTCAGGGACGTACGCTAGCAGCGCATGTCAGGTGTTTCAAGCGTCAATTTCGCGTCTCAATATCTCGGGATGTAATGGGAATATTGCGAAGCAATCAACGCCATTGTGTATGTGCCTTCTCATGCTATGGATTGCTGAAGAAAAAATGTAGACGGTCCATTTAAAAAAAATAAGTTTGTGTTAAAAAACACATATACTTTCGTTTTAGAATGTTTCCAAATATGTACATTCATGGGCCCCAGCCCTACATTGATACCATTGAAAGTCGTTTTCCAATAGCTCTTATTGTTCCACAGATATTTTGGGTGGACTAGATAGCTGGGACCGAATGAGCCCATCAGGACCACGCCAAGTACTTAGTGTCATTCTTTTGCTGTGAGCTTCTTTTCTTTCTTGAGACCACGTTGTTCCAGTCTTCCTCTTTGGTTTCTTCTCTTGGTCAACTTGCCACTTGTGAATTTTGAATCTGAAGATTTCCTTGTTTTGGATATCCTCTGGTGTAATTCCTGCTAGTTTCAGATCTGTTTTGATTCCGTCAATCCATTTCATTCGGACTGTTGTATATTTACTCCTGTTTTCGTATAATTCAACTATTTGCTTTGTAAGTCTGTCCGGATTCATTCTTTTGATGTGTCCATGGAATCTTAATCTGCGTTTTCTAATGTCATTGTGAATTTAGAGTGTGGTTTGATTTGCTGTTTGCCTCTAAGCCGATATTGTTCATCTACAAGTTTTGAGTCTCAAATTTCTCTTATGATCTTCCGTTCCTTCTTCTGAATGTTTTCTATGTATGTTTTCCTGTTTAAAATTAGTGTCTCTGATCCATACAGGCATTCTGGTTTTATGACGGTGTTGTAATGTGGTAGTTTTGTGTGCTTGGAGAAACAGTTTTTACTGTAGATATTTTGAGTCAGTCGATAAGCAGTGTCCATCTTGTGACATCTGACTTCGTTGGTTTTCGTTTCTGTTCCATTTTCCTGAATCGCTTCAACGAGATATTTAAATTGTGGAACTCGTTTAATTTTGCTATATTTTGTCTCCATGAATTTTGGTGCTTGTTCGTTGCAAGTCATATATTCTGTATTTCAAAAGATACTTGCAGGCCGACATTTTCAGCAGTTGCTTTCAGGAGTTCAATCTGTTTCTTGGCTGCTGAAACATCAGGAGTTAAGACGACTAGATCATCTACAAATGCTAAGCAATCTACTGTAAATTTTCCCCTGCCGAGAGTAATTGGTTGGTCATTCTTGAGGACTGATTTCAATTTGCGCCATTCTTGTATCACCTTTTCAAGGACGCAACTCAACCGTAGTGGAGAGAGTCCATCTCCTTTTCTTACTCCTGTTTTTATCAGAAAAGGTTCAGAGATTTCCCCCATAAATTTGACGTTAGATTTTGTGTCTATCAACGTCTGTTGTATGATTGCAAGTGTTTTCAGATTTAAACCCTGTTCTTTTAATATTTGGAATAATGATTGACGATCAACTGAATGGTAGCCTTTTTTAAAGTCAACAAATGTACAAACAACATCTTTGCCACTTATTCTCTTATGTCTTAAGATTAGTTTTAAGTTCAGAATTTGCTCTGGACATGAACTGCCTGGTCAGAATCCTGCCTGATATTCTCCAATTTTTTGTTCTGGTTGTTGTTGTGCTCTATCGAGACGGCACTGGGATAGAATTTTGCAAGCTCCTGATATCAATGAGATCCCCCTATAGTTGTTTACATACGATCTATCTCCTTTCTTGTTACGAGGATAAATTAATGCCTTTCTCCAGTCATCCTGAATTCGTTCTGTTTGCCAAATGTCTTATATTATTTCGGTGATTTCTTTTGTAGTATTTGGGCCTGCCGATTTGAGGATTTCCACAACGATTCTATCTTCACCTGCAGCTTTATTGTTTTTAAGACGTTTGATCTGTTTGGTGATTTCCTATACATCCGGTAATAATGAGTTTGGGTTTGTGGATTCACGTTCCTGAGACAGAAATCTTTGAGTTGGTTCTGAGCAGTTCTTCAGTTTTTCAAAATATTTATCAAGTTCTTCGCAATCCCATTTCCTTTCTTGAAATAAAAATTTTGCATCTGATATCCTGTGAGTGTTTTTGAAATTCTTCTAACAATTTAGCGTGTTGTTTTTTTTCAAAGTCTTTCTCGATTTCAAGTAGCTGGTCCTTTTCGAATCTGCTTTTGGTCTTTCTGATTAATTCAGCTGTCTCTTTCCTCACTGTCAAAATGTTTTGTAATTCTTCTCAGTCTTTCTGCTGTTCCAATTAATATATGCTTTATGTCGAGACTGGATTGCTTGTTCACATTCTTCCTTCCACCAAGGGTGTTTTTTTTTTCTTCTTTTTTGCAGAGATATCAGTGTTTGTGTTCTTTCGATTAGTTTGCTTCTGAGTTGCTTCTTATTGTTGGAGGGCTTTTTCTCCAATTCTTCTGGGAAAGCTGGTTGGATCCGGTTAGTGTCAAATTTTGGGATAACTGGCTTCCTTTTTGTGAACCTCTGAGGTTTATGTTTTGTTTCCACACTTTAGGGTGATTGTTAATAGTCTATTATTTACAGGCTTCACATGGGTTCCCGAGTTGAGTATGCTCTTTTTGACTTCAAAAAGAACTCCTAAATGTAGTATATTTTTGAGTATCCGTTTGTCTGTTTTGCTTTTGAAAAGTCTACGGCCCCCGAAATCAATGGTTTTTTTCGTCGGTCAGTCTTGTTATTTGGAGTGCCAATATTTCCCATTTTTGTTCGTTAACGATTTTGTCTAGTTCATACAACTTCCTTACCCGCAAGAGAGAATTTATATTTAATATTCCGAAAAATGTTTTGGTATTTAGGCGAAGTTGGCCAGATGTCTCCGACTCCCTCTGATTCCCCAGAATCCAATAGTCTGGTTGTGCTGTTGAAGGCAGCAGTGGATTGGTTACCACCTGGGGTACAAATTTGTTTCCTGTCACGCCTCATAGTACTTTATCATCGCAATTTTGGGACCGTAGTCCAGTTTCAGTACTGGAGTGGATAGTCCCAGAACATACATTTTCAGCCGCACCTCCGGTGATCAGATGCTGACCACTTTGTCGCTTGTTGCAAGTCAGACGACGAGTGGATTTATGTCAGTTCATCCACCCTCTATGCCACTGGGATTTCCCCTCTTCTGCCTACGAAACCGTTGACCGTGTTCCTCATTCCCTCAGTTGATCCGCAGGTGCTTATTTGGCTATGCATTATTCACACCTGTCCTGTATATCTACAGGATGTTTTAATATAATAATTTCCAGAATGAAATTTTCACTCTGCAGTGGAGTGTGCGCTGAAATGAAACCCCCTGGCAGATTAAAATTGTGTACTGGGCTGAGACTCGAACTCGGAAACTATGTCTTTCATGGGTAAGTACACTACCATCTGAGCTTCGAAAGCACGGCTTCCTGCAGTATCTCATCTCCTGCTTTCTAAAGTTTTGCAAGGTTCACAGAAGAACTTCTGTGAATTTTGGAAGGTAGTAGACGCGGTAATGACGGACGTAAAGCTGTGAGGACGGGTCTTGAATCGTGTTTGGGTTGCTCAGCCGGTAGAGTACTTTCCCGCGAAAGGCAAGTTTGAGTCTCGGTCCGTTACCCAGTTTATACCTGCCGGGTTAGGTTTAAGTAGTTCTAAGTTCTAGGGGACTGATGACCTAAGATGTTAAATCCCATAGTGCTCAGAGCCATTTGAACCATTTTGAACCGGGCGTGGGAAGTGAGAACGCTACCGCACGACCCATAGCTGCGGACACGGTAATAGGATAAACTGTGACATAAAATTGATTTAAGAACTATTATAGGATGAACTTGTACATCTTTGACAAGGCAATATTGTATACAATACGCAATCGTAGATTGCGCTCACTATCGGCAGCACTTCATTTAGCTCATAGAGTACGTACTCAGGTCTGAAGACTATGGACATGCGAGCGTTTAAGTGAGCGCATCGGTTTTGGTTTCAGTCGTTTTTGCCTACTTACGGAAGTCAGCCTTTAAGCTGTTTTTTACTTAGTAGATAAAGCAACTCTAATACGGCAATAAGGGACGATTTTAAATAATTTCGTTAAGATTTTCGTATGATTGTGAATTATTTAAGAATGACCACTTCAACAAAATAAGAAGTGTACTGAGAACTTCTAGGCGTAAGGCTATAGTTACGTCAAATTTTATTTTGTGTAAGTAGTGTCTCGCTCTCATTTTGTCTCACGTTTGCAGTATTGTGTTAGCTCGTGTGAGAAAAATTGCTCTGAGCACTATGGGACTTCACTTCTGCGGTCATCAGTCCCCTATAACTTAGAACTATTTAAACCTAACTAACCTAAGGACATCACAAAAATCCATGCCCGAAGCAGGATTCGAACCTGCGACCGTAGCGGTCGCGCGGTTCCAGACTGTAGCGCCTAGAAACGCTCGGCCACTCTTTTTTTTTTTTTATTGTATTGCATTTTTGTTTTCTTTATTTTTCTTTGTTTTTTTTTTGTATGTATGTTTTTATTTATTCATTTTTTTTGTATTATGGCAGTCGTTGCACCAGAATTCTAGGAGTCGCTTGCGCCGTCTGATTGGCGGAACATCCAAACGTGTCTTCTCGAAATTTTAGTGGGGATTCCGTGTGTAGTACGTTCAGAACATCATATCGGCAAAAAAGCATCAGCATCTCATGGCTTGGACGTTCCAGTTGGAAGGCGGGTCATGAAAGGCGCTCCGTAGAAAATTGGAAAAGAACTGCTTGTATCTGGGGTTGCGAACAAGTGCGCAATGTCGATCGTTAAGGTACGTCCAATAACCTAGTTCTGATTTCTCATCGGGCCCAAAAAGGTAGCGGACTGTATGACCGCGTATCCAATTCACGGCATTAGTTTTTGTTGTGGGGTAATGAATCACATCCGGGAATAGAAGCGTCAGGAAAATAATCTGAGCAGGCGGCTGTCGGGTGAGGAAAGCCAGGATACGCTGCGCGAGCCTCCAGACGTCAGCAGACGGACCACATGAGAACCGATGAGCGTCCGTGTCCTCTACACCACAGTGAACACAGAGTGGTGTGTCAGCAAGGCGGATGCGGTGCAAACGAGACTGGTTGACCTGTTTGCCATTGACGGTGATATACCAGGTGGACTGAACGCTGGTGTCGAGGTAACCAGCATGCACTGCTTTCCACACACGGCGCCATATGATCTGGGGAAACTTGTGTTCAATGGGGTTGGGGGTTTGACACATTTGTAAGGTGTCGTATACAGTCTTTGTCTGGAGTATACGGAGAAGGGGTAAGGAGTGCAGAATGTAACTGATTTCAAAGAAGAAGTACCGAAAGTGATAAAAGGGGGGTGGAATGTCGGATAACATGACCGGGGCTGACATGGAGACTGGTGCGTATTCACGCAAAAGCAGTCCGGTCAGGCTCGTCGGGCAGCGACGCCAGACTTTCAGTTGGGAGCTAACAAAAAGTGCGGTAACTCTGTCTGGCACATGGAATAAGCCCACTCCACCACGCTCCCGCGGGAGGGCAAGGGAGGAATATTGAACTTTAAATAACATCCCGGCACAGACAAAGGATCCCATCGCCATCAACATACGACGTGCGAGGGTAATCGGAACCGGGAACACTTGTGCCACATGGGGGATGCGTGAGGCGTGATAAACATTCACGTATTGCGCGCGCTGTATAATGTCGAGGGATCGAAGCCGGTGGTCCACAAGGCCAGCCCTGATCGTTTGTAGGAGACGTCGACCGTTGGTTGCCGCTGAGCGACGGAGGTCATTCATAAAATCAATGCCCAAACAGCGGACGCTGGTGGCCACACTTAGAGGAGCGACAGATCTTTCTGGTAGACCCTCACCAATGAGCAGAACCTTCGATTTGGAAATGTTAAGAGAACTGCCCGATGCCTCCCCATAAGTCGTCACCCAAGTCAGAGCAGCGCGAACATCGTCTTCATTGCGGAGGTAGAGGACTAGATCGTCAGCATAGGCTGTACAACAGAAGCGGTGCCCATGCAATGTCAGGCCCACCAGGCGTTGGCGAAGCCCCTGTAGGAGGGGCTGTAATGCCAAAGCATACAGTATCGTGGAAAGTGGGCATCCCTGTCGGACAGAGCGCTCGATCGCTAGAGGCGCGGTGAGGCGACCATTACAGAGTATTCTTGAAGTTGCGCCGCTCAAGAGCCGCATTACCACGGTGATTGTACGAACCGGAAAACCCATGTGTTGGAGGACCGATTTCAGAAAAGTATGGTCGACACGGTCGAAAGCTTGACGGAAGTCAAGCGATGCCAATGCGCCAGGTAAATGTCGCGAGCGCGCGAGCGCAATCATGTCCCTATAACGGCAAAGGGCCGTATGGATGTTGTTGTCACCGCCCAACGAAGTCTGATCAAGGGAGGTGACGGATCTTGCTGCCTTCTTGAGGCGTGAGGCCAACAAACGGGTGAAAATTTTCATGTCACTGTTGAGTAGAGTGATGGGCTGGTAATCACAGATCCGTGATCGCCCATGTGGCTTAGGGACCAGGATGATGACCCCATCAAGGAAGGTGGCTGGGATCATCGTTGTGGGTGACATCAATTCACGACAGATGGACGTCCAAGCAGGTAACAAAAGGTAGCTAAAATACTTGTAAAAGTCGAGGGGGAGGCCGTCAGGTCCAGGGGACTTGTTGGCAGCCCCCACCTTGATTGCATCTAGGACTTCATCAGAGGTCACTTGTTCCTGAAGTTCTTGAGCCACATCCTCTGGCATGGTGTTGACAGTCATTGCTGCCACCTCCTCAATTAAGGTCGGGGGATGAGGGACGGCAGCGAACAGTTGACGGAAATGAGAATAGAAAGCGTGACCAATGTCGCATTGCGTAGTGTGTCGTCGTCCTTCCGCATCTGTGAGATCGTGGATGAGGGTTCGACGACGACGTCGGCGTTCCCTGAGAAGGTGGTACATCGATGGCGTTTCATGAGGCATATGGTCACGGGTGCAGGATCTGACAAGAGTCCCTTCTAAGCGCCGTCGCGTGAGGGAAGTGATCTGCGCTTTAGCACGATGCACCATCATCTGACGATCAGGAGAGAAGGCCATCGAAGTGCAGTCACGAAGGACTGCATAATAAAAGTCCATGGTGCTCGCTTGCCAGGCTTTGAAGTCTTTGCCATATCCTATCAGCGCCCTGCGCAGAGCTGGTTTCGCGCATGATACCCACCACGATAAGGTGGATGCGTAGGCGGGGCGACGACGATGACAGAGGGCCCACGCATCCTCAACGATTCGTCGGCAGTCAGGGACAGTCAGGTGGGAAACGTTGAATTTCCACAAGCCGCGGCTGTGCCACACTTGTTGGCGGGCGAGGACGACATCGCAGATGTAGGCGTCATGGTCAGAGAAAGCCAGAGGCCATACTTCGGCATGTCGAGTGTCGGCAGCAAGGGAACGTGTGAGGTATATACGATCGAGACGACTAGATGAATGCTCCGTATAATATGTGAAACCTGCACGGGTGCCATGCACCTTTGTCCATGTGTCAACAAGCTGGAGTCTGTCGATGATGACGGAGAGGGCCGCACAAGGGGAATGATGCGGTAATTGATCTTCAGGCCTTTGCGTGGAGTTGAAATCGCCACCGAGGACCATATCATCTAGGGGACCCTCAAACAGCGGCGTTACCTCGTCAGCAAAGAAAGTGTGTCGATCACGACGTCGACTGGAGCCGGACGGCGCATATACATTGAGGATACGGACGCCGAACAGCGTGAGAGCCATACCCCTAGCATTAGCAAGGTACACTACATCTTCAGCAGGGAGTCCAGAACGGAGGAGGATGGCAACTCCACTACCGTTGTCAGAAGCATGGGAGATGTGTGCCACGTAGCCAGTGGGGGCATGGAAATCGGCGACAAACACTTCTTGGAGGAGGGCAATGTCGACATCAGCAGCATAAATGGTCTCACGGAACATTGCCAGTTTATGGGGGGCCCGAATGGTGGCCAGATTCATCGTCGCTATGCGGTAATGTTGGGGGCGTGCTCCCACCATTGGCACAGATGTTCCGGCAGAGATGTCTGGCTGGCGTGTAACATCTGACGTAGTCACCGTTGTCGTAATCACTGGCTGGAAGGTGGGTCAGGCACCTCCATGGGGCACTGCCTGATGGGAGGACCACCCTCTCGAACTGCTCCTTCGTCGATATCATCAGCCCAGGAGACTGGAACAGACGGTGAGCGACTGTCACACTCCTCGAGGGCGAGTTGTAGCGACGCTGCTGTAGTGGGGTCCAGGGAGGCACCCTCCTTGGAATCCGTCGTATTCGTGTGAGATCGTTCTTCAGATGGGACATCAGGAGCAGCCTCTCCTGTCGTCAGAACGCTCGAAGGGAGATCACTGTCGTGTATCAGCTCCACTGCCTGTGATGCCACATGAAGAAGTGTGTCGTCAGATGGCGTTTGACTCCTCTTCTTCCGTTTTCTGGGCGACCGTTGCTTTCGGAGGTGCTGTTCTGAATCAGAATGTGGATGTTCGATGTCCGAGGTCGCGCCAGTCTGAAGAAAGGCAGAGGTAGGCACCGCATTCGCGTCGATGTCCATCGAGCTCTGGAGAGTTGGTGGTGTCGTAGCCGTCAGAGGAGATGGTGCCGGTGAGGCCATGGCAGCACGGTCATTTCCAGTGGGGAGTGCCGGGTGGAGAAGAGGTGCTTCCTGAAGTGACGCATCGGGGCTGCGTACGGCTGTGGCGTAGCTATCTGGTAAAGAAGCGGCCGTCACTTTGGGAGCTGAGTCACTGGTCGGGACCTGGAGCAAACGTCGGCGGAGACATTCTGACCGAACATGGCCCTCCTGTCCGCAACCGGCACACGTCCGCGGCTGGCCATCATACATAACGATGGCTCGCACGCCACCTATCAGCAGATAGGATGGTACATGTTTGGAGAGTTCGATTTTGATTTGGCGGACACCATTCAACACGTTGTATGTCGTGAATGTCTGTCATTTCTCCGCGATGTGCCCCACAACATTGCCATAGGGTCGGAAAGCTTCGACGACCACATCTTGCGGCACTTCGAAAGGGAGCTCAAAAACCCGGATTGTTCGAAGTCCGAAACCAGCGTGATCGACCGTCACCTCTCCAATATGCCCGTCAGAATGTTTGAACTTGAGTCCGCGTGCGTGTTGTCGAACTACGTTAGCACACGCTTCCTCCGTCGTCATCTTAATATAGACGATGCTGCTAGTGATAGAGAAATGAATACCTATCACTTCCTGAGGGTCCAGACGTAGCTCTTCGCGAATGAATTGCTCAATTTCAAAAGCGCGTGGTCTAGCATGTTCGGCTTGGAATGTTACTTTAACTGTCGCTCGGCGGTAACAGTGCGCCATGAGGTGCAATAGAAATGTACGCTACACAACACGAAATACCGCGACGCGGAAGTAAACAAACTACGGTGCGCTGTCCGGCGCGCGGAGCCGGTCCGCACGCGACCACGGCCGAAAGCCGACTGCCACTCCGGCCGGCCTCGTGTGAGAGCTTCTTGTGAAAATACATTGAAAAGTATTGAAAACTTAAATTTCAGAAGTACCTTCCACTTCATCTAAAAATATTTACCTGTGTGAGAGGAAAAAGTTTTATTAATAAAAATAACTGATAATTAATTTTCTAAGTGAATTTATGGAAGTGAGATAGGGAGTTCCTGTGGACAGGAATTAATTCAAAGCTTAAATTGTGAGAACTTTATTTTCGATAGCTACAATACACAGCGCTTAGGTGCGATCGCCATTTTTTCGTCAAATCGAACGAAAGTTAATGTAGGCATAGGAACTTTGACTGCCAGTATTAATGAACAATGACTCAAAAATAACTCACAAAAATAACTTTTGACGGAATTTAACTTACTTGCTAGAGTATAAAATTAATTTGGGCAGAACTGGCTTAAAAATTATCATCCTTATTCATTGATTAACGCATTAAAGTTAAAGAGAGAAAGATACTACGAAATATTCCGTTCTGCTACGAACACTGTTTTACGACGAATTTTATAGACAGTAATTTGTGGTGCTTCCTTCAACAATCACTTCCCCCTAAGATAAAAAAAGGTACTGACGACGACTATCTTCTATTAACAAGTCAAGAAATATCAAGATTACAAGAGCCACCACATACAGGATCTCTCTATTTTCGTCTTGCAGTTCTCATCTTCCTGTGAATTGCAGGTTCAGCCTGCAGCCTCACGAAACCTTTCGCTTTTTTTTGTTGACACCAGGTATACAGCCACCCTGTGAATGTGGACCTTTACCTCACTGGAATCTTCACTGTCAGCGCTCATATAACAAGACCATGCACGGAAGCCATCACAGAAGAAACTGAAAAATATACTGAGTTAAATATAGTTCTTAATTTGTAGAATTTTATGCTGTTTTCACTCTACTTTTGAAAGTTCGATGAGGAATTTGGAAAAAAACCAGTCGTCTGCTTGTAAACTGAAATGCTTACCTCTACTCGAAAGTTTACTACCCAGCAGTGTTGAGGAATGGTCGTCTCGTAATATTCTGGGGCTGAGTTGTGAATCAGTTTCGAACGTACTAATTGACGTCCTCGTCCAAGGTGAATCGTTGCTGTCAGAGCGTTCTTTAGCTCACCAAAAGTGGCATAATCGCAGGGAAATTGGTCCAGATTGTGTGGAGGATAACTGAGGACATCTCATTTACTGTCTGCAAGAACTTCTAGACAGCGTTTGCAATACTGAGTCTGTCTGACTTTGTGATACACCACAACGCCCCTCGCGTGAGCTGTCCTCGTCATTTCGATTTGATCGCTTTGCGAAGGGCTGTCAGCGTCTGTGAGCATTCACCACTGTCCCTTGTAGGAAGTAGATAAGAAAGGGGCTCTTGTGCTCAAAGAAGAAAGTGAGCGTGATCTATCCCGCACTTTTGCTGAAACCTCAGATCTTTTGTGTGACGTTGACCTTTCATGCTTCCACTGGACTCTTCATCGCTTTGATTCGGACTCGCAGTGATGACATCATTTTTCATCTCCAGCGAACCCATCTGACAGGAACTGAATCTTCTTTTTTTGGCATAGCGCAGCAGACGTTCAAGAGAGAGTCCCTTTCGACATGCTTCCTACGATGGTTGATGACTGCTGGATACCCTCTGGCGACACAATTTGCGTAATTTCAGTCTGTCCTTAAGGATCGCGTGAACGCTTCCGATGTTCAGTTCAGTCCCTGCAGCAATGTCTACTACCGTAACTCGCCGTGTTCAGAAATGATGCCATCCACCTGCTGGGCAATGATATCGGTAATACGGTGTGGTGCTTTAGGCCGTACATCATGGGGGAACCACATCCGTCCTTCCCCAAACAGCTTGAGCCACCACTGTGCCTTGCAATGGAGATGCAGTGCTCTCTGTACACGTGTGCCATTCTTCGGTGAATTTCCCTACCCCGTACTCCTTCCGCTGTCAGGATACCCACGACTCCACTTTGCCCTTCTCTTGAAGCTACCGCTTCTGGTAAGGTACGACCGTATGCAGTGGACAGTCGACGTGTGTGCGTGCTCATTGTGTCGTTATGTGAGGTTGTGCTTGTGTTCCTCTAGTGGCGAGTTTGGGACCCGTGTGCCCTTACAGAGATCTCACCATCCTCTGCAGGCAATGACATTACGAACGTTTCAGAGGCTTTCGTGTTACAGCCTCAGATTAGTTTCTGTTTTATTGCACGTTATATAAACGCTAATGACAGAAGCTAAAGGAAAAAGGCATTCAGAAAACTGATTTTCTGTGAGGGTTATGACCTCCCCGAGAGCCCGCACCAATCATCCCCCCTCCCCCCTCCCAAACGGCCGCTCCAGGTACTGTCCTGTTTATGCCGGCTTGCGGTATTGCTTCAAACCGTTCTGATGCATTGACTGCAGGCCAGAGTCACCTAAAATGTAGGAATCTGGACCTTATATTGTATTTAGCCATACCCAAAACCGCTGTACTTGCCGCTTGTCTGCAGTACGGCTAAACAAAGCTGGCGGCAAGACGACATTAACGTCGATTGTATATAGACATACACAGCCATGTCTCTAGAAAATAATGGTGTGTCTCTGGTCTGAAAACAAAATACTGCTATCAGCGCACCTGCGTCGGCATTCACATGTACATTTCAGTATGAGGTATTTGTTGTTTCTGGCCAATGGAGAACGACGCAGTGGCATGCCCGGCACTGGCCCATCTCACAGTAGACAGTGCAGAGACGCTGCCGCTGGAGTCCAGCGCCGAGCCACCACTCCGAGACGAATCTGTAACACCCTTTATGGTCTTGAGGGAAAGTGGAAGATATACACTCCTGGAAATTGAAATAAGAACACCGTGAATTCATTGTCCCAGGAAGGGGAAACTTTATTGACACATTCCTGGGGTCAGATACATCACATCATCACACTGACAGAACCACAGGCACATAGACACAGGCAACAGAGCATGCACAATGTCGGCACTAGTACAGTGTGTATCCACCTTTCGCAGCAATGCAGGCTGCTATTCTCCCATGGAGACGATCGTAGAGATGCTGGATGTAGTCCTGTGGAACGGCTTGCCATGCCATTTCCACCTGGCGCCTCAGTTGGACCAGCGTTCACGCTGGACGTGCAGACCGCTTGAGACAACGCTTCATCCAGTCCCAAACATGCTCAATGGGGGACAGATCCGGAGATCTTGCTGGCCAGGGTAGTTGACTTACACCTTCTAGAGCACATTGGGTGGCACGGGATACATGCGGACGTGCATTGTCCTGTTGGAACAGCAAGTTCCCTTGCCGGTCTAGGAATGGTAGAACGATGGGTTCGATGACGGTTTGGATGTACCGTGCACTATTCAGTGTCCCCTCGATGATCACCAGAGGTGTACGGCCAGTGTAGGAGATCGCTCCCCACACCATGATGCCGGGTGTTGGCCCTGTGTGCCTCGGTCGTATGCAGTCCTGATTGTGGCGCTCACCTGCAAGCCGCCAAACACGCATCCGACCATCATTGGCACCAAGGCAGAAGCGACTCTCATCGCTGAAGACGACACGTCTCCATTCGTCCCTCCATTCACGCCTGTCGTGACACCACTGGAGGCGGGCTGCACGGTGTTGGGGCGTGAGCGGAAGACGGCCTAACGGTGTGTGGGACCGTAGCCCAGCTTCATATAGACGGTTGCGAATGGTCCTCGCCGATACCCCAGGAGCAACAGTGTCCCTAATTTGCTGGGAAGTGGCGGTGCGGTCCCCTACGGCACTGCGTAGGATCCTACGGTCTTGGCGTGCATCCGTGCGTCGCTGCGGTCCGGTCCCAGGTCGACGGGCACGTGCACCTTCCGCCGACCACTGGCGACAACATCGATGTACTGTGGAGACCTCATGCCCCACGTGTTGAGCAATTCGGCGGTACGTCCACCCGGCCTCCCGCATGCCCACTATACGCCCTCGCTCAAAGTCCGTCAACTGCACATACGGTTCACGTCCACGCTGTCACGGCATGCTACCAGTGTTAAAGACTGCGATGGAGCTCCGTATGCCACGGCAAACTGGCTGACACTGACGGCGGCGGTGCACAAATGCTGCGCAGCTAGCGCCATTCGACGGCCAACACCGCGGTTCCTGGTGTGTCCGCTGTGCCGTGCGTGTGATCATTGCTTGTACAGCTCTCTCGCAGTGTCCGGAGCAAGTATGGTGGGTCTGACACACCGGTGTCAATGTGTTCTTTTTTCCATTTCCAGGAGTGTATTATCGCTTCGCATCCATATAATGTTACTAGTATAATGGTCGACTGATACAAGCGGATTTTGAAGTAAACACTAAGTGATCTTTTCTGTAAGATTTTGATAAAACTAAAGAGTGTCTTGTTATCCATTGCTAGACAGGCATCTACTTCTACATCCATTCCATTATTGTTACTAAACAGACCCCTTAAGTACCTGAAGTGGTCAACTGTTTTGAAATTGAATCCATCTACAGTCAAAGGTGCATTACTTTTGTTTTTCTTACTTATGACCAGATATTCTGTCTTTTCTTCATTAACATGTAATCCTGATTTCTCAGCAGTTTTGTAATAATTTTGCATCATTTTGATTAATTCATTTTGGGAACTACTTATTCATGTTACATCATTTCCGTAGAGAAGTCTAGTAATTTCATCCCCTCCATTTAGATCCCTTGTGGATTTGTTTTATTAAATTCTCTATCGATATTCTCTAAGACGAGGTTAAATAAAGCAGATGAAAAGGGTCTCCTTGTCTCAATCCAGTGAACACGTAAAAATTTTCTGTTTCTCCTACAGGTATCTTGATAAGATGGTGGTTGTTGGGATGTTTAAGGGGACTAAACAGCTAAGGTCATCAGTCCCCCATATCTTGATAAGACATAAAGTTTCATCTGTACAGATTTTAATTAACCTGACGTTCTTTGATGGTATTTCCAATTCTCTCTTTATATTTAGAAGTGTCTGTTGGTGTATGTTATCTTAGGCCTTTATGGAATCCACAAATAATATGTGTACATCTGCATTGAATTCCCACGCCTTTTCAGTTATCTGTCTTAGAGTGAAAGGATGATGTAACGTGGATCTTTTTCTGCGGAAACAGCACTGGTAGTCACCAATTAATTCTTCAGCAATTGGGATCAGAATGTTCAATAGGGATGTCGGTAGGATTTTATAAGTAACATCCAGTAAAGCATTTCATTTATTGTTGTCTATATCTGGTCTTCACCAAAAGCCTTGTTATTTTTTACTTTCTTTATGGCTTGTTGTATTTCATTCACTGATAGGGTGGTAACTTGTACATCGACTGTATCAGGTTCTTCAAATTTAAAGTAAGACTGTGGATCGTTGCAGTTGTGTAATTCTGAAAAGTATGTCTTCTATTTTTTTTGTATGTCACTTTTGTCGGCCAGTATATCCCCATGCTGATCCTTTTAAAACGTTCTCTTTTAGTAAATTTATTCAAAGATTGTTTAGTATTTTGATACATATGCCTTGCTATGTGGTGCTTGAAATCATCATCTGCCTCTTATATCATATTGTTGTAGTATTCCCTTTTCTCTTGTCTTAGGGTTCGTTGCGTTTCCTAACAGATTTTGCAATATCTTTCCTTCTCTGTCATATTGTTCCTTTCTGTAATCCACACTTTTTTTGCACTTCTTCTCTCCAGAGCTTTTAATTTTGGTTAAACCAAATTTTGTTGGGTCGTTTTCTTTTTCCTAGAACTTCGGAAGATACTTATTGAACATTATTCTTTAATTGTCTCCATCTGCTTTCGACATCTTGTTGTTCCCTGTCGGACAGTATAGTTTTTGTTTGGTTACCTTCCATTTCTTTGGTAAAGCTTTCTTTTGTAGATTCTTCAGCCAGATTCCTAAGTTATATCTAGTAATTTCCGCTCTATTTCCATTTCTTTTTCTTTTTAATTTTATTTTCAGTTTTGATGTATCATATGGTCCGTGTCGCAATCGGCGCACCTGTAGGTTCTGATATCTTTAATACTATTCTGGAAGCTATTTTGGATAGCCACATGATAAATCTGATTCATTACTTCTCCATCTGGTGATATCCATGTTCCCTAAGTGAATGTGTTTGTATTGAAATTTTGTACTGCTTAGCGTGAGATCATTTGTTATTGCAAAGTTTATAAGTCGTACCCCACTATCCGAACTTTGCTCTCGTAAGCTGAAATTGACAGTGGTTGGTTTGTAAATCTCCTCCTTTCCTGCGTTAGCATTTAAATCTCCTAACACTACTTTTACATTACGTCTAATTGTTGAGTTGTACGTGTTGTCCAGTTGACTGTAGAATTCTTCTTTCATATCATTATCCTTATCTTCTGTGGGTGCATGTGCATTTAGAAATGTAATATCTAACCACTGAGTCTGAACTGTGATATATGATATTCCATTATTGACATGTTTGAATTCCTTTATTAAGTCATTTATTTATCTTTGAATGTAGAATCCATTTCAAATTTATGGTGTTGACCGCAATCTTCATACATTATAGTAATGTCTCGTATTTTCAGTGAGGCAGTTCCTTGCCATCTTACTTCTTGGAGTTCCTTGCCGTCTTACTTCTTGGAGAGCTCCCAGCTGTACCCTGTGTTTCTGAAGTTCGTTTACTAGTATTTTGGCACTTCCATAATGGTATAGACTTCCAAGAACCAAAAGATAAATCCTTTTAGCCTTGACAACTTTTGTTCCAGTATATTCTGTCCTGTTTCCGAGGCATGCATTATGTATCCTGACCAGTCAGAATTTTTACATGAGTGGGTTGGTAGCCCTCAGTACAACCTCCAACCTGGAGAACCAGGAGTCTTGATTTTGGGGTGTTCTACCCCTAGGAGAGTTGCTTTAACCACGGCTTGGCGAGCCTCTTTTACCCGTGCTACTTTTGGTCCACACTCGGTATTTTATTACCCCGGTACCCTCCACATCTGGAGATCTTTCCCCTATCCGCCACTTGAGGAGGTGCGTAATGGGGAACTAGCAAACCCCACATGGGTTCTATTAATAACCGATTTTATTATTTATTCAGTGCATAAAGCGTTTTTCAAGTCCTTTAGAAGTAAATCAGATTGATGTAGTGACCCTGAATTTGCAGTCATAGTTCGAAAGATCCCGTTATCAATAAGCTTGCGTGAGGTGAAGTACCCACACTTCCACGCTTAACTTAGCCACCTTTGATAGTTTCATTAGATGAGCCATTATCCATGTTTTCTTTCAGTTAGTATCAGTTTCTGAGAAGTTTTCTATTACTATAGGTTACTGGCCATGGACTCTAGTGTCTCAGTGGGATGCTAAATTGCTCAAGCGACACCTCTTGAAGCAAAGCAAGCGCTGTATCATATATAAGATACAGAGGCGAGCGAGTGCACGGGACTTACCCTAGTTCACTGCTAGTAGCGTCACGTCATCGTAACGCGCCTGCATATAGTATTGCACCACATTTAACATAAAAGTAAAAATTAAGATTTGTGTGTAAAACTTTGTTAAAGTATAGTTCTATGTAATAATGTTTCAGGTAACAAATCTTAATGTTATAAAATTAGTAGTTTACGTAAAATTCACGTTTTGAAAGAAAAATAGGAGGCGCTAAATAATGACGCTAGGAAGCCAAAATTTGGTGAGAAGGTGCAGTAAGAAGTCATTAATGAGTGGTGCTGGTTTCCAAAACCATAAAACTAAAATTGACTCCAGAATCCGCGTTTTTCGGAAAAATCAGAGGCGCGAAATAATAGAGCTACAATATTGAAAATTGGTAGGATGCTTCAGTTCACCCTAATAATAATAATGGAAATACCACAATCAGTTACCTCTTCTAGTTTTTTAGTAATTTAGTAAAAACTACTTTTGTGAGTAAAATGTACATAAGCATTATAGATTAAGTACTTTAAATTTTAATGATAAAACAAATTCTTTAAGACCAATGATCAGATAGGACAATTAACAAAGCTACACCAAGTTTTAGTCTTGTAGCATAATTAACAGCTGATACAAGTCTTGATAAAGCTATGGTTCAGAGGTAACAATCTACCGTTAGTTCCATTGTAAAAATTCTAGAGAGTAAAGTTTTAATTTTAGCGGGCTGAGATTTTCTACGTGCTTCTGTACTGCTCAGATGTATGTATACAAAAATTGAGAAGTTTGTAAAGCTATTATTAAATGTGATATTTAAGATTATGTGCCTGAGATAGCGATCATTTGGAGGCTGCAGGCATCTGCATAGGAATGGAAAGAACAGATGCTCTCTTGGCGGTACGCGCCGGAGCTATATAAAAAGAGCGGCAGAGGCAGTAGTAAGCTCACTCCGCATTAGACCAACGCCTAGTCCACGCGAGCTTAACGTCCGATCGCGCCTCGCCTCGGGTGACGTCATAGCGGGCTGTGAAATGCGCGTACTTAGCAATGTAAACGGACATTGAAAATCGCGAGGACTGTACACCGTCCTGGATCGTTTAGACTTCGGTAACAAACTGTTATTGTGCCGTCCGTGTGAAGTATAATTCCGCGTGGCAAGTGGTGACTAACTCCACTTTTAAGGCGAGCATTAATCTTTTTTTTTAACATTATGGCGAACTATTAATAGAGCACCGTTAGTTAGAGTAATGAACTATTCGGGAGGAACTTGCTGTAGAAGTCGCCTCTGAACTATTAAACGATTGGCTGAATTAACAATATTTAATGTCTTTAGCATTTTCAGAAGTTTCGAGTAATTTGTGTGAGCCTTTAAGATAATAAAATCTTGTTTGGAACGTTAAATTTTATTGAAGCAGCCCTAATCCCGTGAAGAACTATGGATATTTTTCGTTTTGTTGGGCTGTACAGGAATGTGGCCGTGCAGACTGGGAACTAAGGTCAGTAAGTTTCCCTTCGCTTTCTGACTGGCTACCAAATTAGTTGCCAGGCTCGCGTGATTTAAGGTGGCAATGTTCAACTTTCATTCAACATTAAACAACGACTTCTTCGCCGTCCCACATATGTTGCATCGGCAATAGTCTGTTACGTGAAATGAACATTCAAACAACTCATTCGACAACTTCTTCGCCGCCCCACATATGGTGCATCGGCCGGGAAAACTGAATTAAAAGCAAATAAAAGTGCTCGATGTGTGAAAGCGATTGGTATAAATTAACGAACTCGGTAGGCAGTAACAGGACACTGAATTGAACTAGTGTGGGAACAGTGTTACCAGTAAAGGCAGGTGTAGTGTATAAACAATAAGTGTCTACCGCTGTACGTTGGTTAGTGACGATGGTGAGGAAGGCGACGATGCTGGATCGCGGCTGCCGACGGCGCTGAGACTAAAGGAAGACGGTGCGTCATCGCGGAGCTGCGCTGATCTGCGAGACAGCTGCCGGCTGCGCCGAGCGGTCAACGGTGCCTTGCTGCCCCCCCCCCCCTGGAGCTATTGCAGTAGGCGATTCCTGTGGCGGTACTCGACGCTACGGCTGCTGCTGCTGCCTTCAATACGTCGCGACGCGTCGCATCACGATTGCTGGTACACCGCGACGACATCATTCGTCGAAATCAAGCATTTAAGTTAAGTCAAAGACTTTTAAAATATTTATTAACTGCTGCTAACAAACTAAAAGATATGGAAAGTAGTGTACATTTCAGAAGGGAACCGGTCTCTGACCAAGAATCCTCACGATCAGGAATTGAGTTTAATGAGGATGGTTCCATTAATCCCTCAAATATTGAACTAGAACGTAATTTGTCACCAGTAAATTATGACTTTAATTTAAATGAGAGTGCAGGGATGCAATCAATAAGTGAAATAGAAGTCAAAAGGGAGCCAGTAGAGTTGCTAACTTTGTCAGGTAGTGAAACTGAGCTCAATATATCTCCAGCTCAGTCAAGTCAAGAGATACAAAGTATCAAGGTAGAAGCTCCGGATTGGATGCAAATACTGTTTGCCAAACTCGAATCAAACCAAAATAAAATTGAGGCTAAAATTGAAAATAGTAATAAAGAGTTGGAGAATAAAATTGAGGTTAGTAATAAAGGGTTGGAAAATAAAATTGAGGATAGTAATAAAGAACTAAAAGAAGAACTGCAATCAAAATGGAATAGTTTGAATTATAAGATAGATGCTATTCATCATGACATTCAAGTAAAAGTAGGGCAACAGTTAACTAAAATGCATAGTACTTTCAAATGTGAAATAGATCAAATTCAAAAAAATTATCAAGAGGCAGATGAACTTTTGGAAGTGAGGTTGTCCGAAAGATTGAGCAACGAGTCCAAACTTTGCTCTGACAAAGTTAAAGAGGTACAAATTAAAGTAGATACTTGTCAGAAAAACATTGAGAAAGTAAAAGAAACCTGGACCGAAATTCGTGGTGCAGTGGAACAAAGATGTTCTGCCAGGATAGAAGCAGTAGAGTCACAAGTAGAGGAATTAAATACTAACATTGCTAACCTAGAAAATAGAGTAACCTCTGTTAATTCTAGTCATTCTACTGTACAGCATGTGACTTCAGTTGACGCCGCTTTTATAGGGTGTCGACAGTTTTTGCGCTTTGATCCTGATAAGTACATTCACCCTCTTGAATTTTGGAATGACTTTGAGGATGTTCTCCCCAACACTTGGTCAGAAAGAGAAAAAATTTCATTTATAAGAAGTCATTTGTCAGGTGATGCTTTGCGATGGTCAGCGGATGTAATGATCAAATGTAAAACTTTATCTGAATTTAAGTCTGCATTTCTCAACGAATACTGGTCACATAACAAACAAAATGATGTGTTAAGGGAATTCTGGAGTGGTAAGAAGTTTTTCCCAGGGCGTGAATCAGTAAAGGATTTCGCTAGGAAGTGGGTTTCAAGACTGTCACATTTGACAGAAAAGATGAAGCCAGATATGATCATTATGGGTTTAGAAGGTAAGCTGCCGTGGTACTGGCAGAAGAGGATCATTTCCGCCCCTAGAGATAATATAGACAAATTTATTGAATATCTGGAAAGAGTGGAAAGAGTAGCTGCTGCTGAGGAGCAGGTGCAGCAGAATAACAAATCTTCTAACAATCACGTACAAAATAATGGAAACGTGAACGTTAGAAATATGGAAGTTAGGCACACCAAAACAAACTATCGAAACCAAAGCCGTGGCAGAGGAAGAGGGGGTAGATACTCACCACGCTTTCGTAACAACTACTATGACGAAAGTGGAGAAGTAAATCCTGTGCCATTAAGACAAGAAGGGAGTCATGATGCTACTATATCTAGTGGTGTCACAGATGAACACAACAGGCCGCGTGTGGGAAACTAAATCCCGTCTATGAGGAAACTGGCGCTCACCAGGCGGTAACAGTAACACAGCCAGTAACGGAAACACAGACAATCAGCCAACATACACAGACAGACAACATGGATGACGAAATAAATACAGATAATACCAGTGATGTGTTAAGCCACTCTCACAAAATAGTGGATAGTATTTTGGATACACTAGAAAAATGGGTCAAGGAAGAACAGGAACTCAAGGTAGATAATGGGGAAGAAATAGATAATGGGTTTGAGTCTGATGGGAATAATGATGAAGTAAAAGCTTACATCTTCGATGAAAATGGCAATCTAAAAGCTGAAGTAGAAGTAGAATCAGTACTGCAAAACTTTAGAGAGGAGGAAATGATGAATGAAGGGGGTAGAAATAGTAACGAGGTGAAAGAATCTAGTAGCTGTGTAAACGTGCCACAAATGGTTGAAGGTGACGACATTCTTATGAACAGCAATATTGCGCAGGGACGCAGTTGCTCAGAGGTAGAGGATAGTTTGGCTGATGTGCAGCAAACAAAAGTAGAAAAAGTCGTCAGATGCTTCGATTTAAAGTTAGTGGACAGGTTAGAGAAAGCAGCTAAGATTATAGAGCATGATGAGCCCCAGGATGTAAATGTAAATGTAATTGCAACTGATCAGAATTACTTTAGCTGGAAGAACATAGAACGAGATTTATTAGACGAGGTGTGTGAGCAACCTGTTCAATGTAAAATAACTCACCCTGTTATCAAAGTAAACATATCAGGAGTCACTGTGTGTTGTCTGCTTGACAGTGGCAGTGAAGCAAGTGCTTTATCACAAACATTTTTTGACACCATACCCAATAAAGAGAAGTTAACAGTTATGAAAGTAAGTGGCTTAAAGATTATAGGTGCTACTGGAAAAGTCTCTAGACCAGTTCAACACGAAGCTTTGATACCCATTGGTATAAATGACGTAGTAATAGATCATCCTTGTTTGATTGTGCTAGGCTTAAGTGTTGATATGTTGATTGGTACTGATTTCTTATCAAAGTACCAGGGAAAGATCAATTTTGATCAGAACAACTTAATTTTAACTTTACCTGACTCTAAAGTGATAAGAGAGTCTTTTATAGGAAGTCATATAGGCGGTAGTAATGAAACTTGGGAACTGCCTATTAGAGTAATAAAGAATAAAGGATACTTGCAGGAAAATTTGGTTTTCAGTGAGAATGAGGTAAGTATGTTGACAGTACATGAGCTCAGAGAGGAGAGTGCCTTAAAGAAAGTATTTAAGAATTTAAGACGAGAACAGAATGAGGATGATCAATTGAAGCTAGTTAAAAGCTATTTAGGGGACCCTAATTATCCAAAGGTAGCACAATATTACTGTCTACACAAAGGAATTTTGTTCCGTAGGAGGAAGGTAACTTTAGCAGAATGGAAAGTGTGTTTTCCTTCACAGCACGTAGATCTGCTAATAGATTATGTACATCTAAGGTATGGTCATTATGGTACAAAAAAGTGCATTGCTAAACTAAATGAGAAAGTCATCTTTGATAACATGCATCGTAGAGTTGCAGAAAGGTTAGCATCCTGTGTTATTTGTCAAAAGGTAAGAGCAGTAAATAAAATAGTGCAAGGGGATATGCATCACGTAGACCCAAGTGAACCCTTAGAGTTATGTGCAGTTGATCTTTTTGGACCTCTCCCGACATCTAAAGGAGGATGTACGCATGTTTTTGTGGTGATTGATGGGTTTAGTAAATATGTTAAACTGTATCCGATTAAGAGAGCCAATGCCAAAACACTTGTAGATAAATTGGAGAAAGATTATTTTGTGAAAATTGGCAAGCCAAAGAACATATTGTCAGATAATGGTCCTCAATTTGTATCAGAAAAATTTAAGTTGTGTCTTGAAAGGAGCGGAACTCGGCATATAAGGATTTCAGCATACTTTCCGCAAGGAAATATGAGTGAAAGGGTTATGCGAGAACTGAATAGACTATGTAGAACCTACTGTGCTAGGAAGCATTCAACATGGGCTGATCATATTAAGTATTTTGAAGAGATAATTAATAATCTGAAACACGATGCCACAGGTTTTGCTCCATGTGAGCTGATGTTCAATCAGGAACCACATAATATCATTCCGAGTATGATTGACTTTCCAGTTCTGAGTCAGAGTACATTGGATGAGAAGAAAGCACAGGCCAGGGCAAATATACGCAAAAGAGCTTTAGATAGGAAAAAGAGGCATGATGCAAGGGCTTCCCCCACTAGTTTTAAAATTGGTGAGCTAGTGCTGGTCAAAACAAAAGAAAAATCAAAGAAAATTTCTGCAGAAACTAAAAAGTTTATGCATGTATATCATGGACCATTTAGAATAGTAAGTAAACCTCATGCAAATGCCTATCGTTTGGAATATCCAAAGAGTAAGAGAGAACTAGGTCTAAGAAATATTGTGGATCTAAAGGAATTTAAAATTAACAGTAATTAATTACTGTAGGGAGTCTGCCACTCTTTGGCGGATACACGGTTTGGCGTACCGTGCAGTCCCAGCTGGGTGAAACTTTATTTCCTTTTCAAGTTTCATTCCCTTCTTCTGGTCTATCATAACAGGTAAGAATCACATATGTCTTCATGTTGTATATATGCTATTAGGTTTTAAGTATTCTTAGTAAGGATCTACCTAGTGAATGGCAAAACAAAAGTCTGAGTACCAATAAGAGGCAAACATGGCTAAAATAAATAAATTAAAATATTTCATGTAATTGTAAAGGGTTAGAAACTACAACTAAGAGAGACACTTTGCAGTATACGAAGTACCGTATGAATATGAATAATCCATGAGATTATGCAGAAGGTAGTATGTTGCTAGAAATAAGGTTGTCTGAAGGAAAACAGCGTAAGAAGGTAATGCTCATAGAGGCAAGCAATGGCGTTTTAGAATTAAATAAATGGAGATGTGTGGAAGTGGTGTGAGGATCGCACCAAATATATAGAAACAGGACGTCAATAGGCTGACAAAAGGAAAAGGGAGAAAGAAGTGGAGAAATGAAGTATTTTGAATCTGAAAGAAAAGGGAGAAAATGAATAAGGTGAAGAAGTGAAGTAAGTAAATTGAAGTAAATGATGTAGGATTAAAGAATAATTCCCTCACGTCTCGTGAAATGGTGAAAAACGCTAAATCTTGCTTGAGGCAAATAAATAGTTAAACAGACAACAGAAACACACAAATATTGGAAAATGCAGAAATTTGGAATCGGTATACTGAAAATAACTAATTTCTTTAGTAATTCATACAATAAAGCAAAGTGCTGGTCAGCAAATGACTTCTTTGATGAACTAATCCATACGATAATTAAGCCAGAGTACATTAAAACTAAAAGGTTACTCAATTTTCTAAGTGGAAGCAAGATCTTAATATATTAATTTGCTAAAAGAATTTTCACTATTTAGGAACCTAAAAGATTATTTATGAAAGAAGAAAGTAGGAGCTATTGTATCAGATACGACTTAGTGCTAAATGTCTTTCTGACAACTTCACAATTAGTAAAATAGTGCCAGAATATAAACTATAAAATGTACTTTGTCCTACCTTAGATATAAGTTGAAAACAGAAACTTAGACTGTATTGTCTGTTTCTCAGGGACATGCAGGCTGCATGAATGACTGACAACAAGCGGTAGGGAGATTGGAAGTAGAGACGCAAACCACAGTGAATACAATTTCCTCCCACAATTTTGTCAATCAGTGAAATTAAATGAGTGTTACAATAGGACACCCACCATAGTGCCGAGTATTATAGTAAAAGAAAAATGTGAGTGCGTTGTAGTGATAAAAGTCGTGTGTATTTTCTTTTTCAGGAAGAGACTGATTTTAAAGAAAAAAAATAACTATTTTGTAACCATTGAAAAATTTATATTTCCATGTAAATGTATGTAAATAATTTGTGGCCGGCCGCGGTGGTCTCGCGGTTCTAGGCGCGCAGTCCGGAACCGTGAGACTGTTGCGGTCGCAGGTTCGAATCCTGCCTCGGGCATGGATGTGTGTGATGTCCTTAGGTTAGTTAGGTTTAATTAGTTCTAAGTTCTAGGGGACTGATGACCACAGCAGTTGAGTCCCATAGTGCTCAGAGCCATTTGAACCATTTTTTGAAATAATTTGTGAATATCTTCTGTACTAGGTTTTCTATGTGTATATGAATATGGTTATTTTGTGTATGTAGTAATAAGGAATTTCCTAAGAAGAAGCAACTTAAGTTGAAAGAGGTATACTAAAGTAATCCATCGCTTGTTTGTTCTTTTAGAAATTTAATTTTGTTCAAAAATAGATTTTCACGAAAATTAAAAAGGGGGTGATGAAGCAAAGCAAGAGCTGTATCATATATAAGATACAGAGGCGAGCGAGTGCACGGGACTTACCCTAGTTCACTGCTAGTAGCGTCACGTCATCGTAACGCGCCTGCATATAGTATTGCACCACATTTAACATAAAAGTAAAAATTAAGATTTGTGTGTAAAACTTTGTTAAAGTATAGTTCTATGTAATAATGTTTCAGGTAACAAATCTTAATGTTATAAAATTAGTAGTTTACGTAAAATTCACGTTTTGAAAGAAAAATAGGAGGCGCTAAATAATGACGCTAGGAAGCCAAAATTTGGTGAGAAGGTGCAGTAAGAAGTCATTAATGAGTGGTGCTGGTTTCCAAAACCATAAAACTAAAATTGACTCCAGAATCCGCGTTTTTCGGAAAAATCAGAGGCGCGAAATAATAGAGCTACAATATTGAAAATTGGTAGGATGCTTCAGTTCACCCTAATAATAATAATGGAAATACCACAATCAGTTACCTCTTCTAGTTTTTTAGTAATTTAGTAAAAACTACTTTTGTGAGTAAAATGTACATAAGCATTATAGATTAAGTACTTTAAATTTTAATGATAAAACAAATTCTTTAAGACCAATGATCAGATAGGACAATTAACAAAGCTACACCAAGTTTTAGTCTTGTAGCATAATTAACAGCTGATACAAGTCTTGATAAAGCTATGGTTCAGAGGTAACAATCTACCGTTAGTTCCATTGTAAAAATTCTAGAGAGTAAAGTTTTAATTTTAGCGGGCTGAGATTTTCTACGTGCTTCTGTACTGCTCAGATGTATGTATACAAAAATTGAGAAGTTTGTAAAGCTATTATTAAATGTGATATTTAAGATTATGTGCCTGAGATAGCGATCATTTGGAGGCTGCAGGCATCTGCATAGGAATGGAAAGAACAGATGCTCTCTTGGCGGTACGCGCCGGAGCTATATAAAAAGAGCGGCAGAGGCAGTAGTAAGCTCACTCCGCATTAGACCAACGCCTAGTCCACGCGAGCTTAACGTCCGATCGCGCCTCGCCTCGGGTGACGTCATAGCGGGCTGTGAAATGCGCGTACTTAGCAATGTAAACGGACATTGAAAATCGCGAGGACTGTACACCGTCCTGGATCGTTTAGACTTCGGTAACAAACTGTTATTGTGCCGTCCGTGTGAAGTATAATTCCGCGTGGCAAGTGGTGACTAACTCCACTTTTAAGGCGAGCATTAATCTTTTTTTTTAACATTATGGCGAACTATTAATAGAGCACCGTTAGTTAGAGTAATGAACTATTCGGGAGGAACTTGCTGTAGAAGTCGCCTCTGAACTATTAAACGATTGGCTGAATTAACAATATTTAATGTCTTTAGCATTTTCAGAAGTTTCGAGTAATTTGTGTGAGCCTTTAAGATAATAAAATCTTGTTTGGAACGTTAAATTTTATTGAAGCAGCCCTAATCCCGTGAAGAACTATGGATATTTTTCGTTTTGCTGGGCTGTACAGGAATGTGGCCGTGCAGACTGGGAACTAAGGTCAGTAAGTTTCCCTTCGCTTTCTGACTGGCTACCAAATTAGTTGCCAGGCTCGCGTGATTTAAGGTGGCAATGTTCAACTTTCATTCAACATTAAACAACGACTTCTTCGCCGTCCCACATATGTTGCATCGGCAATAGTCTGTTACGTGAAATGAACATTCAAACAACTCATTCGTCCACTTCTTCGCCGCCCCACACTCTCTCATCCATCCGTTAGCGTAGTTAGATTGTTGACCACAACTGGTTCAGATGTTATCTCTCTAACAGACAACGCATTGTTGAATTATTTAATGAAATTTCAGGATATAGGAAAGCTAGTTATGCAGTGCCTTAGGGCTCTTCGTTACACCCTCTATTATTTTTTATTTTTGTTAACGATTTACCGTCCACATATTTTTCGCAAACCGTACTAGCAGAAACTTGCAGCAGACGTTTTTTGTGACAACAGAGAAAGAAGAAAGACGGTTTAGGGCAACTGAAGCGCACCAGATGACTAAAATGAGAAAAAATCTTAACTTACCTCTAGATTCTCCCACCCAGTTCCAAACATAAAATGGATCCATTAAAGTGATTGAATGGCGCTACTAGTCTCTCACTGTCAACGGAAGGCAGAGATAAGGGCTCGTATCCTCAACCGGAAAAGCGGGAGGAAAAGAAATTATTCTCAGCAACAATGCAATCAGAAAAATTTCGGCTATACCGTGCGTGAGGGACATAATATGTCGTTCTTATTGCAAAACAGGACATTCTCTCTATGCAGAAATAACACATTATACACATCTTCTTACTGTAGATGCATCCACAAAATAAGTCATAACCGTTTCCATCCACTTGTCAGCCATCTTCAGATTTTACAATAGGAAAAGGAAGATATCCGCATTAATACTTAAATATCTACTATTTGCCAATTGTAATTGGAATTAATATCAAATAGGATTAAAAATATATGTGCCAGAATGAATCTACACTCTGCAGTGGAAAGATACGTGTGGTTTATGCCCATACACATATTTTGTGAACAAAGTGGTATTGTACTAAATCTAACAATAAACTCCAAGGAACACAGAAAGAAAATTATTAAAATATATATAAATTTCACAGTTTAACAGGTTTTTAAATATTTCTTTAAAATCCATTAATTCATTTACTTCTTATGTGTCGTTGTTGTTGTTGTTCTTGTTGACATCTTTAGTCCGAACACTCGTTTGATACCTATCTACACGCTACATCTACATCTACATACTAACTCCACAAGACACCTGGCTGAGGGTACCTTGTACCGTTAGTAATCACTTCCTTTCCTGTTGCACTTTCAAAGCGGAATGTCTGTTGGAAACAGTAGAATATTACTGTTTTCAGCTTCAAACGACGGACCTCTAAATATTTTAGGTAGTTTTCCTCTAAAAGAACGTTGCCTTCCCTCAGGGATTCCCATATAAATTTCTGAAGCATCTCCATAACACTTCATATAAATTTCCGAAGCATCTTCATAACACTTACGCATTGTTCGAACCTACCGGGAACAAGTCTAGCAGCCCACACCTGAATTGCTTTGATGTCTTCCTTTAATCCGACCTGCTGCGGATCCGAAACACCCGAGCAGTACTCAAAAATACGTCGTACTAGTGTTATATGTGCAATACCCTTTACAGAAGAAACAAAGTTCTGTTAATAAACCGAAGGACCATTCGTATTCCCTAGCATAATCTTCACATTCTCGTTTCGCTTCATATCGCTTAGCAACGTTGCACGCAGATATTTAAATGACGTTACTGTATCAAGCACGACACTAATAATGCTGTGTCCGAACATTAAGGGTCTGTTTTTCCAACTCATCCTCATTAACTTACATTTTTCTACATTTAGAGCTATCTGCCATACACCACACCAATGGAAGTTTTGTCTAAGTCATCTTGTTTCCTCCTACAGTCACTCAACTTCGACATTTTCCTGTACACTACAGCATCACGAGCAAACAGCCACTTATTTCAGCCCACCCTGTACTCCAGATCATTTACGTATCGTATATCAAAAGTAATAGGGGTCATACCATATTTTCCTGGGGCACTTTTGATGCTACTTTGTGCCTGATGAACACTCGGCCTCGAGAATAACGTACTGGTTCTATTACTTAAGAAGTCTTAGTGCCACTCACATATCTGGGAACCTATTCCACATGCTCATATCTTTGTTAACAGTCTACAGTGGAGCACCGTGACAGATGTTAGTCTATCCTGGGCAAGCTTCTTCATCTCTAAATAACTACTGCGACTTACAAATAACTAAACCTGCTCATGATGCCTCAGGATGTGTAGTATCAACTGGTCCCTTCTTGTGGTCAAATATTTTATTTTTAACATGTATGTAAGTAATTTATATTTTGTGAATAGTTACATATGTATATTAAAGTGTGGAAATAAGTTCCTATGAAACAGATTTTAAAAATTTTACTTCATGTTCCAAAAGCCGTAGAAGCGATATGAAACTATTTTGAAAACAGAATTAAGGCTTTTTTTAAAATATAATTCTGCTACAGACTACATACACTCTCAATCCTTCCGGATGTGCTTGTGTTAAAGCCGTTTCCACACCAAGAAAGTTGGGTTCGACGCAGTGCGGTGCAACTGGAGTGGATGGCAAACTGCGCTGCCCTTTGAGAACGTCGAGGAACAACACAACAATATTCGTGCTGAGTTGGTGTAGAGTGGAAACTATTCGTTCGTGTGGGTTCTATTCGGACGGGGTTTCTTGCTGCCGAGCCACAACGAGACGGTAGGAGGTCTGTAAATTACCCTTCATTCTATTTCAAAATGGTTAGCCTGAATAGCTTAGTGGCCAGAAAATCTAGCTGCTCTAAAGAAGACCCAGGTTCGATTCCCTGTAGTATCAGGTATATTTCCTTGGTGGGAGTACTGGAACGGGATGCACTTAGCTTTATGATGCCAACTGTCAGGAGATACCTGAATGAGAAGTAGCACTCCGATGTCAGGAACCCCAATCAACGGCCGGGAGAGCGATGTACTGATTCCAACGCCCTCCAAATGGCATCCGGGGAACACGAAAAGAACTTGTGACGTCACATTAGTTGGCTTGTCTCACAGGAAATCAGTGTGTCAACGAAAAGGTATCCAGTAAGGGTCTACACTTTTGTAAGCATAGAGCGCAGAGCAAGAGTGGGGGGTCGTGACGTAGCTTTCGTGGAACGTGGGAAAAGTGTTGGGGTTGATGTCGTGGCTGCAGCACGTATCTAAAACGTTTTGGCGAAGTAACTGAAAATGTTTGCCTCACAAGTTTTGAGTTTAATTTCACTGTTCACGACGTAGTATCAGTGTTTATCCAAAACGTGATGTTTCTCGGCTTACTGCGTGGCGTCGGAATAACAACAATCAATCGCGTCACGACGGTTACGGAAAAGTGAAAGAAACACATATCGTTTTGACTGGCTGAATATCATGAGCGCAGGTACTTTGTTGTCCTTATATAGTACCCGAAATTTTATGGAGCATCCGCGTCGAGATTCAATCACGCGAACGCTTGTGCTACGAGCTATTGAATTGTTTAGTGCTCTTGGAAGAACTTTGCCAATCATCGACTGATAAAACATCCGTTGAACAGTGATTATTTTTTGTTCTATGCACCATGTTTTTGCATTGGATGCTATCATTTAGACAACAACTTTATACTTCAAAACGGACACATATTGGAGTACAAATACTGATCACGTCCATTGTGAAAAAAATGTTCCAATGTGTGTGAAATCTTATGGGACTTAACTGCTAAGGTCATCACTCCCTAAGCTTACACACTACTTAACCTAAACTATCCTAAGGACAAACACACACACCCATGCCCGAGGGAGGACTCGAACCTCCGCTGGGACCAGCCGCACAGTCCCTGACTGCAGCGCCAAGACCGCTCGGCTAATCCCGCGCGGCGTCCATTGTGAAATAATGTTGATTGTGAACAGTGCAGCCGCACCCTGTGCGAGTGTTTAACAGAATACACTGAATCCTACCAGATCAACTTGGTATTGTAGGTGTGAGTGGCTCTTCTCCCTGCTAGACAGTAGTTATTACTGGACACGTCATAGCAGGCAGTGCAGAGAGCAGCAGATCAACCGCCGCGGGAAGGACCAGATACGTGGGTTTAGGCACACGGTCATTAAATATGTAGCGCCGTTCCTGTGTCTAGGGATGTTGTACAGTCTCGAGTGCTAAAGTCTAGCTTTTATAAGTACCGCATATCTGTCCCCTTTCCCCCGGGACGTGTTGCAATGTGCTGTGTGTTATCGAGAGCTTGCATGCGTTCAATCTCTCAGTTATGAATTATCAAAATCGGCTGCAATAGTTACCCGCTCCCAAAAGGAGACGGCTGCTGGCACTCGTAAGACCTGCAGTGTCACGTGGTGTGACGTACGCACCGCACCCTGTCTTTCTCCTGAGCCTCGAGTGCATCCGAAAGACGCCACTGGAGAAGGACGACACGGCGGTGGGACAGTCCCGATTAGATCGTCGAGGTAAGAACAGGGTGCTTTCGTTCGCTCACTCAGAATAACTATTGAGTTCGATTTTGGCTAGAGCTTAATAGATTTGTACCGAGAAAATGTGAAATTGAGGGATACAAATCTTTGTAGGAGTTTGTGAAGGAGGTAGTCATCTTTTAAAATTTCTTGAAACATATTTTGTGCCTTAAAATGTTCTCTGCGAAGTCTGTTTTATTGTGTTCCTCGTCCCAAGTGCGCCAGAAACACCGTTATCGAGTTACGAGGCGATTTGTGATAAAATATCTGCAAAAATCATTAACTGTGGGAAAAATGTAGTCGGCATCGCGGCCAGTGTGGCAGCATATAATTTCAACGACGGTCTAACAAACATTGCGGAGTTATGAATGTGCTCGAACTTGAGATCGGACCAGCCTGTTGCCAATTCTGCACAACAGCGGATGGAAAGCGTATCGAGCGAGAGAGCAGCGGATGAGAGAAGCCGAGAAGCTACCAAAGGTAGCCGCAAGTTCACAACGTCCACGAGGAAGATAGGGGACCTCTTATGGACCTGGAAGGATTGTTGGAAGGCCCACGGATCGCTGACTGGAGGCATATTTAATTTAAGCGCAAAAACCGTAATCCAGAGCTTTAAACACGTCTGTCTCGAAAGCGTATGGTTCAGATTGTCGGAAAACCTAACTTGAGATCAATGTGTTCGATTTTGATCGTAATTTCATGCTGTCGTTCTAAACTGAATTCTCTTTTAGCGTAAGTAGCCGTTTTGCGATTTATTGAAAAGTCTGTTTTCGGTGCACGCTTTGGTTTCAATTCTGTGAGCGAAGAAAGTAACAATCGTGTCATTATGGCACTATTTTGCTGGAACTTCATTTTTTACAATTATTTATGCTGTCAAAAAATATATTGAGAAACTATTCATACAAATTTATTTTGTTACAGATCGAATAGGAGGACCTCGGGAACTCCCGCTGATGATCATTGTTCCATCTGCAAAGGATATGCACCCAAAAATTAATTCTTAAAGACCACAGTGTAAGGAATAAGACTGTATTAACAGATTAAGCAAAACTTTTTGTTTAGCTCGAAAAATTCACGAAAGTGACCTATTTTTCATGCGTTCAAAGAGAAATACCCCTTGAATTTATCTCTTACGTTGTATAGCCAAAAATGTGGTGTTATTGCCATTCTCTCTCTAGAGCAGACTCAATTTCTGTAGCTAGTGATTTATTATTGGTTTAACCAGACTGCCCAAGTGTTACTATGACACGCGATGGAAGCTTTCAAATTTTACATCACTACAGATGTTTAGATTACCATCACTTGAAAGACAATTTTCGACACATACCTTCCAAATTTGCAGCTATGTTGTCACCCACTGACGGCGTTTTCTTCGTTTTTCTGCCTTGAATTGGTGACAAACAGATATGAAAGCAACATCTGCAGTTTAAAGATTTCGTCTTCCACGTCGCGTACGCACACACTGTAGCCATGCTAAGCACCTACCAACACTCTGATCCACTCTCCGTGCATGCGGCACGGACATGGCTTTAACGGGACAAATGCACAGCTTACGAGTGTTCTTGAAAAAAATTTACAGATTAAATGTAGAGTTTTTGGCCATAGCCGCATCTGCAGCTGATAAATCTATATCATAAGACTGTGTGGCAACAAGAGTAAGCCTACAATGCACTAAGGCAAAAAATGAGACAAAAACGGACAGACCAGATGGCAGTAGTTCCAAGTTTGATATGCGTATAATCGTGAACATGAACAAAATGTGTCTTGCAAAATAACAGGACAGAAGAACTGTTAACAGTCTCTGAGTGTCGCAAATCTAAGTAAACACAAAGCAGCTGTGATGATGAACACTCGACATCCTTCACTGTTATTCTCAAAAGGTATAATCAGTGGGACGAAAAGACAGTTTTCACCGTTTTCTGTTGCTCATTTAATGGGGAGAAAACCCAATGCGTTACGTCAGCAGTTGTGGACCTCCACGTCAGGCACATTTTTTTTATCACGCAGCTTTTCTCTCCCTGACCTACTTAACATCTAGTAGCAGTTAACGGCGAATGAAAACCTGGCACTAATGGAGGAACACAACTCGCGTGACTAAAAACTACCGGTTGCTTCGATTTGCAGTCCCTCGGCCTGCAACCGTAAAGCGACATCGTAAAGTGCGAGGACGAATCGTAAAAGAGGTCACTGTACGGCAGGGAGCGCAATAAAATAATGAACTGGCCGAACTTAATAGAGGCGGCGGGGACTTTAAGAGCCCAGAGCCACCGCGCGAGCGAGACTGGTTCTGCGCTCGCCTTCGACGGAGAGCGAAGAAAGAGGCTGCGGGCCGTTTTTGCCGCCGCCGTCCCACAGGAAGTGACGTCCGGGGAGCAAACGGAAGCACCGAGGGGTAGCCGAGAATCGACTTTCCCGATACGAGAGAAGACAAGATAGCCGCCCTGGCCCGGTATCTTCCGTAGCCTTTCCTGCCTGTGACATCAGTACGGTATTTCCGACAAAAATATTTTAGCCGTGGTTTTTCCGACCTTTTTTGTAATAAGAACACTCACTCACATTTAATCCGGGCTAAGGACTGGCTACGCACATAGTACGTTGCCCTCGATAGTGAGTGTTCATTAGAGAGAAAGGTATCCGTCTGTAGTGCCCTAGGGAAGTGTGATTGAACCGCTTATTCTCGACGTACATAGGTAAAGTGACCGACAGGGTGGGACCAATCTGCGGTTGTCTGCTAATGATGCTGTGATTTATGGAAAGACGTCAACGTTCAGTGACTGTAGGAGGACACAAGATGACTTAGATAAAATTTCTAGCTGGCGCCGTCTGGGGTAGCCGCGCGGTCTCAGACACCTTGCCACGTTTCGCGCGGCTCTCCCCGTATGTGCTTCGAGTCTTCCCTAAGGCACGGGTGAATTTAAATTAGATAAAGAAGTGTGTAAGCCAAGGGACCGATGACCTCAGCAGTTTGGTCCACTAGGAACTTACCACAAATTTCAAATTCCTTTCTAGCTGGTGTGATGAATTGCAGGTTCCTCCAAATGTAGAAAAAAATGTTGGTTAGCGCATATGGGTGGGAAAAACAATCCCAGCACTAGTAGTGTGCTGCTTGACACAATCAAGTCGTATAAATATCGGGGTGCAACACTGAAAAGCGGTATGAAATAAAACGAGCACGTAAGGACGGCAGTAGGGTTGGCGAATGGTCGACTTCGGTTTACTGGGGAACTTTTATGAAATTGTTGTTCATCTGAGACCGCTTATGAGATACTAGTGCAACCCATTCTTGAGTACTGTTCGAGTGTTTGCGAAGCCCACCGCATTGGCCTATAGGAAGACATCGAAGCGTGCTACTAGATTTACTACAGGAATATTCAATCGTCACACGAGTTTTACAGAGATTCCTCGTGAACTAAAATGGGAATGCCTGGGGAGATGACGTCCTTGTTTTCGCGGAACGCTATTCAGAAAATTTAGAGATGACACTGGAAACGTACGCTTCAATTATGATCAGAGAAGATAGGACTTGTAGGTAGGAATACAGAAAGTCGCTCTATTTGCGAGTGGAACATGAAAGGTTTCATGGTCGTACGAAATACCTCTCGCTATGCACCGTACCAGGGCTTGCGGAGAATGTGTGTTAATGCAGATGTAAATATATTTCAATGACTCTTTTTGTTTCTATTTATTTTTAATTTTTTTTCTCTCTACATTACTGCAAGAAATAATTGACTTATTTCTCTTATTTTATGAATCTGAAATAGCTCACTTAATTTCTTAAACATCTTAAACCCGTCGAGTCGCTATGCGTTTTGATAATGTCTTTTAACGTTTTCTCAGTGGAACAGGAAAGAAAATGACAAGCAGTGGTAGAAGGTACCCTTCACTATGCACCATACGATAGCTTGCGGAGTATGTATGTAATGCACATTTAGATATACTGTATTCAAATGAATCTTTTCATTTGTATCTATTTTTAACTTTTTTCCTTCTGTAACATTACTGCAGGAAATGATTGAATTATTTCTTTTATTTTAAGAGTTTCAAATATATCACTTTATTTTTTTAAAGATCTTAGATCCTTCGAGTCGTCATACATTTTTATAACGTCTTTTAACATTCTGTCTAGATTCATGTCTTCTTTCTCCTTTTTTAAAGAGGCGCGCCAATGGAATCTTTTTTTTAATTTCACATGTAGCATTTACTCTTTCCTCCCCCATCTTGTCATCAGGAACTGCATTGTCGAATTTTTTTATTTCTTAGGCCAGCCTTCAGCAGCTTTCGTGATCTTGTGCTTGTTAAAAACAGTCCACTGCTATGCTTGGATTTTCCACCTACTGATTGACCATATAGTCAGTGTCACCTTCCCTGTACTGGGAATTTTCTTCATTATGAACTTACACGTTTCATCAACACTTTCTAGTCGAAGATGTGCCATTGTACTCGTATAACAGCACACATGCGGCAAAATCGGGTTTCTTGTCCATGCCTGCACTCCTCCGTTAATCCCAGTTCTTGTATTATCTTCCAGAGACTTTCAAAAATGGTTCAAATGGCTCTGAGCACTATGGGACTTAACATCTTTTGTCATCAGTCCCCTAGAACATAGAACTACTTAAACCTAACTAACCTAAGGACATCACACACATCCATGCCCGAGGCAGGATTCGAACCTGCGACCGTAGCAGTCACGCGGTTCCGGACTGAGTGCCTTAACCGCGAGACCACCGCGGCCGGCTCCAGAGACTTCGAAGTGAAAATTGCAAGCGTAAAGGGATGTTTCAGGGAACACTCATTTCGCGCCTTTAATTGAAGCCGAGGCATGTTTATTTTTATTTTAACCAGAAAAAATTCTTTCAATTGTTGTTCATATTTTTCCTGGAATTAAAGTAAATGAAGTAGGAAATACCTTCGTCTCTTCTTCTGTAACTCCGATGTCAGAATATATTGTGTACAGTTATTTATATTGTTTCAAACAACTGTCAAATATCCCGTCCATGAGATTAATTCCATTTGGACACATGTTTTTCTCCGTCTCCTCACAACATCAGATTCTTCCGTCAGGAGCAGACCTGTTGTCCATTTTCAAGAAACTATTACTTTCACTTAATTTCAAAATGTCTTTGCTCAGTTGAATTTACGAGCTAGTGCCAGAGATATAGACTGTCCCAATAGTCCCTTTTCTTGCTCTCCATAATGGATTCTTGGAGTTCTCATAATCTGGCATATTTGTGACGAAATATAAACCTTTACCTATCGAATTTTTGAACTCCTATTTAAAAATTGGAATACAGGCATCATCTTTTCTTCGCGGACTCTTTACGCATACGTTTTTCAATCTGCATATCTGCCTCATCAGTTAGGTCAGAATGTTGCTGTTCACTCACGATTCTGTCATTCGAAATTTTTAAACAGCGTGAGCACTTATTCCGTTTGGAATTTGCGCACAAACATTTAGTATATTCTGTGCACCGGGAAGCCATGGCCGTCCTTGAGAAGATACGGCGTAACTCTGATTAAGAAAGCGCCATTTTCAGTACACACTTTGGTTAGAGGTGTTAGTTTGTTGGCGGCTTTAGCAGTCATAAATGCCTCTTGCTCCATTAATCTTCCCCAATGTTGCTTCCTGGCCACCTGAACTGTCCTCTCTTACTGGCTAAGCAGTGATAACTAAAGCTTCCTCCACCGTTAGTATTCAGACTGAAATCCTTAATATTGAGCATCAGTCCACCAGGCTAGAGGTGGTCACAATTCGAATAAAATCTGACTAATTTACTATTCGCGCTCTCCAAAATTACTCCCTCAGCGGTGGCTGATGGGACCGACTGGATCGATAGAAATCAAGACACATCGGCCAACCCCAATTACGTGCTCTTTGCTGCCAAATTAACCTTTCAGCTAAAGCTATGTTTAGGGCGTCTATGCCTACGAAACCAAAAGCGACACGCACGTTTGACGACTGTTGAAATGTTATTCGTAGCTGAGTTTGAAATCATCTGATTCGTTGGTGTGATAGACGCATTAAACATTATTTCGACTACTAGCTAAAGCTGGTAGCCACCACTAATCTTGCAGTGAACGTACTTCGATTTTTATCGGTTCTGCTTCTCCCATAAGCCACCGTGCGAAGCCTTCTTTGAGTGCGGAAATAGTACAGAAGTTCAGGTACAACAATTATGAAGCTTTATAGATACCAGTGAATTGACTCAAGCGAAAGTGTACGATAGCCGATGTGCCTGCCTTGAACTTATATCGAAAGCGGGTCTGTGCGACGTAAGTGTACCCAATAAGAAAAGCTTGATGCTAGTTAGAGGCATGCGAAATCCGCTCCACCAAACGGCAAATAGAATATTAGCGGATTAGCCCCTCATTAGTGCAAAGCTCTTTTATAGCAGCTTAAATCATTTGTCGACCCTAACAAGGGCAAAGAGCGCTGTATCTGAAAGCTGCCCTCGCCACTGCGGAAGCATCGACTGAGGTGTGAAACCGGTCGAGTGCGGCGCTGTTCAACGCTCCCAAAACGAACGCCACGAGACGCGTACTCCCTTAAATTACAAGCTTTTTTTCTGGCCCGAACTAAGATCACAGCGGGGCTGCGCAAGGGGAAGTCCGTAATGCTTTTCGAAATTTGCATTCTCCTACCGACAGTAAATTTGCATGAGACCATGTGAAACAACGTGACGCTAACGGCTCTAAACGCTGATTAAAGCTAATATTGAAACGGTGTGACCCTCGTAAATAATGTCTTTAGTCCAGTACAGAATTTTCTATAACGGAGGCGGCAGTGTTCCCTCTTCGACACCCCGCTATTTGGCTTCGTATCTTAGGACACGGCGTGGAACATGTGTCCCCCCGCTAAAGGGCAGACACGAATTTAAATGTGCACTAAGCGTTTTAGGAAGCAGGCGATCGTTCTCTTGTAGAGAGAAAGCGGTAGATCGTCCATTACCATAGTAAAATGTTGCTTGTAAACACCCACAGGAACAGGCACCTGCGCGCCTGATTTTCATGTCAAACCGAGAGAAACTGAGAACTGGTGTTTACATCACAGGAGATAAATATCAATGCTCTACAGCCAAAAACAAAGTTTCTACACGGGCCAGTCACATTAATGTGATCAAAACTTATCTTAGACGTCAATGTGCACTAAACACAACCGAGCGAGATGGTGCAAAGTTTAGCACACTGGACTCGCATTCGGGAGGAAGACGGTTGAATCCCGCGTCTAGCTATCCTGTTTTAGTTTTTCCGTGATTTTCCTAAATAGCTCCAGGCAAATTCCAGGATGGTTCCTTTGAAAGGGCACAGCCGATTTCCTTCCCCGTCCTTCCCAAATCCGATGAGACGGATGACCTCGCTGTTTCGTCTCCTCTCCCAAACAATCCAACCCAACTCAATCCCTCACAGGCGACAGGTGGTAGTCCTAGCACTGGAAGGCATACAAAGCGTTTGGTGGTAACGCAGAGAAGCATTGCAGTCATTGTCGTAATTCGGAAACGGGACGATTTATCTGACACCCAAACGACCACGATCATTGGCTTTCAGGCCAAGCCCGGAGGCATTTCCGAAGCAGCTAAGTTTGCATACTGTTCCCGTGCCGCCCTGGTATGCCTTGCATGGCAAAATGGCGCTATCCAGACCCAACGTCGACGCAAGCATGCTGCATCAAAGGCCATAAATGAAGAGAGGAGTGAACGACGGCCGTGGAAATGTGTACGGCCGAATACATGGGCAACTGTTGAGCAACTGGCCGCCCATACGAACCAAGGGACAACCAAAAGTGGCTCCTCAACGACAGCTTAGCGACCGTTACAGCTATAGCCCCTCCGCCTGGTTCATCGACGCATGCATGCTGATTGCTGTTTGTTGGCGACAAATGCTGGTGTCGGCACGCCAATACCGCAACTGAACGTCAGCTGACTGACGAAATTGTTTTTTTTTTTTAGATGAATCACGTTTTACGCTCCATTGATAAGATGGCCGTTCACGTGTATGTCGTCTCAGAGAAGTTTGGGGTGTACCCAAACTTGGAACATGCAATGCAGCTAGCGCACTTGGAGAAACCGGACGTCCTCACTTCAGTTCTGAGGCATGTGGTGCGTGCTGGCCAGGAGTACGGCAGAGATGTCACCTTTTCGGTAACGGAAGCTGTGGACAGAATACAGCTCAAGGCAATGAATCTCCCCACTGACTCCAGGGACCTGCGAGACTCAGTTAAAAAAGTTTTCGAAAGAAGAAACAAAAAGTTCGACCTGGATCAACTCTACAATCAATCTGTCCAAACAAATGGGAGGATAGAGCATGACTGGAGAAAAAATTACCAAGAATCACACATTCACAGATACTTCCCATGACCAACAAGCTTAATATGGGACAGATAAACGTGCATAACAGCACATCGGTAAAGCAGAAACTTCGAAAAGTCGTGGAAGAGTGAGGTCTGGACATGCTCTTCTGCAGAAGCCGTACTCCCTCGCTGGGCAAATCCTATTCAAGGCGGCAAATTGGCAATTGATTTTCAGTGGAGCTGGCCCAAAAGCAGCAAATGTAATAATAAACAAGGCATTTAGAGTCACGGTCCTCTCACGGCTTTCTCACGACCACTGCAACTTCCTGGAACTTCAGTCACCTTTTGGGGTATTATACCTCATTAATATATATTTTCAGCATGGTAGAGAAATTGACGAGTTTTTAGACAAGCTAGTTCAGGTCGCCACGGCGTTGCGGGGGCGTAAATTCATTGTGAAAGTGGAGGGACGAAGGTACAAACATTGAATTTACGTTAGTAACTTCAAACCTTGCGAACAAAGCTAAGGACTGGATGATCTTGGACAGAGTGACCACCAGTATGGAACGATGATCTTAGCAGTTTGGTCGCATAGGAACTCACATTTACAATTACCACCAGTGAACATAGTTTAATAACGATTTCGCTGTGTGATAGGGAGTGCCAATGGAGCATGGGGTGGGAGATACAGCTCAACTATAATAGGACCAATTGCGAAAGCATAGCGGGTAAATGTGACATACCGATATTGCCGGAGGGGGACGAGAATGTAGAGGAGTACACCGAGGAACTGCTGAGAACAGTTACCAGGGCGGTGAAGGCAGCTGTTCGAACCAGGAGGAGGGCTATTGCAGCTTCTCCATCACCATGGTCAGCTGAAGTAGGACTGTCCTGTCACTCTTTAAGGAGGGCAGAAGGTACTACTTGCTGAGTATCGTCAGGGAGGAAAAGCAACGTTGGTTACATCTATTTCCTGAAGCAAAAGAATAGTTTCAGAAGAAGCTAAGGGCAGTGAGGCTAAGGACTGGGAGAGGTATGCACAAAGCCAATTGGCAACAGACCCATTGGGCGTCCTGTACAAGTTGGTAGGGCAGAAAATAATGGCGTTGTCCACTGTCAAGGACGGGGACCGGATGGCGCAGTCTTGGAGGGAGACTGCCGAGGTCCTCCTCTGAGCCCAAATGAGCAACGCCAAATTAGGTTGGAGGCTCTGCAAGAGTACGAGAACAACACCTTGATCTATCACTTCTTGGAAGAGGAAGCTGCTACCGAAACTGAAACCCTAAAGAGGGGCAAAGCTGCAGGTCTCAACGGCGTTACAGCGGAAGTGGTGCAATTCCTCGCCTCCCAGTTGGTGGCGCCTCTCACTAAGGTGTGTAATGAGTATTAGAGCTCAAGAAATTTCCCTCTATATGGAAAAAGGGAAATGTGGTGACAGTAAAGAAAGGTCCAGGTAAAGACCTGAGAGAGGTAAAATCGTATAGGTCCTTCTATTTGTTGGACCTCCTGGCAAAAAGTTTTGAGAAGTTGGTACCAGACAGACTGACAGCATGCCGTGCGCTGTGGAGGATGAATGGTAGACAGTTCGGCTTTCGGTCGGGGCGATCGGTGTCTGACGCAGTAGCTCTGGCAGTTGAGATCTGTGACGCAGCCCTGCACAAGTACCTAGTTGCAATCATGGTGGATATCAGTGGCGTCTCTGACAACCTTTAGTGGCATTCGCTCTTCTCCTGCCTGCGGAGAAGGACAGCCCAAGGCCAATATATGGCTGTCTTAGAAGCAATTGTGAAGAGAGAGAGGTCTGGTTATCGTTTCCTAGCGGGAAAATCAGTAGAAGGATAACCAGGGGGTGTGCGCAAGGCTCTGTCCTGCGCCACTCTCTTGGGATGTCCACAACGAATCTCTTCTGGACACCTTGAAGAATAGTGATGATGTACTAGAGGTCATAGTCTACGCAGACGACCTCCTCCAGCTAGATGGCGGTCGGAACCGAGAAGATCTTGAGCCAAAAGTGAAAATGGCTATGTCAATCTTGACAGCATGGTGCCACAGAGCAAAGATTACGGTAGCATCTAGTAAGTAGACTTACTCACTGCTGAAGGGACAACTCACCAGAAATCCCACAGTCAGAACAGACGGCTCACCAGTTCTTCAGTGCCGCGAGGCCTTACACTTGGGAGTAGTCGTCGACGAGAAGTGGAACTACGCGACACATATTGACATCGTGCCCCAGATGTCGCGGAAAACAGTCAATAATCTGATTGGAACTGGCCATAAACGTTTCCACCTAGCAGCGAATCTGATAAAGCTGTACACTAACAGCATCCTAACATCCATCATAGGGCACGGTACGGGAGCCTGGGCACACAGGCTCACGAGGGTGTTGCCTGCCATGGCCGTGAGAAAGATGCAGCGGAATATGCTCGTGCGTTCGTTTGGGGGCAAACAGAACGACTCCTGGGGGGCGGAGGGGCTTTGTATTAATGGGACTCTTTCCGCTTTATATAAAGAAGTGGACCACGCAGCTTGGTACCGGGCAAAAAATAATTCAAATAATGGGAATCCATGTAGGAGACAAAACTGAAATCAGAAGAAGGAGTGAGGAACTATGGCAGGAGCAGTGGGTTGGGGATGAAACTGCGCACAGAACTTATGAGATGCTGCGGAATATCAGGGGGCGTCTTCAGACCAACCAGACGACTGCTGCACTTTCTTATCGGACATGGACCGTATCCGATTCGGGAAGCAGGCTATACCAACTTGTGACTGTGGCACCATATAGGGCACTGCAGCCCATATGCTGTACGATTTCCCCCTTTTTGACGACTTTGGTTCACAAGTTAGGCAACAGTTACCCAATCGTGTCATGCAGCATCTGGCCAGGCAACAGGACACATTCCAAACTCTTAATGAACTTGCAATCGAAATCTCAAATAAAGCCCTAAGGAAGTTTCAAAGGAACTACCATAATGAGGATAACATACCGATCGAGACTCTATGCACCTGTCCTTTCCGACGGGGTGTGAACTTGGCTAGCCACCTCATGTCTGGCACCCGTCACGTCTCGGATTTAGGGGGATGGTACATAAAATCACTGATTACCAGAAAGCCCTAAATATGACAGTAATAATAAGAATTTAGATTAGATGTAGGTTAAGATAGGATAGACTCTTAGTATGAAACTGCAGCGAATTTCAAGATCTTGGGCCACCTGGGAGCCAGGGGCATGCCCACTGGGATTAGCTCAGTGGGCACAGCCGACAACATAGGTTTATATATCACGCTGGCACACCTGGAACGCGACTGGCAGCGTAGACCAGTTTAAGCGTTTGTACAATGTTGTGTAGAATTAGGAAACAGACCAATACTCCATTCACTGAAACAAGAGACGTACTGTAAACACGGCAAGGCGCGTGACTACAGCGCTGCCGTCGAGGGGTGTACAAGGCAGGGGCGTCAGAAATTAAAAAAATTAAAGTCGTGTTTTTTATAATTTGGCACCTGAACATGATGAAGTCATCCGAGAACTACCTTCCGACATCCTTTTTGACATTACACTAAAATTTATTGTCACTGAAAAAGAGAAATATTTAAGCTTTCAGGAAAAAGTTGTTTTTTCGCGTTACTCTCTATTTATCACGCCATATCTCCTAAACTGTGTGTCACACAGCAAAATAATTTTTTAATTGCCTTCAGTACTATACGTTGATGACGTCTGCAAATTTTCTGCCTAATAGAGTCAGTAATAGTGAAGTAACAAATTAAAAGCTAACGTCTGATGCAGAACTTTTACACAACCATCATCCGAAATATAGTAAGCGACAAACTTTTCCTCTTTATATATTTTTGTGGGGGTGTAAGCGAGAAAAGTTTCAGAAAGGTTTGAATTTAATTTCATATTTTGTTCGAATGCGATGGGTGCAATCGTTTGGCGGTCTCAGTTGCGGGTGTGAGCTCGTCAGTGGGTGTTGTACAGCGGCGATTTCAGGATATGTTAAGTTCATCTGTAAAGACGCTTGAAAGACTAGTTGTTGATTATTAGAGCAAGTATATTTGTTTGTAGTCACACTGAGCATTCACTGTTTATGTGCGCATCCAATAGCATCGCATGGTTTCTTATTTTATATATTCGCTTATTTCATTAGCATCACATACGGATGTCGTCATGATGTCATCCACGGATTCAGCGAGCGAGATCGACGTGTCAGTTCTGATTCCACCAAAAAAGCGAGCAAAGAAGAAATCATTAAGTTGTTCTGAGAAGAACATGGTGCTTAATGTGTATAAAACGGAACTGTTACATCCAGAGCAGTCGATGAGTGACACTGTTTCGAAAACAGCTGCAGCTACAGGTGTTGGACGTTCGTCAGTGTATCGTGTGATAAGTGAGTACAACACCACACACTCTCTGAAGTCTCCCAAGAAAGGAAAATTACGACAGAAACTTTCTGAAAGTGTTGCTGACTTCGATAGAAATGCGATACGAAGGAAAGTACACGAACTTTTTTTTTCGTGACGAATTGCCAACAATTGACAAAGTGCTTACAGTCGTGAACAAAGATGCAGATCTGGGCAATTTTCGGAGAACTGCATTTTATAAGTTATTGAGAGAAATTAATTTCAAATGTGTCCGGCGTGGGCGCGATAGCATGCTAATAGACAGGGATGACATCATTTTATGGAGGCGGCGTTACCTTCGAACAATTAAACGGTTGAGAGATGAAGGCAGACCCATTTACTATTTGGACGAGACGTGGTTGAACGCAGGACATGCCCGAAGTTACGTCTGGGTAGATGACACTATACATTCCACAAAACAAGCGTTTCTGTCCGCATTATCCACCGGAAGCAAGGGCCCATCAGGAAAAGGGAAACGTCTGATTATCGCACACATTGGCAGCAAAGCAGGGTTCGTTGAAGGATGTTTGTGGACATTCGAATGCAAGAAAAGTCGAGATTATCATGAGGAGATGTGCGCCGACACCTTCGAGAAGTGGTTTCAAGATGTTCTTCCTCGGCTTCAGGAAAACGCTGTTATTGTTCTTAATAACGCGCCTTACCATTCACGAAGAAAAGAAAAAGTTCCTAATGCGGATTCCAATAAGCACGAAATATCAGAGTGGCTAAAATCTAAAAACATCGATTTCGATGACGGTATGTTGAAGAAAGAGCTTTTAGATACAGTTAAAAATCACAGAACAACTCACAACGAATACGCAATAGATCAAATGGCGAAGAATGCAGGTAAAACTGTTCTCAGAATTTCTCCGCATCACTGTTAATTAAGCGCCATCGAGTTAGTGTGGGCGAGAATCAAAGGCTATGTTGCAGCGAAAAACAAAACATACAAAATGCCGGAAGTTAAAGTACTGCTAGAAGAAGCAGTAAGAACAGTGACTGCGGAGGATTGGAACAAGTGCGTCCTCCACGTCGTAGAAAAAGTGGAAACTCAAATGTGGAAATTAGACTGCATTATAGATGCGAGAGAGGAGCGGCTTGTTATAAACCACAATGAAAACAGTTCAATTTTGACAGAGTGAACCTTGTTTCGTCCTTTATCATTATTATTGCTGGTATTGTTATTATAATTAACAATTAATTGTGTTTGAATGGAGCGTTTTGTTAGCAACCTGAATGAAAATAAATCTGCTTCGACAGAATGAACTCAGTTTGACATTATTTTAACATTATTGTTAAATTTATTTCGTACATTGTTGCCCAGGTTTCTCACGGTCCGCTGTGACAGTTCGGCAGCCAGCCGAACGCCGACAGCTGCAAAGCATGCGCCAAGAATTTTCCACACTCCTACGTATCACGTGAACACCGAATGCTTTCTCTGGAAACGCGCGTAGTCGCTCAGGTGACACTGTTTATGTTTCGTTCCAGCTCTCGGTGAATAGACTATAGTATATTAACCCTGTAGATAGGTCTGTAGTCAAAGTAACAAAAAATTGGTTCAAATGGCTCGGAGCACTATGGGACTTAACCTCTGAGGTCATCAGTCCCCTAGAACTTAGAACTACTTAAACCTAACTAACCTAAGGACATCACACACATCCATGCACGAGGCAGGATTCGAACCTGCGACCGCAGCAGTCACGCAGTTCCTGACTGTAGCGCCTAGAACCACTCGGCCACTGTGTCGGGCGTCAAAGTAACTTGTAAAATGAATAATGATAGCACAAGCAAGATATGTCCATGGTGTAGTAACAGCACAATACACAGCCGGTAGTAAAATTTGTGTATCTGCAGTAATTGTAATGTACATGTAGAATTAGGACCCATTATGAGTAAGATGTGAGATGCTTATGAATCAAATTGATGTTTTCAATAAAAGATTAAAACAAAACAAAAACACTTAACCTATATTATCTATCTCTTTTACTTTTATTTAACTTCTGCGTTTGCTTACGCAAAGTTATCCAGGCAAGACAGTCTATTGAATCTCTGAAGCCCAAGTGCATGTAATTCCTTAACAGAGTGTGTGAAGAGATGAGTGGCTGGGCAGCGGCGCCTCTGAGGCGAGGCGAATGCTCGCGCTGCCTGCCCACGGACTGCTCGCTGGCCCACAGCCGCCTCGCGGAAGCCGGACCGGCCGGCGTCGCAGCCTGCCCGGCTGTCGGCGTTATTAATGCGGCGCCCGCGGCAGGCCGGCGGCGTTTTCCCACGGCTCGCCGCGCTGCGCCTGAGTTATTCGCAGCCCGAGGTGCCGGCGGTGGCGGCGGCGGCGGCGGCGACACCGCTGCCTGTCGCCGCTCCGGACGGGTTCTGGCCGCCGCGCCGTCCTCTCGTAGGTCGGTGCTCTGGGTGCTCCGCTGTCGGAACTCGCGCCAGCGAGCTTAAGCAAAACGCCACTGTTTTCCAAAACAGTGCATTATCTAGCATTTAGGACTATTTTTGCTTATTGACTAACGAGGCTCATCCTTTTAATCCCTTACATACTACCGCTAGATAATCCTATTAGTGTTGAAACAGATACGCTTTTACGTAGTATTTTGAAACTGTGTGCAAAGCCTCTCCCTAGCTATCTGAAAACAGGCGCTCTAAATTCCGATGACAGCGTCGCCCTTGTATTCTGATCTAGAATCGGCTTTACTACCCTACCTTTGAACACAAACATTAACTACGTAAATTTCTTCTAATGTGTTTGCTGTCAGTTAATCTAAGCTGAATCTGACTATCTCTAAATGAAACAGAATACAAAGAATGTTTATCAACAGTACGCAGAATGACCTCCTCATCAAACAATCATAGCACAACGCCTACCTACTGCGTACTGAGACTGCACCCAGTGGGAAAGGCATGTACAGAACTTATATGAAATTTTACTGATGACAATTTTTCCTGTTTCAGCCATACGACTGTTTCTTACCTTGCAACGGATAATTCGACTCTACTGTCCGAATAGTGCGAGAATACGAACTGGCGAACTGCATGTACCTCAAATAAATCACTGGGCTGCAAGCTGCCATATCTTCAAAAATGGTTCAAATGGCTCTCAACTATGAGACTCAACTGCTGTGGTTATTAGTCCCCTAGAACTTAGAACTACTTAAACCTAACTAACCTAAGGACATCACACACATCCATGCCCGAGGCAGGATTCGAACCTGCGACCGTAGCAGTCGCACGGTTCCGGACTGCGCGCCTAGAACCACGAAGCCATATCTTCCCTTAATTTAAGATACTTTCACAAATTAAACTACAGTTATGCAGCTCATTGTCCACGCAGGAGCACAAGGCATGGCAATACGAATTTAATCAGAATTACTTTTCATTACATAACAGTGACAATTAGATCTGGTGCAAATTTTTTAAGTGAGTAAAAGGGAATTTTGAAATTAAATTAACACTGCCCAATCATATTAAATTATCAAATAATTACCAGTTCTATATGACCTAAATTTTGTCAGTAACTCTTCTGTTTTGTGCAGAGGTCGGTTAAACAATTGTTTTGTACTTATTCCAGTCTGATTATAGTTTTGTATCAGTTAATACTGAAATTTGCTGTTGCTATTTTCGAGTCATATTTTTTAGTAGTTTACAATTTCCTCTGCTTTTTGAAAAGACTAGTTGCTTCGTTATGTATATCCAGTGCTCATTAACCTAGGATTCAATCTGTGTGCTTGGTATTCACATTTACGTTATGCTTTTGAAGCCTTTCATCCAAGTGCTGTGGTATTTCAGTGCTCTGAGTGTATGTTGTCATTATTAGAACTAGATTTGAAAATCGTTTGGTGTGTCGAGCCATTTTTCTGTGGGACTCCTATTTAAGTACTGCAGTATATGTTACACCGATTTCCTTCGCTTATATTGTTTTTGGAAGTGCATCCGATTTTGGTGGTTTTCATGAAATTTGCTACCGACCGAAGTACGACTCCAAAGTAATTCTGCAAACCCAGAGAAAATAGGATTATTTGAGGCTGACTGACTGCCAAACGTTTAATCAAATGATTTGAGACATTGTCGTTGAGGCAGGCCTTTCGGGAAATCGTAGAAATTCATCCATCAAAATTTTAAAGTAAAATTTCCATTGTTTCACTTCACAGCTGTCTTTAAGAGTTCGCTGTAAAATAATACGCGGGCCGTTTCTGATCAACCGTTGTTCTGACGATGGCAAATATGTGATTTTTTTTCTGTTCTTTAGTCCGAAAATCAGTTTCATGCAGCACTCCACGCTATCCTACTCTGTACAAGCTGCTTCATCTCTGAAGAAACACTGTAACTTATATCCAGCAAAACCCTGGTCTCGTTCTACAAATTTTACTCTCAACCTTTCTTCTATTGCCAAATTATTCCTTGACGGCCCAGATTGTGTTTCTAGTCAAGATGAGGCATAAAACGCTTTTTTTACGCTATTAGATTTAGTACCTCCTCTTTAGTAATTCGATCTACTCACATAATTTTCAGCGTTGTTTTCTCGAAACGAATTTCAGAATCTTTTGTTTTCGACTACGCTGTTTATAGTCACGTCTCACTCCAGTATAAGGCTACGTTCCAGACAAATACTTTCAGAAAACGTTTCCTAACACTTAAATTTAGGTTACGTTAACATACTTCCATTTTTCTTAAAAATATTTTTTCGGTACTACAAGTCTGCAATTTATACTCTCTCCACTCTCCACTCCTGACGCTCCTGCTCGTAATCTAATTGCCTCAGAATCACCTAATGTATTCTAACCGCGTCCCCTGACTCTTGTTAAACTTTTGTTGAGACTCATCCTATCCTCTCTTTTAAAGAATCTTTCCTTTAAGTTGGACTGAACTTGTGGGTTCTTTGCTATATGTGACGTAATTACAGTCATAGGCAAACTTCAAAGCTTTTGTTTCTTCTTCTAGTGTTTTAAGTCCTTTCCCCTAACGTTTCCTTGATACAGATTGAGTTACGTTGGCATTAGGCTGCAAACCTGTCTCATTCTCTTTTCAGTTACTGCTACCCTTTCATGTCAACTGTTGCGTCCTTTTCACTTTTGACTCTTGGAATTGCCGTCTGGCATCTATACAAGTTGGAGATAGCCTCTTGCTACCTATATTTGATCTTTGTTATGTTCACAATTATAATGGCTGTATTCCAGTCAGCGCTGTTAAAATCTTTCTCTAAACTTGAAAATGCTAGAAACGTAGGTTTGCCTCTCTTCGGTCTACCTTGTAAGATTAGTCGAAGGGTCGGTACTATCTTGTTCTTTCGTATCTCCAGATCTTCCCCCGAGAGAGCTTCTATTTCATTCTCTTGTACATAATCTGTGTTATTACTTTACAAGCAAAACTAAATAAATTCAGTCTATCGTCTAAGATAAATCGAAAGGTCAGTACTGCCTACTGTGTTGTTACATACCTTCACACCTATTGCCGATATAGCTTCTGTTTCGTTCTTCCGTACATAAACCGTGGTATTATTTTCCAAGCAAGATTAAACAAATTGAGAGTCATATAATATTTACACTTGTCAGCGTAGGGTTTGTTTGAACTTGGAGAATTATTACATTCTTCTGGAAGTATGACTAAATTCTCCCAGCTCACAAATCATACAAGTGGTACGTTTTGTCACGGCTGGCTCTATCCAAGAAGTTTATAATTATGAAGGAATGCCGTCAGTTCTAGGTGCCGTCTTTCGACTTAGGTCTTCAATACTCCGTCAGGTACTTCTCGGCGTTTACATCTCCCATTTCATCTTATTCTTTACAAGCAACAAGTGGTAAATTTTTAAACAATACCGCTTTGTCCAGTGGATCCAACGATAATGATCAACAAAGTGGCGCTAAATGTACTGTACAACGCCAGGAGTGGGGTGCAGCTAGCGGTAACAGGCCTCTCGCCGGTAACCAACCACAAGTAAAGAGCCTCACACATCTGCGCTGCCGGAGCCTTCGACATGCGGCTCTGATCGTGTCTGTATGCTAAAAGTAAGACTTAAATAATAATCGTCCAAGTTCCTTACTGATGCCCTTTTCCAAAAAGATTCGTGACAGTAATGTACTCAAATTTAGGCTCACTCTGAAGTGGAAATAACTTACGTTGCACGTCATAATTTGGATTCCAGAAGGGTTGGTCGACTGAGAAAGCTACCTATAGGTTAACCAAACATTACAAGTTTTAAATAATAAAATATGACTAGTTGGTACTTTTATGATTTTTCCAATGTATTTGACTGCGAATGGGACGGAAATCAGTAGCTGTGATGTACAAGTATAGACAATCCAGTGATTAAATATCAAAAAAATTTTCGTTCCATTCGGATGCGACGTTTTTATTGTCTTTGACTGTATTTTATGGACATGATGACGTTACTAACAACAGTGTCTTCCCAAACATAGCGAGAGTCTATCTTCAAAGAACAATTGAATAATTATTTGGAAAAGTTATTAGCAATTCCTTCTGTTACTTCCTCTCCAAGGGGTTTGTAATAATACCCGTATTTCAAGCAAAAACTACCAACTCTCCTTGGAGAATGTTAAGTGGAAGGTGATTCACAAATATTTGCAATGGTAGTGGATCTAGAATTGAACCCTGTGGGACTTCTCCCATAATTTCTCTCCAGTCACTAAAATTCTCTGCTTCCAACATTGTTTGCATTATTCAACAATACTTTTATCATTCTACTTCTGAGGTATAATGCAAATTCTACCTAAGAAATGGAATCTTAAAAGTTTTTTTTTTAATAATTCAGATTACACCTAAGAAGTAGAATCATAAAAGTTTTGTTGAAAAATACAATGTTGGAAGCAGAGAATTATAGTGACTGGAGAGAAATTAAGAAGGAGGTCCCACAGAGTTCAATTCTGGATCCTCTACCATTGCAAATACATTTCAATCACCTTCCATTTAACATTCACCAAGGGGAGTTGCTACTTTTTGCATGCAAGATGAGTGTTATTATAAACACCTCAGAAGAAAGTAATAGAAGAAATTGTTAATAACTTTTCCAAATAATTATGGTCTCTGAAAATAGACTCTCCCTATGTTTGGGAAGACACAATATATTGAGTCCTGAGCAATAAATACACTCCTGGAAATGGAAAAAAGAACACGTTGACACCGGTGTGTCAGACCCACCATACTTGCTCCGGACACTGCGAGAGGGCTGTACAAGCAATGATCACACGCACGGCACAGCGGACACACCCGGAACCGTGGTGTTGGCCGTCGAATGGCGCTAGCTGCGCAGCATTTGTGCACCGCCGCACAAATGTGATTAATGAAGACTTGGATATTAAATCTAAAATGTTCAGTATACATGGAAGGAACTTCATAATTACTTTGTTAGGGCAGATGGTTCTAAAAATGATCCAAGAGCATAAACCTTTCCTTCAATCACATGTGTATTAGCAGCATAATGAAGACAATAATAGCAATCATGACAGTAATCATCGAATTATTTGGTAACTTCACACGCTGCAGTTGTATTTCTCAAACTGAAACATTAGTTGTCATAGAAAAAATTTCATATTGGCATCTAATCGGAGCTACGAAGGCTAGAATGGTTCTTATACCTTGCAGCATTGAGATTACAATAATACCCGCATTAGAAACTAGCAGTTAATTAACCAGTTAATCCAGAGAACCGAATTTTCTCACAGCTTCAAGGCGCATCGTCGGCAAGAAATCTGGACGTTGCCAACTGTAAATTGTAGTGGTCTGTTGGGTTGATCGTAGTTTGATAATTTCGGGGTATAGGCTCGATTCTCACTCGTGATATCCATTTTTAACATTCACTTATGGCACGCAAAGTCCACAATGTTAGGTCACACAGTGGTTCAGAATCCGCATTAAACACAATATCCCTTCACTACCAAGACCATCAGAGCCTGTTTAAATGGCGTCATAACAAAGGCGGCAGCCGCCGAAGGCACAAACTTTGTCGCCAGTAAACTAGCACTAAATACTTCATTTCATTTAATTTAGGAATGGTTATTTCGTTCACAGTGTTCATCTTTAATTTAAACTTGAGACGTTGCAATTTTTTGTCTTAGAGTGGAAACTGAATTCGGATCTCTAGGAATGGAACGTATCTGGGTTGCAATCCTTGTCCAGCACAGACGTATCCGTTATTTCATTTACGCCCTGGCATGTCGACAGTGACCTACCACCGAAAAATAATTTGCATATTTAAAGTTTGTGCATGAATAGTCAACAATAACGATAGGTACCGTTATTTCCAGCGATACACGCGAGCATCTCACTGCTGGTGAGCAAGCAGTTGATACTTAACGTCTATTTATGGATGGGAAACAGCGACAGTACGCGCCGGGTTCGATTCCCGGGCAAGCAAAACAAACTGCACCCTCATCTCATATTGATACAGCTCGCTGCTCGTACATAAATTCGATTTCTAACATCTGATTTTACTTAGTTGACAATCCGATAACGTGCTGGGTAGAAAATCCCCTCACAACTTTGTAAATCATAGCATTCCAGTTTTCGGCACATGCATTCTTGGTTATTTGTGAAGGAGAGTATATTAAACGTCTTTCGTGGTTATTTAACCGGTCGATAATGGTTTTGATGTAGTAGAAATAATTTCCTCATTTCTTTTCAAGTACAGACGTGTTAACTAACACTGGTGAAAACCTTTATATTTCACACCTCTTTACGGCTAGTCAGCATAGGTGATCGTTGCCTTTATCAAGTCCCGGGCAGGCGCAGAAGTGTATTTTAGTTGCTAGTGACTGCGTCTGCTGGGTTTTTTTTCCAGATCCAGAACAAAAAATTTCGTCCTGCCATTTATAGTTAAAACAAGTGGGCAAATAATTCTTCATTAATAATTAGTACAGTGACATTACTGACTGGACTCCGCTAACGAGGTCCAGACCAACCCGCAGTACTTAAGAGCCTCTCAAAGATGTGGTTGCCAAGCCACTGACTTGAATTTCCTGACGACTACGTTTCGTTACAATGAATCTTAAACAAGAATCTGCTTTTTCTACAGCTAGCTTCGAGTGATTGTTATATGGCATGCAGATAAAGAAACACTCCGAATGGATACTCCCGAATATTTACCACAGAGTCTTCCGACATTTCAACTGCCCTTCATATTCTACATTAATGTGTAAGCAAGTGAAGCTTCGTACATTATTCACCAGTTCGTTTGTAGTCGACAGTAATGGCCTTATAAAGACGACTTTGGCGTACAACGGAACTTATTTTTATATCCAACGGTCTTGTCCCATTAAGAATGAGGTATTGATCTCTCTCTTTTCCGTAATATACTTGCTTTGTTCTCTGAGTGATATCGTGGAAATGTCTCGTATGTGTGTATCAGTACGGTACCGTTACCTACGGCACTCTAGATCTCATGGAGGGTATGTGGAGGCAACTTTTTCGTGGAATCAATGAGATGATTTGAAGCGAACTTTTCACTTTTTTTGCATCCAATAATTTAAAATCGAATGCACTTAATTACTAGTGACAGTAAAGTTCTCAATTCTATTACAGTTCCATGTGTGGCCTTGCCTCAGCTTGGAGTCAACAAATATAAAATATGAGCCTCCATTCAATATGGCACAGCACTAACCAAGCTTGTGGAATTCGTGAGTGTGATTTGGTGACTTTTCTGACACTAATCAAATCCAGGTCAATCATCTCGAAGCTAACTTCTGCCGACAGATTATGTAACTATGTGCAAAGCAATGTACTATTGCTAAATAAAATTTGTATTTATAGTTCAGTATTCACATTTGTAAGAACTCACAAAAGACGTTCGTGACTGACATCGTACATGTTAAAGCACTGTTGCCCACCGGCATCTGGTAGTCATTCACAAAACTTGCAGATCTCCATCAACTCACAACATCACTTCACGTTCCAGTGACGCTTATAGTCTACCCACCAATTTAAGCAGTGTGCCGTCGCAAAACGAAGAACAAAAGATTATTTAACCCGGCAATGGTCACGTGAATTACATATGTAATCCACCTGTGGAAATTCAAATAAATTTGGAAGTCCAGAAGTGACAATGCTTTGAGGTTCTGTGTACTTTAAGATGGATTGTTGGCGGACCCTCTCAGTGTTGTGCAAGTACCGGTCATGTGTGGTTGCCTCACAGGACCTCGTCAAAGTCGGCAGTCTACCACTGTAGTCCAACCAACCTGTTACGTAAGTATTTTCGAAAAACAGTTTTTTTTCTCAGTCCACCTTTTCCACTTATTTGTTGGAATACGTATTCCTTTTATTCATTATTGTTTTACAATGCAAAACTATTTGAAATAGTACTAGAATTTCATTGAATTTTAGGTAAATTACGGATCAGAGGCAAGAAGCTCGGATTCTGGCATGGCTGAAGGAGACTGTGGATGAGGAATAAATTCCTGACTCAAATTATAACGATGAATATGACTTTCTCGAGGAGCAGTACCCTCAGTGTGAGTCTGAGTAAGAGAGGGAAGTACCAGGTCAGGCAATAGAGAACAGTCTTTAATTTTCATGTGACGAGCCATACTGGTGTAGGGAACACTCCTCCTCTCAATACAGGAAAATCTGCAGCTCATAATATTGTATGTGTTCCTCCTGGTCCTAAAGGAACCGCACTACAGAAGACTACTATCGAATACTGCATGTCCCTTTTTTTCGATAATATCATTTATCTCACAACCAACTACACTAACATAAAAATAGACCACATCAAGAATAATTTTTAGAGAGAGACAGAGAGAGAGAGAGAGAGAGACAGAGAGAGAGAGAGAGAGAGAGAGAGAGAGAGAGAGAGAGAGAATGTTGAACATACAGATCCAACTGAAATAAAGAGACTTATTGGGATTGTGTTGATGGGGGGAGTGCTGAAAATAACCTGATCGAGCACAAGCCAAATGTTTGATTACATATAACATACTGAAATTGATGCAATTTATTTGACTATGTCTCAGCGAAGATTAAAGGATTTTGCAATTTTCATGATATTAATGATCGTGAAGTGCGTGCAAAAATTGCAAACTGGCCCCAATACGGGAAATATTTGATCTGTTCCTTACAAACTTTCAACAGTTCTTTGTTCCGGGTGCTGAAATGACTTGGGATGAACAACTTTTGGCATTCAAGGGACGCTGTCCATTTAGGCTGTACATTCCCAGCAAGCCCGCAAAATATGGAGTGAAGGTATTTGCGCTTGTGGATACTCACTACCCCAATACTTTCAACTTGGAAATACATGCAGGCGAACAAACAGAAGGACCGTGTAGTTTGAGTAACGAAACATGTGATGTGGTAACAAGAGTCGTACGTCCTGTGTTCGGCAGAAACATCAGTATAACAATCGACAATTGGTTCTCTTCGCTCCATGTTGCCAAGCAGCTGTTTGAAAATAGAACAACCACGGTTGCCACGGTACGGAAGGACAAAAGAAAAGTGCCAAGGGAATTTCGTGTGGCAAAAGGAAATCCAATAAATTCATCAAAATTTGGCTTCCACCCCCCGCTCCATTCCTTTGCACATGGGTTTCTTACGTGCCAAAACTTAACAGAGTAGTGATTTTCATGTCAACAATGCCCAATGACACAAAAATTGACGCCGATACAGGATCTAAACAGAAACCAGAAATAATAACGCCCTCCAACCGAACAAAGAACGGTGTGGATCTAGTTGATAAAATGTGTTTGCTTTATGATGTAACCAGAAATTCAGGAAGATGGCCTGTTACTCTACTTTATGATTTACTGACCCTTAGTGCTCTCAATGCACTTTGCATTTCTACAGAGAACCAAAACTACACTCTTATTCACTGTTGAGATTTCTTTATTGACCAGACTTTATCTCGGATGAAATCTCTGGCTAAGCGGTGATAAGACAAAAAAATGTGGTCAACAAGTCCGTCCTTCAAAATAAACGACTTTCCTGGCATTCCTCTCGTGGAAAGTCAGCCAGCAGCTTCGGGAATGCCACAGAATAGTTCTGTGGGTCGCTGCCACGACTGCGGAAGATCGAGAAATAGAAGTACGAGAAAAGTATGTAACGCGTGTAAAGAATTTGTTTGCCCTGAAATGAAATGATCGGACGGCATTGTTGGCCGGGGGACCTCACGGGAGGGTGTTCGGCCGCCGAAAGTTTAAGTCCTTTTTAGGTGACGCCACATCGGCGACTTGCGATCCATGATGATGACATGATGAAGAAGGACACACAACACTCAGTCATCTAGAGGCAGAGAAAATACCTGACCCCACCGGGAATCGAACACGGGACCCCGAGCGCGGGGAGCGAGAACGCTGCCGCAAGACAAAGACAGTTTGCCTTGATCATTCCAAGATCTTCTGTGTTTCTTGTTCAGCAAATCGTAATCAGATTTGTTTTTACACAAATATGTGTTTTGTGAAAGTAAATCAAAGTCAATGATGATATCTTCCTTAAAATTGTGACTTCTTGTAAAAAGTTTTTTTTTCAAATATAAGGTCATTTGTATACTTTTTGTTGGTAGTTTTTAATAAACATTACTATGGGCAACACATAAAACACTCAATAAAAGTGTTTGAAAATTTAATGGCATCCTTTTTTTAGTTGATAAAATAGCTTACATATGTATTCCATGCAACGACTTACGTTTCTTTTTAGAGCGCGACCACTACACGGTTAACAGCAAAATTAGGCTGCTTGAAGACTAGCTCTATTTTCATTTTCATTTGTGTGAAAAGAGTGCTTCATTTCTATATTACATTTGTTTGGATTCGTATTAACGTAGTACCAACCATTCGCGAGTCCACTCCTATTTCTACAAAACCCGTCTGCCGTTTTAGCAACACAAATTTAGTGAAATGTTAAGAAAATTTAAAATTTATGCACGATGTGTCTCATCTTAAAGGTATTTTTGTGGTGACTCCAGAACTACTCTTAGGTTTTGCGAGTCTGCAGTATTTCCGAAGTTGCGAATGTTTTAACATTGCTAACGAGTTTCTGATTTGTGTTTTATTGATATTAGTTCAAGTGATTAGTTTGAATTACAGTTCTGTGTTTAAAACGCAATCTCTTGTAGTCCAGTATCCACTAAATTAGTTTTAGATTTCAAACTTGTAATTGAATTTGAATGTTATGCACCTCTTGCTTTGTTTTTATGCAGTACAATATGATGGTGAGCCAAAACAGTTTGGTCCTTAACGGAAGCTATTATTCTGTTATGGTCTTTAGTTGTTGTTGATCATCAGTTCACTGTAGCAGAATATTTAATGATGAATTAAACTTTCGAAAGATTGATTTCTTACGGAAATTTGAATCATTTTGGGAAGGATTCTGCGATATCAATGGAGTTCGCGAGTAATCGACAGTGCTATGTTGTTGCCAGAAATCTGATGTCCCACGAGTATTATATGTAAGAAAAAATTAAATTTGCTTGATATAAATTTTACGTTAAGTTGAAATAGTTTATTGTTAGGTATCACGATCGACTTGGCTCTGAAACGCAGTGTTTTGTTGCAGTAAATGTCAATCTCCTTCCCGTAAGACACGGGCAGATGTTGTACGCTGTCTTACTGAGTACAGATTTGAATACTTTTGCACAACCTCCATTACTGCAGTCCAGCACCTTAGTGACCTCGGTCGCCATCGCGCGCACGTACGTTGCGTCCGCAGAGAGCGGTGCTCGGGAGTCGAACTGCTACTCGCGCAGTGCGCTCGCCGTCTGCTGCTATTAATGGCCTCCCTTATGAGCTCGGTGCAGCACCGTTACCTTTGTTCTTTATTTATGACGTGTCGCGGTGCATGAGGAAGTTCTCTTCGCATATCTCTCGCACTGTCAGAATGCATTTACCTGCGCAGCATAATAAATTGCGGTGCTCTGGCGAGCACGTAGTTCTGCGCTATGAAATGTACTGCATACTTTGCTGTTACGTTGGTCTGTGTGTACCGGGTTGATAGTTGACGATGCAATGTTCGCATTCGACCCTTGGCCTCTTGTGCGTTCGGAATTATGTTACGTACTCACAAGAGGAAACAATTCTGAATGACTCCATAAATATCATTTCAAATAACTCACATACTTTTTCTTATGATTCTTTGTCTTGAATACAATCGACTCTCAAGCGTCAGTAAGTCGGCTGAGGAATTATTATCTAGACATATTCTCCGTAAACCAATATAACAAACGCTGAAAATATATAGAACGATCAGTAAATCTTTCTTCTTATGTCATTTGTGCATGGAACATGGGCACCCCTGTGTGTGTCGTTAACTATGCTTGGGATCTGTATACTAATTCGGTACCGTATACCACAAATTCCACTTGTGGATTTCGTCAGCCTCATGAATTTTATAGGTGCAATGGATTTCAGGTCTCTGGTTCACTTTTATGTATGGTTATGTAAATCTTTATTTTGCAAACTATAACGAATATCTATTAAATTAAACACTTCTATTTTCGTTTTTCGTTCATCGTATGTTTTCTAAAAAGAACGGAATGAAAAATGGTTCAAATGGATCTGAGCACTATGGGGCTTAACATCTGCGGTCATCAGTCCTCTAGAACTTAAAACTACTTAAACCTAAGTAACCTCACACACATCCATGCCCGAGGCAGGATTCGAACCTGCGACCATAGCAGTCGAGCGGTTCCGGACTGAGCGCCTAGAACCGCTAGACCACCGCGGCCGGCTCAACTGAATGAGTTAAGTCTTCTTCTTGCTGCCTTGTGTAGCCAGACCGTAGCCTGACAGGTTCTGTATAAATTTGTTCTCTGCAATTTGGTTTAAATAATAAGCAAAACAGCTCGAAAATGTTTTCATTTACTGAAAAAGTAGTCCAATCCTTCTAGTAATATTATTCGAAACTCGTATTTGTTTGTTTCGGCTAATAATGCCAATGGAGGTGAACAGTTAGGTGAAGCAGTAATCGCGTGAAATCAACGTTCTATTGAATATTCTATCATGAGCAGTCGTTCGACTATACAAAATGGATACCACGAGACACCACTACACAACACTGTTCTTTAAGGCAATCAGTACCATCTAACATCACACCATGATACTGCATAAAGTAGAAAAACACGGAATTACAGATGAGTTAGTCCCTAACACTTGTACAGTTTACAATGATTTTCAAAAGCGTTATCATGTCATTACAATCTGAAACAATTAACTATGGCACATAAACTATGAAGCAATCCTTAAGAAAAGTAAATGTTTGCATGAAGAAGCTATTCTGAGACAATGTCTGGACTAATAAAGATCTTTGACAGTTCGAAGAATTTTTCCTCTGTATAAGGTTTTTCTGCACCTGCTAAATGTCCCAGTGACGATGGGTTTTTGCATAAACTGGTCGTTAAAGGAACTAGTTAAAGAAAACGCGATAAACAGCGGTAAACCCTGTATAGAAACCACAATATTAACAGGGGCAGTTAGTATAGGAGATGAAAATCCCAAGAATAGCGGCACGTTTCGTCACAGTTGAACCGTGACGAAATGTCACGGTTGGTTCTCTGCGTTTCCTCCTAGTGCGTGGCGCGCTCCTTCTGAAATTCCCGCATCGCGCTCTGCTGTTTTCTTACCCCAGCCAGAGGGCGCTGTGGCGTTGCTGCTGCCGGCTGCCCGACGTGTTTGTGGCAGAGCGACGGTCGGCGTCTGCAGTAATTCGGCGAAGATTATTTCTTTACAAATTTCGGGCTTGCAGCCGGTCGTCGTTCAATACTTCGCACGATATTTCAAATGGGCACCTGGCAGCCATCTTCAGGTGAGCCGTCGCAGACTGGCGAGAACGTCGTCGGTTCCGCAATATATAGCATACTGTAACTATTGTATGAGTCGAAAACTTGATAGATGAACCACACTGCCCTCTGCGTTACTGTTTGCCACAGCCGTCGACGCACTGTCGTCTTCGATTTGAGCAAATCGTGGATACGATGGGATTCCACACTCGGTCCAGCTGGTAGCGGCTGTCACGGTTTAACAGGGCATTCAGTTTACCGGAATCCCACTTATACTTATTTGTACGTGCAAGCATCGAGTTGCCATCACCCATTGCAAACTATGAGTTTGCTTAAAACACTTGCTAATAGAGCTCATACTGTCTCAGATCTAGATAGCTTACCTCAAGAACTCGTCCATCTAAAGACAGTATTCAGCGAAAATTGGTCTTCCATCCGGCCGATTAACAGGGCACTAACAGTTAAAACTAAGAAGCAGGAAGTGAGTAAAAATGAGAAAATGCTGGAAAAATGTTTAGTTTTTCTTCCTTTCGTTGGCAACACTTCGTTTAAAACAGCAAGAACCTTCCGAAAATTTCAGGTAAAACTGCTTTTCCGCCCACCATCGAAGATTACGGACCTTGAGGGATCAGTTAAGGACAATCTGTTACTACGAAAGGCCGGAATGTACTAGATACCGTGCTAATGTGGTATGGCTTACATAGGTCAAAACACACGCACCGTGAAAGAACGCTGCGCTGAACATCAACATTACATCCGCCTTTTGGAGCCAAGCAAGTCCGTTTTTGCTAAACATTGTATTTCTAGTGGGTATTCAATGGAATATGAGAAAACAATGATTTTTTCCACAACAACGTCTTTCTGGGACTCAATTATTAAAGAATCCGTAGAAATACGGCAGGCGGAAAATCTGTTAAACCGTGACAGCGGCTACCAGTTGGACCGTGCATGGAATCCCATCATATCCACGATTTGCTCAAATCGAAGACGACAGAGTGTGTCGACGGCCGCGGCAAACAGCAACGCAGAGGGCGACTGAGTTCCGCTATTCCACTAGCGAGGGCGCTGCCAGCGGGCAGTGTGGTTCATCTATCAAGTTTTCGACGTATGCCCAGAATAGTTACAGTACGCTACATATTGCGGAACGGATGACGTTGTCGCCAGTCTGCGGCGGCTCACCTCAAGATGACTGGCAGGTGCCCAGTTGAATTATCGTGCGAAGTATTGAACGACGACCGGCTGCAAGCCCGAAATTTGTTTGAACAGTCAATTCGCCGGGAAAATTTTAAAATTCATATTATTTTTTTAGTCGGTGTGTAAATGATTGAACAAGGGGCAGTTTATTTAATGTTCAGCTTACGCTCGTGTTCTGCGTGTGCTGCTTGCGAGTGTAAACCTGACTCTCACCTTTGTCTGTTGATTTTAAGCGCATCGTCAAATACCGAATCCAAGTAGTGACTTACAATTAAATAGCTGGATGCCTTCTTTCCTCGTCACGACGCTTGTTAAATGGCAAAGTAGAATTGTAGACCTTAACTTGCTACCTCATTTGCGTGGCATCAATAACAGAGCCTAATCTGTTAACTAATTAAGGCTTGTGGTACACAAAGGTATTTAAGTATCTCGTTTTAAAATATTATCTAAAATGTGTCAATGATTTATGTTGGGCTAGTTGATTCGGCGGTATGAACGGAAGTGTTGGCACGTCTGCCGTGTAAGGGAATCCTACTGGTTTTGATTGTTTCGGAAACTTTAATTGAACGAGAAAGTAGTGTGCTTTAGTCCTGCCTTGGGTTAAGGCTATACTGAGGCTCTGGCATTTGTAGTGTAAACTGCAACATCATCCTGTTGTTTCATGGTGTTGGCCCTAAACATGCTTTGGGCTGGGCGTTTCGCGCCTCAGCCTTATACTTGGGTTTCAGCTAAGTGTTCAGTCTACTGACTGTCCATCGTACGCCACATCGGTAATGGTCAACCTGCCATCAGTTGATTTCGATGCTGTAGTTGGTTATAAATTAGTACTGGTTCCATTACCTTCTGACTAGGGTTCTTTCTCGACGCTTGTCTTGAGATACGCCGCTAACCTGGTTAGCATATATTGTCGCTAGCTTAAATTAATCACTGCTCAATGGCGCACCACAGTTTGTCGGCCGACAGAAGCCGTGTATGTGTTAATTTTCCTTATTCTAGTCAATCTATAAGCATGCTGTTCTTAATTTTGTTACTCTAGGTAGCCATTAAGTTGCCATATTCGGGGTGTTTCGATTGACTGCGGCTCCTTTGAGTATAGATTTGTCAATTTCCAATTTAGTGTTTTTCCACCAGTTTTAATCGTGCTTATGCACATATATGTATTTATATATGTATATCGGTGGAATCTAAATGTTTTTTATTACTATTGAGCTGTACTTAATGTCATATTGTAAAGAAAGGAGCTTATTCGAGATTAACTGTCGCCGGCTGGAGTGACCGAGCGGCCCTTAATCGCTACAGTCTGGATCCGCGCGACCGCTGCGGTCGCAGGTTCGAATCCTACCTCGGGCATGGATGTGGGTGATGTCCTTAGGTTAGTTAGGTTTAAGATTAGTTAGGTTTAAGTAGTTCTAAGTTCTAGCGGACTGATGACCTCAGATACTAAGTCCCATAGTGCTCAGAGCCATTTGGTTAACTGTCGTCGTAAGGTGTTGTGGACGGTGCACTTTCCTGTTATTCATCTTACTGTTCAAGTCAGTGTGTAAACTTGCTAATTATTTTCGATTTAAATGGAGTGTGCCTGCCTTGATGTTATAAGTGACTGTTTCATAACCAGTTCTTTAACGCTACTACGCGTATATCCATATTTATGAGAGAACTTAAATTGTGTTCGCCTGTTGAACTTTAACTAAAGTGCAGAAAACTGTATCAGGTGTTTATTGTTGTTCTAGTGTTACTATTTGTCAAGTGTAACGCGTGACATTTTCTTGGTCGATTATCAAGTGTTACAATAAATGCAAATTGCAGTCAAGTGATGCGCTATTTTAGTTGTTCCCGTGGTTTCCTGTCTCCGCATTTAACATTTAAGTGTTTGATATAAGACTGATTAATCCTTTGTTGAAATATTGGAGGGAGGTGCGCGAGTTAACAGGTTCCTTTTAGCAAGTGCGAGAGCGTTACATAACTCCAGTGGCAGACTCTGGAAGAGAAGCGTTGTGGGCCACGGAGTGGTTTACTGGTAAAATTCCGAAACTATACGTTCCGGGATGATTCATTCAACATATCACTTCCTATCTAATAAAAACCACAAAATGATGACAACGAGGACATTAAAAACATTACAGCTCCTAATGAGGCTAACTGAGAGTCGTTGTTCCAACATACCTTCTAGGGCTGGAACCGGAATGGCCGTAGATGGAGCTGTAAGGACTGGCGAACGTTATTTCGAAATCTGAGGTTGAATGGGAAGACAATTACAGACGGATTTAAGCCCGTCATATCCCACCAGTCGCTTTTCCAGGCCTCTGCGCATCTCTTTCACCGGAATTCAGTCGAAAGCAAGACAGGCGTGAAATCACCGTCTTAAATAATAAGCATGTGTGCTACTTAACGGTAACCATGTAATCAGTTAAGAGTTTCATTGTAATTTAAAACATTTAATTGCTATTTTCTGTTATCTCCGTCGTCCAACTTCTTTTATGTACTTTGTTTGGCTACAGTTCTCCGCCAAAAAGGTTGTGTGATTAAGGTATACCTTTGTGCGTATTCCGTCTAGCAACCTGATCTTATATATGCGATTGCAGACTTTCTTGGCGTATTCATAATATAAAATATTTCCACAAGATCACCCGAATGGTGACGTCATTCACTTAAAGATGAGGGGTAAGAAACTCATTGAAACGTTCTGATAAGACTACACCACCGTTCGGCCGATTTCCCGATGATTTACAACTGTATTAAATTATGAAGTGTTTTTGCAAATTGCAAATTCGACCTTACTTCAGCTGTGTAGTTTACTACAGACACATGAAAATTTGTATCTGACAGGAACTCTAATCCTGACCTTATTTCGTTACTGTGCAATATCAGTCGATACTTTATCCGAAAACCGACAGTGTTGGTGACATTTTCTACTTCAGGCAAGTTTCAAAACCTCATTCCAAAAACGCGACTGCTGCCCTATGTTGAGCGGCAGAAATCAAATATCAACCTGGTACTGGAATTAACGTATATAATATGGTACTGTGCTGAACCAGTTATTAATACCAGCAAGCTACAAACTGAATGTGATAACAGTACATGGGAATCGTGAGTGGAAACCAGTGATCTCATGGAGGTAAATACAATAATAAATTTTATTTCTAACAAGAATTATCATGTCCCCTTAAAAATAATTATGTTTCACCATGTACAGATGAACGGGCATACATCTGAGAGACAGAAATAAGTCATAATCAGCTTTAAAACTGTACATCGTAGTATAAATACACATATATTAATTAATTAATTAAGCATTTCTTATGAAGCAACCCAGTTATCATCAGGTATTTAATGGGGTCCATACCTAAACTGTTTAGTTAAATGTTTACAGAACTGCAGTATGTTCAACATCCAAACTATATGCTTCAAATCCAAAAATCTCAAGCATTATTAAAAAAATGAATCCATACAGACAGCACCATGTGAAAAAAATTATGTGTCATGAAAAATGAATACGAAATCATCAAATATTTAAGAAAACGCACAGTAACATCGAATACACCCCGGCCTAGCAAGCGGCCGTCATTACTGAGGCTCAGGAGGCCCAAATGAATTGCTCGTTCGATTGGTTTATCTGCAGTGCCTTCTCCACTAGTCCGTTCCTCGTTGTTTATCCTTCTGCTTGCATTCGATGATCCACTGCTGACGGCCCAAGACTGGTCGGTCCAGCCTCAGCCGGTTTCTTTGGAGTCATTCCCGACCAAACGCTGAATCCCGGTCACCACAGTAACCCCCAGCATACCGTCCACCCCGATATTAAAAGAATCGAACATTTTTGAAAAAAAGGTTCAAGCACCTGGTTGCTCTACAAATAAGCTAATGTGTTAAATATTTCACGTTAAGCATGTAAACAAGAAAAAGCTTAGAGAAAGTTCCAAGTTATGTTTACAATTTGTTGGAAGTCGGGAACTGTTCTCATTCTAAAATACTGGATGAATTTAGTCTGGGTAATTTGTGCCGTGTGAGCTACACTGTCTTCACAGTGTTACTTAAAGGTTATTCTGCTGAGTAATAGCTTCTCTAAACAGCCTTCCATATGAGTAAACCAACTGGAACAGCTTTTAGGGGCGATAGCTGCAGCACAGTGCTATCATATGATATTTAGTTTGTTAAATCACACGAATCGGTCGAAAGCTGTTGATTCTAAAGTATGCTGTGGCAATATTTAGTCACCGTAATTTATTTTCTGTAGTTTTGAGGATGTTGAAAATAGTAATGTTTTATAGGATCCATTTTATTTATTTGAAATCGTCGATGTTTTCAGTTTCGCTACGTAATTGTGATTTATTACCGTGTTCTAAGAGTTGCAAGCTTTCAGCTTGTCTCACACTTCACCATTGCTGGTGCATCGCCCGTCCTCTTAAGCGTTCTACCACCGTTCTTGTTCCCAGTACCGGGATCCGCCCACATCCGGCCATCCACTGACGCCTCTTCACATGGTGCCTGCCAGCCCTGGCGCAGACCACACATGCTTGAATATTGATATGAAGGTAAGTAGTTAATGCTTTAATAACTGTCTATTAAGTTCATGTTACACCGTAAGGAAGTTAATTAGAGCCTATTTCATCTCATCTATTTAAGGTTTCACTTGTGTCCTAAGGAGCGGTTTCCGCGGACTTTACACGTAGGTTTTCGTACAAATTTAAGACGTTTGCTTAAGGATTATGCGAACAATTAAGGTTGTTTTCGTTACACATATGTCTAACAGCTCCGTATCTGCTCAGGGAATTAAATATCCAAGTTCAGTATTGTATTTCTTTCCGAACTGCGTAAAGTCCACATCGAGAATACTCTATCTTAGGCCTAAGTTTTCGGGTATACAAGTTTTGAGTTTCATCCTTATTATAACTCTATTACGTTGCTATATTAACAGCATACACATAGTGTTCCAAATAACTTTATGTCTCTTGTGATCTGTAGGTAATAGAATATAACTGTTATTGTCTAGATAAATTCTGTAAAAATATTGTAAACAACCACGATCGAGAACGGTGTGCGCTCCATAGCACAATTATTTCTAGGGTTCTAGGCAGATGTTGTGACATATAGTCCCGCCCTAGAGGGAGGAGGGGCAGCGATGTAGTGGCGTGAGAATTGGGGAAGTAAATGGGTCTCTTCCAATACTATTGCAAAGTATGTTCAGGAGACAGGAATTTAGCTGAACTGTAGGGTAGGATTTAAGCCACAGAAAGAGAACAGCGTGTGACAAGTCCCTCATCGTCACAAAAAACAGATATGCTTTGCTACCTTGGTTAACTACGGACGAGTCTCAAGTAGATGTATGTGTACTTAATATTCAACAGACTTTTACGAGGAAACCAACTGTTTGAAGAAAAGTAGAAAGTAGGACGTAAGTTCTTCTTTTAGTTAGTAGCCATGAAATAGGTGCTCGCCAGGCCTTGCAGAAAAAGATAGGTGACAAGTACGAGACCACAAGTTCTTTCAAGCCAAGAGCATATATTGGCCAAGTGAAAGAAAATGTAGGATCATTGTGCAAGGGTGTTACAAAACGTGATCATGTTGGAATATTGGGTGAAGCAAGAAACATAATTGATAGGGATCAGGGGTACAATAACGAGTGTGACCTGCATCTGCAATAAACCATAGTAATGTTTGCTTGGTTCCTTGTGTTATATAGTATGATTGGCTTCAAATTAACAGCTCTGTCAGGAGAATCAATACGGAGTTAGATCAGCCTTCTGGTGCCTATTTCTTCAAACATGTGTTTGGTTCCTCTTAATAGTATTGGCATATGGGATTTCACACAGCATGGGGTGCATCTCACTAGGGAAAGGGAAGGGGAAACTGTCTGAGATGAGAGCTAAATCTTTAAGGTGGGAGGAGGGGAACTAAAAATCGTGGGAGTACCTGTATTTTAGGCTAAGGTCAGGCATTGTCCAATAACTAAATACTGAATGAAATTAGGCTTCATGAGAAGCTCGGGCAGGCAGTTACAAGAGATGTTAAAGTATCACAAGATTCTCATAAAAGTACAATTGAAAATAATATTAGTATATCACAAGACTCCCGAAAAAGTGCCGTGAAAAATAACGTTAGTAAGTTGCATGAGAACACCAGGGAATTAAAAAACAAAGTAGATGAGATTCTTCTTTGTTTAGAAGATTTAAAAACTGAGGATAGAATGGACGTACTATGAATCTCTGAACATCATATAGTCACAGAGATGTAAAAGGTTAATGTACGTGGATAGAAGCTTTCAGGACATGTTAGCAGCGACACTATGGAGAGAGGAGTTTCTATATATGTTAAAATTTATCATAGTGTGAAAAATTTCGAAACTATAAATTTTGTATGTGCTTAAACTAAGTATTGGTGCTGTTATAATTGTGTCTCCGTTTGAGTCCCCAGTGGGAAATTTTCAGCCGTTTCCGAGAAACTGGGATTCTTTGTTGTGCTACCTGTCAGACAAAGCTAAGCAAATTATAGTTTGTGGGGATTTCAATGTAAATTTTTTGCATGAGGCTGACAAAGAATTACCTTGATGTACTACTTGGTTCTTTCAATTTAACATCAGTTGCTGATTTTCCTACTCACGTAATACAGGAAAGCAGTGCACTCATAAATAATGTTTGTGTAGACCAAGATAAATTTAATCAAACGAAAGCTTTTCCTGTTAAGAACGGTCTTTATGATCATAATGCACATCGAATAACAGTATATAAAATAGCTCCAAGCCGTAATGCAAAACAGTCTTCCAAAATAGTGCATTCAGTTAACGATTTAACAGTTGCAAATTTTAGGGAAAGCTTGCAACAGTGAGACTGGGGTGAGGTGTACAGGGAATGTGATGCTAATTTAAAACTTATTTTCTAATACTTTTGTGAGTATTTTTCCCCAAGGAAACAGAGGAACATAACTGTAGGAAATCATCTAAAAACCTGTGGCTTATTAAATGGATGAAAATAACTTGTAAAGAGTAAGGGAAACGTTTCTTCTAACAAGGAGAGCTAAAGGGGCTAATGATCTAGAAAACAAACAGTATAAAAGCTACTGCACAGTATCACAAAAAGCTATTAAATAGTCAAGAAGTATGTGCATTGTGTCTGAGATTACCACCTTTGATAATGAAATTAAAACAGTTTGGAATATTGTTAACAGGGAGACAGGGCAACTGAGAGCACAGGCAGACTGTATTTCTATCAAACTCAATGAAGAGTTAGTTAGCAAAACGACAGAAGTGGAAAATACTTTTAATAGTCATTTATAAGTGCAGTAGAGAAAATACTGTTCAGTTGTTCATTATAAAATGCAAGTCTGTATTATGGAGGAGGACACCAACGCAATTTGATAAAACTGAATTCGGCCACCTCTCCTACTGAAATAAGAAAAATAATTTATTCACTCAAAAATAAAAGCTTGCGTGGAGTTGATGTCATTTTCAACAGAGTACTAAAAGCTTGTTTGCAAACAGATTAGTCAGATTATGAGCCACATATGTAATAACTTACTGAAACAGGGCATCTTTCTAGATAGACTGAAGTATGTTATTGTTAAACCATTGCATAAAAATTGGCTTAAGTCTGATGCAAGCAACTACCACCAAATCTTATTTCTGGCAGGTTAATCCAAAATTCTAGCAAGTCTAATGCATTCAAGAGTAGCTTCACATATCTGTAAAAACTGAAGTGCTAACAACAGCTTTTCAACGGAAAATGATGTATATGCTTCCTCTAATCTAATATTAAATGGTCTGAATAACTGAACACCAACCATTGGTTTTTTGTGATCTCTCAAAGGCTTTTGACTGTTTGAATCACGAAATTCTTCTAAATAAGCTTAAGTATTGTGCTGTGAGTGGGACAGTGCCCAAATGGTTTAACCCATATCTAACTTAAATAATGCAGAAAGCTGATATTTGCAGTACAGATAGCCTTCAGAAATCAGCAGAGACCTCTAACTAGGAACATATCAAGAATGGTGTCCCACAGGGTTAAATCTTTGATCCCTTATCGTTCTTAATATACAGGGTGTTTCAAAAATGACCGGTATATTTGCAACGGCAATAAAAACTAAAAGAGCAGCGATAGAAATACATCGTTTGTTGCAGTATGCTTGGGACAACAGTACATTTTCAAGCTGTCAAACTTTCGAAATTACAGTAGTTACAATTTTCAACAACAGATGGCGCTGCAAGTGATGTGAAAGATGTAGAAGACAACGCAGCCTGTGGGTGCGCCATTCTGTACGTCGTCTTTCTGCTGTAAGCGTGTGCTGTTCACAACGTGCAAGTGTGCTGTGGACAACATGGTTTATTCCTTAGAACAGAGGATTTTTTCTGGTGTTGGAATTCCACCGCCTAGAACACAGTGTTGTTGCAACAAGACGAAGTTTTCAACGGAGGTTTAATGTAACCAAAGGACCGAAAAGCGATACAATAAAAGATCTGTTTGAAAAATTTCAACGGACTGGGAACGTGGCGGATGAACGTGCTGGAAAGGTAGGGCGACCGCGTACGGCAACCACAGAGGGCAACGTGCAGCTAGTGCAGCAGGTGATCCAACAGCGGCCTCGGGTTTCCGTTCGCCGTGTTGCAGCTGCGGTCCAAATGACGCCAACGTCCACGTATCGTCTCATGCGCCAGAGTTTACACCTCTATCCATACAAAATTCAAACGCGGCAACCCCTCAGCGCCGCTACCATTGCTGCACGAGAGACATTCGCTAACGATATAGTGCACAGGATTGATGACGGCGATATGCATGTGGGCAGCATTTGGTTTACTGACGAAGCTTATTTTTACCTGGACGGCTTCGTCAATAAACAGAACTGGCGCATATGGGGAACCGAAAAGCCCCATGTTGCAGCCCCATCATCCCTGCATCCTCAAAAAGTACTGGTCTGGGCCGCCATTTCTTCCAAAGGAATCATTGGCCCATTTTTCAAATCCGAAAAGATTACTGCATCACGCTATCTGGACATTCTTCGTGAATTTGTGGCGGTACAAACTGCCTTAGACGACACTGCGAACACCTCGTGGTTTATGCAAGATGGTGCCCGGCCACATCGCACGGCGACGTCTTTAATTTCCTGAATGAATATTTCGATGATCGTGTGATTCCTTTGGGCTATCCGAAACATACAGGAGCCGGCGTGGATTGGCCTCCCTATTCGCCAGACATGAACCCCTGTGACTTCTTTCTGTGGGGACACTTGAAAGACCAGGTGTATCGCCAGAATCCAGAAACAATTGAACAGCTGAAGCAGTACATCTCATCTGCATGTGAAGCCATTCCGCCAGACACGTTGTGAAAGGTTTCGGGTAATTTCATTCAGAGACTACGCCATATTATACTATAGAGTTTCCCAGACCGCAGCGCCATCTGTTGTTGACAATTGTAACTACTGTATTTTCGAAAGTTTGTCTGCCTGAAAATGTACTGTTGTCCCAAGCATATTGCAACAAGCGGTGTGATTCTATCGCTGCTCGTTTAGTTTGTATTGTCGTTTCAAATATACCAGTCATTTTTGAAACACCCTGTATGTTAATGACTTGCTACGCTATATTCATGATGACACCAAGTTCTTGTTGATGATACAAGTATAGTAAGCTCACCCATCAAACAACAATTAGCTGAAGAAATTGTAATCAATGTCTTTCAGGAAATTATGAAGTTATTCACTGCGAATTGACTGCCATTAAATTAAATACAGGTATAATAATCACAGCCAACAAACAACAATTAGCTGAGAAATTGTAAACAATATCTTTAAGAAAATTGTGGAGTGGTTCTCTGTGAATTGAATATCATTAAATCTTGAGAAAACACTGTATGTATATTAATGTACAGTAAATGGCATAAATCCAGCATTTAGCTGTTGCTTACAGTGTCACCCCTAGGTATTTAAAGTCTGATGAGATTTTTATTTTTTCCTCTGATGTCGATTTGCGCATTTTTGGGTGTTTTGCCTCCTTTTCTGAAAATCACCATTTCTGTCTTTGGTTTGTTTATTTGTAGTTTGTGTTCACTACACCATTTATTTATTTATTCAATGATTTTCTGCAGCTTCTGTATATCTGTTGATCCTACGACTATGCCGTCAGCGTATGCATATATGTATACATCTTCTTCATTTTCTCCAATTCGCAATACTTCTTTAGTGGCAAGGATATACAGCAAAGGGCTCATTGGGTCATCTTGTAAGACTCCGTTCGATTGCAGAATGAGGTTCGAAAAAGAGAGGTCGTCTGATATTATGATTTAGTTCTATTCGAGGACTGACTAGATTATTCTTGACCATACGCTATCTTCTCCCATTGTGTTTTCCACTTTTCGGACTATGAGATTTTTCAGTAGGTCAAAGGCTTTGGTAAAGTCTATGAACACTGTGAAGAACATTAGTTTCTTTTGTAACGCTTCGTCGATGTTGTTTAGAAGAAGCCTGACTGCTGTAAGTGTTCTCTTTCTTATGGATGTTTTGATTCCCCATTTGTTCAGTATGTTACTGAAGCGGTCTTCCCATTCCTTCATGTCTGTATTTCGTGTACGAGTCAGTCTTCTTAGTCTTGCTGCTATGTAAAGGGAATTTGGTTTGTCCGCTACTCTTTTAGCCTCTCTTTCTCTGTATTCTTTTTTCTTCTCATTTATTAGTTTTTTTGTAAATTCTCCTCTCTTCTGCATATAGTTAGCATGTTTCCTCGTCGAGGCTGGTTTCTTAATCTATGGAGCGTTCTTAGAACAGTGTTCCTTATGCTGTAGCATTCAGCATCGAACCATCTTTTTGCCGTCTTTGTTTTTGGGTTTGTTTGTATCACTGAATTTCTTAGGAGGTCTCTATTTTGACTGTTGCTCTTTCAAGGTCTCCTTCCTCAATTAAAGTTTCTATTAGTGTTGTTTGTTCTTACTGGTTTCTTAATTCTTCTCTAGTTTTCTTTGTGTGATTTGGTGGATCTTTCTTGTTGCTGGTGATTTGATGTTATTTATTTTTATCTTCATTGGAATGTGCTTTCGTATGGGGGTGATGGAGTCATGCCATATTGGATGAATACTTACTTTTATTTCTCCTTTTGTTAATGCGATATCAATGGTGCTTTTCCCACTGTGGCATATATACGTAGGTATCTGGCTATCGCTCAGTAGGGTGAAACCATCTTCTGCTAGGGTTTCAATGACTTGTCTTGTTTATAGTTCTCCATGTCTATTCTGCAGTTGATATTGCCTGATATAATGGTGGGTTTGCTGTCACATTGTTTGATGAGTGTGACTATTTCGTCAGTTATTTCTACAGCATTCGTGTGCGGTTTAAAATATGCTATAATTTTGTTTGCTGCTTCTACTAGCATACTATTTTCTTGTTTTATGTTTTTGGGTGGAGGTCATCCAGGGTTTCACTAGGATAGATATTGCTCCCATGGGTCATCCTCTTTGTCCCTTCTTTGCCATTAGGTGAAAATTGTAGAAATCTTTATGTTGCCAGTTATCTATCGGGAAGGTGTCTGTTGGAGTTGCAAGATAAGAGTTTTGCAGAATGTCTATTGGTGTCATGTTAAGAGGACTTTTTATTTCCTCTGTTTTCCACAAGATTGCTTTTATTTCTTGTTCTTCTGGATTTCTTCTTAGGAACAAGTATTAATGTAATGTAATGTTAAGACTTCTGCACCACTTGTTAGCAGCAGACACAGTGGCTGCGCCAAAGACTGAGACGGCGTGGAGCTTTACAATTATTTATTGAAGTTTCTTTACAATTTCTCGCTCGTCGTCGCTGCCGAGCCCTGCCGATCCCTCCACCTGGCTGCTGGTATGTAGATTCTCCGACAACGCGCTCAACGCGCACCACTGATTGCCCTCGGGAGCCTCGGGCCACCAGTGCTCCGCTGAAGCCAGGATGCCCTGTGGTTGAGATGAACTCGTCGCCGTTAGGTCAGCTGTCGACGCCTGCTGCGCTGGCGGCTGGGAAGCCGTCAGTCGCGATGTCCGCGAGGTCCCGTCATGGACGGACCAGGAACCGTGGGGCCGAGTCGCCGTGAAGTCCGGGCGTCAGTTAGTCAGCCATGGTGCCGACTGAACTCGGGCCGATCTCCGGAGGTGAAGTTGACATCGGGCGGCGAACGGATGACTGCTGTGAGCTGGAACAGACTCCCGGAACCGTCGCCTACGAAGATTGAACATTCGGATACGGACCATGTCCATCCTCAGATTTGAACTGCTTCCGAATGGCTTCTGTCTGTTGCGCTCCACTATTTATATCTGTCAGGAGGACATTTTTTACCCTCGTTGGTACATTTCTGTTATTACTCCCACAGTATATTGAAGCGTAACTTCGCGCGCTGGCCTCACTTCCCCTTACTCAGCACACTCCAGGCTTCGCTCGGCGCTCGGTCTGTGTGCATCCTTCCGTCAGTCTGTTGGTAGGCTGCTGCTGTCAGCAAGGCTATCTGTGCATGCCTACTTCGCAACGCCTCAGTCGCCAGCGTGACTCTGTTTTGCCATTCTCCACTGCGTGAAGCAATCCATACTACATGTGGCCGCAACAGCAATGTACCAGTCACCTCCGCTGGCCCGGGGACGGGACACATACGCCTCTTTTACTTATACACAGTTTGTAACAGTAATACTTACCTTAATGTGTTCAACATTTAACGAAAGGTGGTAATTCATAGCGAATATATTATGACAGAGTTTTAAATTTTCAGCTTTCTTCAGTAAATACATAAAATAGTGGAAACCGATTTTTGTCGCCCCTGGAAGCCTCTAGACAGGTAACCTGTAACCTGTTCCCAGTTTAGCCGATCAGTATTATAGATACCAGAATTTACCTTAAGCACTTTTGGGAAATCACGGAAAACCGAAGACTGAACGGTAGCATGTGGATCTCAGACTCCGTCTTCCAAACTCCGTGCCCACCCAACTGTGCCAACGGCTGATGACGTCGAAGCCTTGGACGTGAGGTGGCGGTCGCCATCGTGACCGGATCGGGGCCGGCAGCCGCCGGCGGACGCTCCTGCGGGCACAGTGGGGGCGGGAGGCGGGGGCGATCGCTAATTGAGCCAGTTCTAGAAAGCGAGCAGTGCCGCGGCGGAGGCGGAGGTCCGCGAGGCGAAGGACGGCTCGTTGCGACATGGGCCGGGCGGCGCGGCGCGGCGGGTCGCTCTCCACGCATCCGCCGGGGCAGGGCGCTGGCCCTCCCTTCACCGCGGCCTCGTCGCCCGAGCTGACGAGCGCCCGCTTGCTGACGGCGCTCTCCTCGGTACCGGCGACCGTCACCTCCGGCCATTACCAATTTACGCCCTCACCTTGACGTCGCGCCTATCAGCACAACTGCATCCCACTCTCAGATCGTGAGAGCTGTTTCGACATGTTCCAACGCTGCATTAAACGGTTGGAGACCAGATTGTACGTGAAGTAAGACTTTCTCTGTCCGACTGCTGCAGTACATGCACTACTGGCCATTAAAATGGCTACACCACGAAGATGACGTGCTACAGACGCAAAATTTAAACGACTGGAAGAAGATGCTGTGATATGCAAATGAATAGCTTTTCAGAGCATTCACACAAGACTGTCGCCGGTGGCGACACCTACAACGTTCTGACATGAGGAAAGTTTCCAACCGATTTCTCATACACAAACAGTAGTTGACCGGCGTTACCTGGTGAAACGTTGTTGTAATGCCTCGTGTAAGGAGGAGAAATGCGTACCACCACCTTTCCGAGTTCGATAAAGGTCGAATTGTAGCCTATCGCGATTGCGGTTTATCGTATCGCGACGTTGCCGCCCCCGTTTGTTGAGATCCAATGACTGTTAACAGAATTTTGAATCGGTGGGTTCAGGAGGGTAATACGGATCGCCGTGCTGGATCCCAACGGCCCCGTATCAATAGCAGTCGAGATGACAGGCATCGTACCGCATGGCTGTAACGGATCGTGTAGCCACGTCTCGATCCCTAAGTCAACAGATGAGGACGTTTGCAAGACAACAACCATCTGCACAAGTTCGACGACGTTTGCAGTAGCATGGACTAACAGCTTGGAGACCATGGCTGTGGTTACCGTTGACGCTGCGTCACAGACAGGAGCGCCTACGATGGTGTACTCGACGACGAACCTAGGTGCATGAATGGCAAAACGTCCAGGTTCTGTTTACAGCATCATGATGATCGCATCCGTGTTTGGCGGCATCGCGGTGAACGCACATTGGAAGCGTGTATTCGTCATCGCCATACTGGCCTGTCACCCGGCGTGATGTTATGGGGTGTCAGTGGTTATACGTCTCGTTCAGCTCTTGTCTGCATTGACGCCACTTTGAATAGCAGACGTTACATTTAACATGTGTTACAACTCGTGGCTCTACCCTTCATTCGATCCCAGCGAAACCCTACATTTTAGCAGGTTATTGCATGATCACATGCTCCTGGTCCTGTACGGGCCTTTCTGGATACAGAAAACGTTCGACTGCTGCCCTGGCCAGCACATTCTCCAGATCTCTCACCAATTGAAAACGTCTGGTCAATGCTGGCCAAGCAACTTGCTCTTCACAATACGCCAGTCACTACTCTTGACGAACTGTTGTACCGTGTTAAAGCTGCATGGGCAGCTGTACGTGTACACGTCATCCAAGCTTGTTTGCCTCAATGCCCAGGCGTATTAAGGCCGTTATTACGACCAGAGGTGGTTGTTCTGGGTACTGATTGCTCAGGATCTATGCACCCAAATTGCGCGAAATGTTATCACATGTCAGTTCTAGTATAATATATTTGTCCAATGAATACCCGTTTATCATCTGCATTTCTCCTTGGTGTAGCAATTTTAATGGCCAGTAATGTATTTAGCGAACAGTTGGAACTATATCGACAACGAAGAGAAAGGGTTTGTTATAAATAAGTAGGCTTCCGCATGCACAATCAGTTAACATGGAAGTTTTCTGAGAATGGTATCGCGTCATTCATACTGTAAACACTATGAGGTGATAAAAGTCATGAGACAGCATTAGCCACAGATGGCGGTAGTATCGTGTACACAAGGTCAAAAGGGCTAAAAGGGCCGTGTCTCGGTGGAGCTGTCATTTGCACTAAGGTGATTCATCTCTAACTCTTTCTGACCTAATTATGACCGTACGACAGGAATTACGAGACTGAATGGTATTGGTAGTTGGAGGTAGATGCTTGGGGCATTTCATTTCCGTAATCGTTAGGGAATTTAATATTCCCAGATTCACAGTGCCAAGAGTGTGCCGGTAATACCAAATTTCAGGCATTACCTCTCACCAAGCACAACGCAGTGGCCGACAGCGTCCACTCAATGACAGGAGGTAGCTAAGCTTGTTTAGAGTTCTCAGTGGTATCAGAAGGGTACCACTATGTGGAATAATTATAGAAACTGATGTGGGACAAACAGTGAACGTTTCGGTTGCGGCAGGGCGGCGAAATTTGGCGTTAACTGGCTATGGCAGAGACGAACGGCGCGAGTGCTTTTTCTAATAGCTCGACATCATCTGGAGGGTCTCTGCCGCTCTAGCGAGCGGATAGGTCTGAAGATCCGTGGCCTGGACAGAAGAGTCGTGATTTCAGTTGGTAAGAGCTGATAGCAGGGTTCGAGTGCGTTGCAGATTCCATGAAGCCATGGACCCAAGTTGTCAAAAAGACACTGTGCAAGCTGGTGGTGGCTGTATTTACATGGAATGGAACTGGTAACTCAGTGGGAATATGACGTTTGGCAACTTGGAGAACGTTTGCAGCCATTGATGGACTTCATTTCCCCAAATAACGATAGAATTTTTAAGGATGACGATGTATCGTGTTCCAAGGCCACAGTTGTTCGCAATTGCTTTAAAAAACATTCTGGACAGTTCGAGCGAATAATTTCGCTACCCAGATAACAAGGTATGAATCCCATCGAACATTTACGGGACATAATCGTGAGATCAGTTAGTGCACAAAATCCTGTACCGGAAACACTTTCGCGGTTATGGACGCTTTTAGAGGCAGTATGCCCTAGTATTTCTCCATGGGACTTCTAACGACTTGTCGAGTCCATGTCACGACGAGTTGCTGCACTCTGCCGGGTAAAAGGAAGTCCTAAACGATTTTAGGAGGTATGCCACGACTTTTATTACCTTAGTGTGTCACTGATAATACCAACATTTCATCCACGGTTACAGTGGCCTTCCTCTGGGTACAATGGTGTATTTATGTTGCCAAAGGTCCACCAGTACACCCAGAAGAAAGCCACTCCACCCTGTAATATCTCAAAGGGCCAAATCATATTAAGTCACTGCACTACCTCCTCATCTATGCACTGCACTAGGCAAGTCAGTCGTAAGCGAAAATTTGTAACAGACGGACTAATGACAATATGTTCGCTCTAACGCCATATAGTAGCTTTTGTTACTGTTAGCCACCACTAGGGGCCAGTACGTGTTAAATGGCGCCACAAGAAATAACAATTCTTCTCAAATATGTGCGTATGAGAAGTATTTACACCAGCCGTTTTTAAATTGTTTAATGGAGCGGCAAGGTAAATATGTTTGCAGAAATATTGTCAATTGTGTGATTACTATACATTACTACTTCGAAGGCGACCACAGTTAGACGAGCATAGTTATGTGGCCAAAACACAAAGCTGTGGCGCCTGTTGCTTTCGCTCGTCTCTTGCATTTTACAAGTAGATATTACATTTCTTTCCAAATTGATTCAGTATTTACGGCAGGTTTTGTTAGTGAATTTATATACCTTAAAGAAGCAGTTAGACTGCTTAACCCCTTCAAGAGGAGGCTTCATAATGACTTAGTGAAGACGAAATTATATTCCCGTTGTCCACATTTATACAATAAATACGTTCTTAACAGGTAATACACGCTCCAATCTATTTATAAAGCATCAATGAGTGAAAATATGGAAAGTAACCTGATACTTTTCTTTTGAGACAAACAGTAAAACACAAGTAGGTATTGCTGAACTGAACTTTATGTGAAGCGCAATAATGTGATTATTCTGGATACAATTCCCTTCAACATTCCTGTCTGAAAGTTTGGGAAGTTTTTCTGTAATCGCTGACTCATGATTCCATATTTTTTCGAAATTAGAAAAGACTCAATTTCCACAACCTTTTGTAAACAATTTGAGGAGAAGAGTTTATGGAATGCGTTCCTGTATTATGCTCAACACACAAGATATCTGCCACTGACAGAACAATGTGATTAAAAGTGTCAAAATCTTTAGTGTTATCTTTGATCATTATATTATCTGGGTTCAAAGAAATGCATGGAAGAAATCTCATAATTACATCATGTGAAATATATGAAATACTATATTCATGTGAGCTATTTGGAAAAGAAACATCACACAAACTAATAAGTTCCTGACTAGTATGAAATAGCATCCTAAATAACGTGGAAATAAATTCAGGTTGGTATAAATGGATGTAGTCAATAATGCAGCTAAGGGTGTGGCGGTTGTTACTGCTGGGAAAAGTATGAGACAGCTTCGCTGAATTAAATTTATTTTACATAAGCAGGTCACCTGTATGTCGAGAAACACACTTAAATGATCAGAAGTCATATTCTGATTTGTTTCAGCACACTGTTGAGGTTTTCTCTATTTATTTATGGGTATATGCACCAACATATGCCATCTTATTATGATCTTCTGTTGCATAAAGATTTTATGTGCGCTTGTAGCTGTTAATTTGTCATCCTAACATATTATAACAATTCTAGTGTAATGCGATTTTTGCTTCATGGAGGAATGCTCTGACTTCATACATGAATCTCGGTTTATTGTAATAATTGTTGATGGTGGTGATTTTTGCCTTGTTGTAAACTGTTTGCTGTTAAGAAACCCCTCCCTTCAGAACTATTTGGTTTATTTGCTTGCCACTTTTAATACTTTCAGTTCAGTTACTTGTTTTATTATGCGACTATTTCGTCATGTAACAGGGAAATTTGATTCTGTGCATTAATATTAAGAGTATGTTTTGCAAGAAAAACTGATGGCGGCTCGAAAAACTGAAAGATTACTGCCATTATACTTGAGCAGAAGGCCCTATGATGTAGCTGTAACAAAAGGAAGAATAGTAGATAGCAGAGTAATGATCAGATGTTTGTTGAATGAATAACAATAAGCTCCAGTTGCAAGTAAAGGCAACAAGAGGAGAATACACTTACTGTGAATATTTGCACAAGCCTGAGGTCTCTAACGTACACTTGTGTGGTACCGCTAGCCCTGTGTGTTAGCCAGATCTAATCCTGGTGGTAGAGAAAATTTCATTTGGCAATGTTTTGCCAGCGAGCAGAGGAGACGTGGTAACATGAAGTTCCTCATCACAAGATTTTGCAACAGCTTCCGAACCTGCAGTCTGTCTTAAAGTGAGGGTATATGTCACTATAGATGGTGATTCATCTAGCAGATGGGGACGTTAAGGTTGGCAGCTCCCTAGGTGACACTCGCAAGATATAGGCTATGTGCTGGCACTGGGTTTTACCCTCTCCCTTCTCCCATCATAATCACATAAAGATTACATTCCATTAACCCCCCCACGCACACACATAGAATACATACACATAGTATTACAAATATTGTAATGGAACGTATTGCAAATAAATAAACAAAAAGGCTTAACACAACTAGTATATTAAGGAATTTTATTTTTTACATTGCACAATATTTGTGTAACTTCATTAAAACATCATTAATACCAGTTGGGTGCATCATTGTATTGGTAGTATTTCACCCACAAACGATTATTTGTAGAATTCTATGGGCTTATTGTGATGTAATCAAGCGTAATAGATATTATGAAAACTACCATACCAGCAGATACAGAACTGGTCATATATATAAAGGAGATAAACAGTATCAGGTGTGAAGTGTCTATTGTGAATGACATGGAGATGCTAATATTAGTGTGAGATGGCATTATCAGCACCTGACCGAGTTTTTTCAAATATTTTCAAAAGTGTGTGAGATCTCATGGGACTGAACTGCTAAGGTCATCAGTCCCTAAGATTATACACTACTTAACCTAAATTATCCTAAGGACAAACATACACACCCATGGCAAAGGGAGGACTCGAACCTCCGCCGGGACCAGCCGGCACCGAGTTTGAAAGGGACGTCAGTGTGTGAGGTCTCTATATGACTGGCTGGTCGAATCGTGCAATATGCGGATCAGTGGGACATGCTGATGTGACAATGGGCCAAAGTTGGAATGCATGAGACTCCCAGGGCAGTCAAACTCGTAAAGATGGTTTTGGTCGGTTGTGTCTGACCTCCATAAGGGAGGATCACTGTATTGTGCACCAAGCAATAGTAATAGACTCCTGGCAGCATTCTGTGACACGCCAAACCACTGCTCAGAGAGCAGTATCTACCAAACTACGTCTTTAACATCCTCTGTGTGGGCTGCATTCAGACTTCAACATATACAGCCGTGTGTGGAGAGGTGCCATGACCAGGAGACATGGAGTACTCATGAATGCTACTGCATACTATTCAGTAGTGAATTGTGGTTCTGCTTTACCCTGGATGATCACTGTTGGCGGGTGTGGTGGTAACTTGGGGAGATGTAACATTTTTCCAATGTTTTTGAGAGGCACAGCGGTATTATTCCTGGCATCATGGAGAGGGGAACCATCGGATGCAGCTGACCGTGACTGAGGGAACTCTGACGGCACAACGGTACTTCAAGGATATCCCGCGTCTTCATATGCTGTCATAGGACAGTATTGTAGCTCCATTTTTCAGCAGGACAATGCTCCTCTACAAATACCACGTGTCTCCATGAACAGCCTTCATGGTGCTGAGTTACTCCCACGGCCAGCAAGATCTCCTGTAAGAACGTGTTTGGGACGAGCGCGGACGTCAACTGTCCGTTACCAGTATCCAGTATCGATATATCAAGGACCAGTGACAAAAGTTATAGGCCAGGTCGGGAGAGGATACGATGACTTTCTGCTACTCTTCTGACCCGAATTAGTGCGTGCATCCAGGCTAGAGTGCAGTACTAAGCGGGCTCATACTGCCAAGTTCTCTGTAAATATAACTCCATTTTGTAGTCACTGAAGCAACATCAGACACCCTCTGAGTCCGTGAAGTCTTCTCCTTCCCTCCTGAGTGCTTCACATTTTTTCCAGATGGTATTGGTTAGGATATGCAGAGGGTCTATAACACTTCGTTCGGGTACTCCCGATTCACCTCCGCTTTACTTGTTACTCCCCGCCTACTACTACCTTCCTGAGAGCCAATCACCAAGCAGGTCGCACAGCTGAGGTGATACTCCACAGGCTTGCTACGGGATTAGAAACAGTTTGCGAGGAACAGGGTCTTAAACCTCCTGGAAATCGACAAATATGTAATCATAGAATTCCAGATTTATTGTATAACGTTGACATAGGTAGTTAACCGTGTCCATAATATACGAGGGTTGGAACTTAAAGAGTGGCAACTATTTATTCACAACCGATACAAAAGAGTTCCATGTTTGCTCCTGTTACTGTCCTTCAAAGTAGTCACCAGAGATGTGTAGAACCCATTGCTAGCGATGTGGGAGGCAATGTATACCGTTAGCAGAGCCTGTTCTGTTGATGGTGCGAATGTAGCGGTCTACTGCTTGTCGAGTCTCTGGAACAATTCTGAAGCGAATGCCACGAAGTGGTTCCTTCATCTCTGAAATCAAATCAAAGTCACAAGGACTTAAGTCACCTGCGAGCAGCTTTGCGAAAGAAGCGGTGCCACTTTCTGCGCAACCCACCCATCATTTATCACGACAATGCTCGGGCGCATACAGCGCAAGCTGTGGCTGCTCTGTTCGGTCGATGGGAGTGGGAAATACTGTACCATCCGCCGTACTCCCCGAACATGTGACTATGATTTGATTCCGAAGATGAAGGAAGCACTTCGTGGCATTCGCTTCCAAATTGTTCCAGAGATTCGACAGGCAGCGGACCGCTCCATTCGCACCATCAACAGAACAGGCTCTGCTAACGGTATACTACGCCTTCCACATCGTTGTCAACAGGTTCTACACAACGCTGGAGACTACTTTGAAGGTCAGTAACAGGTGCAAATACGTCACTCTTTTGTACCGGCTGTGAATAGATAATTTACACTATTTTCGTTCCAACCCTCGTACATATCCCATCCTGGACACTCTGTAGTCGCTTAGCGTTAAAATTCCAAACAACATGCAGTTGTGAGTGATTACGCGATACTGTAAAATCGACAAAAATTGTCTAGGTAGTTCTTTTGACTATAGCGGTAGTACATCTCGCAGAAGGAATGGCTAAGGAGACGCAGCCGCGACGTCGCTGGGCGATTACTCCTCGGGACCACCGAGAGACCCGTGACCCTGGTTGCTCCGTGATAGATCGGCACGTCCGGCGCTCGGTGCTCCAAATAACGGATCGCCGTCGCCCCACCTGCGGCCGTGAAGTACCCTCGCGGCCCCATTTTTGCAGGCAGCTCACGCAGAACGCTTTCCTAAGACGGCAGCGCGACGCAAGATAAACGCTGCGGTCAGACAATGGCCAAGGCGCCACGTCAGTGCAATGGACCCGCGGCGAAAGGGAAATTTATCGCTCCATTGATGTCTACTAACCGAGGGAGTTTGTAGGTACATTCTTCAAAGGACAAATATCTCTCTTTTACGTAAGTTATTGAGGCTGTGCTTGAAAGTTCAACGTCTCGTTCTAGCAGCACAATTTCCTAGACACGCCTTACGTAGTTCCACTAGCGTTTTATAATAGCTTTTGAGGTGTTGACCGTTTACGACAAGTTTTAAGTACATATAGAGCCATATATGGCTAACGCCACTAGTGCACTTACCTTGTACTCAATAGCATCGTCCAGGGTACAAAACGCACAGGGGCCCTTTCTCTAAATATTACTCCTTAATAGGATTTTTCTTTTCATCACCTTTGCTTATTTCTCAGGTAAATTCCCATCACTGTCTGTTCCTACCACGACAATTAATCCTAGATGCCTTAATACACGTCGTATTTTTCTGAACCTTCTTCTAGCTGCTCTTCTCCTAATGCTCTTTGCCTCACTTACAAGTTTAATAACAATGGCAAAGAAATGTATAAAATGTTTTAATATAACACTAATTTTGCTTACGTCTTAGCAATGTGATTGTAGAGACAGTTCTATAGATCATGACTGTGTGAGCGTATGAGTAGGGGAACGCTTCTCTCCACACAAGTTTGCGAACACTTTCCGTGTTTTCTTTTCCTAGTGGAAGATCTTCACCCGGTTTCTCCTGTGGACTAACGCACTGTGTAGGATTTGTCGTTGGCAGCGGAATGCGAACGATCTCAGCTGATGATCAGACCGAGAGCCCGTGTGGACCAGACTTTAGTCAAGCAGATGGAAAGTATACTCTATTAAATACAGCTAGCAATTTTCTAGAATTTCTGGCCATTGTCGACATCCTCACTTTATTCTCCGAAAGTTATCTGAGGTACTTGGAAGCTGATATACATACAAATATTAATTCTGTTGCTAAAATTAGATTGTCATCTCTTTCATTTGTCCCACAGACCATAATTCACTTTTGTGCAGTGGCCAACACCAGACGCATATTCACTTGCAGGCTTCATTTAGAGAGGATTCCCCTATATGTCTGTGACACTCGACTTCATATATCTCCCTTGCTTCGTCAGTCATGTGTTACTTTGCTTCCCCAGAGTAAAGTCACTCCAATTTGTTTACTTCGTGGTCTCAACTTTTGATATTAAGTTTCTCTTCACTTAGTCTCAGCCCATGTCCTGTAAGTCTGCCTAATTTTCAATGAGGATGGAAATCCCGTTAGCATATCTTATCCGTAAAATCCTTTCACCGTGAATTTCAATCCTGCTCCTGAAAAGTTGTTTTATTTCTATCGTTGCTTCTTCGCTGTTCAAGTTCAATAGTGGAGGAGAAAGAGTGAAAGCCTGGATTACGCTCTGTTTAATGCGGCCACTTCTCGTTTGGTCTTGCATTTTTTTTCCGTCTCAGTGGTTCCTATACATGCTGTATAGACCTATTATCCATCACTCCCTGTAGCTTATACAAAATTTTCTAAAAATTTCAAGCATCATGTATCATTTCATTTTGTCGAAGGATTTTTATGAAACGATAGGTCTTAGGAATGGTCAGGATCTTTTGCAGTGTTGACTTATGTATAATGTGTAACAACAGACCTGCCTCTCTTGTGCTTTACCTTTCCTAAAGCCGCACTTAATATCTGACAGATTCTCAGTTTTCTTTCTTCTGCACATTGTTCTTGTCCTCAACGTGGAAGCAGGAGGTGAGCTCATTGTGTGATAGATCTCGCATTTATGTGCCTCTGATATCTTCGGGATTGAGTAGATGAATCCTTCTGAAAGTTTAGGGTATAACTCCAGTCTCATAGATTATACACAGAAAATTTGAATAATCGTTTGGTTCCCAGTTCCCCTAATGACTTTAGAAGCGCAGAAGGAATTTTATCCACTCCTTCTGTTTTGTTTGAGCATAAGCCTAACAAAGCTCTGTGAATCTCTGACTCTGGTACTGGATCCCCTTCGTCTTCCAAATAACTTCCACTTCTTCCGTCAATCATATAGGACTTCAGTTATTCCTACCACCTCCCTCTCCCTCCCCCCCCCCCCTCTCTCTCTCTCTCTGTTTGTCTGTCTGTCTCTCTAGCTGTCTCCTTCTCCTCTGCACTTCACAGTGGAATTTCTATTCTGCTCCTAATGTTGACGCCTTGCTTTTAAATACCAGTGGGTACTGACTGGTTTACTTAAGGAAATATTATAAACTCCTTGCACGTTTGTTTCCTAAGAAACCTCCACACATCAGGTACATACTTAAATGGCTTAGATGTTGGCAATCCAAAATCACCAGAAAAATATCATACATCAGACTGCAGCCGCTGACATGCGTCTGGTTCATACCAGAGTTCAGAAAGTCCTGGCTCTCCAGCGTGAGGGCTATTGCACTCAAAAACAGGACTATCTTAGACATCTTTGTGAGTCAAAAACTTCTTTGAGTAATACCGTTGTTGCTTGAAGAGCAGTTCAGCTATAAATAAACTGAGTGTAATTTCAAATTACGTCCTCCGCAGGACTGCTGTGCTCTCGATAAAGAATCACAATTTTTAATTATTTCAAAGAACTGAGCTTACAAAAATAAGGCAACACGAGTGACACTTCGAATAAGAATAGCCATGTTCCCTTAAAGCTGTAAAAATGTTTTTCTGATCCATGCTATTCGCTTTAAGTTCTCTCTTAAGGTATAGTTCTGGTATTTGAATCTTCATCTAATGTCAATCGTTAATTAATATAGTATTTGTTAAAATACTGCGTTTCACTTGGATTCTGTTGCCTGTAATGTGACAGTCTGATATCTCTCTCCACCTGCAATAACACAGTCGCTTTGATATATGATACAATAAAAGTGATCAGTACGACCCACGCAAATCTCCACGTATCGAGTATGATGGATCAATTTAATGATAAAGTCCCCTAGAAAGCCTATTATATCACAATGAACTACATGTCCACCTGCCTCTTAGTAAATGTTTATATTATCTGATGAGCACACAAAATTGAGAAATGGACGTGTTTGCTGGATTGGCTCACAAATATTCGGAATGTCCACTTCAGGGGAAATCACTGATGACCATCGTTTCATTACATCATATGGATGGTTGTGCCCATTAAAACGAATCCTGCTTCCGTTTACAGGATAACTGTCACATGTATTTGAAGTTGTAGTCATTAATATCACAGGAAACAGCGTGGTAGGATCAAGTTTGGTGCTGGGGTCCTTGTGTGAGTGGCCTCTTGTGGCATTGACATACAGAGCCATGCATGTTCGTTGATCGTTTGAGGAATTGAGTTAAAAGCGAATGTCGTTGGGATGAGGTACTGTGGCTACACTACCTGATAAAAGGAATCGTGACAACTGTTAGTGTACATTAGGATGTGGTGTGTCTGCCTTTCGCCTTTAAGACAGCTTGAACTCTGTTGGGGAAAACTTCAGTGAGGTTCCTGAGTATCTGTGGGCCACTGGCAACCCGTTGTTCTTGAAGAGCCGAAACCATAGGAGGTAGCAGTGTTGGACGCTGGGGCCTGGAGTGAAGAGGACTTTCTAACTCATCAAGAAGGTGGTCCACTGGGTTGAAGTCGTGCCTCTGGGCACGCTAGTCCATTGCACGGATAGTATTGCCCACAGAACATTGACACACAGTTACTGCTTTATGACAAGATATACTTTCACGCTTTGGTACTGTCACAAAGTTACCGTCTCCAAACCGTTCTTCGATTTCCGTAGGAGACAGTGCTGTAAAATTTGTACATATCTTTCCACATTTAGGGGTTTCTTAAGTCAATTAAGGACACCACACGGCACGAGAAACACCCCCATACCACGAAACTAGTGTTCTATACTTCACTATTGGCACTACTCGTAATGGTAGGTATCACTGTTGGGACATTAGCCAAAACCAAACCTTTCCATCGGGTTGTTACAGGATGTAGGATGATTCATCACTTTAAGTCATTCGATTTCAGTCATCCACTCTCCAGAGGAGTTGGCTCTTTATAGCGCCTCAAGTGTCGCTTAGCGATGAGTACAGAAACGTGTGACTCATGAGGAACTGCTCGATCATTGCACCGGATCCTTTTTAAATTCCCTATCCACAGCCAGTATGTTAGCTGGACTGCTTGTTGCGCTTTCGAACTCAAGAGCGATTTCTTCTCTTGCTTTGATGCTGTTTGTTACAGTCACAATACACACTGCTCGATGGTTCATGACTTGTGCCTCGTCTTGGTTAAGGTGCGGTTACTTCTTCGCTTTTACACTTCGCAATCAGATCACAGGCAGATGACCTGAGCAGCTTTGGATCTGTTATTCGCAGTCAGATGGCATTCATTGACTAGTCCACATTCGAAATCATTCAGCTCCCCTGACCGGCCTACTCTGCTGTTAGTTGCCTCTCTGCAGTGACGACAGCGACGCTAGCTTTAGTACTGGGAATACTTAATATCAAGTTTAAGATGAACTTTTAACACTTCAGCCTTCTTCACTATAACACTTCCGTCTTCTAGCATGGTTTAGTGTCTGGTCCATACATATGGCTGCCAATACTTCTAGCACACTGCTTCTCTACAACGCTTCCCGTTTCTTTTATACTGGCAGGTATACATGACAGACATATCAGGGGTCCAGTTATTCTAGACTTACTATTCACTAACGACCAAATTTTGGCTGATTAATTTGCTTTGGGGGATGATTTTCTCGTAGGCGAATATGTAAATTGTAATGTTCCACTGATGAGCCTATTGAGCAAGAGTTCATAGGAACAATGACCTGATTCGGATATTTAAAGAAGCAAAGACGCCATTTTCTTTTGCATCTTGGCAGATGTTGTCGTTCCATTCGCTTTTACGAATGCAACAGCCGGATTCTGGACATCGGTTAATTGCAACTTCGTCGGCCGTTTGGAGGTGGTGTGTTGGTTTTTCTGTTACCTCGTAAATGGTGCTTTAGGGAACAGAACCAAGACATTCTGAGGGCTTCCCGTGACGTCAGGTAATCTTTGCACCATTTGCCAAATTACGAGTAGAACTGACAGGAAGTAGCACTTCCCAGAGATGTTTTGTTAGCGAGAGGAGGAGGTCTCCACCCAAAATACTTGCATTATGCTCTTGAGGCTGATTGTCTGAAAGGTGTATCTAAACAATTTCTTATAGAACACGACATTTAAGAGTAGGCTAGTGGCCAAGCCTTCAGAATGCAGGAGGTAAATCGTGGACCCTTTGATGCGGATGCTGTGTTTAACAGAGTTTCCTATTTTTGAATTATCAAACTGGTTCAGGGCGCCATGTCGCTGACTGCGCGGCCCGGTCCGTCGGAGGTTCGCATCCTTCCTCTCGCATGGGTTTGTATGTTTTTCTTAGCATAAGTTAGTTTAAGTAGTGTGTAAGTCTAGGGACCGATGACCTCAGCAGTTTCGTCCCTTAGAAATTCACACACGTTTTTTGAACTCGTGACTGGCAGTGGTCAATAAAGTTACTTTCCCAGTTCATGTAGCCGACAATAATTCTCACGCGCATTCCCTTGTGGGACTCTCATTAATCATTTTACAGTTTTTAGGCGAATTTAATGATCAGTGAGACTGCATGTAGCGTTAATGAGAGGCCTTCATGGCATTTCATGCGACCCAGTAGTTACCTGACAACGATGTTTAAGAAAAGAGACTCCCAAGACTACGTTCTTGTATTTTTTTTTTTATCCTCTACGAAAGCTATCAATTCGTATTTCGTTCCTTGTAATAACTATTTAACGTACACATGATACTGAAATGAACTGGGAGATACAGCTTTCCCAAAATGAATGTGATGTAACAGAATGTGAGAAATCTGACTGTTGACGTGGACCTGTATTTTCTCACTAGATCGCATCGTCAAGAAGCACAAGATAAACCAATGTTACTGCTATCTGACAAACCGAAAAGACAGAATAAAGCATCTGGCATTATTTATACTGTAAAACTCATATGCATTCGATAGGGATCAAGTTAGTGAGACTCACGAAATTTTATAGATTGTTTCTTGAACACAACGCATTGAGGAAAAGAAACATGAGTGTCCAAACGCCCTCCGTCTCCATTTTAATACTCTAGACTCTGCTGAAAGTGTTGTAACTGCAACATTCGCACGACGAACAGCCATGTGAAATAAAAATTAGTTGCGTGTGTGATTGCACCACAAACGTGCGACGAACACTTCATTTGTATCCTTCAGTAACAAGTGCCACAGAGTCTCGAAATGTAGTCAGTTTCAGACCTTAATAATTATGGATAAAAAAGCAAGACCTTTGCAATTTAAAGTGGTTCAGAAAGAATAAGCTGTGTGGTTGAATGATGAGCGGGATTGTCAAGGAGATCTGTTTAGCCGACAACCTTTGTGTAACATCGTCATATTGAACAGTTCAGCCACTGCTTTTAGAAAAAGTGATCTCGCATAATGATTTTTCATTAACTCACAACAAATAAGAACAGCAAAATGGGTCAAATGGCTCTGAGCACTATGGGACTCAACATCTATGGTTATCAGCCCCCTAGAACGTAGAACTACTTAAACATAAGTAACCTAAGGACATCACACAACACCCAGTCATCACGAGGCAGAGAAAATCCCTGACCCTGTCGGAAATCTAACACGGGAACTTGAGTGCGGGAAGCGAGAACGCTACCGCACGACCACGAGCTGAGGACTAAGAAGAGCAGGCATGGAATAAACTCTCTGTTCTTATAGCACAAACAAACGTAATCTACTTAATGTTTACGCCACTAGGAGAAATGTAGAGGAAGCCACAGATTAGTAAAGCAGTCAACGATTGATTTACTATCCTTAAACGAACTTACACTTGCTTTGAAATAGCATCCATTATACGTTAGAATTCGTTTCCCACAAGTTTCGAAGGCGCAACGCAACTGGACAAAGGTTAAATGGCACGCTCCCTACTAATCATTTAACGCACAGCAAAATCCGTTAACACGGGTTCTCCTCATCTCCAAAGCATTTGGAGCAGGTATTGAAACCATAATATGAATTTACAACTAGTACGTACATGTAACGCGTTTTCCATCTATTCGAGGAAAAGACCATTTTAATCCATGCAAATCAGGTGGGCAAGATCTGTCTCTAATGCTGCACATGCTTTACTCTTAGTTAATAAAATATGACAACATAATCAGTGACTATACAGTGTGTAGCATTTATCAACAGTTGAAATAATGGGAACTTAGCAAGTCATTCGATTAAAAGCCTTGAGGTTATCAGAATAAAAATCCGTTGTAAATTTGCACAAAGATATACAAATCACCAAAGTGGAGTCTAATTGAAAGATCTGCACCAAGCCATTGAACCACACATTATTCTTCTTATTATTAATATTATCATTACTCTGCCTAGGATTCAGTTATCATTCTGAGACAGAGGAATGCTTGACGCCAGACCGCTACTGGAGGTCTACACTGCACTAAATTTCTCCGGCTGAAATGGCCGAGCGGTTCTAAGCGCTACAGTTGTAAGTAGGCTGTTTAGGTTCTTATACTGGTAACGCCACCGCCACGTAGCGCTCTGTATGAAAATCACTGGCTGTGCTGTGTGAAGTCTGTGGCTGGTTTGCATTGTTGTCTGCCATTGTAGTGTTGGGCAGCTGCAGCTGGATGTGAACAGCGCGTAGCGTTGCGCAGTTGGAAGTGAGCCGCCAGCAGTGGTGGATGTTGGGAGAGAGATGGCGGAGATTTGAAATTTGTAATACTGGATGTCATGAACTGCTATATATATTATGGCTATTAAGGTAAATACATTGTTTTTCTCTATTAAAATCTTTCATTCACTAACTATGCCTATCAGAAGTTGGTGCCTTCCGTAGTTTGAATCTTTTATTTAGCTGGCAGTAGTGGCGTTCGCTGTATTGCAGTAGTTCGAGTAACGAAGATTTTTGGTGAGGTAAGTGATTTGTGAAAGGTATAGGTTAATGTTAGTCAGGACCATTCTTTTGTAGGGATTTTTGAAAGTCAGATTGCGTTGCACTATAAAAATAATATGTGTCAGTTTAAGCACAGTTATGTACAATTTTTCTAAGGGGACGTTTCACAGTCTGGAACCGCGCTACCGCTACGGTCGCAGATTCGAATCCTGCCTCGGGCATGGATGTGTGTGATATCCTTAGGTTAGTTAGGTTTAAGTATTTCTAAGTCTAGGGAACTGATGACCTCAGATGTTAAGTCCCATGGTGCTCAGAGCCATTTGAAACAGTTTTGTGTCTCTGAAAGTATTCCTGAGTTGTTGTGAGTTACGTTTAGTTCCTTCTATATCTACGTAACCCGTGTCGTGACGAATCTTCAGTTCATGAGTTTGAACGGAATAGCACTTAATTTATTTTCTCGTAATATGTTGCCAGTAAGTGGTGTGTTGTAAGTGACATCGATAATTTATTTATAATTATTTAATTGAGCTTAATACTGGGAGAGGGATGACGTAAGATGATTGTGTAACTATATTGCATTTAGCCGAAGAACGCTTCATAATATTTATGGAATACTCAGTCGCTTCTTTGAGGAGCAAAGGCATATTAATAACTTTAACACACAGTATTAACGTTGTGCAACTTGAACACTGTGTATTCAAATTATTAATTGAACATTTCTCTATATTGTTATGTGTGTACGTAATCTAAGTAGTCATATATTTTGAATACTTTATAAAAAGCATGACACTCAAATGCTGACTTTATTTTTATTTAATTCCGGCCGGTTTCGGTCATAAACCATGTTCATGGTGCTGTACGAAATACAAAACAAAACGCATGTCCAAACAGGAAAGGGAAATGACCTACAAGGTGACAACATTACTTCGCATGTAACACAAAAAGAAATACTAACGAGCGAGATGAAACTGTACTTAGCACACTGGACTTACATTCGGGAGGACGACGATTCAAACCCGCGTTCTGCCATCCTGATTTACGTTTTCACTGATTCCCCTAAACCGCATCAGGTAAATGCCAGGATGGTTCCTTTGTAAGGGCATTGCCGATTTCGTTCCCCGTCCTTCCCTAACGAGCTTGTGTTCTGTCACTAATGACCTCGCTGTTCAAAATGGCTCCAACCACTATTGAACTTAACATCTGAGGTCATCAGTCCCCAAGACAACCTAAGGACATCAAACACATCCATGCCCGAGGCAGAATTCGAACCTGCTACCGTAGCAGCAGCGCGGTTCCGGACTGAAGCGCCTAGAACCGCTCGGCCACACGGGTCGGCGACCTCGCTGTCGACTTGATGTTAAACGCTTATCTCCACCTCCTTCTCTTCGAGAAAGATTACTTATATCGAAAAATTAACCTGCAGCCAATATTACATATCAGACTTAAAAGTACCGTCCATTTCGAACATTACAAGTGTGATATCCGTGTGAAGAGCAACTAATTAAAGAGAAACATCACAAAACATACACTGGCATTACAGGGCCAGAACTCACAATAAACGGTTCCAAGTGAAGGCATAGGAAGATATTACAATCGTAATCAGGGTGAACATTACACTAATCACACATCTCCTAACGAAACTGTATTCCAACCAAAGAGTTTCAATAAGACGAAATAACAAATATTAAAAATTGCACTACAGAGGGATATTCTTCTTACATACTTAATTACTCTACCATAACAACATCCTTTGTCGTCATAAAGACTACAGGATAACATATTGCATAACAACGGTATCAGAATGGGGTATATAAATTATTGCAAATATCCAGTTCATGAAAACATATATAGCTAAAATGTGTTAATTCAATTTAGAGACTTTTTCAGCTGAAAAGTACCATCCAGTAACACAATAACTACGAAACCCAGTATCTGAAACATTTTTAGCGAAAATAATCAGAAATTATCACAGTCACAATCACATGAAATGATAAGACCAAGTATGATGTGTTAGGAGGGTAACCCATGGCATAATCAGCATCATACCTATTCAGAAGTGATATACTAATAGCATATCAAATTAACGAAGAGTATTCATATAAACATAAGTGAGCAGTTTGAAGGATACAAACAACTGACACGATTATTGTGTCAAGAGTCTCTTCAAACTATACCGTTTGTCACAAAAAATGTATAAAAGCGAATCACAATTACAGTTTGATAAGTTAAAATATAAAAATAATATAATATAGTCAATGAGCGTAGGGCAGCGACATAGTTTAATTAAACAATTCACACTGACATACGAAGTCAGAAAGTAGATGATATACTCAGATCAACAGAAATGTAAGTAAATTCACTCACCCAATTTGTCACCAAATAATAGATTCAACATACCCTCGCCTAAGATAATTAGAAAACCTCACATTTGTTAATAGTGTAAGGATCATTATTAAAGTATGGCCATCTAGGAGATTAACCCACTGAGAACCAGCGTCATAAACACATTAGCTGTGAATAACTCATAACTGCCTTAACAAGCTGTTTGCATTTGTGAATGTGTGGTCTCTCCATGAGAAATTTATTTTCAAAGAGAGATATTTCATTTCAAAAGTAAATTACTGAAGGTGAGCGTGTATTTCTCCCTGAGTCAGTAGACAATACAGGTTCTTTGTTCCAGTGGAGAAATATGTTACTCAAAACGATAATGAAAGGCTATAGTGAAGTGAAGTATTAAATACTATTGCTTCACTGTCATCGTTTCACCAACCTCCAGTAGTTCCACACTGTCCCATTAGCAGACACTAAGTAGACTTAAAAGTTTCTGTCTACCTGTGCAGCACGAAGTGTTACTCTTACTAAAGACTCGTCTCAAATCCATCGATCATTTCACCTAGAAAAACATACCTTTCAAGGTGTGCTAACACAGGAAATGGTTTAATACGATGGGTTCCACCAGAAATTGGCTCGGTTTGTAATCACTGTTTGGGGTAGAACATATAGTTTCAAGACCTATAGAACGGCAGAGAGAGAGAGAGAGAGAGAGAGAGAGAGAGAGAGAGAGAGTAATGGAAAGAAAGAAAGATAAAAGAGAGAGACAGGTGCGAACAGAGACAAGCAGGGGGGGGGGGGGGGGGGGGAGGGAGAGCAGTGTCGTACGGTGAGTAGGTAGAGGGGAGGGAGAGAATTGCAAAGGGCGAAGAAATAAGAAGGGACAGCATGATGTCTTCGTGTACAGAAATTGCACTGTGGCACTGAGTAGATGAGTTTATACATATGAACTCACCAACCTCAAGTTTTTTACCAATGTCTACAAAAAGTGGTAAAGGTCTCCGCAATAAAAGGCGAACGCGGTGAGTGCTTGCACCAATTTGCGGGATTCCAGCGGACAGTAGCTGTGTTTGCAGACATCCTAAGGTTCCAGTTCCGTGACCGCGGGGCATTAAAAATTACGCGGCAACTGCAATTTCATGCGTAATTCCGATTATCGCGACGAGCCCGCTCCCTCGCCGCTCGCCGACTATTATACCCGAGAGACGTGTAATTTATATTCCTAAATTATCGTCCCATTCCGTATAATGGACGGTTTCTCGACGACGTCCACCGTTAGCTCCGATGTGGGACGTCACTCGACGCATACGAAGCAGAGCGCAGCTTCCTGCCCAAATTGAATTCTGTACATCGCACGGTAGGCAGGCGATGCCATAATAATCCAAAAACCCAGAGCGTCTCATGTTAAGCGTCTCATGTTACACTGATTCATGCTCATTCAAGCCGTCTCGTCAGGAGAACGGTTATTTGATAGATAAACTTGTCAAATGAATTAGGAGCGAATACAAATATGCCCAACGTAGTCTCCGGTCTTAGACTGGAGCTTTCAATATTTAATGTTCTATCTTACAATCCAATCATTTTCGCGTACAAGTTATCGCAGGGTTACTGCAATGATTATATTCTGTAACTAGTAACAACAATAAACAACTCGTTTACCTTTGGGGATTGTGGGGCTCCATGGGTCTTTGAATTCCTGGTGAACAAACCAATGAAATAAATGTCCGCCCGCTGAGCATGCTGGGACAAGTGCTTGAGTGGCTACTCCGGCATTCCATTACGCGAAGACAAGTGCTTGTTGTCAAATGCTGCATGTTGCCGTGTTCCTGTACGGGGCGGTGGTAAGACGTAGCTTGGTTGCGACGATTTCGTTAATTATTCACGTCGTACGTGTATCCAGTGGTTAAATGTTTCTTCATTCGCTTCACGAAATTGCTTCAACTTTCACGCAGTGGACACATGGCGTAATAATAATTCAACCGAATGGTGTTACAGACAGTTTAGCCACACTCCCAATTAGTGAACCTTTGTTTTCTGCGGTTTACAGTGGATCGAGCTTCTTCAGATTTTCTTAAACTTTGTCTGCTGTGTGCCTCGTCTTCTTTAGGCACACACAATATGTGTATCATTGTGACCTTTTCATTTTTCTGAGACCAGTTATCCGAATTTACGTTCAAGTATTCTGCACAGTAACTCTTCCTGTTATTCAGTTGATTTTTAACCGAATTAAAGCTCAGTATTATTCATGATTATACATGATTAATTCACCCGATATGTATTACTTGGCTACCACAAGGGACAGAAGTTTCCAATTTTCCAGTTGCAATTCAGGTCATCAACAATAGTAATCGTTATGAAAATTATACTTTCTCTTTCTGTAGACGTCTTCAGCAGACAAGGTAGCTTTCGGAACCGACGCAGTTGGCAGAGATACAGTTCTCTGTTTTACAGAATGCGCGTTTATTCGATGTCTTGTATTTGTGTAGAACAAAAACGAACCGGGAGTATATTCCTACAGCACTGTAAACAGCTGTAAGCCATGTTGCTTAATCACTTTTACATTTGGCAGTGTGTCTTATATGATTACGCTTACTCACTTAAATTCAGGGGACCGATGACCGTTGCTGTCTGGTCCCTTAAACCCACAAACCAACCAACAAACTTAAATTCAGTTTTCGTTTACCTATGATCTCTATAAATCATAGCACTTGCCAAGGAAGTGTTAACTGCCTTGGTAATCTTCTATAATCTCTTTGCAGTTAGATTGTATTCCTAAATGGGTCAAACTTTTGTATCTCTGAGTGCATGATTTTCACGCTAGGGCATATTCGGGTCTGTCACGGGTAATCCAGATTCAAAACGTAGAAATAACCTTAAAAATGTAACTGAGAAGTTTAATTTTTGCTCTAGTGATACAAATCAGAAGTAGTAAAATCGTTAAAATTTTGACATTTCTCATGGTCTGCATTTATATGCAAGTCAATGGTGATAAAAGAAACGCAGGAAAGAGAAAGGAAAGGAAAAAGAAGCACCCAATTTGCATCGAGTCCTGCAGTCCATTAAATCTTTGGCTCTCGTGTCTACAGAGCTGATTATTTATTCGAGCAAGTTGAGATTAGATTCACAATGCTGAGTGGAACCCATTTCAGACCTCATTGCTCGAAAAAAACCGTGGTTAGCCTCCAGCAATCGAGCAAACTTTCTCGAAGTTAAAAAGCTAGTGGCAGTAGCCATAAGATCACGGAGACCACAGTTCTACTTGCATTAACAAACTACAGAGCATTATCAGACGTATTAAATGAGATCCAAGACTTAAGAGTACGCTAGCTAAAGAGTACTAGCTACAGTTCCACACTGTTGTCCATTAAATGAGATGTACGTCTGCGGAATGAAAGGTCGTGACACCGGGAGCAGCGATCCCTGTGCGTTCCAGTCGTCTAGGGGACCGTCAGTGCTAATTTTCGCTGGCAACTGCAATGTTCGCAACCATTAAAGTGAAGTTCAACAGAAAACTTCTCACGGCTCCACTCCGAAGGGTTCTATCCGCGGTATGTATCTGTCAGAAATATTCAACCACAGTGGTGCCACAGTACTTCCCAGGATACCCACCATATGCCCTAGGTTCCAATTGAGATTTTATTGCGCCCCCTGCTGGTTTCTTTCATTCTAGTACACTTATACAAAATCTAACAGATCCCCTCCAGTAGCCTACGCATTTCCTACGCAAAATATTGTGATCGGATTGTTGTACTAGTGTAATGACAATGTTTCATTTACAGTATTTAGATTTTGTTCCGATGACAAGGTAATTGTACCAGTGAACTGTATTTTGCTACGGTGAAGTCTCCGTTCCATGGACAGGGTTAAACTTCTCTATTCGCTATCCACTCTGTTTTGCTTTGTCGCTGGTCTTCCAGTATGTTACACAGTTTATAGAACATCTGCGTAATACTAAACGATTTCTGACGAAACCTGCCGCTCCTCGATGGATCTGTTCTATTAATCCAACCTGGTAACGGTCCCAGACTGATGACCAATACTCACGAATCGGTGGAACAAGTGTTTTTCAAGCCACTTCTTTTATATATGAATCACGTTTCCTTAAGCATTATCCTATGAATCATAGCTTGGCAACTGCGTTTCTTATTAATTATTTTATACACTTACGTGACAGAAGTTACCGTATACCTGCTAATATCGTGTCGCACCTCCTTTTGCTGAGCGTAAAGCAGCAACTCGACGTGGCATGGTTCGAAGAAGTCGGTGGCAGTCTCATGCAGAATTCATGTGTCCTGCTGTCTCTCGAGCTGCTCATAACTGTGAGAGTGTTTGCCGGTTCAGGATTTCGTGCACGAACGAACCTCTCCATTATGTCCCACAATTGTTAGATGGCATTCATGTCGGGCGAACTTGGTGGTCAAATCATTCGCTCAAATCGTCCGGAAACTCCTTCAAACCAATCGGATTTTCTTGAATGGCTCTGGCCTAATGACATCGCTCGTTGTCATTCATGAAAATGAAGTCCATGAATGGCTGTAAAATATTCTGCTCGTAGCCGAGCATAACCGTTTGCAGTCAATGATCGGTTCAGTCGGACCAGCCCATTCCATGTAAACACAGCCCACACTGCTATGGAGCCAACACCAGCTTCCACAGTGCGTTCTTGACAACTCGGGTCCGTGGCTCAGTGGTCTGTGCCACAATCGAGGCATGCTACCAGTTCTCATCAACTGAAATCGGGACTCACCTGGCCGGGCCACAGCTTTTCAGTCGCCTAGGGTTCAATCGATGTGGTCACGAGCCCTGGGGAGGCGCTTGCAGGCGATGTCGTGCTGTTAGCAGAGGCATTCCCGTCGGTCCTCTGCTCCCGTAGCTAACTACATCCAGATTTCGCCGCACTGTCCTAACGGATACCTTCGTCGCACGTCCCACGTTGTTTTCTGTGGTTATTTCACCCAGTGTTGCTTGTCTGTTAGCACAAACAACTTTACACAAATGCGGCTGCCTCTTGTCATTGAGTGACCACTAAGACGTACGTTGTGAAAGATAGTGCCCCTGGTTAGCTGGGCGGTAGCTCAGCGTGTTCGGTCAGAGAGCTAGCTGCCCTCTGTAATAAAAAAAACTGAGTTAACGAATTACCGATGAACCTGAACAGATGTCATAGGACGTCCAACCCGGACAAATGCAGCGACCCTAAGCGGACAGAATGAGATGAGCTTAAAATTAAGCTCGGTGCTACCGTGATTGCCTGCCATGCAATCGGGCCCGGGTTCGATTCCCAACCGGTTCGGAGATTTTCTCCGCTCGTGGAGTGGGTGTTACGATGTCCTCATCATCATTTCATCCTCATCACCGGCGCGCAAGTCGCCGAGTGTGGCGTTGACTGACATAAGACTTGCACTTGGCGGCCGAATTTCCCCCGATGCCATACACTCATCTAATTTTTGTGAAAGTTAAGGCCGGAACCGTGGCACTATCAGCACACTCTTGACAATGTCGCCGAATATTGAATTCCCTAACGATGACGAAATTCGATTGCCTCCTAGCGTGTATCTCCAACTACCATTCCGCGCGCGAACTCGTTTAATCCCCGTCGTGCGACCAAAATCACGTCGGGCACATTTACACATTAATCACCTGAGCACAAAAGACAGCTCCGCCAATTCTTTGCTCTTTTATACGTTGTGTGTACGACACTTCCGCTGTCTGTGTATGTGCACATCGCAGTCCCTTGACTTCTGTCACCTCAGCGTTTGGTCGTTCCAATTCACATCTCTCCCGAGTGTTACTCCTTGGTATTTTAATAGTCATTGTTCCAGTGATTTGTCAGCAACAGTGTAATTTCTCAGTGGTAAATTTCTCCGTCTATTTATGTATAATATGATACATTTATTTACGTCCGGGATCAACTGTTATTTCTTGCAGCTATCATCAATCCTCTACAGGTCTTCTGCTGCTCGCTATAGCCTTTTGTCGTTGCTAACTTCTTACAGAAGATGCCGTCACTTCTCACCGACTTGTTGAGCTTCCGACTTTAGCCGCTAGATCAGGGCCTCAATGCACACGTGCTCCGTGAGCAGCGAGAACAGTACAGTCTCCATCGAAACAGGGAACATGGTGGGGAGACGTGTAGAGACGTGTAAACGAATACGTCGATCTTGACGGAAAATCCTAGAGAGATCTAGATTGTCTTTACAGTCCCTGTCGAATTACAGTTCAATTACTTCAAGCTGCAGATCAGCAGAAACTGGGTATAGGAAGTTTACTCATTTTCTGTTAATTTGCGCCAAGAATCCTAATTTTTCCACCGACTTGACTGGCGCTCCGTCAATAAATAAATTCCATGGAAATCCTATATTTTCTACATTTTCTTTGATGCTACTAAGAATGTAACATCCAGAAGCGTGCCTACGATATCTAAAGAACACGCAGTAAACGCTTACAAAGCTGTCTCAGAACGCACAGTTGTCATATTTGATAACGACACCAGGCAGAGCAGTTCTGCCGAGCGATTCTAGGCGCTACAGTCTGGAACCGCGGTACCACTACGGTCGCAGGTTCGAATCCTGCCTCGGGCATGGATGTGTCTGATGTCCCTAGGCTAGTTAGGTTTAAGTAGTTCTACGTTCTAGGGGAGTGCTGACCTCAGAAGTTGAGTCTCATAGTGCTCAGAGCCATTTGAACCATTTTTTTTTTTTTTTTTTGTCGAGAGTTGACATAAATGTTCAGCTACAGCCACCCAGTATTCTTTTACTAAATAATCATACTTAAAAGGACGAAAACTTTGGTAAATGTAGTGCGACTTTATAGCTCACCTGAGCAGCACAAAAACTTGATTTTTTCTTCTTCGCCTTCTTTCTCTTTTATAGAGCTTCCTTTTAAGTTTTAAAACCTGATGTATACGCTCAGGTCCACCACATGTCCCGTTTGCGTATTCTCTGACATGGTAAGACATATAGTGCCACAGTAAACTGAGCACTCAGCGTCTTACGAAACTTACACTTTTCAAATACAGTACATCCTTTGGTTTAAGATGATAAGATTCCAGGTAGTGCGAACTGAAGTTCGAAGACACTGTCGGTGTTACACGATATCGGCTCGTCATTGATGGTTTTAAATGCAACCGCAGTCAAAACTGGCCCTCCCCAGTTTCCCATTTAGCGCTTTCCCGTTTTGTTGTGACCATATGACGAGCGCGCATTTGCCTGACTCTCCACCACGCCGCAATCAATCTGCTCGCGAGTAAGAGCGTAAGCAGGCGCGAGTACTCACGCTCAGGTTCAGCAACTTGGTACGCCGTGCGCTACATCATTAACGTATAAGGGCCCTATCACGTTTACTTCTACATTAACATACGTACTCTGCAAGCCACTATACAGATTATGGCGCAGTGTGGCTTCTACCGCTTCTATTCATACCCTTTCCTGCTCACTCACAAATGAAGCTGGGAGAAACAACTGTGCATGTTTCTGTACTTGGCCCGACTTCCGTCTTCTTGTTTTTGTGTCCATTACGCGAGGTGTATAGTGATTGCAGTAGGATCGTTCTGCAGTCTTCGCAAATGACTGTTTTCTGAACTTTCTTTATTGGTTTTTGGCCAAAAAAAGAACCGACATACCACTAAGGAATTACCTTAATGAGACGTAAGATCTGATGTAGATGCAGATGTACAGACAGACAAATGATTACAGTTTTAGAAAAACTGGATGATTTATGCAAGAGAAAGAACTTCACAAATAGAACAAGTCAATAACGTATTGGTCCATCTTTAGCCCTTATTCAAGCAGTTATTCGGCATCACTTTGACAGAGTTCTTGGATGATCTCCTCTAGAATATCGTGCCAAATTCTGTCCAATTGGAGCCTTAGATCCTCAAAGTCCTGAGCTGGGTGGTAGCTTCTGTCCAGAATGCACCAAAAATTCTCAATTGGGAGCAGATCCGGCAACCTTGTTGCAAAGGGAGCAATTCTTGGCGTATGTGGGCGGGCATTATCTTGTAGAAATGTAAGCCCAAGACGGCTTGCCATGAAAGGCAACAAAATGGGCCGTAGAATATAGTGGACGTGCCACTGTGCTGTAAGGATTTTGACGATTTAACATGCCAGTTGGACCGAATTTGACACGATAGCCCTCACATGGACATCCAATAGCTCTATCAATAATGTCAAGACGAGTAACGTCTTGCATAAGGGCCAGAGGTCGACCAACACGTTATTGAGTTGTTCAGTTATTGAAGCTCTTCCTCTTGAATAAATCATCCTGAATCCTCGAAATTCTAATTATTTGTTTGTCTGTACATTAGCATGTCATTACATCTGATGATTTCCGTCCCATTTGGATAATTCATTAGTGGGTCGTCTTTCTTTTTTCTCAGAGTGCATTTTTAAAGAAATTCGAGACTCCTGTTTTCGATCATGGTGCAAGTTTTACTAACTCAGTTACCGATTGTTCCCACACATATTAAACTGTCACGATGACAGCATGTCACATAATGCATAGAATCGAACGTAATGCACCATTGTCATCTTAAGAAAAACATTGATAAATTTTTATTCCGGCTGAGTATTTCCAACTTTATACATTTCATAACGTTTCCATTTTGTCATCATCATAACAAGATAACACAGCAGACATCGATTTTGTCAGTTATAAAATCAACGAAAAATATAATTGGCCAATGGAGCGTTACGTTAAAACAAAAAGAAAAGTTATGACACAACCACTTTAGTATAGGCAAAAACATGTTCATTGTGGTCACAGACGTAAGAAAAGATTAGTGTTTCGCCATCAGCTCTTTAGCCAGTGTCTTTGAGATACAGAATTATGATCACGATGATGAAGATATTGATGATTATGACAGTTGGAAGAGAATATCATTAGTGAACGCTAGAGAAATGATGTTTATGATGATTGCGTTGAATGTTGATGGTGACAGTCGTTTTACAATGGACGGAATGACAATTCTGCTACTGATATTTATTTATTTAACTTTTAATAAGTTTTATACACTCCTGGAAATGGAAAAAAGAACACATTGACACCGGTGTGTCAGACTCACCATACTTGCTCCGGACACTGCGAGAGGGCTGTACAAGCAATGATCACACGCACGGCACAGCGGACACACCAGGAACCGCGGTGTTGGCCGTCGAATGGCGCCAGCTGCGCAGCATTTGTGCACCGCCGCCGTCAGTGTCAGCCAGTTTGCCGTGGCATACGGAGCTCCATCGCAGTCTTTAACACTGGTAGCATGCCGCGACAGCGTGGACGTGAACCGTATGTGCAGTTAACGGACTTTGAGCGAGGGCGTATAGTGGGCATGCGGGAGGCCGGGTGGACGTACCGCCGAATTGCTCAACACGTGGGGCGTGAGGTCTCCACAGTACGTCGATGTTGTCGCCAGTGGTCGGCGGAAGGTGCACGTGCCCGTCGACCTGGGACCGGACCGCAGCGACGCACGGATGCATGCGAAGACCGTAGGATCCTACGCAGTGCCGTAGGGGACCGCACTGCCACTTCCCAGCAAATTAGAGACACTGTTGCTCCTGGGGTATCGGCGAGGACCATTCGCAACCGTCTCCATGAAGCTGGGCTACGGTCCCGCACACCGTTAGGCCGTCTTCCGCTCACGCCCCAACATCGTGCAGCCCGCCTCCAGTGGTGTCGCGACAGGTGTGAATGGAGGGACGAATGGAGACGTGTCGTCTTCAGCGATGAGAGTTGCTTCTGCCTTGGTGCCAATGATGGTCGTATGCGTGTTTGGCACCGTGCAGGTGAGCGCCACAATCAGCACTGCATACGACCGAGGCACACAGGGCCAACACCCGGCATCATGGTGTGGGGAGCGATCTTCTACACTGGCCGTACACCTCTGGTGATCGTCGAGGGGACACTGAATAGTGCACGGTACATCCAAACCGTCATCGAACCCATCGTTCTACCATTCCTAGACCGGCAAGGGAACTTGCTGTTCCAACAGGACAATGCACGTCCGCATGTATCCCGTACCACCCAACGTGCTCTAGAAGGTGTAAGTCAGCTACCCTGGCCAGCAAGATCTCCGGATCTGTCCCCCATTGAGCATGTTTGGGACAGGATGAAGCGTCGTCTCACGCGGTCTGCACGTCCAGCACGAACGCTGGTCCAACTGAGGCACCAGGTGGAAATGGCATGGCAAGCCGTTCCACAGGACTACATCCAGCATCTCTACGATCGTCTCCATGGGAGAATAGCAGCCTGCATTGCTGCGAAAGGTGGATATACACTGTACTAGTGCCGACATTGTGCATGCTCTGTTGCTTGTGTCTATGTGCCTGTGGTTCTGTCAGTGTGATCATGTGATGTATCTGACCCCAGGAATGTGTCAATAAAGTTTCCCCTTCCTGGGACAATGAATTTACGGTGTTCTTATTTCAATTTCCAGGAGTGTATTAATGTCAGTGACCCAAGATTGGAGAGCAGTACCATTCTCACCCAGTAATTATTAAAACAAATAAAGCAGAGAAGTTCCGGTATGGATGGTGGTAAGTGGAGGTACTCTTGTCGTAAGGATAGCTGATCCATGATGATTATTTTGATGATGATCCTTGCCGCAACCGAAAGAGTGGGCAGGGGAGAGGGGAGCTCAAACTTGACATCTTGTCAACGACGAGGTCATTACATACAGAACTTCAGATAGGACAAGAATTGGAAAGATAGTGGGATGTGTTCATTTGAAGCAAACAGTCCTGGTCTATTGACGTTGTTGGAGCTGCTCCTACGAAAGTTCCATATACGTGGACCTCAATAACACTAGGTGCAAACGTTTCACCGAAAGCAAGATGGGGTGAGATCTCGTCGTCACTCTTCTGTCCACTGGCTCGACGAATGTGTAACCTGTACAAAAGTCAAGTTGGTCGAGAGCCGAATACTGAATGAAAGCCAATAATGAGAACCAGAAAGTGTAGGAAGAATTCAGGTCGAAAGTGAATAAGGAGAAAGGAGTAGTTGATAAAGAACGAATGCACTGTACCAGACTGAATCACGCCCGTCTGATTGGTCCCTTTCTTAAGAGCGCCTCAGCCCACGTAACATGCTGCGTACGACCCCGGTGGTGACCGCCCACCGTGTACTGTAACGTCCCGAGGTGCGACCGTTGGTGGAGATATTAAACGGAGCAAGTTACACTTTTGGTGGCAATGCGTCCATCGGTTGCTGACAAAACTCGGGTTCCGTACCCCGTGTCGAGCTCGTTCCCCCGTTTGTTTATGGCGGAGCTCCACTTGCCGGTCGGCGGCAGGAGCGGGCTGACGGCTAGGCCGGCTAGCTAGCTAGCTGTGGTCGTGACGCGTCCCGCCTACTTTGGATGCAGATCGCGGCCCGCGTGTCGCGCGGCTTTCTCCGGCAGTTCACACGGCTGAAGCTGAGCCTGACGGCCGAGGCTGGCTGTGACCCACATCGTGAAGCGCGGGTCACGCGTCGTGCACCGCATTGCGTAGCGCAGCGGGGCAGGCGCTGCGATGCGCCGGACCTGTCCGGACGGCCGCCCGCGCACGCTTGCGAAACGCGGCCTACTGGACGACTCTCAGATCGTTGATCGCTGCCGCCAGGGCTGGCGTCTCTTCCTTTCCCTTCCATTTTGGAGCATATACTGTACTCAAACATTATGAATCACCTCGAAGGGAACGATCTATTGATACGTAATCAGCATGCTTTCAGAAAACATCGTTCTAGTTCAACGCAGATAGCTCTTTATTTGCACGAAGTAATGGCCGCTATCGACAGGGGAACTCAGGTTGATTCAGTATTTCTGGATTTCCGGAAAACTTTTGACACTGTTCTAATCAAGTTGCGTGCCTATGGGGTATCGTCTCAATTGTGCGACTCGATTCGTGATTTCCCAGTTCGTAGTAATAGACGGCAAATCATCGAGTAAAACTGAAGTGATATCAGATGTTCCCCAGGGAAGCGTCCTGGGACCTCGGCTATTCCTGATCTATATAAATGAACTGGATGACAATCTGAGCAGTTCTCTTAGATCGTTCGCAGATGATGCTGTAATTTACCGTCTAGTAAGGTCATCCTAAGACCAGTATCAGTTGCAAAGCGATTTAGAAAAGATTGCTGTATGGTGTGGCAGGTGGCAGTTGACGCTAAAAGGTGAAAAGTGTAAGGTGATCCACATGAGTTCCAAAATAAATCCATTGGAATTCGATAACACGATAAATAGTACAATTCTCAAGGCTGTCAATTCAACTTAGTACCTGGGTGTTAAAATTACGAACTACTTCAGTTGGAAAGACCACATAGATAATATTGTGGGTAAGGCAAACCAAAGGTTGCGTTTCATTGGCAGGGCACTTAGAAGATGCAACAAGTCTACTAAAGAGCCAGCTTACACTACACTCGTTCGTCCTCTGTTAGAATATTGCTGCGCGGTGTGGGATCCCTACCAGGTGGGATTAACGGAGGACATCGAAAGGGTGCACAAAAAAAGAGGGCAGCTCGTTTTGTATTATCACGTAATAGGGGAGAGAGTGTGGCAGATATGATACGCGAGTTGGGATGGAAGTCATTAAAGCAAAGACGTTTTTCGTCGCGGCGAGATCCATTTACGAAATTTCAGTCACCAACTTTCTCTTCCGAATGCGAAAATATTTAGTTGAGCCCAACCTACATAGGTAGGAATGATCATAAAAATAAAATACGAGAAATCAGAGCTCGAACAGAAAGGTTTAGGTGTTCGTTTTTCCGGCGTGCTGTTCGGGAGTGGAATGGTAGAGAGATAGTATGATTGCGGTTCGATGAACCCTCTACCAAGCACTTAAATGTGAATTGCAGAGTAATCATGTAGATGTAGATGTAGATTTACAATGATCGCACACAATATATTTAATTGTTTTAGTATGTCAACATCAGAACTCAGGTATCAACCATCAACAGAAGTTCAATGGAAGTCTCAAAAATGCTCGAGAAAATAGAAAAAAAGAGTTCAAATGTGTGTGAAATCTTATGGGACTTAACTGCTAAGGTCATCTGTCCCTAAGCTTACACACTACTTAACCTAAATTATCCTAAGGACAAACACACACACACACACGCATGCCCGAGGGAGGACTCGAACCTCCGCCTTGACCAGCCGCACAGTGCCTGACTGGAGCCCCCCTAGACCGCTCGGCTAATCCCGCGCGGCCGAGAAAATAGACTGCGAAATTTTTCTCTATAGGCGGTGTGGCTGTCAGGTAGACTGCTCGTCTGCCATTCGTGGTTCGATTCCCAGCCCTCTCAACATTTTAAACAAAGTTGCATGTCACATGAACATTTTCAGCAAGCGCAAAATGCATAAGGATGGCAAACATATTGATTTGTAAGTTATTTTAAATTTAGTCAGTTAAGAACGTCTGAAACTTCCTGGCAGATTAAAATTGTGTGCCAGACCGAGACTCGAACTCGGTACCTTTGCCTTAGTCAGAACACTTGCCCGCGGAAGGCAAAAGTCCCGAGTTCGAGTCTCGGTCCGGCATACAGTTTTAATCTGCCAGGAAGTTTCACATCAGCACACACTCCGTTGCAGAGTGAAAATCTCATTCAGTTAAGAATGGCTATTTGCTATGAAAACTGAATTTTTTTGTGCAACGTATAATTAGAAACAATAAGTTCATTTTTCGTAAAAAAATAGCAATTAGATGTCTCATAGTTAGCATAAACAGTGACGGAAAAAGTCGCAGTGCCAAAAATAGTTAACGTAGAGTAATGAAGTTTCACGTGTATATTTGTCTACGTAAAATTCTTAAGTCATTAGCACTGCAAGATCACAGTTTAATGGAAGAGCGAGATTAGGCATTGAAAATGGGAAATGCTGATATACTAATAAGCGGTGTAACCGCCAGAATATGAACTTCAAGCATTCAAATGTGTTGTACAGGTGCCGGACGTCAAGTTGTGGAATGGATTTCCATGCCTGTTGTAGTTAGTCGGTCAGTACAGGGACGGCTAATGCTGGTTGTGGATGGCGCAGGGATTGTCGTCTGATGATTCCCCATATTTGCTCGATTGGAAACAGGTCTGGTGATCGAGCAGGCCAACGCAACATGTCGACACTCTGTAGAGCATATTGGGTTACAACACTGGTACGTGGGCAAGCATTATCCTGTTGGAAAACACCCCCTGGAATGTTGTTCATGAATGTCAGCACAATAGGACGAATCATCAGATTGATATACAAATTTGGAATCAGGGTGCGTGGAGTAACTACGAGATTGCCCTTCTGCTGTCATACGAAATCGCACCCCAGATCGTAGCTGCAGGTGTATGTCCAGTGTGTCTAATACACAATCAGGTTGGTGTGCAGGTCCTCAATTGACTTCCTTCTAACCAACATACAGATATCATTGGCATCGAGGCAAAACCAGCTTTCATCTGAAAACGTACCAAACCTCCACCTGGCCCTCCAATGAGCTCTCGCTTGACACCACTGAAGTCGCATCTGGCGATGGTTTGGGGTAAGTGGAATACACGTTACAGACTGTCTGGCTCGAACGTGTCCTTAAAGTAACCTGTTTGTAACAGTTATATGTGCCGGAGCCATACGTCGGACATGATGTCTTCCTTCTCGTCAGTCCCACGTGGCCGTCCGGAGGCCGGTCTCCTTGAGACAGTATACTCTCGTGGCCATCGCTGCCAGTAGTCATGTATAGTGGCTACATCCTGCCACGTCTTTCTGCAGTATTGCGGAACGAATACCTACTCCACGACCTCGCCCAAACTCACTCAGCACTTAATGATGTCGCCTTCGTCGACTTAAAAGCATTCTTGGCTAATATCAACACACCCCGTGCAGTATTGAGGGTAACCAACGCTCATGACCGTCACGGCTTTCATTTACAGCAAACCTGATTTGCATCGTCATAGTGCATCACTCTTCTATGACTGAACACATATCGGCTTTTAGATGTAGAAACACGCTTACCAACTTTGGTTTATGCTTCACAACGCCTTCTTGGTGTTGCGGTTCTTTTTATCATCAGTGTATCTGATGAATTTTGTATTTAAATTCCGTACATATTAGTATTGAACTGAAAAAACGAAAAGGGAATGATCTGGACTGGAGTCGAATCAGCGGTTACCAGCCTCGAGAGCTACAGATTTTTTTCCGTTTTTATGCAAACTTCAAGGGATTGCTTGTAGGATTTTCAACTCTGTTTAAAAATTTCCATCTTCCGGGAATCGAATCTAAAACCCCAACGTGCTAGGCGAGGATTGTAGCACGCAGCCACACGACAAGGTAAGTCTACCTTGATTTAGCAGTTTAGAGACAGCAGCGAAACTTCCAAGTCGATTTTCTCGAGAATGTTTTAGAGTTGCTTCGAACTCTTTTGAGGGATTAATATTTCTGAACTTGACATAGCATAAATATAAAGAGAATTATAAAACTTAGATTACCTCGTCGTCCCCTGACGTAGCTATATGCAATGTTCATAGCCCAGTCTGTTACAAAAATGTAAAACTGTGACATTGGGAAAGGTTGGCCGAGCATTACAGAAGATTGTGGAGAGGGCGTGAAGAATCAGTAACAACAATTTCGATTAAATCTTTATTGAGCCAAAAATCACCAAAAAAGTGGATTTTAGTCACATCGTAAGCAGTCACACGGTCAGACACTAAAGGCACGCATTGCGTGACAACGTGTTACCGAAAGCGCAAGTCTTGCGAAATTTTACCAAAATTATAGAAAAGATCTAGAAAACACATTGAGAATGGGGAAAAAACACAAAATACAAAGAAAGAATGTGGGAATCAAGTAAGCCCATGTGGGTCAGAAGACTTATGGAATTACCCATTGGTCATTATGCACGTTAAGATACGCGAAAACCAATTAATCGAAATTCTGCGACAATAATACGCCCATAATGTAGCTATAGTTTTGACTTAAAAATAATAGGAGAGGTCAAACGCCTTTCCCGAAAAATGTTTAAGAATTCTGGAGGTTTCCTTACCCTCAACTTGTATTGCTGTTCGCCGGAATAGCCGCTCTCTGTCTCATGTTCATCACGAAAGTGTGGTCTTAAACAGAGAGTTATACTTGAGTTTCCGAGCAACCGCAAATTGTCATCAGTTTCTACGACAACTGAAGAAAGATGCACTTGTGTCTGGTTCTCAGGTATGAGATATTTAGTGTTCTGAAGGCTGCAAAAGTACTGGAAGTGTGATCGAAGTCAGTTCAATGAATGTCAGTTTCCGTATATACAGGCAACACAGCCAACATTCAAGATTTAAGATTCCGTGTGAAGAGTGAATAGAGGATCCTTGCTTGGTAGGAGGGTAGGAGACGCATACCAGTTTCCCAGTGAACATCGAAATAGTTCTGATTTCCCCTTGTTATTTGTCGCCGTCCTACACATATGCCACCTTTCTTCAAACCAATAGTGAAATGATATGCTCACCCACACCCTCTCCCTTCCCCCCTTCCCCATGCCCTCCCAGTGGATTACTGGGTTTCCTTCATGCCGAGGATATCAACAGTGGTGGCAGATGTCCCAGTTTTTGCGGAATGCCACGACTTTTCGGGGTGTCCATCGTACCATCCATTTCGACGTGCTGCAATTATGGCTTAAGGCACATACTGAAACTGATGGCAGGGATTTCACCATTGATCAGGGTAGTGACCCACCACATTTCCACTATTCTGCACGGGATTACGTCCAGACGTCACCACGTCGCTGAATCGTGGTCTGGAGAGTTACGGTCCTCGTAAGTGGATAAAAAATAGAAGAGACCCACCACAGTTTGATAACGAAATTCGGAGAATGCTGAGGAAGCAGAGACTTTTCAACTCTCGGTTCATAAGGGAACGCACATATGACGACAAGTGAAGGTTAGTAGAGAGTAATTCCACGTTCAAGAAATCGTTCACACAGGAGAATCATTCAAACATACCGTCATTTGACAATTGGACAGATTCAAGTACAGACGACATAATAATAAGCATTCCTGACGTAGAGAAACAACTGAAAGACTTAAAAGCATGTAAATCGCCAGGTTTGAATGGCATCCCATTTCGATTTTACAAAGTGTGCCATACGGTATTGGTCCTTAACCTAATTTACATTTATCGCGAATCTCTCACCCAGCACAAAGCCCCAAGCGACTGGAAAAAGGAGCAGCTGACTATAGTATATAAGAAGGGTAAAAGAACAGACGCGTAAAATTACAAACCAGTATACCTTACTTCTGTTTGCTGCAGAATCTATGAACATATTCTCAGTTAGAATATAATAAACTTTCTTCAGTCTCAGAAGCTTGTGTCCACGAATCAGCATGGTTTTACAAAGCATCGCTCGTGCGAAACTAGCTTGTTCTTTTCTCACATGATATACTGTGAATTACAGGTGAAGGGCAACAGGTAGATTCTATATTTCTAGATTTACGGAAAGCATTTGACACGGTTCGCCTTGCAGGCTGTTAACGAAGGTGCTAGCATATGGAATAAATTCACACATATGTAAATGTCTCGAAGGCTTCTTAAGTAACAGAACCTTGTATGTCGTCCTCGACGGCGAGTGATCATCAGAGACAATGGTATCATCAGGAGTGCCACAGGGAAGGGTGTTACGATCGGTGTCTACAGGGTGGTCCATTGATCGTGACCGTGCCAAATATCTCACGAAATAAGCGTCAAACGAAAAAACTACAATCAACGAAACTTGTCTAGCTTGAAGGGGTAAACCAGATGGCACTATGGTTGGCCAGCTGGATGGCGCTGCCATACGTCAAACGGATATCAACTGCGTTTTTTAAAATAAGAACCCCTATTATTTTCTACATATTCGTGTAGTATGTAAAGAAATATGAATGTTTTAGTTCGACCTCTTTTTTCGCTTTGTGATAGATAACGCTATAATAGTCACAAACATATGGCTCACGATTTTAGACGAACAATTGGTAACAGGTAGGTTTTTCAAAATTAAAATACAGAACGTAGGTACGTTTGGACATTTTATTTCGGTTGTTCCAACGTCATACATGTACCTTTGTGAACTTATCATTTCCGCTAACGCATGCTGTTACAGCCTAATTATCTGTAAATACCACATTAATGCAATAAGTGCTCTAAATGATTTCCGTCAACCTCAATGCATTTGGCAATACGTGTAACGACACTCCTCTCAACAGCGAGTAGTTCGCCTTCCGTAATGTTCGAACATGCATTGACAATGCCTGACGCATGTTGTCAGGCTTTGTCGGTGAATATCCTTCAACTTTCCCCACAGAAAGAAATCCGGGGACGTGAGGTCCTGTGAACGTGCGGCCATGGTATGGTGCTTCGACGACCAATCCACCTGTCATGAAATATGCTATACGATACCGCTATATGCTGCACATCCATCATGCTGGAAGTACATTGGCATTCTGTCATGCAGTGAAACATCTTGTAGTAAGTAACATCTGTAGCACATAACGTTGGAAATCAGCATACATTGCACCATTTAGATTGCCATCGATAAAATGGGGGCCAATTATCCTTCCTCCCATAATGCCGTACCATACATTAACCCGTCAAGGTGGCTGATGCTCCACTTGTCGCAGCCATCGTGGATTTTCCGTTGCCCAATATTATGTCTGGTTTACGTTACCGCTGTTGGTGAATGACGCTTCGTCGCTAAATAGAACGAGTGCCAAAAATCTGTCATCGTTCCGTAATTTCTCTTGTGACAAGTGGGAGAACTGTACACGACCTTAAAAATCGTCGCCGTGCAATTCTTGGTGCATAGAAATATGGTACGGGTGCAATCGATGTTGATGTAGCATTGTCAACGCCTACGTTTTTGTTATTCCCGATTCTCGCGCAATTTGTCTGCTGATGATGCGCGGACAAGCCGCGATAGCAGCTAAAACACCTACTTGGGCATCATCAACTGCAGGTCGTGGTTGACGTTTTGCATTAGGCTGAACGCTTCCTGTTTCCTTAAATAACCTAGCTATCCGGCGAACGGCCCGGACACTTGGATGATGTCGTCCACTATACCGAGCAGCATACATAGCACAAGCCCGTTGGGCATTTTGATAACAATAGCCATACATCAACAAGATATCGAACTTTTCCGCAATTGGTAAACGGTCCAATTTAACACTGGTAATGTAGCACGAAGCAAATACCGTCCGCACTGGCGGAATGTTACGTGATACCACGTACTTTTACGTTTGTGACTATTACAGCGCCATCTATCACAGAGAGAAAAAAAAGTGGTCCCATATTTTTAACGTACTACACAAATATGTAATAAAAAATGGGGGTTCCTATTTAAAAACGCAGTTGATATCCGTTTGACCTATGGCAGCACCATGTAGCTGGCTAACCATAGAGCCATCTGGTTTTTCCCTTTAAGCTAGACAAGTTCCGTTCTTTTTAGTTTTCTCGTTTGACCCTTATTTCGTGATATATTTGGCCCGGTCACGATCAATGGACCACCCTGCATATACAGAAACGATTTGGCCAGCAGGGTGGGCAGCATTCTGCGGTTGTTTGCTGATGACGCCGTAGTGTCCGGTAAGGTGTCGAAGTTGAGTGACTGTAGGAGGATACAAAACGACTTAGACAAAGTTTCCAATTGGTGTGGTAAATGGCAGCTAGCTTAAGTATGAAATAATGTAAGTTAATCCGAATGACTAGGAAAAACAAATCTGTAATGTTTGGATACAGTATTTCTAGTGTCCTTAAAGGAAACCACATATACGAATCCGGTGCGACCTATTCTTGAGTACTACTCGTGTGTTTGGCATCCGTACCAGATCGGGTTAAAGGAAGACATCGAAGCAACTGAGAGACAGGATGTCAGATTTGTTACTAGTTAGTGTTACGGAGATGCTTCGGGAACTCAAATGGGAATTCCTGAAGAGAGTGTGACATTCTTATTGATAAGCACGGTTGAGAAAATTTAGAGAACCGGCAATTGAAGCTGACTGCCAAACGATTCTGCTGCAGCCAACATACATGCACGTAAGAACCACGAAGATAAGATATGTGAAATAAGGGCTCATACGGAGACATATAGACAGTCGTTTCTCCCTCGCTCTTTTCGAAACAGAAAGGAATTGACTAGTAGTGGTACATGATCCCCTACGCCTCGCACCATGCCGTGGCTTGCGAAATATCATTGTGGATGTAGATGTAGATGTAGACCATGTTGCTGCCGACGACCTGGCGCTATTGGAATGTCCACCACGGTCGACGGTCTTGACGTGGCTTTACATCGAGGATAGCGTATATGTTCCGCCTCTGCCACAGAACCTGGAACACTCGCGACACCTCATTGCAGGAGCTTTCCTGCTGACCTGTTGTGTGAGGTGATGTGGGCAGAACTGGACTACAAAGTAGATGAACGACGAGGGGTGGACATTTATCAGGTATATAAACATTGTAAGAAGTCTTGAGTTTCTCTTTTGCTTACTGTATCATTTGTTACGTTGTACATGGCCAATTATCTGCGCCGGTGTTTTGAAATATTCCGTGGATCTTATATGTACTCTTTATAGCATACGGTACGTCAGGAATCTGCGATCAGACGATAAACTAAAGCGGCATGATCTGTGCCTCCCGAAAGCACTCAGATGCGTAGAGTCCATTGTTGTACTATTACTCTCACGCCGTTTTTTTGTAACAGTGTGCCACCTTCCGCCCCCCCCCCTTCTTATCCCGGGCCACGACTACTCATAGCGTCAGTTACTTCCGTATTCCCTTTCGATGGCGCCTACCGCTCTCGCGACCCACCAAATGCTTCATGTCGTGCTTGAGTTTGCTATGAGAAACTGAGAAGCAAGTGATGGTTAGGTGTGTGCACAACGCCCGTCGCAGTACTCAGTGTTTTCAGTGAGTTGAAAAATGGTTCAGATGTGTCTGAGTACTATGGGACTTAACATCTGAGGTCATCAGTCCCCTAGCCTTAGAACTTCTTAAACCTAACTAACCTATGGACATCACACACATCCATCCCCGAGGCAGGATTTGAACCTGCGACCGTGGCGGTCGCGCGGTTTCAGACTGAAGCACCTAGAGCCGCTCGGTAACACTGGCCGACTCTGTGAGTTGAAACACGACTGATGAGTAATTTATAGAACATGTATATGTTTTGAAACACAGTAACTACTCACAATAAGAATGCAACTACTTCTTATCTAACCAGCCTAAATACCGACCCGTCTTATTTTTTAAAGTTTCATCATAATTTTAAGAAATACAAGGGGTGCCATTCTCTATGGTACATGTATTTCTTTATTCTTGACCTACGAAGCAAGCATTTTTTTGTATTAAGGTTGTTTGTAGACGAGATTATGAGTTTTAGATGACAGTAAGACTAATGAAAGTACTTTCTTTGCAAAATATTACAGCCTTTGCTTATACTACACTTGGGTAGAGACACACGTAATAATAACTTTCCTTGTTCAAATTAGAACGATAAACGGCGTAGATCTCACCAATCTTTAGTTTTCGTCAGGTTATTATGCATTATCCCTCTTAGCGACCAGAGGCTGCCGATTTCATGATTTCCTGATCGTACCGGCGTCAGAATACCCAACTGACGTCCCGGCTACAGTCCTTCAAAAACCAGTTTCCTTGCCGCTGTTGCACACATAGCAATTTCTTACCGATTGTAGTGCTTGTTGTGTGCTTGTGTCGGTGAAATTGGTCGCAAAACGGCTGAGGTTGGTTGACGACGAAACATCCTGTAGGAGGATAGCTTGGCTACTATTAATTACTTATGTTAAAAACGATTGCTAATGTTTGTATACTTGTTGACTTGCGCTAAAACGAGTCTGTAGTATACTGTTACCATACAAACTTAGCACCTTTGATGAAAAGAACAGTACTCATTAGTAAAGATATGCCATTGTACTTACTTTATTCACAACATGAAAAATATTAGAAAATCGTTCATATAAAAGTCACGTTTCAAATCATTTGGTTTTACACGAGTTTTCAATCACTGAAGTAGTACAAGACTTACTGCAACCGGGTTCTCGACTGCTAAGCTGTGAAAGCCTGTCAAAGACATTGAATTGCTTACTTTTGGTGGCGCTGCATCTTCACGTTTCCTTCGGCTGGCTTGAGGACGTTGAGTGTGATGAGCAGATTCTACTTCCCGTTTGGTCATATTTCTGCTCTAACCTATCATAACTACGGTGGAGTCGTAGCTACGGTGCAATACCTTGGAGTAATATTTTGCTTGCTGCGCTTTCAGAGCTACACATATACAGGTACTTTCGATCTTGTCCATACTTATTACCTGTTATCCGAAGAGAGAGATATTGTTCCATATTCACGAAACAATATCGGTGCTTCAGTTGTCCGTATGTGAGATTAGTGCGTAATTCGTTACTTTCACATGGTTTTGCTATGGCTCGAGTTGTAGGCCATTTCCACGTGCTCTTATAGTTTTACGTGAGACAGTCTTGGTATGAGAACAAGTTATTACGAACATTTTGCCTTCAGCGGAATTGCTATTTATAGAAAAAGACTTGCCATCCGCAAAAATATTGTGAATTCTTAGTGCTCATATTACAGCTAGTAAGATAAATCATTGTTGACGAGACTTCACCTTATGCTGTCCCAGACTACGTTCCACGTGACAGTTGGAGTCCATATTATTTTTATGAATAGGCGTTTGGGTTACAAGATGTGGTTTCACACCCTCGTTGCACGTAATCTGGCCGTAAGATAGGTCAACATCACATTTGAAGATCATGTGAGGAAGTTCAGTGTTGGAATTGTAATCTTGTAGTTATTCAAATATTCGTTCGAGCACCCCTTTTTATTCTCCTTTGCTACACACTGAAAGTATTTGCTACTTCTGCCATTACAAAGACAACTCGGAAGTAGTCCTAGGCGCCTGCAGGCAGCCATGTAGAATTGGAAAAGTGTCAAGGGTTTGCCTGCCTGCAGGCGCCTGGGACTGTCACGCAGGTTGTCTCTGCAAAGGCACATTTTAAAAAAAATGTTTCAAATGGCTCTGAGCACTATGGGGCATAACTTCTGAGGTCATCAGTCCCCTAGAACTTAGAACTACTTAAACCAAACTAACCTAAGGACATCACATACATCCATGCCCGATGCATTATTCGGACCTGTGACCGTAGAGGTCGCGCGGTTCCAGACTGTAGCGCCTAGAATCGCTCGGTCATATCGGCCGGCGCTCATTTTTAAAACTATTTAATTGTGTTGTGCAGTGTACATGTAAAAGAGCAACAGAAAAGAAGGCGCCCTCAGTCTCAGAGGAAATACTGTACAGAAACTACTCGATACTGTCAGAAGCAACAGACTCAGGAATAACACTGAGTTAATACACTCACAGTAACGGCGGAGCAACACATGAGTAAATCTCTCTGCGTGTTTCGTACCCTCAGAAGTCTGCAGCACTTAGAACAAGTTTATTAACAGTACGATACCGACCAACGAAAAACTGACAGGTATACGCCTCTCTCGATCGGTCGCAACCGTTTATCAAACTATAATACAAACTCTCAGTCTGATTAACAGAAACGTGCTGAACTATTTCGTCACAACGAGAATCATAGCAGCAGATTTTCAGCCATTCCCTGTGTGCAAGAAATCACCAATAACATGGAGAATCGTCCACCCAGGGGATTCCATCTTCCACTTGCAGCACACGGAGGAATTACAAATTCTGATTTCCGTATGTAATAACATAATAAACAAGAAAAACACCAAAGGATAAAGAAATATCTATGAACTTCCCAACCACAGCATTAGACACAGACTTTAAAAAAAACTGTGACGACTGTCAGCACTCACAGCAGATAACAAGACGTTTTCAGCTACATCAGGAACGACAGGCTCCTTTCAGTATCAATGTGCAGCAACACAGCGTCTCAAGACAGGGAAAGTAAGCTACAGCAGCCGGACGAACGGTGTCACCTTACCGGGAACAGCCAGCCACAACAAACCTCAAACTGCGAATACCACTAATAGATAAGGTTCGTGAATATGAAAACTGAAGGCTTCCCGCGAATTAAATCGAAAATTTTAATTAGGGATTTTTTATGTTCATTCCTATCACCTTTCTCATGAATTATTATATGCTGTTACTGTGGCAAGTGTCATAACGTTTCCATGCCAAAATAGTAAAATTCTGGCAATGTAAAGATCGTCAGTGTTCAATAAAAGATACTGGAAAAAGAACTGACTGCTACCAAATTTAGTAGGTTGCCTTTGAATGGTATCGACGTCGTCCTGTAATTGGACTTAGCTGGGACCTTAGCCCACTCGAGGAGTACCCAACAACCAGTCGCACAAGCGTTCTCTACATTGTCTCAAAACTCTCCCAAAAAACTTTATGTGGACATTCCTTTCGCCTAAACATGACCTAACGTGCTGCTTACATTTCACTCAGTTTCTCAATGGTACGCCTAGATAAGCAATGGTTACGCAGCATAACATAAATCTTGTATTCAAACTTTATAGGAGCGGTACTCCTGTCCAACGAAATTACTTGTATTAACCAACATTTAGAGGAAGATACTTCTCTTTCCACTTGACCGTGAATCCTCCTCAATGAAAACAGTTTTCCTTACACAACCGCGGCATCAGCAGTCATTCTGTCCGACATGTCGGTTACGTACGTGGAGAGCAGGAGCGCTCGTATAACACTCACTGGGTCACTCCAGATCTTTATCTCTCGTGAACACTTGATGCCCAGCCCAACGTACTGGGTTCTATTATTTAAAATGCCTTTGACCCTGTTGCATGCCGGCCGCTGTAGCCGAGCGGTTCTAGGCGCTTCAGTCCGTAACCGTAGGACTGCTAAGGTCTGAGGTTCGAATCATGCCTCGGGCATGGATGTGTGTGATGTCCTTACGTTAGTTAGGTTTAAGTAGCCCTAAGTTCTAGGGGACTGATAACCTCAGATGTTATGTCCCAAAGTGCTCAGAACCATGTGAACCCTGGCACATATTGATATGGGTTGTAGTTATTATGCAGACCACGTGACGTCTTGCGTTGCAGCTTGTAGCTTCATTTCCGATAAAGGCGGTCAGGGGTGGCAAATGTTGTTAGTAAATCTTGAGAGTTTCCGCTTTCTCGTTGGACTAGATGGGCAGCTAGTCGCCTTTTGGCAACTCTTCCTCTCCGAAAGCAAGACCTCACCGCTGGTTTAATGAGTCAAAACACGACAGAAACTCTCTCTAGAAGAAAGTCGGTTGGAGCGACCGGTAACGGCCGGTACTGAAGAAAGCGGCTTCAGAGCCCGGCCAGTGATTGATGAGGATCCTTGCTCTACCTATCAAAACTGCAATATACAATATATGATCAAAAGTACCCGGACACCCCCAAATGCAGACGACTTTCGTATTAGGTGCATTGTGCTACCACTTACTGCCAGGTACTCCATATCAGCGACCTCATTAGTCGTAGACATCGAGACAGAGCAGAATGGGGCACTCCGCCGAATTCACGGACTTCGAACGTGGTCAGGTGATTGGGTGTCACTCGTGCCATACGTCTGCAAGCGAGGTTCTCACACTCCTAAACATCCCTAGGTCCCCTATCGCCGATAAGGTAGTAAAGTGAAAATGTGAAGAGACACGTACAGCACAAAACTATACAGACCGACCTCGTCTGTTGACTGACAGAGACCGCCGACAGTTGAAGAGGGTCGTAATGTGTAATAGGCAGACATGAATCCAGACCACCACACAGGAATTCCAAATTGCATCAGGATTCACTGCAAGTACTGTGACAGATAGGCGGGAGGTGAGAAACTTGGATTTTGAGTTCGTGCGGCTGCTCATTAGCCATACGTCACGCCGGTAAATGCCAACGACACCTCCCTTGGTGTAAGGAGTGTAAACAATGGACGATTGAAGAGTGTAGAGTGACTAATCACGGTACACAATGTGGCGATCCGATGGCACGATGTGGGTAAGGCGAATGCGCGGTAAACGTCATCTGGCAGCGTGTGGAGTGCCAACAGTAAAATTCCGAGGCGGTGGTGTTATGGTGTGGTCGTGTTTCTTATGGAATGGCTTGCACCCCTTGTTTTGCGTGGCACTATCACAGCACGTGTCTAAATTGATGTTTTAAGCATTTTCTTGCTTCCCACTGCTGAGGAGCAATTCGGGGATGGCCATTGCATCTTCCAGCATGATAGAGCACCTGTTCATAATGTACGGCCTGTGGTGGCGTTGTTACACGACAATAACAACCATGTAATGTACTGGCCTGCACCGAGTCCTGACCTGAATCCTATAGAACACCTTTCGGATGTTTTGGAACGCCGACTTCGCGCCAGGCCTCGCTGACCGACATCGATACCTCTCCTCAGTGCAGCACTCCGTAAAGAATGGGTTGCCATTCCGCAAGAAACCTTCGAGCTGAACGTATGCCTGCGAGAGTGGAAGCTGTCATAATGGCTAAGGGTGGGTCAATGCCATGTTTAATTCCAGCACTTACGATGAAGGGCACCACGAACGTGTGAGTCATTTTCAGACAGTTATCGGGATATCTTTGATCAAGTAGTGTATTTGTGGTATCTGATCGGTAGTGGTCCCCAAGATACAGAGAGGATATCTTGGGGTGTAAAAGTTTTCGTTTATTGGTATCGGAACTAACATTTGAACAAAAATGCTATCATTTACCGTCTAGTTATGTTATTATAAGGTCAAACTTAATTGCAGAATGAATTAGACACGATGTCTGTACTGTGCGGGAAGTAGGAACTGACACTTACACATGATTAATAAAGGAAACCCTTTAAATTTCGGTTACAAGATAGATCACACAAATCCAAAGGTTGTCAGTTCAACTAAATACCTGGAAATTACAATCATGAACAACTTAAACTGGAAGTCAAACCAAATAAGGCGTTTCGTTGGCGAACACATAAAAGATTCAACAGATCTATTAAACAGGTTGCCTACACTACATTTGTCTGTCTTCTGCTAGAGTGCTGCTGCAGTGTATGGGACCCTACCAGATACAGCCGAAATTTTTGCGAAGAACCAAACGTTGTTCCGAAAGAATATGTAAAACACCGTTGGTGATGTCGTGTTTGTTGCTCTAAAAAGTAGTTTATCTTGTAACGACATTGAAGCAGATAGTTTCTGTGAGTTAGTATGAACAGAGGTCAATCTTGCCAGCCGGAATAATATAATACTTTGATCCTCTTACCGACTCCCAACTCAGATCATACAGTTACTGAAAGGTTCAAAGAAAATGTGATTTTAATTTTATACACGTACCCGACTCAAACAGCTACAGCTGGAAGTGACTTTATTTATCCTCAATACGTTGGCGAAAATACATGTTTAAACCATGAGATACACGTAAAACGTTATGGGAAATTGTGCTAAATGCATTCTCCGAAAGTTATTTTGAGCACTTACATCATCAGCCCGCGCAAATAGTAAACGGTTGTGAAAACACAGCCGGCCGGTGTGGCCAAGCGGTTCTCGGCGCTTCAGTCTGGAACCGAGCGACCGCTACGGTCGCAGGTTCGAATCCTGCCTCGGGAATGTTTGTGTGTGATGTCCTGAGGTTACTTAGGTTTAAGTAGTTCCAAGTTCTAGGGGACTGATGACCTCAGATGTTAAATCCCATAGTGCTCAGAGCCATTTGAACCATTTTTGAAAACACAATTGACCTCTTAGCAACAAATAACCCTGAGCTAATGACGACGATCAAAACGGATATAGGGATAAGTGAACACAGGGTTGTGGTAGTAAGACTGAATACTGTAACCTCCAAATACTCCAAGAATAAACGAAAAATATACCTATTCAACAAAGCAGGCAAAAGTTCACTTGACAATTTCCACTCCTTCCAAATTAAGAGTATAAGTATAGACCAGACGTGGCTTGAATTCAAAGAAATTTAGAGATTTATAAATTAACAAAAGGCGGACCTGATCCCCTTTGGTACCGGTACACAAAACGGATCAGAATACTGATGCAGAAACAGGTAAAAAGCATGACAAATCCAAACGAACGCGATGTCTCCAAGATTGGCGACCTTTTACGAAAGCTCGAAATTTATAGAGGGCATAAATGTGGGATCCTTATAATGGTTTCCATAACGAAACTTTGTCTCGAAATCTGGCAGAAAATTCAAAGGGATTCTGGACGTATGTAAAGTATGCTAACGGCAAGACAGTCAATGGAGACACTATCAAAGACAGTGCTGCCAAAGCAGAGTTACTAAAAACAGCGTTCCGAAATGCCTTCACAAAAGAAGACGGAGGAAATATTCCACAATTCGAATCAAGAAAAACTGCCTACACCAGTAATATATAAGTAGATATCCTCGGAGTAGTGAAGCAACTTAAATCACTTAATAAGAGTAAGTGTTCTGGTCTAGACTGTATAGCAATTACGTTGCTTTCCGATTACGTTGATACAATAGCTCCATACTTAATAACCATACACAACCGCTCGCTCAATGAAAGATCGGCGCAGGTCATCCAGAAAAGGTAGTTGGAGTAATCCACTAAATTACAGGCCCATATCATTAACGTCGATATTAAGTAGGATTTCGAAACATATACAGCATTGCGTTCGGACATTACGAATTAACACGAAGAGAATGGTCTATTGACACACAGTCAACATGGATTTAGAAAAACCTCGTTCTTGTGAAACAACTAGCTCTTAATACACACGGAGTGTTGACTGTTAGTGACAAGGAATTTCAAATTGATTTCGTATTTCTAGATTTTCAAAAGGTTTTTGACACTGCACCACCAAGTGGCTTGCAGTGAAATTGCGTGATTATGGAATATCGTATCAGTTGTGTAACTGGATTCGTGATTTGCTGTCAAAGAGTTCACAGTTAGTAGTAATTGACAGAAAGACGTCGGGTACATCAGAAGTGATTTCTAGCGTTTCCCAAGGGAGTGTTACAGACCCTCTGCTGTTCCTAATATGAATAGTCAATTTAGAGACAATCTGAGCAGCCGTCTTATGTTGTTTGCATTTGATGCTGTCGTTTACCGTCTAGTAAACTCATGAGTAGATCAAAACAAATTGCAAATCCAGTTAGAACTGATAACTAAAATGTCCTAAAATTGGCAATTGGCCCTAAATAATCATTCGCAAGAGTGCTAAAAGAAATCCGCTAAACTTCGGTTACACATTCAATCAGTAAATCTACGGGCCATAAATTCAACTAAATATCTAGGAATTACAGCTACATACAATTTAAATTGGAAAGAACACGTAGAAAATGATGTGGGGAAGGCAAACCAACACAGAGTTTTAATTGCAGAACACTTATAAAATGAAACCGATGTACTAAAGACATTGCCTACATTACGCTTGTCCGTCCTCTTTTGGAGTACTGTTATGCGGTCTGGGACCCTTACCAGATATGTTGAACGGCGGATATAGATAAAGTTCAAGGAAGGGCAGCAGGTTTTGTGTTATCGCTAAATATGGGACAAATTTTCACTGATATGATACAGGATTTGTGATGGACACCATTAAAACAAAACGTTTCGCGTTGCGGCGGCATCTACTCACGAAATTTAAATCACCAACTTTCTCCTACGAACGCGGAAATATTTTGCTGACGCCAACCTACGTAATGAGAAACTATCATTATAATAAAATAACGGAAATCAAAGGTCGCAAGAAAAGATATAGGTATTCGTTTATTCCGTGTCCTGTTCGAGATTCAATAGAGAATTATTGAGAAGGTGAACCTTCTGCCAGGCATTTAAGCGTGATTTGCACAGTGTCCATGTACATGTAGATACTGATTAGAGGTGGACAGAGGACATTGAAAAAGTCCAAAGGAGGGCAGCTTGTTTGACATCATTGTGATGTATGGGAAAGAGTGTCGCGGATATGATAATTGAGCTGTCGTGGTAATCATTAAAACATTTTTCACAAAATTTAAATCAGAACGTTCTCCTCTGAATGGCTAAATATTTTTCTGTCGCCAGCTACATAGAGACAAATGATAATCGTATTAAAAATAGGTAGATCAGAACTCGTACAGAGAGATTTACCTGCTCATTTTCCCCACGCGCTGTTAGAGAGTGGAATGGTAGAGAAATAGTCTGAAGATATTTCGACGAACCCTCTGTCAGACACATAAGGGTGAACTGCACAGCAGTCATGTAGATGTATAAAAACATCATAGCGCTAAATTTTGTCAGAAAAGTTGGAAGAATTTGCTCCATGGGAGTCTGAAACTATATATACCATCATAATTTAATTATCAGTAAGAGTGTAGCTCGGTGGCAATGTGGTTAAAATTCAGACTGGAATTATAATTTTTAGAGGTCCTATGGTTTTTCCTGTCATTTATAGGTCATTACACGACTGGTAGTGACTTGTAACGTGATGTTTCGGAGTTCGTGTTAAACTGGTTGGATAACGCAATTCAGAAGTCGGAGGAAAACTAAGGGCATACCAATCCGGCAGCACCATCACTGATAAGGCACTATGGTATTCAAACCAACATTCAACTTGATGGCAGCCTTACCTTAATTAATAAAGAGCAACGATTCCGTCAGTTCGACGGTGGAATGAAATAGCAAACAAGTGTCCAGGTCTTCCTAGAACACGCGCAGCAGAAGTGAAAGGAAATAAAAGTGAGGGGGGAAAAGCAAGGTATGTATGTTTCGGCCTGGTGGTGTACTTGTCGATCGCGGCAACGAATTCTGGTCGTACCAAGGAAATTTTCAGTTTGCCTTTAATCTCATCGTCATTTTTCAGCGATATGAGGAATAATCCAAAACGATACGTGGTTCGGATCCCACCTTAAACTGTAGAGACCTTTTCCGATGTTGGATAGTTAGGGTACGTTTGGGGTAAGCAAGTCGACGATATGTCGTCCAATTGAAAGAGTTGCATTCGGACGCTGATGCATCAAGTCTAAGAATATCCGATGGCACGATGACGACAGACTGGGAAACATCAGTGCAGTACTTACTCAGAATTATGTTGCCGGACGATACAACGATGGAATACAGAACTCCGGTAGCATATTCTCTCTGAATTACTATAGTAGCATGTGAAGAACAGTGTTTGCCCAGCAGGAAGTGAGCCTGGCAATAATGAAGTTAAAGATGAAATAAAGCACCAGGACCTAATGGAATACTGGCAGAAGTGTTAAATCAGCTAATAACCAAATTGTGCCATGTATCACAGTGTTATTAAACAATTGTTTTTTTGCAGGGGCGCAGGTGCCCAGAATCTGGAAAATCTCGAATATCATTATACTAAAAAAGAGTGAGACAAAGACTCAAGAGAACAAAAATCTTACAGGCCGACTTGCTTGGTAAATGCTCTAGCCACAGTACAGGAAAAGCTTCTGTGCCGCCGGCTGAGAGACCACAGATAGTTAGCAGGCATGAGCCCTCTGCAGTACGGTTTCAGGAAAGGGAAATCCACGGAGGATGTGATAAATCACGCAATAAATATTGTAAACACCTCATACGACAAGTATGCTATAGGCATAATGATCGACTTTGCTGGGGCGTTTCATAATTTGTGGTGGCCTGCCCTGTTCAAATGACTGAAACAGGCGAACCGTCGAAGGTGTCTGTATAACAGCAGTAAGAAAGAGAGGTCCTCAATAGTGTCTCAAAAAGCCCGAATTTGACAGGGTAAAGCAGATACTGGGCACAAGGGCAGTATCGAATAAGAAAATTTAAGCATGCACTGACAGGCATGTGAAATTAGAATGTCCTGGAAATAAAACTGAGAAAGATATCACGAACGTATGCCCACAGGGCACTATTTGTGGTCCAGAGTTCTTGAAATTTGACATAGAACCACTACTGAACCAGCTTCAGGGAATAACAAACACTTGAGGTTGCATCGCCTTCGCAGAGGATCTTATAATTATGGTGTCTGCTAACATAAGGGCTAAATTAGAGGAAAACAATAGGTTAGTTCTTGAAAGACTAAGCAGCTGATGCGCAGAAAGCAGACTAACAATAGCAGCACACAAAACTTTCTATATGTTACCGAAAGGAACATCATCAAGAACGAGAAATCCCACAGTCAGAAAAAATGACCAGCCTGTGGAACGAAAAGAAGTATATAGATGCGATGGTATAAACATCGACGAAGAGCAAAACTTTCTTTCACGTGTAAAAACCTCCGGCCAGAGATGCATTAAAATCCTAAATAAAATAGCAACAATTGGCCAAAGAAGTTTTCAGCTGCCACTAAGTGCAATAAGAAATTACCACAACGCATCGTACTCGCTACTGTGGGCTACGGGTCGAGAGTTTGGATTCCTAGAGCCACAAGAGTAAGGGCAGCACATGCTCTACGGCGAGCATAGAGGAGTGTACTCCTGCATCTGACAGGTGCGTCTAGAACAGCACCGACCGAAGCGCTGTTGGAGATACTACGCTTGCTACTTCCATTACTAGCAGTAAGAAAGAGAGGTGCACAGTTTTGGCTCAAAAAGCGCGAATCCGATAAGGTAAAGGAGATACTGGACACAAGAGCCATATGAAATAAGGAAATAGAAGCACGCATTGATGAGGAATGTAACAAATCTGGGATAGGGCAGAGAAAGGAAGGAGAACCTACGACTTCCTTCGTAACATAAAAGAGAGAACAAAAATGACATACTTCCTTCCGACAAAGGGAGATATGAATGTGGAGCAGACGCTACCCTGGATCACATCGTCTGGAAGTGTGCCATTCGAGAAGATGTTACATACCAGGACAGGAACCCATATGGAAATGAAACAATCTATAACATAATAAGAAATGAAGACCTGTGGCATAACCGGAACTTGGAACGAGCTGAACCTGCTTACAGATAAGACATCAGTTTATGAACCGTAAGCCTACATGGCTGAGAACAACCAAGAAGAGGCCTTACATCATGATAAAGAGACGCGCCAAGGCAGAACATTCTTCTACGACAACCTCCTGGAAGCAGTGAGGAGACGAGCCTCAGGGAGGACAAGGAAGGATTTCCTCAGACCCTGACACCTATCTCCCAATCTCTGCCCCTTCTGTGGCACTGCAGCACAGCCCCTGTGATCCCTGAGTGTCAACTCACCGCACTGGGGGCTAAACGTCAATACAATGGAGAGATTCACTTTGGTTCTAATACCACGAACAGTAATGCAGTGTAGTGTTGTGTAGTGCCGTGCTGTGTAGTATAGTGTTGTAGCAGCGTAGTCCAGAATTATGAATCACAAAATTTGTGGTCTACGAATGCTGCATGGCGTAACAGACCAGCTGCGTCGGCCTTCCGGATTCCGGATGAAGATATATCTGTGCGCCAGATGCCTGAATGGTAGTATGCATACTTCTTTAGTTATTATTATTATTTTATTTTAATGTCGTCATCCTACGTAGATCTTTTCCTCTAAATAGGAAAATGCTTAGTTTTTATTAACAGATTTGAAATTATGTAAAAATACTATGTGCTTTATTCATGCCAATTCATTTGCAACATTCGTCCTGTTCTTTTATGTAGACAAAAGATTAAAACAAAATAGCAAATAAATAAATAAAGTAAAAAAAAATTATGCACACGACATTATTTTTACTGCGGTGAGTAGTTTCTTTGCTGCGAGTAGTAACGGCGCTACCATAGCTTTGGATCAAATCAAGATAGTAACTGCAAGTTGTGGTTCCGTCTTTAGCTTTTCCAGATCTTCCATTGTACCAATCTATATCAAGTCTGTGCGGAATCGCGATACTCACCATTACCACTAAAACGAAATACCTGAGAAATCCTGGGTGCTGTTACTTCCTCGTTTAGTCTTCTACGCCGTTCTCCCGTTGATTTCTTCTTCCACTAAAGTCGAAAAAACTATCTGCGGACAACGATTGGATCCTCCAGAAGGAACGAATCATGTGTACCTGTAGGATCTCTCAAAGCAGGCTTATCACAAATTGTTCATAAATATGGGTGGAACGGATGCTGGGATAGAGTCTGGAAAAGATTTAAGGGCATGAGTTTCAAACGATCATAAGTAAGATTGAAGTCTCCAACATTCAGACCAGCTGCCAACTGCCAACGTAAATCTCAGTTGCAATTGGCCATCCTCAGTGGATATAATGCACATTGTTACGTTAAGTGTTTAACTACCATGTACCGTTAAGGGAGGGCACCGTCAACTTCAATGATTCTGCAGTCGCGTAGTAACTTACTGCGTTGTGTAATGGGTTTCGACGTCACTTCGACATCAATGAAATTTTAGTTCCCTTATATTCAAACGTGATAGTTTATGAAATGGAGAGTCAGTTTGGTTGGTTGAGTAGTTTTGATCATTTGTTAATCAAGGTGCCGTCTTGTGTGCAGTTATTTCATATGAGCAACCAGCAGAAATGTGCTGACATAAACTTCTTTGCTTTAGGCTTGTTTTTTTTCACAAATGGAAATTCATTCATAACGATTCTGCTCTTCAGTTTTCAAAAGAGAAGAAAAAATGCGTTGAAATCAAACGTGGGCGTGTAGTGTTTGATGATGATCCATATGAGGATGTCCCGAAATAGATATAACATATGGTGACATCGAAAAAGTATACAATATGCCACCAGATGATCGGGGGCTAAAGGTGAATGAAATAGCTAACGCCGTTGTTTTGTGTAAAACAAATCTGAGAAAAATCCAATATGCTACGTTACAACCGTTATGAAAAGAATCCATACCATTTGTGTGCCGATTTATCATTGTCGATAAGAGATGGACCCACTATATCAAAGACAGGAACAAAACAGCACTTAGTGGGCGAAAACGAGTGGCAAAAGCGTACAAAAATAATTTGCCAAGTCCACACAAGAATTCTGAACCAACGACTAAAAAACATACGCAAAACTGGCCTGAATATCATGAGGGAAATAATGTTTCTTCACTGATACACGCCTACTCATCGGCCATGTATCCTACTCTTACGATATAATCATTAACACTTGTTAGCAGAGGTATCAAAGACCGATGTTATTGTGACACACACTTGAATTCGACAAATGCCAACTTCTTTTCCTGTATTTATCATTTTTTGGTTTTGATTTTAGTAATAATTCATGCCAGGGACTCTACATTTCCTTTTCTTTTCATTCTTCCAGATGAACTTCATTTAACAAAAGGATAAAGTTTTTAATCGTATGATCAATGGAAACGAGCTCTAAGTGTGCACAATTATAGGTTCATTAAAGTGAGTTGGAAAATAGTACGAGTGTGCTCAAATACAGTATTGGTCCGCTGATTGACGCAGTCACATCGGTTAAATACCTGGGCGTAACGTTGCAAAGCGATATGAGATGGAACGATCAGTGAAGGGTGGTTCTAGGCAGCACGACATCGGTAAACTGGGAAAGTTCTAGCAAAGTGTAGCTCATTTGTAAAGGAGGCTGCTTACATAATACTTGTGTGCCTGGTTCTTCAAAACTTCTGGGTGTCTTCGATCCCCACCAGGCGGATTAAAACAAGACATCAAGGTGTGTGTGTGTGTGTGTGTTTGAGGTTTACGGGAGCTAAATGGCGTGGTCATCAGCGCCCAAGCACATAAAAACAGGAACACATGCAGTGAATGGAATAAGACGAACAGCGATCAAGGAGAATGGCTAAAAGACGCAGACCCGACGCAGTTCCAAATCCCCACATACTGAGCCAAAACAAGAGGAGAAGGAACACACTAAAAAGGAAAGGAAACACAAGGAAAAGAGAACAGAAACCGAAGGGAAACAAGGAGGTAATCGTGACTGGCGGACCTCTTTCCTAAAACCTGGGTGAGCCAGTCACCCAGCAGCACATTGAAACCCTCTCCCTAAAATCAGAGGCAACAGACTGGACAGGACACAAAACCGTAAGACCTTAACCACAGTCGCTGCGTCGTCTTGCAAAATAGAAGGCAAATGCGGTGGCAAAGAAACCACCGCCCTCTGGTCAGAGAATAAAGGACAGTCAAGTAAAATGTGGCGGACAGTAATCTGGACGCCACAAGCACTGCAGATTGGGGGGTCCTCCCGCAGGAGTAAAAAACCGTGCGTTAAGGGACTGTGCCCGATGCGGAGGCGAGTGAGGAGAACCTCATCCCGCCTGTATGACTGGTAGGACGTACGCCATGGTCGCGTAGTGGCCTTTACCAGACTCAGCTTATTGTCAGAAACTGGCAGCCACTCCTCTTCCCATTGATGCATAACACGAAAACGCAAAAGGGAGGTTACAGCATGTAGGGGGACGGCACATTTAACAACGTGAGGGAGAGAACATGCATCTTTGGCAGCCACATCTGCCAGTTCGTTTCCCCTAATACCCACATGCCCCGGCACCATGCAGAAAGAAACCTCCTTCCCCTGCCGTTGCAGGTAGAGTAGGGCATCATGGATGTTCTGGACGACCGTATCCGTTGGGTGCAAGTGTTGCATGGTCTGAAGGGCACTTAGGGAGTCAGAATAGATGAGGAACTTAAGACTGGGAACACATCTCATCTGCTCCAATGCCCGCAAGATTGCAAACAATTCGGCATCAAAGATGGTAAACGCTGCAGGAAGCCGTAACTTGACGACTCGATCAGGGAAAACAACAGCACAACCAACAGAGTCCCCCTGTTTAGAGCCATCTGTGAATACAGGTACATGGTCCGGATGCTGGTTTAAAATATTGTAAAATAAGGAGGTATAAACAAACGCTGGAGTGCAGTTCCTCCGGTTCTCCGACAAGTCTAGAAGGATGCTGGGCCTCTGGAGCAACCAGGGAGGCAGGCGAGTAAAACTTTGTCGTTGGGGGCCACACGCTCCACACCAAAGGACTCAAGCAAATGCTTGGCACGAATCCCAAATGGTCTCGTTGCCCTGGGACGACTGGAAAAGGGACGTTCCATAGGCGGTCGGGCAACGGTAGGGTACGCAGGGGAGGTAGGACAGGCAAGGAAATGACACACCCGTCGCACCATGAGGAGTTTCCGCCTGATGGCGAGCGGCGGTTCCCCTGCCTAAGCATACAGGCTGGGGATGGGACTGGTACGGAAGGCACCAGTGGCCAGCCAGATACCCTCATGGTGTACTGCGTCAAGGATCTTCAGATACGAAGGCCTTGCTGACCCATACACGGTGCAAGCGTAGTCAAGACGCGATCAGACGAAAGCCCTATAAAACTGCAGCAGGCGCGCCCAATCTGCTCCCCAGGACCGATGGCTCAGACACTTCAAAATATTCAGAGCCTTCAGGGCCCGCACCTTGAGGTCTTTAAGGTGAGGCAACCACGACAACTTGGAATCAAAAGTGAGGCCCAGGAACCTCACAGTGTCTCTAAAAGGAAGAACGGTGTCCCTCAGACGCAATTCAGGGGAGGTAAAAAGACGCCGAGAACGATCAAAATGAACACACACAGATTTGTCTACAGAAAAGGTAAAACCCGTCTTTGCAGTCCATGCCTCTAAGCGCTTTATCGTAAGCTGAAACTGCCGACTAGCAGTGACAAGACTGGAGGAAGAACAGAAAACAGCAAAATCGTCCACAAACAAGGAGCATTGGCAGGACTCCGGATAGTGGACGTGATACTGTTAATAGCGACGGTAAAGAGGGTTACACTAAAAACGCTGACCTGAGGAACACCATTCTCCTGCACGTACAAATCAGATAGCACATTACCAACCCGATATCGAAAGAGGCGGTGAGGGGAAAGGACCGAATGAAGATAGGGAGACGGCCACGAAAGCCCCACTCATGGAGTTGATTGAGGATAAGGTGGCGCCTAGTAGTGTCATACGCCTTATTAATGTCAAAGAAGACCCCTAGACAATGCTGGTTAAGTAGGAAGGCCTGCTGGATGGCGGCCTCAAGCAGGGTCAAGTTGTCTATAGTGGAACGACATCTCCGAAAGCCACGCTGAGAGGGGCTAAGGAGCTGCCTGGTCTCGAGCAGCCAAACCAGGCGCCGGTTGACCATGCGTTCCAACGTCTTCCCAACACATCTCGTCAAAGCAATACTGTGATAACTACTGGGATGCGTTCGGTTCTTCCCTGGTTTGAGGAGGGAAATCAAAATCGCCTCCCTCCACAAGTCAGGGTACGTACCGGATAACCATATCATATTAAAACAGTTCAGGAGAACTTCCTTGGATGGCAGCAACAAGTGCCGCAGCATGCTGTACCGGATTTTATCATGACCAGGCGCAGTATCATGAGCCACAGACAGCGCAGAATCCAGTTCCCACCTTGTGAAGGGGCAGTTGTAGGGTTCAGAATTTAGAAACCGGAAGTCCAAGTGACCCCTCTCGATGGCAGTGCGGTAGCGGCAGAAATCTGGATCACAGTTAATAGTGGCGTTAGAGTCCACAAAATGCATGGCCAATGTCTGGGCAATGTCCCTCGGCGCCGTGAGGAGACATCCCTGATGCAGCAATGCTGTGACAGGTAGTTGGCTGAGTTTCCCGGAAATCCTCCTGATGGCTTCCCATACTTTAGTAGAACTAGTGGAGCGAGAGATGGAGTTCAAGAACGATTGCCATGACCGTCGTTTGCTCTCTTTAATCGCGCTTTGGCCCTTGCCACACGAAAGGCCGCAAGATTGTGAGCTGAGGGACGGCACTTGAAGCGGTGCAGAGCTGCACGGCGGGCTCGGATGGCTGAGGGGCACTCAGTGGTCCACCAAGGGACAGAACGCCTCTTGGGATGACCGGATGACCGTGGGATTGACGATTCCGCAGCATGGGAGATCACGGCTGTAACATGGTGTATCCATTCGTGGACGCTGGCACGGTGTTCCAAAACAGCTCTGCAGAGGTGCCACCGGGGCGGCACTGGTAATGCCACAGCCTCATCCAGGAGGCGAATCCAAAGGTGGAAGTGAACAGACTGTGAGCCTCCGACCCACAAGAATGTCAACTGCAACTGCTTGCCAGTCGGTGACGAGAGGGAGCTCAGATGAGGGGTGCAAGTCACGGACAAAAACCGCTACACCACCCTTTGCCCTTTCCCCCGTCAGATCATCTTTCCGATATACGGCATAGCCCCGTAAAGAAGGAGCATCAGTGGCCCCAAAATGTGTCTCTTTGACATAAGCACAGGGGGCACTCTCGTATAAGGAGTTGTAATTCGGCCACATGCGTCCTGAACCCATTCAGGTTCCACTCTAATATGGGAGCCAGTGATCAGGGTGGCTGAACTTTCACCCTGCCTCTGTGCTTTGGAGGAGAGCCCGTACTGGCCGGAGATTTATTCCTGGGCGAGAAGATCGTCCCCGGTCGACATCAATGTCCATAAGCTCCGATGACGACCCACGGGAGATGTCAGACAGTATGGTGGCCTCGTCATCGGACCGACGCTGACTAGTCTACTCAGGTGGCAAAACCTTCACCTTCTGCGGCTTTGTCTTGGGGGCCTTAGAATGTAGAGCCTTCTCAACAGTTGGAGCTTTACTCGCCTGGGCAGAAGGTGCCATAGGGGGAGAGGCAGGAAGTACCCCAATGTCAGCAACCACGGCCTTGTCCGACGTAGCGGGGAGAGCCGCAGGTTGCAAAACAACCACAGCAGCACAAGTGCACTGGCAAACGCAGGTATTAGTGCTAACACTAGCAACCTCCGTTTGCGTAGCAACAGTGGCCATTTGTACTGTTTTTTTCAGAGCGGAAGCGAAAGATGTTGAAAACACAGGGGGTTGCATGGCCTTAAAGAGCTTCTTGGCCTCACCATAGGGGATGCGCTTCGATGTTTTAATCTCCTGTACCTTCCGTTCTTCGAGATAGATGGGGAAGATCCGGCTCCACACAGGGTGACTCCCAGAGCAATTCACGCACTTCACAGGCGATGAACAATCGGCTTCGTCATGGGCAGGCTGGCCACATTTACCACAAGTGGCTATCCCATTGCACCCCAACGTAGTATGCCCAAAGTGCTGACATTTAAAACAGCGCATTGGGTTGGGGAAATATGGCCGTACTGGCAAACGTGAGAACCCTGCTTTAACATGCTCTGGGAGGCATGGGCAACTGAACGTGACAATAAACGAGTCAGATTTGACGAGGTCCCCATCGACTCGTTTCATAATATGCTGCACGTCAACAATACCTTCGTCAGCCCACTCAGATTTTAACACGTCTATGGGGATATCCACCAAGTCCCTACACGTCACAACACCCTTACTATAATTCAATGTGGAGTGGAGCTCGGTCTCGACAGTGTACTCTCCTAGACAGGTTGCTTTCCGAAGGGCAGCGACTTGACGGGAAGTGGAAGTCTCAACTAACAGAGTCCCATTGCGCAGTCGCTTCACAGATTTCAGTGTTCCTGCAATTCCCTCAAGACCCTTGTGGATGTAAAAGGTAGAAACCCTCTCAGAGCTACCCTCCTTCCTTTTAATAATTAAAAACACATTCTAATTATCAGCATGTGCTCCGTTACTACAGTCTGTTAAATCTCTAGCAACACCAGGCGCTGGAGGACCCGCAGCGCGTAGCCGCTTTTTCGATGGGGTGTGTTTTCCTACCAGTGGCCGACCCAAGCCACTGGTAGGAGGAAATGTAGAGCTCGAAGGGTCCATTGCGGTCCCACGAGCAGCTAGGGAACTAAAGGTCCGCTCAGATAGAGCCCCGCGTGCCTGAGTAAGCCTTATACAACTGGGCTGCTGCAGGTGCCCCAGAGGTTGCCCGCTTGCGACTGTTCCACCATGCGTCTTCTAGGCGCGGAGCACACCGAAAGATTGAGGTTTTTTTTATAGAGGTTGGCCTTCCTCGCAATCCAAGCGGTCAAGCCAAGATTACCATTCCCCGCAGCACACAACATTTCACCGCCGCGCCGTACGGTGCTCGCTGAAGCATGTCCGGGGGTTACGGTGACAGGAGACTGGCGGCGCAGACCAGTCCCAAGCTCAGGACGCCGGGGTCGCCAAGCCCGTACTCAGCAAAGACATCAAAGTAGTTCATAGGAGTCCTCCTAGATTAATTATCGATTAACACGAACAGCTCACGTGTGTCAAGGAAATGCTTAAATGGGGGTCACCGGAGGGAAGAAGACGATACAATATTGTGAAAGTTTAGAGAACTGGCATTTGCAAAAACTGCGAAATGATCCTGCTTCCACCAACATATATTTCGTGTATGAACAGAAAAGACAAGATAAATCAGGGCTCATACAGAAGCATACAGATAGTCGTTTTTCCCTCGTTCAATTTGCAAATGGAACAGGATAGAGTATGAGTATCAGTGATACAAGCTAAGCTCCGCCATGTATCGTACCTTAGCTTCCGGATACATAGCTTCAGACGTAAATACAGTAGTCTCGTCGTTACCCACTATGTGAAAAGACCTTAATATGCAGGTAAGAACTGAGATATCAGTTTGAACCGCCGCGAAAGAAGTAAACGTCTAGTACCTCGTTCGCAATAATTGCAGATCCGTTCACAATAAAATTCAAGGTTCATTTAAAAATATCGTATCAAATCAGAGTAGGCTAACGCCTCAAGAATCCTATAGAACATCAAAAAATAGATGGCGTAACCATCATTTTGTCACCTGCAAATACTTCAGGCTTCGCCAGAAACCTTTGCATAATATTTAATCTGCATTTGGGAAATCCAAGAAATCTTTATTTGGTCATTCATTCATGTTCGACAGGCACATTGTAAAGAAAGAAAAACAAGCGAATTATAGCGATGGACATCGTCGGCCATTTGAAACAACCTTCGAGGAAAGAAATTCGAAAAACTGCGACGTTTCTCCTCTTAAGATTTCGGTTTTTAGAGGTATTTCCGTGGACTGCAGGAATGCAGTGATTTGCGCCTCTGCGTATTTCACAGGCGCGAAATTAGCATAACCGGGAACATTAGTTGGCGGATTACGTGCCCAGGAGGTCGCCTTGGCGGTGCGCCCAGATCGCCCCGAAATGCTGTCTGCGTCCTGACACTGCATCTCGAATTAACAGCTGTTATTCCGCAACGGATAATGCAGCGGCACTAACTCACCTCCAGCAACAACAGTACCAGAGGATTCGTGACGCTATGTTGGTGCTTAAGGTTGTCATGTATTTCAGGTTGGAGTCTGAAATCTGTAAGTAGGAGATATAGAATGACTCATCCACGTAACAAAAATCGCTCTAAGCAGTATGGGACATCCGAGGTCATCAGTCCCCTAAACTTAGAACTACTTAAACCTAACTAACCTAAGGACATCACACACGAGCTCCATTGGACACGTGGATGCCCATGTGAATGTTCCCCAGAGCATGATGGGGCCGCCGCCAGTTTGTCGCCAGTATGATGACCAAGGGGTACTGGCTGCAGACCACGTTCTGCCTCATCGTCAGTATGTACACACGTATGTAAAGCCTTGTGGCACCAGCGCCCTCTCCCCCTCCCCCCTCCGCCTTATTCACTTTTCAGGAAAAATGTTACCTGTTCCTCGTTGGTGCGCACTGTACCTGTACTAAGAATAAAAAATGAAGCATTTTTTTTTTAGAATTTCCAGTGATTCTTTAATTTTTAACACGTACTGTGTGGTTCACTCACTCAAATGTCCAAAGGAAGTACCTACGGCCTCAGCATAACATTGATCCCTGCAAGTACCTTACGCATTTACTATAGGTCCCCTTCCTTGCAGCCAAAGAGAAACCTTCATCATATGCATAACTCAAAAACAGATAACATTTGAAAACTGGAAAAGGTTACCATCCTGCATGTTCGTATTCAGATACGCATAGATATTTGGAGAATAATTCATACATTACGTTGGATAACTGAAGGGAGAAATAATAAGGGCTCCGATACCTACATTATCTGAGCAAATGTATTGAGACACCCCCATGCAATCCGGAAATGGCCATTAGATAATAACAGTATAAAAGGAAGCGTGGAGTAATGCGTTGTCGATAGACAAGCAGTTGAAAGGTATGTGATTCGATTTCTTTCCGTGAGTGGAAGTTGATCTGCAAGTAAATCTTAATCTGTAAATAGCTTAACGCTAACCCTTGATGGGAAAATTCAACAGTGAGAATGCTTAGATAAATCTAGCTGCGAGAATCTGATAATAATCGTGCCCTCTGAAACTTACCACAAGCAGAAAACGTGACTATGAACTTTGATAAGAGAAAATTGATTACTTTGAAAGTAAAAAGGATTCCTGTGAAATTTAAATAAAGAAAGTGTTCTCTACACAGTTTGTCTTACCTATGTGCGAACTACTCTCCTAGCTACAGCGAGCTTCGACAACAGAGCTACGAAGCCTAGCTACAGACATACACGGAGGTGCAATGCGTACTAACGTTGCTTTTGTTCTTGATTCTTAATTTTTTATGATAGTTTTTAGATAAATTGAAAATTACTTGACTCTTGGGATATGGACAGTAACTCTCGTTTAAATGAGCTCAGTTCCAATTTCATTTCCTTTGACTTAATAGCATTTAATGAAATTTCTAAAATAGTTGAGCTTTCTCTGGTCACGTAACAATAATCCAAGAAATACAAATACTTAACTCATAAAAATTGAAATTCACATTCGTAATCTCTACATAAACAAAAATTCAAAAATCTAATTCTTAAATTCAGTTCTGTCTCAGTGGTCGATATAGCATAAAAAAAACAAAAAAAGCGGAAAAACAAAAATCCTGATCTGGACATCAGACAAATCAAGAATACTGCATTATCATACCGCTGCCACAAATAAGAGAAAGTTAATCTTTACGTGTAATCCATTTTACACATATATAACCATACCAATATAAAAATTAATTCTTTTTCTCTCCGGAATAAGCATACTGCTGATTTTGTTTGTCCCTTGCTGATACTGAAACAAAACTCGTCTATTCATTCCTAACACCGAAGCACAACTGACTGTCTCCTCTCCTATTTTCGAGAACAACAGATAAATCTGGCGAGCATCTTTCCAGAGCGAATGTAACCTCTGACTCACATGTGTGCGGCGCAGCATATCTGTAGAGGCTGCTCCAGAGTGTCTAAGGAATTCAGACGATTTCAGACTTCCAAAACAAGAAAAATTCCTACAAAAATTGACACTTACACCTTCCACAGTAAGCAGAATGGGTAAGTCAAACGAGCTCAGTGACTTTGAACATGGTCTAGTCATTGGATATCACTTGAATTACAAATCCATCAGGGGACATTCTTCCTCTCCGTGTGGCTTCACAATCCTGAGTGGGTCTTTGTCTTCTTAACAGTTTCGCCCCATTCTGCCCTCTCGTTTACTTTCCATCTCTATCCTCTAATTCCTAGGGCTGTGATGTTTCCTTCCACGTCGTCCAGCTATCACTCAAGTGGTATTCCTTTTAATCTTCTTCCTGTCAGTTTCCATCGAAAGGCCTTTCTTGTAGTTCTTATGTTCGTCCTTAGGATATCCCCCAGCTAGGTTGTTCTTTTACCTTTATTAGTCTTACAAAATCAGCTACCATAAGAGACGATCCAACTCATAGTTGGTCCTCGCTCTCCTGGTGCTATCATTATTAAGGATTCCTCCACAAATTTTCCGTGGTATTCTTTGTTCAAATATTCTACTGGTTAGTGTCCATGCTTTACATCCATAGGTAACAGCTGGCATATTCATAACCTTATATACAGTCGTACTGAACTGTCGGTATACCATCCTAGATGCCATTAGCTATTTAAATGTATGATAACACCTATTACCACTTAAAATGAGGGCTTTTATTTCAGTGGACATGGAATTTAATTTATTAATGTTAGCCCCAAAGTATTCAAAGTCCTGTACATGTTGAAAATTGAAACCTGCTGCTGTTGGGACAATTTCGTACGTCTAGTTTTTGATTCATTAATTTCATATGTGTGTGGCTTCCTTAGTTCTACCACTGCTCTCTCCGATGGAATACTTTATTAATAACTGCAAACGTCAGCAGCATATGCTGCCAACACCATGGCCCTTATACCTATGTACCCAGATGCTTGGAGATTTCGCGTAATTGCTTCCAAGGTCAAACTGAAAAGCACTGTGAAAAGAGCATCACCTGTCTAGCTCCTTTATTAATACTGAAAACATCGGTTAATTTCCTCCATCTACTCTCACCATTGCTTTGGAACATGACGACGTTGCCTTAATAACAGAAGTACACACACGGAAAAAAGTCGCAACACGAAGATGAAGTTGTCCGACATAAACGAAAGTTGGTAAGCGCGTCTCTACATTTGAAAGTTGACGTCTGTTCAAATTTGGCGCCACACCTACAGCTCAGAGACATTACAATCTTTTTAATGCAGTCTAGGCCGACTGTTGTGGTATAAATTTGAAGTGAAACCGCGAAGAAACAATCAAAACTAACCAAGACCAGACAGGCCTCACGTACTGACTGACAGAGACCGTCGAGCACTGCCAAAGTTCGAATGGTACACTCTTGAGTTCCAAAGGGCTGTCAGCAATCCAACTATCACACTGACTGTGGGTAGCGACGTAAAAAATATGGGATACAGAGGTCTAGCAATGGTTTGCTATGGCCGAGCAGGTCCCTAGCCACACATTTCTATAGTCAACACCAAACGATTCTTGAGGTCGTGTAAAGCGCTACTCCACTGGATAGCGGATGGCTGAAAACGAGTGATCTGTAGTAAGAAATAACGCCATACCCAGTGACAATCCGACGCAAGAGTTTGAGTTTGGAATGAAGGAAGGAAAGGAGGAATTATGGAGTTAACTACTCCATCGACAACGAAATTGTTAGAGACGGAATTTAAGTACGAGTTCTGGGAGGCTGGGGAAAGAAATTGCTTCAGAAACGAGAGGTACCTAACGACTGTAGGAAAGCGCAGGTCATTCTCGTTTTTAGAAAGGCCGTAAGACAGATCCACACCGTTGTAGACCTATATCGTTGACGGCAATCTGTCGTACAATTGTGGAACATGTTTTATGCTCAATAATTATGACTTTTTGGAAAATGAACATCTCCTCTATAAAAATCGATATGGATTCCTCAAACAGGGATCCTGCGAAACTGAGCTCGCTCTGTTCTTCCATGAGATTCACAATGCAGTGGACAACGGCGCTCAGGTTGACGCCGTGTTCCCTGATTTCAGTGAGGCATTCGACACCGTCCCGGATTGCCGTTTAACGGAAAAAATACGAGCGTACGTAGCATCGAAACAGGCTTGCGATTGATTCAAGACATCCTTGCAGATAGATTTTAACACGTCGCCCTTAACGGAACAAAATCGACAGATGTAAAGGTAATATCCAGAGTACCAAAGGTTAGCTGTGATTGGACCGTTGCTGTTTACAATATAAATAAATGATCTAGTAGAAGGCGTGGATGCTCTTTAAGGCGATTCGCAGATAATGCAGCTGTCTGTACCAAAGTAGCAACGCCAGAAAATAGTAGGAATTAGCAGCACGCCCTGCAGAGAATTGATGATTGGTGTAGGCTCTGGCAGTTACTCCTGAACGTAACTATATGTAACATTTTTTGCACACATAGCAAAATAAATCCACTACTGTACAGCTACAGTGTTGATGATGAACGGCTAGAGACAGGTATGGTTCAAATGGCTCTGAGTGCTAAGGGACTTAACATTTGAAGTCATGAGTCCCCTAGAACTTAGAACTACTTAAACCTAACTAACCTAAGGACAGCACACACATCCATGCCCGAGGCAGGATTCGAACTTGCGACCGTAGCAGTCGCGCGGTTCCGGAATGAAGTGCCTAGAACCGCTCGGCCACAGGGGCTGGCATGACACGTATCCATCGGCTTTTGCACCTCAGTGTTTATTCGTGTCCATCAACTTTTTTAAAAAAAAATTTAAGGATACATGTGTTAATATAACCATATCTCAACTGCTGTTGAGAAAATTTCACTATTGGTTGTGTTTATCGAACATCATGAGGTAATCTATGGAATAACCTTTCACGCACACAGGGGAAGCGTGGCTCCGCCCTCCCCACCCGCAAATATCTGGAAGTACCTGTATCAGATACGATGGAAATTTTCTAGCACCAAAACGTTTTCTTAATATTATTGATTCTTGATTATGACGGAAACTCAAGTGAAAGGAGTTTCAGGTCTACAGAAGCTGCTGAAAAACAGCAGATGAAGATTCAAGAAATTATATGAGGGTTAAATTCTTCTAAAGCAGAGTATATGGTGAACAATTGCATAACATTACTAAATGTCTATTTGTGTACAGATTTCAGTGTAGTTGAAAACAGATCACCCTAGAAAACGTTCGAGCTAGTTAGCTTCCTTCTTTCTCTCCAGTTATTTTTTTTTAACACTATGGGACTTAACTGCTGTGGTCATCAGTCCCCTAAAACTTAAAACTACTTAATCCTAACTAAACTAAAGACATCACACACATCCATGTCCGAGGCAGGGTTCGAACCTGCAAGCCCAGCGATCGCGCGGTTCCAGACTGTAGCACCTAGAACCGCTCGGCCACCCTGGCCTGCTGTTTGCAGTCTCAGTGTCATATTTAGCCATACAAGGAAACATTTAGGTGCAGCATAGCTGCGGTTGTGCTATTTCGAAACAGACGGAAGGCTAGTACCTTTCTTCGATAACTTGTCTAAAATAAATAGATGACCTCCGCGAAATAAAATAGCCATTGATTTTAGCAGGAAGGTTGACTTGGAGTCTAATAGCCCTGTCTAAGTGAAAGTGATCTTCAAGCCCCTGTCCAATCATATCGAAGTAAGCAGTTCTAACCACATAAAAATGAGATGACACTAGCCTGGAATCACGTAACTAGGGATTTTTCACCGTTCAGCTTATAACACAGCTTTTGATACAGTTACCTAGTGCAAGCACATTTTCAGTTTGTTCGGTATAACTAGGTCGTGTTACCCATGAAGAAGGCAATTTGGTAAGCCAGCGCGTTCAATTTTTCAGCCTTACTGCAGCTTTACTGTAGGCAGAAACTGGATCACCAATAGCGTTTCCAACGACTGAAATTATTGCTAGTAATGCGAATCATTTAATTATTTATTTCAATTCCTTCAAAGTGAAATGGTTTTCACCATTTCATCCACACTAAAAATATTTCAAAGCCAGAAAAACTTATTTAATTTGAAGGTACGTTTCTTCCGGAATCAGCAAAAAACAGTCTTTACTTAATATCGATTCCAACTATAAGATGCGTAGCACAGATTAGAGTTCACCTTGCAACACACTGTTTTCAAGCAGAGCTAGATGGAAATTCTAAATCATAGCGACCAAGGTTTGATGACTGATTATTCGTAGTCACAACGATAACACGTTTGTGAAACATTTAAGGAGAAGGAAAACAGCAGTTGTTATCAGCCTGATCTATTAAACGGATTAATCGGATATGCATTTAAATTATAATAGAAAAAGACACGCTGTGGAAAATTAGCTTTCCGATTTCTCCTCTCCCTCCCATCCCATACCCCTGAAAAATAATTATATGGGCGGGCCTGGTCATAACATTAGTTGCTGTATGTAACGCATTACATTAACTGCTGTTTCTGAAATCAACGAACATAGCATTAGTTCGTTTTTCTGAAGACGTTTGTGTATCAACGAACTGTCATATGCGCCTTCTGGAAGGCTCATTCGCTCCAGCTTTTGTGTACTGTTTCAGAACTCATACAAAGCGTTCGGGCTATTAAGATACTATTAAGATACGAAGGATAGAGGACTATATCGCTTTTCCCTGTTTGGTGTGCAGCGTATGTGATAAGCAGTTCTCTACTATCCAGTTACTGTAGCTATGTTTCCAGTTAATTAAAGTGACCTCATTTTGGAGATAAAAGCTTTCCGTACCGGTCAATCATTTACGTAATAGACATGATGCGCTCACAACTCATGCTCTCGATATCTCACAGAGAATGTTCTTGAGCACAGAACTGACCGTTGCTTCGCAGTCATCCAAGTCTTTTGCTTTGTGTTAGCGTATGTCTTCTTTTTTCATTTCAGAAGAAAAAAGTCACACTGCATTAAAAGTGAACTTAGCATTCATGTGGGTGAAGTCTGCCAATTTCTTCGACTTGTAAATTGTCGTACAAACACTCGAAAACATTACTCCGCCATGTCATGTTGCGCAAAATGAAAATATGTAGTTTTCCTTCTGAATAATTACATCGACTTGAAAATTTCTTCCGCGATTCGTTATTGCAAGGAAAAATAAAGTGACAACAATGGAAGACAATGTTATTTCCCTCCACACGTTACCGTAGGACACATCTACATTTTCCCCAATCAGTGTGCGAGTTCTCACTCATCCGACAACGTAACTTCACGTCTGCTGATAATATTACCAAGTAGAACAGAGTCTCATCAAACACAACCACAAACAGCACAGATCATTCAACACGACAATCCTAAGTAATTTCGGGAATTATTAATCTGGGACCACGTTCTTCAGAGAGAAATTGTCTAACGTAAGATTCAATTCCATTCCTGTGTCAGACTGGATCCACCTACACATTCGCTGATTCGTTAACGGTATCACTCATGTAGACCTATGGCTAAGTATAGTGTTAACGGTACCAACATTGGTGTCTGGTGCGATCACGATTCTGTTCTGTTTTATTCTTTAAATTCCTTTTTTTTTCAACTGCCGTTGTATCAATAGTTTCCTTGTCTTTACCACTTAAGAGTCACTCATCATTATTTCCTTACTGCTAAGAGGAGACATGTGTATAAGCTAAGTGTCAACGTAATAAAATAAGAGAAAGAATAAATGTACAGCAATTCGAAGACGGAACTGGAAGAGTGACATATTTGTTGAGTTCGCGTTTAACTTATGTTATTACGATATAAGAAACTATCAGACTCGATTGCGGTAATGAAACCAACCTTACACGTTTCACGTGAGCTCCCGAGGTCACCTCACGGCGTCCATGGAGACGAGACGCACGCCAGAGCTTAAGTTAAGTTTTGGTGTTGACTTAGCACCTATGTACCGCATTTTCAAAATGTGACTACGCGTATTCAGACTGTTTTAGTTTTGTTTCTAGACCATGGCCTTTTAGACATAGTATAGATTCAGGTATATCTTCTGAAGAAGGCTCAATTACTTGGGTTGAAACCTAGGTAAAGGTTGGTTTCATTACCGCAATGGAGCGTGATAGTTGCTTATATATTAGATTATCTGGCCGCGCTGCAACGTTGAAAATACAAAAATATGTTTTTAAGGTCGAAGAAATTAGACACACAAACAAAAATAAATACTTCCTGGCGATATGGCAATAGACTCAAGTATATAGCGGCTCTACGGATAATGCGTTATTTAATTGGTGTTGGGGAGCATCTGATATGTTTGACAGTTCCACGGTGTCGTTTACGTAAAACGTACTTACACAATAACTGACTAGATGCGTTACCGAACCCAATGCTTCTTAGCAGGTATAAACCAAGACAGCAAGTCAGCACCGACAATAGGAAAAAGACTATCCGCTCCACTTCAGACTACTGTAACAAGACCGTTACGCCTGACTATGTATGACTTAAAAAGTCTCAAAAATTGTTCTGTCGTAGGCGTGTTGGTATCGTAACAAATTCCTTGAAAAGTTCGCGCAGACTTTGAAATAGCCTGCGCTCAGCAGAAAGACTCATAGCGAATATTATGCACTCACATTGTTGCTGAGTTCACACACGATTCATCTTAATACTATTTATCATATTAAAATTGTTTATTCATAGGTAACTACGATGTAGAAAAGCTACTACATTTGTGAAACCATCATCCGAAGCAAGAAACGGCCAAATGACAATAATCAGATCATCTTAAGTAAATAAATAAACAAACAGGCGAACAGTTCTGTTTGGTATGTATGTACGGGAAGAGAAGACTGTATAAGTTGCCACCAGTAATATTTCCGGGATACAGTGCAGAAATGCTTACGTAAATTTAGTTGCCGGGATGGTTCATTTGAAGAACTGCGAAGAAAACAAAATGATAATGAGCGAGATCGCTTCCAGAAACATCAGTACTGAGTGCACTGGAAAATTCCGTGCATGACTGTGATCTTTAAACCTGCCGTTATTTGGTCTGTCATACAAAGATTACTAATAATGTGATACCAGTAAGAACATAATCGTAATATATGAAAATCAGTGGAAGATGCACTCTAAATAAATTGCAAAATACTTTGGATTCGCAGCTCACATGTCGAAAATGAATGAATGTTTGGATAAAAAATCGAAAGCCATAAAATACTATTAACTGTTGTTAACCACTCTGCTAGAACGTCTAGACATCACATATCAGTCCCAAACAACAGGTTTATCAGTATACAAGAACCGTTTACGCAGCAATCTATTAGCATTCGAAAAATTTTTGGCCGGATGTGGGGCTAGAAAATCATTCAAATTCCCATTTTCGTTATAAATTAGTTGATTGCTTTTGGGAGGTGTCATCCCACAAGGACTAAATGTTTAACTTTTTGTTCCCAGAGAATTAGTAGCTACCCACCCACGTCTAGAAGTGAATCATAATTCAATCATGGACAAAAACTCTGTACTCCAGATTCCAGGCTGGCATCGTCTATATATACGGTAACATCCAAGTGACGGTGGTTTATACATTATACTTTGTTTTCCAACGGTTACATTCTAAAATCATCATACATGTACATCACCAGTTGTTTTTCCATGAAGCATTCAATTTCCAGAGTTTCACCTTTGTACGAAATAATCTAGAAACAAACGTTAACCTTTTTTAATATCTCGACGATTTTGATATGTCCCATCCATTTTACGAGTTAAAACGCACAATCTTTGGTGGAATAATATTTTTCCTCTTGTTTTTAATTTGATACGATTAAAAATGTATGTCAGTTAATGATTTGCCAGCCGTTGGAATCAGAGATGTTATTGACTGCAAATCAGATTATCTTTGTCAGAAAAATGCCACGTTCAGAGAGCGTATTGTGCAGGCGTTCAGTTAGGAAATTATTGCTCGCGGGAACTGTTTGTATGTAGGAAAAAGAATTATGTTCTATTACGGTTTAAGGCAGTAATTATGAGCAGCTAAAGGCTTTTTTGCGACTGTCGAATCTGGTCAACTGTCACTTCAACAGATAAACTAAATATTTAATCTGACGAAAATGGAAGACGCGCTGCTAATTCAGTAAGTCTCGAAGCAATGGTGGTGCCTCCTACCTAAACTAAAGGTACGTGTAACGCAATTAAACGGGTGAGAATGGTTACAAGATTTCATTCCATGTAATTTATATTAACAAGGAAAAAAACAGCGTCTATTGATATGAAGGAACTCTTACGTTTACGTCTGAATAGGATTTAAAGATCGTGTTCTGGGTAGGGCTATCACGATCGTAAGGAATCAAGTGGAAACAGATTATTTCTCCATGTCACTGTAACTCTGGCTTGATGAAACCTAAGTGGGACATGTGTCATTCAAACTAAGCTTACTTGCAATGTTTGCTGATTTGTGCGCATTTGGTTCGTTAGTAGCAAGGCAGTGGATATTGTCACTCGAGTGTCAATTGTGTCACATGGATATTTACACTCTGCGCGTCCACGGTCATGGAGGCGGGTTCATTATATTTAAAAGCTCAGAAATAATCATAGAGAAATTAAACTGTTTAGTGTACCTTACTTAAAAAAACTCTGCATTATATAGCTGAGTTTCAAAAAAATCGTTTAAAGAACGATGCTATAAAACTAGAAAATATGATGTTTTGCTTTGCTTCACGAAGTCAGTTTTAACCAAAAATCCGTAAACGACAGCAATAGGAATTTACAGACTTCCGGTAAGTTTCCACAATGTTATAAGCAAGGTTGTGAGAACGGAAGCAACACTGAAATATCCTTTTAGATCATTGTATACATACTTAGTACAATGATGCATATCACATGTAATGTTATTAGTTTGAACTTTGGCTCAATCCATAAACAAAATCACACAATGTGCTCTGCATGGCTTAACATTTTGCAACAGATCTCCTTATGACATTAACGTAAAATGCGGTTACTTAAAACAGCACGGTGACATGGAACAATTTGCTTTTATCTTGTTTTCAATGTTGGCATCCTGTTGTGCATAGTATTACTGTTCTCTTTCTGTGTGATTCTGAACAACAATACGACGAGCAGAAGTTTTAGCAAGAAACTGAAGCAAATGAATGAAGTTCGTGTAGACATGGTTGTTGTTGTTGCGACTTACTTTGTTCATTTGTATCAATTACAAGTAATGAGCTGAACGGGCTTCCAACGTGTATCCAAGGAATCTTGCAGAGCTTCGCATCGGTGTCAGCAAGCGCGGAGTGCTATCTTTCGAAGAATCGTGAGCAGCGCAAGAATACAGTCTGCAGTGGAGATACCTCTATCCATGAATGTTTTCCGGGCGTCCTCTCGCAATTTAAAGGTTTTATTTTAAAACCGACTGCGAGAAAGAAAGCAAAACATGACATTTTCAAAATTTTGTAATTCTTTTTTGTGCGGTACTTTTTTTCACACTGACCTATGTAAAAACCAGTGTTTTTGAATACACAAAACAGTTAAGTATTTCCGTGATTATTTCTGAATCACTAAACATAATAAACCCGCCACCGTGGCTGAAGACGAATGCGGAGCTGGAAAATCCATATGACGCTAAAATCCATATGACGCTATTGCCACTCGATCGGCGATATAGTCAGCTTAGTAACAAAGGGAGTGCCTTAGGTATCATTGTGAAATTACCTGTCACAAGTTGTTAGAAAAAAAAATTTTCACCCTGCACAAAATATAAGCAAAAAGGAACGCTTCAAGATCTTCGATAATAAAGTCAGGGTCAAAAGAAAACTATCCCAAGATAGTATGCACCATAACTACATCACTCAGTTCTTTTTACCATCAGTATTATCGTACTTCAACAATTACCAAAACTAAATTATGACATGTTTGTTACTGCATTTGTTATTATTGTATGTTATATACTCATTGTCAAGAAGCACTTGATAAACGTTCTCGAGTATCATGAAGAAAGTGTAAGCTATTATAAATATTACAGTATCATAGATGTACTACGTTAGCTTACGAAAGTAGTAGGAAGTTAACACACTAATTCACTAATGGCGATCACGAATCGTTATGTCGTGAGAAGATAGGAATAATAAAATGTGATTATACAGAAATTGAAAAGAAGAGCTGTCTCATGTACTCAGCTTAAACAACAAAATTTGGAGGCAATCACTTTTAGTTTCATGATTTCCAGTTGCTTACAAAGTGACTCTGAAATACAAATACACTGGTACTCTTTTCATTTTGAAAATATTTATTTCTGTTTTCTAATATCTTCATTTCTAAACAAGTGTCTCCTTATTCAGTTCTTCGACCTCCATAGGAACCTCATCTCAGTGTTTTAATTTATTTTCTTGCTTTTTTTTTTACTTTGTAGAATTTGATAATGGTCTCTTTAGGCCAAACTTTGTGCTAATGATAACACAGACGGTTTGGAATTTATGTTTAATTTTCAATATCAGTGTCAAAATCAAAACTTATAGCATTGCTTAAATAAGAGATTTGAGAGACTTATTCCAAAAGTAAATTATCTAAAACAATCCTTGATTTCACTAGGTATTTTTCTCGGAATGCCATTATTACGTTTCATTACTAAAAACTTTTCAACTGGATTTCTTGCATATTTCGTTCAACTTATATACTGATCTTTGGAGGGCATCTTCATTATTTTGAATAATAAAGATACTGTCTGTAAACAAAAGCAAAAGCACATTCAGATATATCTCACTCGCTATCTGAATTTCTCTGTTACTTTAAATTTCCATATACGAGGAATGAACTCAGTTAAATGTTAAAAAGGCTTACACCTTGGTTAATAGTTATCGCTTCTAATTGGTTGCTATCTATGTTTATTTCAATGTCTGTGTTTTTGTAAAGACTTTCGAGTACCTCTATAGGTGACAATGATATCCACATTCAGGCGTGATCCTCCATAGCCTAATACGGCCCACGTGGTAAAAACGTCTTCTCGAGATCGGTGAAGGCCCTATGGATTTCTGCATTAAATTATCTGTACATCAGTGTTTCTCCAGTGCTCAATATTAAAAGAAGAAACAATTTAGACTTAAGGCAATTACTGTGAGCTTTGAAAGCTTTTAGTGAAAGCAGAAAAAATAGGCATACAATGTTGTTTTAGCTTCAGAAAAATATATTATTTGTTAAACAGAGTCGAAAGAATTAAAATACACTACTTATGTTTTTTTTAGATTAATAACGGCCGCTTTTATTTCCATAATTTGCCAAGTGTATCATATTCCATTGAAAAAGTGGGACCTAAACATAAAAAAATAATCGAAATATGTATGACATTTTAAACACTGACGCTATCTAGCTGCTTAAGCTGTACGTTATATGTGAAAACTCACCATTAAATATTGAAATGTTTGAAAATTTCCCATATAAGTAGCAAGAAATTGGTAAAAACAATCAAAACTTTTATGTATGCAGCTGAAAAGGGAAACACAAATTTGGTGAGACATGAATGAAAAATAATACGTTAACGAATGTCATAAGAGGACATCGTGTATAATACCACCTTTAAGAGGTACGTGCGTACAGTAAATTGTAACGTGTGGCTCGCCAAAGCAGTATTTCTGGTTAAGGTAGGCCTTTGGGTTGAAATGTAAGGGATATTACATGGGACTGTGTATAAAATTTTGAAATGAAAACTTTCGTGAAATGAAAACTTTTGTGAAATGAAAACTTCTGTGAAATGAAAACTTTTGAGAAATGAAAACTTTTGTGAGATGAAATTGTGAAATGAAAACTTTTGCGAAATGAAAACTTTTGTGAAATGAAAGCTTTTCCGTTAAATTGGTCAACATTTGGTATTGATTGCTTGTCTCTGACATCGACAATATCAATAGACATGAATCGGGATTTTGCTGTACATGCAATACCGTCTTTTTTTTTTCTTCTTTGCCGAAAATCCAACCGTCAGCCGAAGTCTGTCCGCGTTCCCTTTCCTCTCGGTGCCCCAAACCTGGGGCTACCGAGAGAGGTGACGCAGTGGGTAGCACATACACTCTCATTCGGGAGGACGACGGTTCAAATCCCCACCCAGTCATTTAAATTTAGATATTCTGCGATTTTCCCTAAATCGCTCCTAGCAAATGTCGATGTGGTTCCTTTGAACTGGTCATGGCTGATTTGCATCCCAATCCTTTCGTAACTCGAGCTTCTGCTCCGTCTCTGACGACCTCTCTCTCGACGGGACCTTAAAACTCTTATTCTTCCTTCGTTCCTACCCTATGCGTAAATCCGGGCCTTGAAAAATATGTATGACTGTATAATTCGATTTACGGAATTAGGTAAACGCGTGTTGCACCGACCATGGCATTGACAATGACGAAAAAACGCCAGTGTTTCCGCTGGGTGAGCAGAAGCTGTGCGAAGCTAATGCATAAATCACGCTCCGTCCGGCTGCAGACTTTCAGCCAGCTCGCTGCTTGCTACCTGTCCGTGTAGCCGCAGGGGGCATCCGCCAGCACCAGGCGGCGCTTCTTGCACGGAGCCCACCCTCGCAAATACTAATGTGCGCGGCCGCCAACCGAGCGAAAACAGATCTCCGCCTGCAGTCGTGCAGCTATCGCCAGCGGCTAGAACACTTGTTGCGGCTGGCGAGGAGGAGGAGTGCAATTTTCGCGGCGCTGCCCGCTCGGCCGGATAATTGTTGGCCGTGAGCATTGTTACGCTCGACAACACACTAATCTCGCTGTCGGGAAGACCCTCCCCGCCTGTTCTTGGCTCTGCTCTTCCTCTAAGTAGCAAGTTCCTAGGGGCTGCCAGCGCAGCAGGTATTAACATCTGCTGACGTTTTGCACTCCTCAAGCTCCGGTCTTCAGCGTTTACATATTCACGGAGCCGTTTACTTGTTGTTATTGTAGTCTTCAATCCGAAAACTGGTTTGATACAGCTCTCCACGTTAATCTATCACGTGCAGGCCTCGTCGTCCCCACGTAACTACAAAAAATTGAATTCTACTATATTCTACTTTTTATCCAATTATTGGCCTACCTCCACGATTTCCGTGCTTCACACTTCCTCCCCCGCCAAATTAGGCACTTGTTAGGCACTTGTTCTATGTGTCCCATCAACCAGTCTTTCCTTTTAGACAAGTTGTGCTCCATGGATCTTTTTTCCACAATTCGATGTAACGTCAGGGATCCATCGCTCGGACGATCTTCACAAAATTCATTGCTCATAAAGGCTCGAAGTATATGAAATTCTGCATATCGATTGTAAACGGACTTTTGTGAAGATGATGGATTACAAGTAGTGTAACGAAGCGAATCGCAGCATTCTTAGTGAGTTAGGTCTCTACGAGATATCTAAAAAAAATTGTCGAAGGAAAACATTCAGCTGAAATTTCCTATTTTCATAACACTGTTCGCTTTTACACTCACTTTGAACTACAGTTCCTGAGCAGCTCTTTTTTTTTTTTTACCAGTTCTCAGAAAACAAATGAAAATAAAGACCAAGCGGTTTCCGTGAACTTTCCGAGCGTGACGTTTCCGACCAATTTTAGGTGGCGCTGCACTTCCAAGTACCCAGTTTTGCAACGTGACATTTCCAACCAGAGCCTTCCTCATTGCTGCGCCCCCTTTTGATGCGGCAGCGGGGAGATTTGCCGTCATTGCTTCTCATTTCGCTCGCAGCTATTTGAGCTGCGTTCTTAGGTTCCTGCCTAACCACCGCTCTAAAATCGCGACGTGTTCGGGAGCTAACAGCTGAATATTTGTGACAAGCAGGAATATAAATTTTATTGCTGTTTGTTTCACTAGCAGCAATTTGATCTTCGGTTTTTATTTAGACTGTGATGTACTTATTAAGCAACAGTCGTAAAATCCACAGCGAACAACAGACATAGTTGCACTGTCGTATTTCGGACCGGAGCCTCCTCCACTGTTGAGGCTTCCTTTGACGGTCGGAAAAGCTACGGCTAAAATATCTGTGGTCGGAAACACCTCATTGACGTCACGGGTCGCGAAGTCCACGGTCGGGAAGTCCACGACACCTACCATGTGAGTTGCGTCTTGGTCGGCTTGTACAGATAGTAAGAATAAACTGTGTTCAAAGCTATTACCCAATGCTGGACTTAAGTAAAGAATATACCAGAAATACTGTATTCTCTGCTTCTAACTATCTGTCAGGGTTACCAATTGTAGGAATTCACAATACACAAGCGTTTTTACATGTAAATGGCAATTAAGTATCAACACAGAAACATACGCAGAACACGTCTTTGGATGCATAGAAATAAACACTCCAGTCAGTAAAGCTGGTGAAGTGTAGTCGCTGGAAGAAATGAAGAAATATAGGCAGTTTCCATACTATGAAGACGTAACACTATACTACGTGAAAACGTCTATAGTTGCAGTGATTTCCATTATATACTTCCACAATGTTCTTAAGAGAAACACAAATATTTACGTTAGAGTAAAGGAAAAGTTAGGTGTTACGAAGTAGTGCACTTTATGCAACGATGGTTGTCCCTATAAATAGAAAGCAACATCTGTACTCCAGTGACAGTGTGTAACATTTCTGTCTGGTTTTTTCGCTTTTCTGTTTTTGACCTGTAGGTTACTTCTAAATCCCTGGTTTGTTTGCGTGTCCACTGATATAATGACTAGATCCGTGAATTTTTACACAAAATTGCACTCAAAAATGTCGAAAGTAAATTAATTTCTTATTTCTTTGCACCTGTACATTTCGGACCTGCAATAAATAAATATCCACTTATATGCGCTACCGCAAAGTTTTCAGAATGCCGTTACCTCACAAACAGCACTCATCACATTTAGGCAGCACAGTGTAATCAAAAAAATCGGAACGCTGTATAAGATGTACTCTGTATCAAATTTTGTAATGTAATATCCGGAGCATTAATGTAGATATAAGGGGCAGTCAGTGAAAATGAGACAGGTAGCAATAAAGTAAATAAACTGTTCACTGGCGGCCTCGGAGGCCGTGCTGTTCTAGGCACATCAGTCCACAACCGCGTGACTGCTACGGTCACAGGTTCGAATCCTGCCTTGGGTATGGATGTGTGTGATGTCCTTAGGTTAGTTAGGTTTAAGTAGTTCTAAGTTCTAGGGGACTGATGACCTCAGATGTTGAGTCCCAAAGTGCTCAGAGCCATTTGACTGTTCATTATTTCAAAAGTAAACATCATTACTGTTAATCAAAATGTCCACGGGTGTACTGCCGGTCTATAGTGTCCAACGGGCACAATATTTCGGCGATCAAACATGTCGCCATCATCAGGTGAACTGAAGGACTGAGCTCCTGTGAACGTGCCGGTACGGAGATCCGTACGCTATGGCTGCTCAGGGGGAACTGGGTTCGGTCGCGGCGGCGGCCGATTTAAATACCCTCCGCCCGCGGCGCGCTCCCTCCGCCGTCCGCGCCCGTCACCACGGTAGCGCGGTGGAACAGATTGCGACGGCGTCACAACTATGCGTTTGCTCGATTTACTCTTGATTAACCGAATCGCTGGTTCCCAAGCCTTGCTAAGATTATAGCCACAGTCACGGTTTATGAGGTCGTCATTGGTGCGAATTTCGATGGCCACTCTAACAACGCTGTCCCAGTATCTCGACGTCTGTACCAGAATCCTCGTGCGGTCATACTCCATAGCGTGATTTTCCGACAAACAATGTTCAGCGACCGCCGACTTGCTCGGATACATCAGTCGAGTGTGCCTCTGGTGTTCACGGCATCGATCCTCGACGGTACGCATCGTCTGACCAATATACGACTTGCCACATTGACACGAAATCTGGTACACGCCGGCCTTCCTCAAACCGAGGTCATCTTTGGCGCTCCCCACCAGTGCACGAGTTTTATTCGGAGGACAAAACACAGTTCCGACCCGGTGTTTCTTCAGAATGCGGGCGATTTTCCCCGAGATTGCGCCTGTGTATGGAATAAATGCAGTGCCTACCTCCTCTCAACAGGTTGTGCTGCAGTTGTTGGGCGGAGAGCACGTTGGATCTGCCACTCTGAGTACCCATTTTTTCGAAACACATTTCTCTCATGTTCCAATTCCTGGGGCAGACTCTCTGTGTCAGAGATAGTGCGCGCCCTATGTACTAGAGTTTTAAGTACCCCATTCTTCTGTGAAGGGTGGTGGCAGCTGTCTGAGTGCAAATACATATCAGTGTGTGTTGTCTTTCGATACACCCCATGACCTAGGGTGCCGTCAGCCCTTCTCCTGACCAAGACGTCAAGGAAAGGTAATTTACCCTCCGTTTCAGTCTCCATATTGAATTTGATGTTGGGGTGTATGGAGTTTAGATGTGTAAGGAAGTCAAGGAGTTTATCCATACCATGTGGCCAGATGACGAACGTGTCGTCCACGTAACGGAAAAAGCAAGTAGGTTTCCATTCGGATGACGACAGGGCTTCCTCCTCGAAGTTCTCCATGTACAAATTCACTACCACTGGTGAGAGTGGGCTACCCATGGCGACTCCCTCCGTTTGTTCGTAGTATTCTCCATTAAAAAGAAAATACGTGGAAGTCAAGACATGCCTAAAAAGTTCAGTGATATTCTCGTCAAACCTCTGACCCATCAACTCTAGCGACTCTCGCAGGGGTACCATCGTAAACAAGGAAACGACGTCAAAACTCACCATGATATCTGACTCATTCAACCTGAAGCTATCAAGGCGTTTAACAAAATCCACGGAATTACGGATGTGATGAGGGCATATACCCACATAAGGACTTAATATTCCCGTCAGGTATTTGGCCAACAAATATGTAGGTGCCCTGATGTTGCTGACAATGGGGCGTAATGGTACCCCCTCTTTGTGAACCTTCGGGAGTCCATATAGTCTAGGCGGTACCGGACCTTGGGGTAACAATTTCTTAGCGTCACCCTCCGGTAAATCTGCGTCCTTGAGAAGAACCCTCGTCTCGTTCTCCACCTTCTTTGTAGGGTCAACGCTGATCTTCCGGTAGGAATCGTCATTTAGCGGGCTCTGCATCTTATCAGTGTAGTCCTTATGGGAGACAACAACTGTAGCATTGCCTTTGTCAGCCGGTAAGACAACAATTTCAGAGCGTTCCCTCAGATCACGAATGGCCGCCCTCTCTTTACTGCTGATATTTGACTTCATCGGCTTGGATTTCGTCAACGCAGGACAAGTTTCACGACGTATTTACTCGTCTGATTCTGGCGGAAGTCGAGCTGTAACCTGTTCAACAGCACTAACAATTTCTGCGACCGGAGTGAACTTGGGGCTGGGAGCGAAATTGAGACCTTTCTGCAAAACCGAGACCGCATCATCACTCAACACCATGCCACTCAAATTGATGACAGTCTTGCACGGAACCTGCAAAGGTGGTTTGTCAAGGAGACGTGAGAACTTATCTGTTTGACGTCCCGTAGCTTTCTTATGGGCGGAATCAGCTGACACCCAGGTGACACCATCAATCCAATCCCAGGAAAAAGAAGTGAACTTAGTAGCCAGTTGCGAATGTAATTTGAGTAATTCCTGTGAGATGAACTCAAGGCTCCGGCGGGTGAATTGCACTCTCTCACGTACCAATGCGAGGCTGGCACGTTTCTTGATTCTCCTAGCTGCTGCAGAATCGATGTGATGCATAACCTTAGCCAAATTTGGAACAACATTCTCGGAACGACATCTCTTTAGAAAGGCAAGAGTACTTAGCAAACGACATCTACGGTGGAACAACTTTTCAAATTTCTTCATGCTGCGATACATCTCCTCCCCGTATAGGTGTATGATGTGATTCTTGAGTTTCTCCCGGCGTATTTGATAATCAAAATATCCACGAGTGTACTGCCGGTCTATAGTGTCCAACGAGCACAATATTTCGGCGATCAAACATGTCGCCATCATGAGATCAGTCCGTCAGTTCACCTGATGATGGCGACATGTTTGATCGCCGAAATATTGTGCCCGTTGGACACTATGGACCGGCAGTACTCCCGTGGATATTTTGATTATCAAATACGCCGGGAGTAACTCAAGAATCACATCATTACTGTTAATATATCCATCCCACTGCGTGACAAGACGGTCAGTGCTTTCATGGAAAAACGTCTGCGGTTCGCTGTGGAACCCAGTTTCTACCTTGGCATGCATCTCTTCGTCCGACGCAAATAGACAGCCAATAATATCTTTCTTCTGGACACCAAAAATACGGAAATTGCATGGGGAGAGATCAAGACTGTATGAAGGTTGCGTAACAGCTTCCCAGCGAGACTTCTGCACAGTAGTCGAAAGAATCTTGGCAAGATGCTGGCAGGCGTTATCTTACAACAGAATGATGCTGTCCGTCAAAATTCCTGGGCGTTTGGACTAGACAGCGCGCTTCAGTTTTTGCAAAGTGTCCACATACCACAGTGCGCGCCATGAAGCCCACATGTCCAGCAATGTTGACGGACGACACAGTTCTGTTGCTCGCCAACATGTTGTCAATGTTTTTCCGACTGAGCTGCAGAAGTTTCGCTGGGAAGCCTTTACACATCCCTCATGCTGTCCCTATTACTCCTGCTGCGATTTCGATACAACTGGGGCCCTGAACAGACATTCGTGGCCGTCGGTTTGCATTGAAGGGTGCAAATCTGGATACAATATGGGTTCCGCAGACAACAGCAAATTTTTACGTTACGTTACTGATGATCGTCTTGTTCCATAGTAGGACAAATGTATCATTGGTGGTGTCCATTCATGCTCAAATAGTATACAGTTTACACATTTCTTCCACATATCTAGTTTTCATTTGACGGCCCCTTGTTCACTCTGTTTCATTGTATACTGAAAAGACCAAGGAGCTGGTGCACCTGCCTAATATCGTATAGGGTCCCTGCGAGCAAGTAGAAGTGCCGCAACATGACGTGGCATGGGTTCGACTAATATCTGAAGTAGTGCTGGAGGGAATTGACACCTGGACTCCTGCAGGGCTGTCCATAAATCCGCAAGAATACGAGTGGGTGGAGATCTCTTCGGAACAGCACGTTGTAAGGCATTACAGATATGTTCAGTAATGTTCATGTGTGGGAAGTTTGGCAGTCAGCGGAAGTTTTTAAACCCAAAAGAGTGTTCCTAGAGCCACTATGTAGCAATTCTGGACGTGTGGGTGTCACATTGTCCTGCTCGAACGGCCCAAGTCCGTCGGAATGCACAATGGACACTAATGGTTGCAGGTGATCAGACAGAATGTTTACGCACATGTCACCTTCCAGAGTCGTACCTAGGCGTATCAGGGGTCCCATATCTCTGCACACGTACCACACCGTTACGGAGTCTCCACCAGCTTAAAGAGTCCCCTGCTAACACGCAGGGTCCATGGATTCATGAGAGTGTCTCCATACCCGTACACGTCCATCCGCTCGATGCAATTTGAAACGACACTCGTCCGACCGGGCAACGTGTTTCCAGTCACCAACAGGCTAATGTCGGTGTTTATGGATCCAGACGAGGCCTAAGGTTTTGTGTCGCGCAGTCATCCAGAGTACAGGATTGGCCCTACGGCTCCGAAAGCCTGTATGGATGATGTTTTGTTAAATGGTTCTCAAGCTGACACTAGTTGATGGCCGAGCACTGAAATCTGTAGTATTTTGCGGAAGGGTTGCTCTACTGTCACATTGAACGATTCTCTTCAGTCGTTGGTCCCGTTCTTGCAGGATCTTTTTCCACCCGCAGCGATGTCGGAGATTTGATGTTTTACGGGGTTCGTGATGCTCACGGCAAACTCGTGAAATGATTGTACGGGAAAATCCCCTCTGCATCGCTACCTCGGAGATGCTATGGCCCATAACTCGTACGCCACATTGAAACTCATTTAAGTCTGGATGACCTGCCATTGTAGCAGCTGTAGCCGATGTAACAACTGCGCCAGACACATGCTCTGCTTGTTTACATACATCTGTTTTTGAATACGCATGGCTATACCAGTTTCTTTGGCGCTTCAATAAATGAACAGTGTCTGTCTGCTGATATAGATCTGCACTAATTGCTTTGATAAAGAATTGTTGCTACAAAAAATGTGCGTAGATTCTTACAGCTAACTTGATGTTATTTGCGTGGGTGCGCTAATGTGTGTGTGTGTGTGTGTGTGTGTGTGTGTGTGTGTGTGTGTGTGTGTGTACGTGCGTGCGTGCGTTGCGTAAGGCAGAAGCCAATTCCAGAGCGGCAGCTCTCCTTTCGCGCCACCGCGGCACGCTATTTGGGCAAGGACGACGCGGCCGTTAATACACGCAACGCAATACCGGCCTCGTCTGCGCAGGCGACGCCGACAGGTGAAAGGAGGATGGCCGCGCTGGGATGCGGTGTGCCGGGGCCGCCGCCGCGGCTTGATGATCTGCGTGAAAGGTAACGCTCGGCGCTCCCGTTCCAGCGCACCAGTTCACGGCGCACCGCCAACAGCTCCAAGGCCGGCCGCATCAGCCCTGCGACTTTGGCGCCTCGCCGCTCCCGGAAGGGTGCTGCCGCCGTCGACGTTCTGTAGCAGTTACCTCCGTCTTCTGCGCTCTCATCAGTACTAACATATTTAACAAGGAGAGGTCCCGAGCGATGGGATCCACAAATATGCCGTGATGTAGGTTCAGGTCTCAGGTATCGTACCACGCAGCCATTCGCTCTTCTGGGCCTTGTTTGCGAATAATTGACGAAAAAACGGTACGAATTTTGCGTGATGCTCAGTAACGTACAATAAGACGTGTTAGGCAATCCGGTTCCGAAGTTTAATGGATGGGCTAATAGCTTCACCTGGTAGAGATTGAGTATTCGAATTTCTTCAGGAGCAGTAATTTTTTTATTTTTAAATCATTATCGAAATAACTTTGGTCGTCACTTTTATACAGTTATTTATTTAAATGTATTTTTTTTTATTTCCATTGCATTGTCACATCATTGTAACCACAACATCAACTTCTTCATTTCCTCTCATTTTTCTTCCTATCATTTTTTTCACTTGAAATCTTTGTTGCTGTGTTTGAAATTATTTAATTTATTAATTTCGATTTAATTTCTTTATTTATCACTCAGGTTTTTTCATTCACATTATTGCATTCGTTATATCTATTTGTCCTTTTGTTTGAATTTCGTTATACTTATAAACCCTTGTTTGATTTAAATCTTCATCTGCGTTTTTTGTCCATAGTGCAGTGGGTATTAAGGTTATGACTGAAATGTTTTATGACGATTCCCATGCAGAAAGAATTGCACACTTGGTACCGAAAAACACATTTTTCACACGACTGCACCGTCAATGTAAACATATTAATTGCTCATTTGTTTTTTAACTGATAGTCGTAATTCCCCCTCTCCCCCCCCCCCCCCCCCCATGAACCATGGACCTTGCCGTTGGTGGGGAGGCTAGCGTGCCTCAGCGATACAGATAGCCGGACTGTAGGTTCAACCACAACGGAGGGGTATCTGTTGAGATGCCAGACAAACGTGTGGTTCCTGAAGAGGGGCAGCAGCCTTTTCAGTAGTTGCAGGGGCAACAGTCTGGATGATTGACTGATCTGGCCTTGTAACAATAACCAACGGCCTTGCTGTGCTGGTACTGCGAACGGCTGAAAGCAAGGGGAAACTACGGTTGTAATTTTTCCCGAGGACATGCCGCTTTACTGTATGATTAAATGATGATGGCATCCTCTTGGGTAAAATATTCCGGAGGTCAAATAGTCCCCCATTCGGATCTCCGGGCGGGGACTACTCAAGAGGATGTCGTTATCAGGAGAAAGAAAACTGGCATTCTACGGATCGGAACATGGAATGTCAGATCCCTTAATGGGGCAGGTAGGTTAGAAAATTTAAAAAGGGAAATCGATAGGTTAAAGTTAGATATAGTGGGAATTAGTGAAGTTCGGTGGCAGGAGGAACAAGACTTTTGGTCAGGTGACTACAGGGTTATAAACACAAAATCAACTAGGGGTAATGCAGGAGTAGCTTTAATAATGAATAGGAAAATAGGAATGCGGGTAAGCTTCTACAAACAGCATAGTGAACGCATTATTGTGGCCAAGATTGATACGAAGCCCACACCTACTACAGTAGTACAAGTTTATATGCCAACTAGCTCTGCAGATGACGAAGAAATTGAAGAAATGTATGATGAAATAAAAGAAATTAGTGAAGGGTGACGAAAATTTAATAGACTGGAATTCGGTAGTAGGAAAAGGGAGAGAAGGAAACATGGTAGGTGAATATGGACTTGGGCAAAGAAATGAAAGAGGAAGCCGCCTGGTGGAATTTTGCACAGAGCACAACTTAATCATAGGTAAGAATCATAAAAGAAGGCTGTATACATGGAAGAAGCCTGCAGATACTGAAACGTTTCAGATAGATTATATAACGGTAAGACAGAGATTTAGGAACCAGGTTTTAAATTGTAAGACATTTCCAGGGGCAGATGTGGACTCTGACCACAATCTATTGGTTATGACTTGTAGATTAAAACTGAAGAAACTGCAAAAAGGTGGAAATTTAAGGAGATGGGACCTGGATAAACTGAAAGAACCAGAGGTTGTACAGAGTTTCAGGGAGAGCATAAGGGAGAAATTGACAGGAATTGGGGAAAGAAATACAGTAGAAGAAGAATGGGTAGCTTTGAGGGATAAAGTAGTGAAGGCAGCAGAGGGTCAAGTAGTTAAAAAGACGAGGGCTAGTAGAAATCTTTGTGTAACAGAAGAAATATTCAATTTAATTGATGAAAGGAGAAAATATAAAAATGCAGTAAAGGAATACAGACGTCTCAAAAATGAGATCGACTATAAGTGCAAAATGGCTAAGCAAGGATGGCTAGAGGACAAATGTAAGGATGTAGAGGCTTATCTCACTAGGGGTAAGACAGATAATGCCTACAGCAAAATTAAAGAGACCTTTGGAGAAAGGGGAACCACTTGTACGAACATCAAGAGCTCAGATGGAAACCCAGTTCTAAGCAAAGAAGGGAAAGCAGAAAGGTGGAAGGAGTATATAGAGGGTCTATACAAGGGCGATGTACTTCAGGACAATATTATGGAAATGGAAGAGGATTTAGATGAAGATGAAATGGGAGATACGATACTGCGTGAAGACTTTGACACAGCACTGAAAGACCTGAGTCGAAACAAAGCCCCCGGAGTAGACAACATTCCATTGGAGCTACTGACGGCCTTGGGAGAGCCAGTCCTGACAAAACTCTACCATCTGGTGAGCAAGATGTATGAGACAGGTGAAATACCCTCAGACTTCAAGAAGAATATAATAATTACAATCCCAAGGAAAGCAGGTGTTGACAGATGTGAAAATTACCGAACTGTCAGTTTAATAAGTCACAGCTGCAAAATTTGGATTCCGTAGAAATATCGGAACACGTGAGGCAATACTGACCCTACGACGTATCTTAGAAGCTAGATTAAGGAAGGGCAAATCTACGTTTCTATCATTTGTAGACTTAGAGAAAGCTTTTGACAATGTTTACTGGAATACTCTCTTTCAAATTCTGAAGGTGGCAGGGGTAAAATACAGGGAGCGAAAGGCTATTTACAATTTGTACAGAAAACAGATGGCAGTTATAAGAGTCGAGTGGCATGAAAGGGAAGCAGTGGTTGGGAAGGGAGTGAGACAGGGTTGTAGCCTCTCCCCGATGTTATTCAATCTGTATATTGAGCAAGCAGTGAAGGAACAAAAGAAAAGTTCGGAGTAGGTATTAAAATCCATGGAGAAGAAATAAAAACTTTGAGGTTCGCCGATGACATTGTAATTCTGTCAGAGACAGCAAAGGACTTGGAAGAGCAGTTGAACGGAACGGATAGTGTCTTGATAGGAGGGTATAAGATGAACTTCAACAAAAGCAAAACGAGGATAATGGAATGTAGTCGAATTAGGTCGGGTGATGCTGAGTGAATTAGATTAGGAAATGAGACACTTACAGTAGTAAAGGAGTTTTGCTACTTGGGGAGCCAAATAACTGATGATGGTCGAAGTAGAGAGGATACAAAATGTAGACTGGCAATGGCAAAGAAAGCGTTTCTGAAGAAGAGAAATTTGTTAACATCGAATATAGATTTATGTATCAGAAAGTCGTTTCTGAAAGTATTTGTATGGAAGTGAAACATGGACGATAACTAGTTCGGACAAGAAGAGAACAGAAGCTTTCGAAATGTGTTGTTACAGAAGAATGCTGAAGATTAGATGGGTAGATCTCATAGCTAATGAGGAAGTATTGAATACGATTGGGGAGAAGAGAAGTTTGTGGCACAACTTGACCAGAAGAAGGGATCGGTTGGTAGGACAGGTTCTGAGGCATCAAGGTATCACCAATTTAGTATTGGAGGGCAGCGTGGAGGGTAAAAATCGTAGAGGGAGACCAAGAGATGACTACACTACGCAGATTCAGAAGGATGTAGGTTGCAGTGGGTACTGGGAGATGAAAGGGCTTGCACAAAATAGAGTAGCATGGAGAGCTGCATCAAACCAGTCTCAGGACTGAAGACCACAACAACAAAAGTCGTAATTTTCAAGTAATTGAGTAGTATTATAGACAAATGTAATTAAATTCGTATCCACAAAATTCCCGATTGCAAAAATAATGATATAAAGGAAAATGACACAAATGAAAAACTTGAATAAAGTAATAAAAGTAATGTGATAAAGGAACAGAGATAAAAAAATAAATTCAAATCAATTAATTGAATAAAATGACAATCACAGTCATTTCGATAAAAATTTCACAAAATTACTGCACTTCACGAGATTCAAAACCACCGTCTCCTGCACATAAGGCTACTATCGTACCCATTACAAAATGGCTCTGAGCACTATGGGACTTAACACCTGAGGTCATCAGTCCTATCCATTACACAATGCAACCATACTGTTTGATGGAACTTTCGACGTACCTAGTGAGTGTCACACAAGACTTTTTTTTTTGCCAGTTACTCGTAAACGATGGCCCACCAGAGTGAATGGCTGCAGTGTGTAATACCTGGGATATTTTAACCTACATAACCGTATGGATGGTTTGAGACAACCTTGTGGATGTTTTCTCGTCACATGATATCGCAAGTTTGTTGTGCCTCGTCCCGTTCTTAATATTTTAAAGAAAATGGAGCGCCGTGCTTCATAGCGACCACACTTCGTAAAATACTTCCAAACCAGAGATTATGGCATTCTGCAATACAACCGGTGTCCGAGGACACAGTGAGATATAACCGTGTACACCGGCTGTGAGCGAGTCTTGGATACTGCATGTACACGTGTATTGTCTAATAGGCCATGCCACACGGCTACAGGTACATTATTGTTCTGATTCTTACGTCCCTGTCTGTTGGTCGGTTCTGACTTTCGATGTTTATATTAAAATAGCGCTGATCGCTTTTCTCATTTTCTGTGTTTTCAACATTCCCAAGCGACGGAAATGTTAGGAACAAATGTTAACAGTTTTTAAAAAAAGTTTTATTAAGAAACCAAGAATGGTAGCACTGATGATATGGCAGACTGATATGCTGGTTTTTTACCTGGTTATTACTGAAAAATTAAAAAAGCCTGTTATAACCGAAACCAAAAATGGAAAATACCGGTTATTCAGAACTAAAATACCGGTATCGGTTTTAACCGGCAGGTTTTTCCCAATCTCACACGGCTTCTTCGCATGAGGACATTGCTCTGAGAGGCACGGAAGTTGCACTTCTTCAGTGGGCGAAACAAACAGAAACCGGATGGTTGCCGATTGCGAATCTATAGTGTTGTCCTGCTAGTCGCGAGTTGTCCTCTGTTCAACAGATAAGAAGTTGTCGACTGCACCGAAGTCCCGATGACCCATTTAACCCGCGGCTCAGGCCAGAGGTAGTTTTGTGAGGTTTTGGGTGTGTTTTCCGCACCATGACCTGAGACCTGTCATTCAGGTCACGGTGAAAACGAACCAGGGTGTTTGTGTAACCATGGCCTGCCATGTTACCCTCGCTTCTGCAAGTTCATGATGAGTACGCTGTGGACACTCCCGTCTCGTAAGATGACAACAGTCGTATTCTCACGGCTGCAAGCATACACTGCCAGTACCGGATAGTTGTAATTAAAATGCATTAACTGCGGGAGGTAATTATCGTATGGCACCGAAACTTGACAGCTATGCTAATGCGTTAATGCGGAACCGATTTGCACTGGAGAAATATTAGTTCCAGTATTGGCCACCAGGTGCAAATCTGGCACTGTACAGCATCTCGTCGACGTCCCAATGCTCATATTGAACGAACTGTATAAGTGGCAGTTAATTATAAAGCCAATATTATGGCTTTCACACTTATTTGACGGTTCCTGCTTTTCTACCCGCGTCCCATTCATTACATATGAAAACATTTCTACATGTCTTTACTGAATTTACAGCTCCAGATTTGTATCTGGTGGCAAAAACAGTAAGTTTTTTTGTGTGTGTCATTCATAAACGCATCAAACATTACCAAGCTTCGCTCCCATGCGTTAATTACAGCCCACACTGGATTTCTGCGAGTAGCTGCACTTTAATTATAACCAACCGATATTAAGAACACACTCGAAATCTTCTATATAAGGATAGCGTTATCGGTATCCTTGCTTGCAGACTACCTAACAGCAGATGCTGGCTGCCGAGTCTTAGCTTCTAGAATAATGTTCGTCAAACTGAGGCCCGCGGGCAGCATTTTGTCTTCACATATTCGTAGGACTCGCGGTTCGTAACCGTATTTTATAATAATATGCTTCTAGCGGCTAACAACAGAATCCATAAACGTCAGCCACCTCTAAGATCTTCTGAAAAGTGTGTTTTTCTTGCTCAGTAAAAAAAGAAAGAATACCTTACAGAGTAATATTTTACGATGTGTTTAATTTTAAATGACGGTGGTGAATTCGGCTGGGAGCTAAGTAAAGTTTGCCGCTTATGTGGGCAGAGAGGGCAGCAGGGTTAATAGAGGTGTGAGAGAGAATATTTTACTGATTTTCATCATGATGACAACTCACTAGGTACACAAGTAGCAGCGAGCAGATGATATGGTATGAGAGTCAAAAGGTAGTAACATGGAATCGAGAACACGCATTGCAAAGAATTTCGTCTTCAAATGTAGTACTATTTCGTACCAAATAAGACGAAATTAGATGAAGGATGTTGTAATATACAATGAGCAAAATGGCATTCCAATCATTTAGTAAGCACTTATGATCGTGTCAATTATTAACTAACATAAGATACTAATTTATATAGGTTACTTAGTAATAACAGCATCGATAGCGGAAGGTGTGGTAAAGTGCCCAGAACGAAAAAGTGGCCATTGTGTATTTTCTTGTCCTTAAAAGTGCTGCTGCCTGTCGAGAACTGGTCAGACTAGTTCTTATAAATATCACCATTGTTGTTAATCAGATTGACAGATGAATCTTGTCCCGGCATTTTTCAGTAAAAACCTTTATGTGACTCTTCAAGCTTTCCCGGCGGATGTGTTACAAATAATCTTCACTGGTTTGCCGCCGGAATTTGCACAACGTGATCCGGCGGCAAACCCGTGAAGACCATTTACAAAAAACATTTCTGTTTTTGATGAAATCTTCTGCGGCTTCCATCTGGGTAGCTGGATCGAAGATTCGCGACGTTTCGATGAGTGTCATTCTTATCATCTTGTGGCGATTCTCATGTAGGGAAAGCCTACATTAACTTTCTGTTTTTGAATCGTCTGACCTAAAAGCAGTCTTTTATACTATTCTTGTTACTTCACCTGTATGGAAATCAATATTTTTTTTTACAAAATCTCAAATGTAGTTCTTGTTACTTATTTCGGCTAGATAGCTTCTCTTGTGAACCACTAATGCCGACATGGCGTCCAACCAGGAGAAGTGGCTACACTACTCTTCAGGAAAAGTGGCTTACGTGTCTGCCGCAACAAGCGAAAGCTACTTTCAAAAAACAGTCATAATACAACAGATAAAACTGACTTCCAAGCCCTTTTATACTCAAACTTATGATCCAGCATTCTGTCTCTTGGTGACAATTTCGAATTAATTAAGTAGTATTATTTGAACCCGTCTGGTTCGTGTTGTATTTGGCCTAACACAAAAGTCTTATTGAAAATGGACTGCTGCAACCATTTAATTGTTTCAGATAGTGATGCGTGAAAATGCCAGAGTAAATGTGCCCGAAAATCAGGAAAACAAACATAATCCTGTTGCGAAGGCACTGGCCACAGACCCCGCTTAGTTACGGAAAATTGGTCACTTTTTAAGCCTTCAGAAATGTGCATCTAATTCAAATATGTTTTGCTTTCAGTAAAAAAAATATATCATGTTATACCCTACATTATACAGATCGAAAATGGCTCAGCTGCAAGCCTCCATGAAGAAGGTGGTTTGAACGAGGATTGAACTTCTCTCTCAGTGACTATTTTAACTTCCCCTCCCCCCTTCCTGTGCGGCCAGAGGTGTGTCCTGCCGTGTTAATATTCGCTCCTAAGTTTGACGACAACTGTTCTAGAACCTGCGGCAGACTTCCGCCATCTCCGGAGAACAGGGAATTGTCGTGTAGCGGTGACCACGCGAGTTAAACAGCGAGGAAGCCAGCGCGCGAGGCAGTAGTGGCGCCGAATCGGTCGAGTGAACATGTCATAAAAGAACTGTGAGCGAAAGTGAGTTGCAAAGCGCTTAGTAGGTTATTAAGAGAAATATTTTGTTGGAATAGGAGTGCTGAATCTCAAGTGGCTTTCTTGAAGCGAGTGACCTTGTCTTAAATATTGTCAGTATCATTGAAGGAATGAATATGTTACAGTTATGCGTGTTTTCCGTAGCTTGAAGGTGAATAAATGAAGAGAAAGGACATCATATTTTACGTCCTAAGATAAAAACCAAAAAATAAATACACGACGCATTACGAAGGAATTAGCCGAATGGGACTGAAATCGGCAGATGTGATGTACATGCGCAAACAAATGATCGTGGGGGCTCAGTTCGAAGTGGGACTCATCGCTGAAGACTCCAGGCAGTGAGCTTCCAGGCCACTGGAGACGCTACGGGCAGAGGTGGAAAACCAGCCTGACTGCCGCCCACTATGCGACCCAACAACCGGAATAACGGTGTGGATGCCATTTCTCTGCACAGCAGGGCGCCACTGACTGACAGCCGCTGCACCCCTACAACACGGCGGTACGTCGACGATATTTTGCGCCCCGTTTTGCAGCCCTTCATGGCCAAGCATCCTCGGAGTACATTTCAGCAACAGTTTCTATTCCTTATCTTCGTACTTATCAAACTCTGTCTTGGCCAACAACGTCGCTGGATCGCTCCTCACTCAAGAACGTTCCGAGCATTATGGGCTTGGCCCTCCAACTAGCTAGGGATTTTGTACCGTGCCAGGAAGGTGGCGCTTGGGTCTGCTCCTGAAAACTGAAGTGTAGGCCGAACTTAGGAAGTGACTGGAGCAGGAAAAGGTGAAATGCTCGGTACGGCAGTTAAAAGTGGTTTCACTATTTTATTTAACTTTTCGTACAGATGAGCATGTAGGTGCGAAGCCGTTCATCAATCAAACATCGGCTGGAAGGTACAAAGGCAAAATCTGTAGTGGCTCGCCCACTATGAAATAGAAACTATGTTGCTTGGTCGTCTACTCGGAATCAAATGGTCTGAATTCGGAGCGGAGCTCGTAGAGCTGCACAGCGCCGGCTAGAGGGCGCTGTCGACGGTGTCGGTATCGTAGTGGCAACCTAACAGAGCGCACTTACGTTGTGGCAGCGTAGCTATCAATACCACAGATCTAACGCGTCAGTTGGACATCATTTGGCACGATATCCCTCAAGAGGACGTCCAACAACTCTTTCTACCAGTGACGGACCGAATAAATGTTTGCATAAGCGCCAGAGGTGGACCATCAAGTTTTTGACTTGCTCAGTTTTGAAGCTCTGTCTCTTGAATAAATCATCCAGTTTTTCTAAAACTGTAATCATTTGTCTGTATATGTACGTCACATCTGACAATGTCCGTCTAACTCTTGTAATTCATTGGTGGTGCGTCTTTTCTTCCATTATGATGCATTTCAGAAGAATAGTACCAATTCTCATGATTAATGTTGTAGCAGATTATTACAGTTAGGCCAAGCACAGGTCGGCTACAATTTGACTTTCTGTGCGATCGTGGCTGACTTAATTCATTTACCTTAATGGCCAATAACAGTCAGCGGTACGATATCATAAACTTACGAGATGAGAACTTACTCTGTAGTGCTGAATCTCCTGATCAGAATCCCGCAGAAAAGAGAAGTATATGTGTGGAGCAGCAGTTGTATCATTCAAAATTCTGGGAATTTGGTAGTTCACGAGATCTATTGATCAGTGAGTGGCTTAAGCTGGATGTAGCATACCCGAGGACACATGTGGGCTCTCTTTTTCTTCACGTAATTCGAGTCACTGTCAAGGCAAGTTGATTGGGCTTAAGTTGATCCCAGACAACTGCAGTGGGCTGAGCACGGCAGCTTTGAGAGCCTACCTCAATCAATAATATAACGCGAATTTGTAAATGTCTCCTGAGTAACACCTCAGTCTTGTGATAGCTCTGTAACCCGCTATTTTTCACCCGCCGCTGTTAGCGTTTCGGAGTTGAAAGTTGGCAATAGTTCCATGTCCTGTCTGAGACCGTACACACCGCCTCCACTATAGTGACGTTACAAGGTATAAGCGTGACGTGTCATGGGGGAAACTAAATTTTCCTTCGGTGTACTTATGACGAGTTACAGCTTTGTCCTGCATAAGGTTCGAATGAGCGAAGTCTTTGTAGAATTCAACTTCTACACCCTCTGGAAGAATATACGGGCCATCAAATCACCTACATCTACATCTACATCTACATCCATAAGCCGCAAGCCACCTGACGGTGTATGGCGGAGGGTACCCTGAGTACCTCTATCGGTTCTCCCTTCTATTCCAGTCTCGTATTGTTCGCGGAAAGTCTGTGTGGGCTCTAATCTCCCTGATTTTATCCTCATGATCTCTTCACGAGATATACGTAGGAGGGAGCAATATACTGCTTGACTCTTCGGTGAAGGTATGTTCTCGAAACTTTAACAAAAGCCCGTACCGAGCTACTGAGCGTCTCTCCTGCAGATTCCTCCACTGGAGTTTATCTATCATCTCCGTAACGCTTTCGCGATTACTAAATGATCCTGTAACGAAGCGCGCTGCTCTCCGTTGGATCGTCTCTATCTCTTCTATCAACCCTATCTGGTACGGATCCCACACCGCTAAGCAGTATTCAAGCAGTGGGTGAACAAGCGTACTGTAATCACCTTCCTTTGTTTTCGGATTGCATTTCCTTAGGACTCTTCCAATGAATCTCAGTCTGGCATCTGCTTTACCGACGATCAACTTTATATGACCATTCCATTTTAAATCACTCTAATGCGTACTCCCATATAATTTATGGAATTAACTGCTCCCAGTTTCTGACCTGCTATTTTGTAGCTAAATGATAAGGGATCTATCTTTCTATGTATTCGCAGCACATTACACTTGTCTACATTGATATTCAATTGCCATTCCCTGCACCATGCGTCAATTCGCCGCAGATCCTCCTGCATTTCAGTACAATTTTCCATTGTTACAACTTCTCGATACACCACAACATCATCTGCAAAAAGCCTCAGTGAACTTTCGATGTCATCCACCAGGTCATTTATGTATATTGTGAATAGCAACGGTCCTATGACACTCCCCTGCGGCACATCTGAAATCACTCTTACTTCGGAAGACTTCTCTCCATTGAGAATGACATACTGCGTTCTGTTACCTAGGAAGTTCTCAATCCAATCACACAATTGGTCTGATAGTCCATATGCTCTGACTTTGTTCATTAAACGACTGTGGGGAACTAAAATCCTTGTCTACGAATTAATTTCGCTCTTGGTATTTTGAATTGCACAAATAAAATTTTTATCATGCCAACGCGTATGTTGACATTTATTAAGAGTTTCTGATTCAGGATTCCGTCTTTTTGGTATTAACTGAAGAACAGTTTATAAAAACCTCTCATTTCACGTCTGCACACTGAGAGAATTTATTGTTGTGTGTCTTCACAACGTGGCATTCCAACATATGCCATTCATAATAATCAACCACATGATTCGAAAGCACTGAGGCTTCGCTGACTCTGTTCTTGCTTTGTTTTACTCTTAGACACATAAGTTTTATTTGTGACTGACGCTCTTGTTACCAGCAGTGTTATCTTCGATGCACGGGCGTTTACTTCACAGTGTTGTGTAAAGTGATTAAATTTGGACAGCGGCTCACCGTGGAGATAGCTGAAGGTTGTCGGCTGAATTATCGGAAAAAGAAATAGTACTATCCCTGTGCATGCCCGGAAAGATGATGAAATAATATATCAGCCGGGTAAATTTCAAGGAACAGAGTCCCATATTTGTTTTGAAAAGTATAGAATTAACTGAATTTGGGCTTGTGAATTTCAATCCCACAAACATGAGAGCCGATTTGGATACTGTCAACAACGAAGCGGTACCAACTGTTTTACGAGCTATAACAAAGTCTTGAATATTAAACGAAACTGAGATTTAAAAATGATATGTTAGTTGGTGAACAAAATACTAATGTTCGGTTAAAAACTATAATTCCTGTCCAGAAAATTCAAGATCATAACACTGATTTCCAGTTGCTTTCAGTAATGATGAATTAAAATTTTAAGTAAGGTGACACTTCCTATGGCACTCCACCCAGAGTAATGTCAGAGAAAAGTTCTGTAAAAATTCAGATGTGATGCGTGTATTCCGTGGTTACAGGTAAATGAAGAAGTGGAAGTAGACTTCAGTGAAGAGTCTTCATACAACTTGTACAGGGATAAATGAACTGTCTCCTCTGAGCGAGTAGTGTTCTCTGTTGGATTGGTGTAACATACAGTACCTGTATTTTTAAACAGTTTTCATCACCAATTTATGATATGACATAAGATAAACAGCTATCTCTTTCTGACAATTTAGCCATTAGAAGATAGATGTAAAGTGGGTTCAGTTATGCTAGGTGTGTTTGCCCCATAAGAGAGTGTTGGGTAAACCTGAAGATGTTTCACTTTGTATACGCAAGATACCAATCGACAACTTGGAGAAAAAACCCATAACAAATAAAGAAAGGATCAAACGATGTCAAAAACTTTAAAAAAATAGATTTGCCCATTAATATAAGAATAAATACAAAACTGCTGAAATCTTTATGATAATAACTGTGACTTTGAAAATTGTTTAATTGCTGCAGTACTTACAAATTATGTATTCTCTCTCTCTCTCTCTCTCTCTCTCTCTCTCTCTCGCTCTCTGTCTCCGTGTTTGTGTGTGTGTGTGTGTGTGTGTGTGTGTGTGTGTGTGTGTGTGTGTGAGAGAGAGAGAGAGAGAGAGAGAGAGAGAGAGAGAGTGTGTGTGTGTGTCTTTTGGTCATAAACTAAATGCGTTAATGTACTTTGAATGTCGGAATATCGTAATATAAACAAATTATTACAGAGATACTATAATCACTCTGGGTGGCTTCAAATGTGCTCTAAAATCCTAATGTTAAAACGTATTTTCCTTTAATTCTGTGCAGCGCAACAGGTCTTATGTAATTAGATGAGAAGATTACAGTTTTGATGTGTCTAAATGCTAATAAGTCTGCCGGTAAAGTTGGTGCTCCTGTTCAACTGCAGTTCTTACATTTTTGTGTAAAATAGCGTCGAGAATACAACAACAGAAATGCTAAATGAGGGTATTCTGTAAGTTGATCGCATTAAAAATATTCTTGTTAGCAAGAGAGTGAGTAAATTGTAGTTCATTAAGTTATTCTGTTAATTATTTAGTAGCTATTAGGTCACAACTTTTGTTTTGATTGATTACTTTAAAATCTAAATGCGGCCTTTTGCAGGGGAACTTGTAGATATCTTTCATATTAAGTGAAACAAATTGTTAGGAGGAAAACGGTAGATTGTATATACCTGACAAAATTTCGACAACCCTTTGTGAATCTGAGATTGGAGACCTTTTACTAGCTCATTTCGACCCATCTTTCGTGGGACTGTGATTTACTTCTTTTATACATAGGTGATTAGGGTACGCTTGGTAGGGAATCTCCCTCCTGCTATTTCAGTTCTTTACTTTGTCCACAGATCTTCTACTATTTCTGTTTTTAGAAATGAAAACGAACGGCGTTTTCAGAGTCGTTGATTCACATACTTCCTATTTATTAGATTTTGTGTCCGTTGACCATACCTTTCGTTTCAAAAGGGAGCAGTTACACGCAACTGACTGACTGCATACATTGATACACGCCTGGTATCAGGATGTATCATCCCTGGAAGCAGGATGAAAGGTATTTTTACGGTTTTGCTCGTTTTTTTTTTTTTAAGAAAACGTGGGAGAGGATGCATTGAAAAACAGTTCGTATTATTAGAAGATTTACACGTTGCTACAATCAATAATTAAGTAATGCACTAAATGAGTTAACTTTGTTACTTATTATAGAGAGCTTCCGTATATTTTTTAAACGTGCAGTTACGAACTGTTAAACTGATCTGAATCAGCAGCGTAGCTTGGTCCCCGCCAGAAGACGGTCGTTGGAACTCGGGAAAGTGAATTTAGATGAGCTGTATTTCACAACAAATAACGGCCCCAATAGTGTTTCTATCAACATTACTGCAATGTTGCTACAATAAACGGGAATATTGCTGTATGACATGGCGGTATTGCTGGTGGAGCAAGCTGTTGCAGATAGTCGTCAAGCTATAGCATGGAGCTGCTTATGTCTACCAAGGGCGGAGGATAAGTCTTATTGCCGTGCCTTTTCTACCTCTTTCCTCATCTATAAATGCTTCCATCTCATGCTTCGCTTCGCTTGCTCTTTCTCGCGTCAGCAGTGCTGACGGTGCCAAGTAGCGTAATCGCAGCTCCGAAACAACATCACTTTGTTTCAGTAAGTCAGTTTTTTATATTACTCCTCCGAAAAACGGCCCCCAAGAAGAACGCCGCAATAGTCCGTTTTTCCAGGAATGTAGAAATGAAGAAGTGAGAGAACCGTGAATTTCATGTATACGATACTTGCGTCTTAGACCTTTGAGTTAACGAACATTGCGCTCTCATTTAAATATATGGTCGAAAGAGTCAGCCTACAGGAATTGTGAAACGAATCCTGTCATCCAGGATCATGTGCCACAAAGGGCACAGATTCATCAAGAGATGTGTAAACTCACAGGCGTCTATTGTCTACTGAGGCATAAGCGCTGTAGTGTGCAAGTGAGACAGATGGGAACCTACGACTTAAGGAAACCCAGAAGAAGCCATTTGTGGCCAAGGAAACGTAACAGTGTTAAGTATGGCGGACCTAAGATGGACGATAAAGGGAAACATTTATGAAAACTAGTTAATTCTTTAGTAATGCAGGAAATCAAGCCACAGTAATTTTACTCTGCCACCCTCCATAAATTTTCATGGTGATCTCAATAAAACTTAAATATTGATCATATATGTAATAGTTTAGGATATACTTTTGAAGCGAAATTAACAGGTTCTGTAAAAAAGACCGGAATGCTGAAGTATGAACGTTTGGGTCGATCTTAACGATCGACATTTCATAGAAAAGCGCATCAAAAATGACAAACTTTGTAAATATCATCTCTGTAACTTTATTTGTTTACAAGATATAGTAAATTTAAACGATCAGTATTTACATTTAAGCAACAGATCATCATTTCCTCTACACAAAACAACATTGAACGATGACATCATGACACCTTATTGAATCATTAGGTAACAGAATATTTATTGTAAATTTTTGTGCATAATAGTTACTTTTCTTATTTATTTATTTATCAGAAAGCATATAGGTGAAAGGCCATTGCCCATGGCAATAAAAGATAAGAAGGAAATTTTACTGGTTTATGTAAAAGAATTTAACGTTTATTATGTAATGAATATTATTCTTACCTTATTTAGAACGTGAAAGTGGTCAGGGTTTGTTTATCTGAATATGTTAAAATGTAAAATTATGTAGAATAAGCTGTAGCCAGTCAGATGGACGACCTCAGGAAAGGGAACTGCCCTAGTCAGTTGATATCCGGCGCGCGGGAAAACGCGGCTGGGGACGTGCAGAGGGAGTGCTGTTGCAGACGCGAAAGCGGACAGTTCGGCTGGAGACACCAAAGGGTAAACTACTGGTGCAGACGCGACAGCGGACGGTCGGTCTTTAGGCAGCTAGGAAGTGAAACGACTAGGAAAATTTCGCGTTGTGTAGTATCTCTGAGCGATGAGCATCCTCGCGCCTGTTGTGAACAACTTTTCGCGAGGATAACGAGGTGGGATATTAGACTTTTATTTCGCTATGAGATTCTGAATGATCGAACTGCGTCAAATTGTGCTCTCGAGTGTAACAGTAACTCTAAATACGACCACTTTCGCTATTAGTTTGCTTTCTGAATAAACATTATTCTAACCAAATCGCAGCTGTGTGGCCTACATCATTTATGAGTTGTAATTTAGTTCCCGATATTATGATTACTGTTATTACGCGAGGGTTGGAACTTTAATAGTGGCAACTATTGATTTACAGCTCGTACGAAATAGATACGTGTTTATAAGGTTTATTGACCTTCAAAGTAGTCACCAGCATTGTGTATAACCCGTTTCGAGCGATGTGGAGGTCGTAGGACACTCTTAGCAGTGCCAGTTGTGTTGACACTTCGATGATGATGATGATGTTTGGTTTGTGGGACGTTCAACTGCGCGTTTATCATCGCCCGTACAATTTCCCAACCTTTGCTCAGTCCAGTGTCGCCACTTTCATGAATAATGATGAAGTGATGAGGACAGCACAAACACCCAGTCATCTCGAGGGACGTGAAAATCCCTGACCCCGCCAGGAATCCAACGAGGGACCCATTACTAGGGAAGCGAGAACGCGACCGCGAGACAATGAGCTGCGGACTGACGGTTCGAACGGAGCGGTCTATAGCTCGACGAATTTGTAGCACTTCTGAAGCGAATGCCGTGAAGTGTTTCCTTCAGTTTAGAAATCGAGTTGAACTTACGAGGGCTTAGGCCAGGGGAGTGCAGTAGGTGGTATAGCACTTAGCAGCCGCATCAGTCAAACAAATCAGTAACAGCCTGCACTGTACGTACATGAGCATTGTCCTGCGAAATGATGGTCGGGTCCTGCAGAAAGTGTCACTACTTCTGTCTCTATGCTGTTCGCGTCTGCTTTCATGCCATACGGCTAATTCGCTGCAAATAAAAACCTGTAGCCGTGATCCTGCAGTCAAATAGTCTTTAAACTGGGTAGAATTGCAAGTTCATATACTAAACATAAGTATAAAATAAAAGTTAAATGAATAATTTAATAACAAGGGTTCTATTTTAATAATAATGAGGTTTCTATTCTAAGGTCTGTAATTGAAGTAGCCGATAGAAAATTGTGCTGAATAATGTTAATTGAGGAAAGGACATCTCAGGCAGACGGGAAGTGATCCTAAAATATTCGGTTAAAATACAGACAGAAAATACCTTTATAAAATTCAGTAAAGTTACGTTGAGAACGTTACAAGAATGGTAACAAAAATCCCCAAAATAAATTGTCATCAAAGATACGCGGAAACTAAGTCCAAATCGACCAGTTCAAAACAGTTCTGAGTTCAACATTATGGTTTACTAATTAATACACACGATGCAAATAATAGTAACTTAGACAGATACTCTGTCTATCCTCAGTCCCGTAATACAGTTCCTGCGTTTGATCAGCCCCGCAAGATCTGGTCAACTCTGAACCGTCTAAGAAATTGGTATGGAAGATGTGGTGACTCCCTCTTCAAATGGGGACTGCTGTCTTCGCCAGCATGTGACTGCGGCGCGCCTAAGCAGACCATCCAACACGTCAGAGAAGAATGCAGTGCCAGAGCGTTCATTGGAACTTTGAAGAATTCCTCATGGCATCCCAAAAATCCATTGAATATATACTAGGACTAGATGTTTGTCTGTGAAAATATGTAATGTTATGCAATGTAGAATAACGTGATCCAGTACTGAAATGTACTTAAATGCCAAACGCTAAATAAATAAAAATCCTTAATACAAATTAGAATCCTACTAGGGAGCACATTCATTCCTCTCAAAATATAAAGTCCTTTCCGAAGCTAAGGTTTGGTAGCGACCGTTCACGGCCCAGAATGAAACACCTGCACGATAGAATACTATTCGTCACCACAGTCAGGTTTGTCTTCTTCTTCTTCTTCCAGAACTCGCGTAAAAGTGTCCACAGTCGCTCCCTTCTGCTGTTCGCTCCAAAAAGTCCCAGTCTCCATTTGACTCCCGTCGTGTTCCACTACTGTCCGCTTTTTCACTGGCTGACGGCCGCCCCCACCAAAAATGCATGATCTTAAGTGCTGCAGACTGCATCAGGCTCTTCGTGACCACTTCCTCCATACTAAACTAATATATTACAGCAATGTCAAAATAGAGAAAAATTATAATCTTTCTGTCACACAGAGATCATTCACAATATGTGTAAACAAATGTTTCTCATTAAATAAGTAAGTCGGTTTTCTCGCACAAGTGTGCCCACAATAAATGATAACAGATTTCTCTTAAATATTGTTATTCAAGTCTGCTTGTCAGAAGCATGTGTTGGTACTCTAACCAAAGGTGTGTCATCTAATACATGTGACTGACCACTTCTTCAGTTACAATGATATTGTATTATCGGTAGTAATACATACTGAAATAAGATTACTGGCACAGTAGTAAAATGTTCATTAAGTAAATACACAAGTGTGACAAATTGTGAGGTATTCATGCTGTATTCATCTGCTGTGTAATAGCGGACGATATGATGTTCTGACGAACATTTTCACAATGAAAAGATATAAAAATGTAACAAATCAAGGTATAAAATATAGGTAGATAGCTTTCAGAGATGATACCTATGGTGCAGTGCTATGACGTCAGATATCGTATGTTTAAATAGCATGAAGCAATTAAGAATTGTTTATTCAGAGGTTCATTGTGAAAATGTTTATTCGCCGTCAAACATTAGCTTTATAGTTCAAAAAATGGTTCAAATGGCTCTGAGCACTATGGGACTTAACATCTGTGGTCATCAGTCCCCTAGAACTTAGAACTACTTAAACCTAACCAACCTAAGGACAGCACACACATCCATGCCCGAGGCAGGATTCGAACCTGCGACCGTTGCAGTCGCGCGGTTCCGGACTGAGCGCCTAGAACCGCTAGACCACCGCGGCCGGCTAACCTTATAGTTTTAAAAATGTTGTCGTACTGTTACGTCATTAGATGTGCCTCACTTTTCCGAGCTCGAAGATGTATTTAGGTTTGCTTCAATACTTGACTGTGAATTTTAGATTCTTAAAGTGCCACAAGAAGTCATCTTTTAGCTTGTCTGACACACTGCCATTTTTGGTGCATTCCCTACAAAAATTCCATGCGAGTTTGGCTGTCCAAATTCCAAGCTTTTGGGATTTACCCGTTTCCTGCGACGCGCTCCTTTTGTCTGCATCTCAGCTCGGTCAGAGTGGCCGTCTCACACCCAGGCAAGCGAGCAAATTAAGCTCTCCTCCGTGCCAGCCCTAGATGGAAGAAAAATTCTCCCGCACACTCGGTAACTTTACAATGGAAACTATTTTTGTAGTTCGTTTGATGGTGAACGTATGCAGGCTGTTGTACTGTGAGATATAACAAGGACACTAGCGCAAAGTGCAAAGTGACGGAACCGTTACGTGCAATCTGTAAAATATGCGGACTTGCTGACACCACATCATCTGATACTACAGACTAACTAAATTAAATTTCGAAATCAAGTACAAAACGAATTAGCAAGGGCAAATGACGAGAAGAGACCAGAAGATGTCGCTGCCAGATGCCTAACGCAATGGGACCGCAGATTTCATCCAAACTTATAGATCTATTCTGATGCATATTTGGTGCACATTGAGAGAAATTTAATGCACTTTTTCCCGTATGTATGTACGTATGTATGTATGTAGTGTGTGTGTGTGTGTGTGTGTGTGTGTGTGTGTTTTAACCCTTAGGCGTGAATTACAAACAACTGTATTGCACGAGTACCTGGGAACGAGTTCACTACATCACTGCATGGACAACTATCGTACATTTATTACCGTATCTGCGGAAGCGTCCAATGACGGTGTCAGTTGGCTTGGTATCTGTGTCAGATATAAACGGGTCTACGCAACAGGTTTACTTAGCAGGCGAACAGCTATCACATACTTGGTGACTTCAATTTATACCAGTCCTCACAGACAAATCAGTCTCTAAAGAATAAGAGGCTAGAAGTGAATTAGTATTTAACAGATCGTAGACAACGTCCTCGTTAGATGAGGGAATACAATCTCGGTTTGGATAAATGTGGGTCAGAAATTAGGGGTATGACTTTTAAAAGTTAACCATTCTGGCTGCCGCCTTAAGCAGTTTAAGGAGAATGGGGAAAATCTTTCTCAAAACCTTAAAGAATGAAACCTCCTCCTGATAGCGAGTGCAGCTCATTAATCACTAATCACCTCGCTCGACTGTTAAATGTCTCATCTAAATCGCATTACAGTCATTTATTAAAAATATAAGCTGTGAGCCATCAAATATTCGTGGAATTTTGATTATACTCGCAAAGGCGTTGTTTTCGCCCAATCCAGCGAAGCAAATTCCAGACTTATCGGCAAAGTAATCACAACGAGAAAAACAGCGAATTTTCTTGTTATCACCTACGTCTGACGTTTGGTGACTAATATACGCGCGGAAGGAGAAGTTGCACTAATTGGTGAGGTTTCTCCTTGATGACGTCGACATCTTGCCGTGATGCATCGGCTGATAGTCATTTAGCCATCTTCAAGTGAGTGTTTTATACTGGAGATCGGTGGTGCACGTCGCTAAGTTGATACGGAAAACTGTCATGAAGTCTCATGCGCATATATTGCCATTACATGACAGCCCTGTGCCGAGTTTTCCGCTCTCTGACGAATATTACTCTAAGGCGCGCAGGCCCGTATGTTGTGGAGATATTTTTATGCATGCCCTTTTTCGAATTGTAGGCCCTCTGAAATAAAATTCAAGTGCTAAGATAGTAAAATTAACTATCGCAGACCTGTCATTAGGACTAATCTTTTTACTTTCTGTAGTTATTATAGAAATCACTAAGTTCCATGCCTTTTCAGGTTGAAAGGCGCCACCACGTTTAATAACATTGTAAGTAAGCTGTTTACGTTTTTATGTTGTTTACACCACGTAGCGCTCTGTATGAAGATCACTGACTGTGCTATGTGCAGTCTGTGGCTGATTGGCATTGTTGGAATAGTCGCTATTGTAGGGTTGGGCATGAAATGCAATTAAATGGTCGTAAAGGCAGTTGGATGTGAACAGCCCGGTGGGCAGTTGGATATGAGCCACCAGCAGTGGTGGATGTGGGGAGAGAAAAGCTAGAGTTTTGAGATGTTAATATGAGCGGACGAGCTGGACGTGTGTCCGTCAGAAAAAGGAAATTTGCCAAACTGGCTGTCACAAATTATTCATATTTATATATTATGATATTTGAACACGATTAAAGTAAATACATTGTTTGTTTTTCATCAAAATCTTTCATTTGCTAACTATGCCTGTCAGTAGTTAGTGCCTTCAGTAGTTAGAATCTTTTATTTAGCTGGCAGTATTGGCGCTCGCTGCATTGCAGTGGTTTGAGTAACGAAGATTTTTGTAAGGTAAGTGATTCTTGAAAGGTATAGGTTATTGTTAGTCAGGGCCATTCTTTTGTAGGGATTATTGAAAGTCAGACTGCGTGGAGCTAAAAAAAAATATTGGCTGTCAGTTTAGTGTTGATCAGAATAAGTGAAGAAAGAAATGTCTGAGTACGTTCAGTTTTGCTCAGCTGTTTGAAAAATAACGTAGAGATTTTCCAGCACTGTCATTTACAAATTTTTTTAAGCGGATGTTTCAACATCTTCTGCCAAGCGCATTTCCACAGATTACTTAAAAAAACTAATACCAGAAGAATTTATTTTTGCCAAGATTTACATGCTAGAATAAGCCAAAGAATGATATACTCGAGTTTGGTGGACTTATTGGGCTGCGAAACAGGAGTGTGACGATCATGTTCCACGCACCTTGCACGTGCTGTGTGTGTGGTATGACCACTGTAGACCTTACCACACTAGCTTGGCATTCTGTAGACTCCCGCATTCCACAAACCCAAATTATCCTTTATCGGGCAAGCAAGAACACAGGTATTTGCAGGTGACTGATAGATTACTTTAACACAAAGTTTCTTTAGGATTCTGCCTAGCCACAACGAAGTATTACCGACTTTACCAACGGCCTCGCCCCAGCGGTTAACACTGGCTCCCATCAGCTCACCAAAGTTAAGCGCTGTCCGACTGTGCTACAACTTTGATGGGTGATCATCCGACCTGCCGAGTGCTGTTGGCAAACTGGATACACTCAGTTCTTGTGAGACAAACTGAGGAACTACTTGATCTAGAAGTAACGGCACCGGTCTCGTAAACTGACGTGGAGCCAGGAGGGCGATGCGCTGACCACATGCCCCTCCGTATCTGCATACAGTGACGCCTGTGGGCTCAGGAAGACCCGATAGCCGGTCGATACCATTGGACATTCATGTCCAGTTCGAGCGGAGTTCCGTTTTTAGTTTTTACTAGCGACTTTTGTCGCTGTCAGACATAGTATTTGTTCAGTGGTCCAGCGTTCACTGAATCCCCGTTGTTGTGTGTATATAGGCTGGTTACATTTTCTGAGTGTCCTTCCAATAAAACGCAATCTTTGGTTAGCCTTCCACACAACATTTTCTGTGTGTTCCTTCCAATTTAAGTTGTTCGTAATTGTAACACCAAAGAATTTAATTGAATTTACGGCTTTTAGATTAGGGTGATTTATCGTGTAACCGAAGTTTAACGAGTTCCTTTTAGCATTCATGTGGATGACCTCACACTTTTCCTTATTTATGGTCAACTGCCACTTTTCACACCATTCACATATATTTTCTAAATCATTTAGCAGTTTGTTTTGATCTTCTGACGACTTTATTGGTCGATAAACGACAGAGTCATCTGCAAACAATCGAAGACGGCTGCTCAGATTGTTTCCAAAATTGTTTATATAGATAAGGAACAGCAAAAGGCCTACAACACAACCTTGGAGAAAGTCAAAAATCACTTCTGTTTTACTCGATGACTTTCCGTCATTTAGTACGAACTGTGACCTCTTTGACAGGAAATTATAAACCCAGTCACATAACTGAGACGATACTCCATAAGCACGCAATTTAACTATGAGCCACTTCTGTGGTACAGTGTGAAAAGCCGTCCGGAAATCCAGAAATACGGAATCGATCTGAAATCCCTTGTCAATAGCACTCAGCACTTCATTTGAATAAAGAGCTAGTTGTGTTTCACAGGAACGATGTTTTCTAAACCCATGTTGACTGTGTGTCAATAGACTGTTTTCTTCGAGGTAATACGTAACGTTCGAACACAAAATGTTCTAAGATCCTGTTGCATATCGACGTAAACGATATGGGCTTGTAATTTAGTGGATAACTCCCACTACCTTTCTTCAATATTGGTGTCACCTGTGCAACTTTCCAGACTTTGGGTATGGATCTTTCGTCGAGCGAACGGTTGTATATGATTGTTAAGTGTGGACTAATGCATCAGCATACTCCGAAATGAACCTAATTGGTATACAGTCTGGACCAGAAGACTTACTTTTATTAAGTGGTTTATGTTGCTTCACTACTCCGAGGACATTTGCTTCTACGTTACTCATGTTGGCAGCTGTTCTCGATTCGAATTCTGGAATATTTACTTCGTCTTCTTTTGTGAAGGCATTTCGGAAGGCTGTGTTTAGTAACTCTGCTTTGGCAGCATCTCATATAAGACCAGAATCTCTTTGGATTTTCTGCCAGGTTTCGAGACAAAGTTTCGTTGTGGGAACTGCTATAGGCATCTAGCATTGAAGTCCGCGCTAAGATTCGAAATTCTGTAAAGGATCGCCAATCTTGGAGATTTTGCATCTGTGTAAATTTGGCTTGTTTGTTTTGTATTTTTTGCAACAGTGTTCTAACGCGTTTTCTGTACCAAGGAGGATCAGCTCCGTCATTTGTTAATTTATTTGGTATAAATCTCTCAGTTGCTGTCGATACTATTTCTACACTTGCATTATTAATTTCGAATGAGTGGAAACTGTCTCTCAGGAAGGCGTCAAGTGAATTTTTATCTGCTTTTTTGATTAGGTATATTTTTTGCTTATTTTTCGAGGATTTGGTGATTACAATATTCAATCTCGTTGCGACAACTCTGTGTTCACTAATACTTGAATCGGTTTTGATGCTCGTTATAAACTCAGGATTATTTGTCGCTAAGAGGTCAAGCATGTTTTCACAACCGTTTACTATTCGCGCGGGCTCATGAACTAAATGCTCGAAATAATGTTCAGAGAATGTGTTTAGCACAATTTTGGTTGATATTTTATGCGTACCACCGGAATTAAACATGTATTTTCGCCAACATATCGAGGTAAATTAAAGTCATCACCAACTACACTCCTGGAAATGGAAAAAAGAACACATTGACACTGGTGTGTCAGACCCACCATACTTGCCTCGGACACTGCGAGAGGGCTGTACAAGCAATGATCACACGCACGGCACAGCGGACACACCAGGAACCGCGGTGTTGGCCGTCGAATGGCGCTAGCTGCGCAGCATTTGTGCACCGCCGCCGTCAGTGTCAGCCAGTTTGCCGTGGCATACGGAGCTCCATCGCAGTCTTTAACACTAGTAGCATGCCGCAACAGTGTGGACGTGAACCGTATGTGCAGTTGACGGACTTTGAGCGAGGGCGTATAGTGGGCATGCGGGAGGCTGGGTGGACGTACCGCCGAATTGCTCAACACGTGGGGCGTGAGGTCTCCACAGTACATCGATGTTGTCGCCAGTGGTCGGCGGAAGGTGCACGTGCCCGTCGACCTGTGACCAGACCGCAGCGACGCACGGATGCACGCCAAGACCGTAGGATCCTACGCAGTGCCGTAGGGGACTGCACCGCCACTTCCCAGCAAATTAGGGACACTGTTGCTCCTGGGGTATCGGCGAGGACCATTCGCAACCGTCTCCATGAAGCTGGGCTACGGTCCCGCACACCGTTTGGCCGTCTTTCGCTCACGCCCCAACATCGTGCAGCCGGCCTCCAGTGGTGTCGCGACAGGCGTGAATGGAGGGACGAATGGAGACGTGTAGTCTGCAGCGATGAGAGTCGCTTCTGCCTTGGTGCCAATGATGGTCGTATGCGTGTTTGGCGCCGTGCAGATGAGCGCCACAATCAGGACTGCATACGACCGAGGCACACAGGGCCAACACCCGGCATCATGGTATGGGGAGCGATCTCCTACACTGGCCGTACACCTCTGGTGATCGTCGAGGGGACACTGAATAGTGCACGGTACATCCAAACCGTCATCGAACCCATCGTTCTACCATTCCTAGACCGGCAAGGGAACTTGCTGTTCCAACATGACAATGCACGTCTGCATGTATCCCATGCCACCCAACGTGCTCTAGAAGGTGTAAGTCAGCTACCCTGGCCAGCAAGATCTCCGGATCTGTCCCCCATTGAACATGTTTGGGACTGGATGAAGCGTCGTCTCACGCGGTCTGCACGTCCTGCACGAAAGCTGGTCCAACTGAGGCGCCAGGTGGAAATGGCATGGCAAGCCGTTCCACAGGACTACATCCAGAATCTCTACGATCGTCTCCATGGGAGAATAGCAGCCTGCATTGCTGCGAAAGGTGGATATACACTGTACTAGTGCCGACATTGTGCATGCTCTGTTGCCTGTGTCTATGTGCCTGTGGTTCTGTCAGTGTGATCATGTGATGTATCTGACCCCAGGAATGTATCAATAATGTTTCCCCTTCCTGGGACAATGAATTCACGGTGTTCTTATTTCAATTTCCAGGAGTGTATTATCGTATGAGTCGGGTACGTGTTTCAAATCAAACTCAGGTACGTGTTTGAAAGTAAACTCAAGTTTCAACTGTATCATCTGAATTGGGAGGTCGGTAAAAGGATCCAGTTAACATTTTATTCCGGTTGCCAACAATGACCTCTGCCCATACTAACTCACAGGAAGAATCTACTTCAATTTCGCGACAAGATAAACTGCTTCTGACAGCAACAAACACGCCACCACCAACCGTGTTTAGCGTAGCCTTTCGCAAAACCGTGGGGTTCTTCGCTGAGCTTATATCCGGCTTTAGCCATCTTTCCGTACCTGTAACTATTTGATCATCAGTACTTTCTATTAGCGCTCGGAGAACTGGTACTTTCCCAACATGGCTACGACAATTTACAACTATTATACCAATGGTTCCTATATCTACATTCTTCCTATGTTCAGCCTGTAACCTTTGTGACTGAAGCCCTTCTTGTTTTTTCCAGAGACCCTCTAACCTAAAAACCAGCCAAGTACACGCCACACGGGCCCTGATACCCGTGTAGCCGCCTCCTGCGTATAGTGGACACCTTAACTATTCAGCGGAACCCGAAACCCAACCACTCTTTGGCGCAAGCCGAGGAATCTGCAGCCTACACGGTCGCAGAACCGTCTAAGCCTCTGATTCAGACCCTCCGCTATCGATCCTGTCGACTATGCCGCAAAGGTCAGCTCTGCTTTCATCTTTCAAGCAAAACTGCCAGTCTTTACCACTTCTGTTAGCCGCTCGAAACCAGAGAGAATCTCTTCTGATCCAAAGCGACACACACCATTGGTACCGACGTAGCAACGACCTGCAGTTGGCTGCACCTTGTGTTCTTCATGGCATCCAGGAGTATCCTTTCCACATCTGGAATGACTCCACCCGGTATGCACACGGAGCGCACATTGGTTTTCTTTCTCTTCTTGTCAGCCCAGTCCCTGAGGGGTTCCATAACGCGCCTAACGTTGGAGCTCCCAACTACCAATAATCCCACCCTCTGCGATTGCCAGAATGCTGCAGACTGAGTGGTATCCTCTGAAACAGGACAGACTACAGCATCTGGCTCAGCGACAGTATCAGCCACAGACATAACTTGGAACCTGTTTGTCAGACAAACCAGTGAGGCCTTACGTGCAGCCGCCTGGGAAGTCTTTTGCAGCCTCCTAAGCCCCGGGGCGACCTCCCACTCGACCATAGGTGAGGGGTCAACCTCAGTGCGAGTAGTAACTGGGCAGTCCACTGGTTGGATCCTCAAGGCCGGCCCACAGTTGTGGTGCCCATCCCCTGCAGCCTCAAGCTGTGTAACCGAAGCCATCACAGCCTGAGGCTGAGAGCGAAGTGTCATCAACTCGGCTCACATCCGCAAACAACAATCGCAGTCCCTGTCCATACTAAAGAATGTGGAAAACTAAACTATGCAGGTAAACGGACTATCGGCACGTGCTGCGCAACTCTACTGTCGACTCTGACGAAAACGCTGGAACTGTGTCTAATAATACGCGGATATTCAAAAACCTAACTACCGAAGCACTCAGGTGAAACTTATCAATTCGTCCCTGATTAGGAACTTATAATATGTCACGAAATCTGTTTACTTTCCGACGCAAACGAAAACGCGACCACTGTGGCTATTAGATATTAAATTTACAAGCAGAAACTCAAGAAACTAAACTATTAAAGCACACAGATGTTCGCTCCTGGTTAGGAACTCTTAAGTGACACAAAAACGGTTACTCCCCTTTTGCTGCGTCTGTCGCAGTCGGCTACTGCTGCCTGACTCCGATTCCCGTCAGATCGCTGAAGTTAGGCGCTATCGGGCTTACGTATCACTTGGATGGGTGACCAACCGGTCTGCCGAGCGCTGTTGGCAAGTGGCGTGCACCCATCCCTAGTGAGGCAAACTGCGGAGCTACTTGATTGAGAGTTAGCGGCTCCGGTCTCGGGACAGTGTACTGACCACATGCCCCTCCATAGCCGCATCCAGCAACACGCGTGGCCTGAGGACGACACGGCGGCCGGTCGGTACCGTTGAGCTTTCATGGCCTGTTCGGGAGCAGTTTAGTTTTAGTAGTAGTACTTTAATGTGCGTCTTGTTGAACTACGTCACAGTAATTTACACTCGATAGCGTCTAAATAGGAGATGGGATTATTGTTTTAAATCATTTAATTGGGTGTAGCCTTGGAGACATTTCCTGTATGCTGTAACAATCTGTTCTCCCATTTAAAATATTCATTACATATAATACTAAGATCTTTTTCTGTTGGCTCAAATGGTTTGGAGCAATATGGGACTTAACATCTGTGGTCATCAGTCCCTTAGAACTTAGAACTACTTAAACCTAACTAACCTACTGACATCACACACATCCATGCCCGAGGCAGGATTCGAACCGGCGACCGTAGTGCTCACGAAGTTCCAGACTGAAGCGCCTAGAACCACACGGCCACACCGGCCGACTCTTTTTCTGTTATAGATGTTAATTCTTACAATAGACTTTAGTGACAAGATTGTCGATATATACCAAAGCTACAGATTATTTTCCAATGTCGGCCAATTTGGCTGTTACGCTAATGTCATAGGCTAGTTGTACACGAGAACAGGCCACCAACCTCTCCAGCCACCGGCATATGACGAGAAACATAAAACTTATAACAAGGAAGTACGCATAATGTTGGACAGTTTTCGCGTTTCTCCCTTTATACTGTTTTCATACCTGTTTTATTCGTGACTGCTTGTAAGTTGAATGTTTCTTCACCATACTGTTTGTCTGCACAGTTAAGTGGCCTGTCCTTGTGCACGTTAACTACTACTTGACCATGGTATAATAACCAACATTGAGCAGTAATGAAAACAAACAATAATTACAGAAATATAGTATGTCTGTGGGACATGCCCAAAGGAACGTAACTGTGCAATGAAAAGGGTCGTCAGCAACTTTTAATAATGCTATTTATTAAGAGTGAAATCTCCCCTTAGAAAAATTATAAATGGCTATGCTTAAACTGACACATAATATTTTTAGCGCAACGAAATCTGACTTTTAAAAATCCCTACAAAAGAATGGACCTGACTAACAATAACCTATACCTTTCATGAATCACTTACCTCACAAAATTGTTCGTTACTCGAACTATTGTAATACAACGAGCGCCAATACTGCCAGCTAAATAAAAAATTCTAACTACTGAAGGCGCTAACTACTGATAGGCATAGTTAGCAAATGAAAGATTTTGATAGAGAACAAACAATGTATTTACCTTAATAGTGTTCAAAAGTCATTATATATCAGTTCATGACATACAGTCTTGCAAATATACTGTCTCTGATGGACACACGTCCAGATCATTCGCTCTCAAAACTCCGCCATCTCTCTCACCACATGCACCACTGCTGGTGACTCACCTCCAACAGCGCAACGCTACCCGCTGTTAACAGCCAACTGTCCAACACCAAAAAAGCAAATAATCAACAATGCAAACCAGCCACACACTGCACACAGCACAGTCAGTGATTTTCATACAGAGCGCTACGTGACGTTACCAATATAAAAACCTAAACAGCCTACTTACATAGCCCCTAATCAGCATTTAGTGCCTTCAGTAGTTACAACCTTTTATTTAGCTGGCAGCAGTGGCCCTCGCTATATTGCAGTAGTTCGAGTGACGAAGATTTTTGTGAGGTAAGTGATTCAGGAAAGGTATAGGTTATTGTTAGTCAGGACCATTCTTTTGTAGGGATTTTTAAAAGTCAGATTGCGTTGGGCTAAAAATATTGTGCCTCAGTTTAAGCACAATCATTTATAATTTTTCTAAGGGGACGTTTCAAGAGCAAACAGCACGGTTATCGGTTTCAAACAGAGAGGTTCATCATCATAGTGCTGATCACGTATAAAATTGCATGTAGCTTATTGTGTACATTCGTTATCTGTTGTGGCGATAGTTCCCTGGGGCGGTGGTGCCACGAAAAAATCCTGCATTTGTTCTTAGAACTGCCTTTGAAGAAGGTCCTTTTCTGTGAAATATTTAACAAGATTCAACACTTTTGTGAACTTAGAAGTTACACACAGCGTAGAGCACCACACACACGCGCGCGCGCGCGCTCGCACGTAAATATTTCGGCCACACGGATAAACATCGTCGCATTCCACTGCTATCCCGTCCTGTCGTCCGAGGTCGCTGCCGGTTTCCAGTCCTTGTATGTCGAGCCAGGGATCGCGACTGAGGAAGGTATGGAGACACGTTCGCTGGAATTTGTGATAGCGGCGTCGCGGGAGAGAGCAGCGGCGGCTGCATTTGAAATGGAAATGGCCGTCCGGGCGGCCAGCTGGCGCCCGGCAGCTGCAGGGAAGGGGGCAGGGCTGCGCCGGTGTTCGCTGCCGCCTGTCCTTGCCCGCGCCTCGCCTCGCCTCGCCTCTCCCAGCGATCTGCCCAGCCTCGCCTCTCCTCGCCACGCCACATCCTGGTCCGCGACCCGCCCGCGATGCCTCGGGCCATCCGCCGCTCGCTCACGACTCCTGCCTACCGCCGCTGGCTGGGGCGTCACTCGCGTACCCGAGTCCGCCACAAATTGATTTCTTGCACGTGACGAAACTCCACGGCAGGCCAATATCAAACGAACAATACCACACCGTTACGACTTTTTCAAGTAACGACACAATGTTTTCTATGTTGTCTCATGTATTTCTCGTCGTATTACGTCCTTCTAAAAGGCTGCCTTATTAGATGTGAAAGGCTGCTACATTAAATAGGGAAACAGCGTGATTGCTATTACACTGAGAGCCAAACAAATTGGTACACTTGCCTGATATTGTGTAGAGCCCGCGCGAGCACTCATAGGTGCCGAAACACGACATGGCGTGGACTCGACTAATATCTGAAGTAGTGCTGGAGGGAACTGACACCATGAATCCTGCATGGCTGTCCGTAAATTCGCAAGAGTACGAGGGGGTGCAGATCTCTTCTGAACAGCACGTTGCAAGGCATCCCAGATATGTCCAATAACGTTCAACGTACTCTCCGCCCAACCACTACAGCACAACCTGTGGAGATTCATGAAATCACGAAGGAGGAGGTAGGCGCTGCGTTTATTCCATATAAAGGCGCACTCTCGGGGAAAATCGCCCACATTTTGAAGAAACCCCGGGCCGGGACTGTGTTTTGTCCTCCGAATAAAACTCGTGCACTGGTGGGGAGCGCCAAAGATGACCTTGGTTTGAGGAAGGCCGGCGTGTACCAGATTCCGTCGAGGATCGATGCCGTGAACACCAGAGGCACACTCGACTGATGTATCCGAGCAAGTCGGCGGTCGCTGAACATTGTTTGTCGGAAAATCACGCAATGGAGTATGAACGCACGAGGATTCTGGTACAGACGTCGAGATACTGGGACAGCGTTGTCAGAGAGGCCATCGAAATTCGCGCCAGTGACGACCTCATAAACCGTAACTGTGGCTCTAATCTTAGCAAGGCTTCGGAACCAGCGATTGGGTTAATTAAGAGTAAATCGAGCAAACGTATAGTTGTGACGACCACGGCGGACAGAGCCATCACTCCGACGTCATCTCAGACGCCATCGCAATCTGTTCCACCACGCGACCGTGGCGCGGGGCGCGGACAGCGAAGGTGCGCGCCGCGGGCGGAGGGTATTTAAATCGTCCGCTGCCGCGACCGAAGCCAGTTCCCTCTGAGCAGCCATAGCTTACGGATCTCCGTGCCGGCACGTTCACAGGAGCTCAGTCCGTCAGTTCACCTGATGATGGCGACATGTATGGTCGCCGAAATATTGTGCCCGTTCGACACTGTACACCGCCAGTACACCCGTGGATATTTTGATTATCAAATACGCCGGGAGAAACTCAAGAATCACAACAATGTTCATGTATTTTAATGGCCAGAGGAAGTTTTTAAACTCAGAAGAGTGTTCCTGCAGCCACTCTATAGCAATTCTGGACGTTTAGGGTGCCGCATTGTCCTGCTGGAATGGTCCAAGTCCTTCGGAAAGCGCAATGGACATGAATGGATGCAGGTGATGAGACAGGGGTTTACGCACATGTCACCTGTCAGAGTCGTATCTAGACGTATCAGGGGTCCCACATCACTCCAACTGTACACGACCCACACCTTTACAGAGCCTCCACCAGCTTGAACAGTCCCCTGCTGACAAGCAGGGTCCATGGATTGATCAGTTTGTCTCCATAGCTGTACACGTTCATCCGTTCGATACAGTTTGAAACGAGACTTCTCTAACCAGGCAACAAGTTTCCAGTCATCAAGAGTCTTTGGCTCCGAAATCCCATATGCATGGTGTTTCTTTGAATGGTTCGCACACTCACACTTGATGATGGCCCAGCACTGAAATCTGCAGCAATTTTCGGAAGGGCTGCAATTCTGTCAGGTTGAACGATTCTCTTCAGTCGTCGTTGGTACCGTTCTTGTAGGATCTTATTCCTGGCGCAGTGTTGTCGGAGATTTTGCGTTTTACTTGCTTCCTGCTATTCACGGTGCACTCGTCAAATGATAGTACGGGAAAATCCCCACTTCATCGCTCTCTCGAAGATGCTGTGTCCCATCGCCCGTGCGCCGATTATAACACCACGTTCAAACGCATCTAAATCTTGATAAAGTGCCATTGTAGCAGCAGTAACCGGTCTAACAACTGCGCCAGACACTTGTCTTACATAGGTGTTGCCAACCGTAGGGCCATATTGTGCCTGTTTACATATCTCTGTATTTAAATACGCATGCCTTTACCAGTTTCATTGCCGCTTCTGTGTATTACGGCTAGCTTGCGCACAGCCCGACGCTTTGCTCACTTAAAGATTGCGTCTGCTGTCTGAATTGTCACGGCTCCGGTTTAGTAGTGGTGTGCTGTGCATTTAAGAATGTAAGATACAATCTGTCTAACCTTCGGTTAGTTTCAGTAATTCATCATTCATGGAAACAGAGGCCTGTATGCAATTATTGCGCAAGGAAATGATTTAGGATGCGCCCTGGATCAAAGGTTTATGGAACGTGGGATGAATTTTAGTTATTGTATCCCTAACTACAATTACGGTTAAAAAGAATGTTTATTTTATATTACTTAAAACACTTGTAAACATGATGATATTTGATAATTGCTGTTTCTTGATTTGTCTTAAGTTCCATTCTTGATGAATTCCAGTCCTTGCTTATAAGCCCGCTTCTGAAAATCACAACCACAGATGGAAGCACAAGCGGCCAAAGACACTGCTAGCTAGGGCATAGCCACCTATGGTAAACAAACATACGCAAACAGCGACAATCGTCGGTAAGGCCCTGCATCTCAGCAACACTGACTGGCAACTACCAGCTGCTATTAGAGCCGACCAACAGGCCACAGCAGGGACACCGACGAGCTCGCCCACAGACGTAGAAACAATCTGCCAACATTCCCTCACACTGTGCTTCCGGTATATGACATATCGGACACAAGATCAATAACAAACCTAACTGTTGCAGGTTGCTGACGCTGAACGAGGACTCTGTACCATCACCCAGCGCCAGCCGCCGAGAAGCACAAATGCACAACGTCAAGGTATCGACATGCATGATACCCACTACTAACAAAGCCTATCCTTGCACAACCTGTCGCAGGCAGCAAGACAATCGCTACTGCTCTTATCACCCGACCTAACTATCGCAGAGGTTTTTTTCCCTTGGCTCTTGCCTTGGCACTTTTTTTTCCTCTGCCCTTAAAACCGCTACCCTTCGTCAGATTTCGACCAATCTATCTCTAGATGAACGCGTATTAATGGTTAATCATAACCAGACGTACACAAACATCGCAGTACCCTTCATCCACTGTAGTGAATACTAACGCTTATGCAGAGATGGCAGTAGACCTTTTGTGTTGGCCATCATGCCGGTGTGGGCGTGGAGGGGCTCCATCTCTATAAAAAAAATCGTGCTTGAAGGGATGGAAATAACCAAAGGATGAGCTAACCACAAGTGCACTCAACATCCACATGTAATTGCTGAGGTTTATACAGAGGAGAAAAAAAAGATCAAAGTGCGACTACCTAACGATTACTGCTAGTGTAGTTGCTCTTATAAACAGCTTCCCATATGAGCAAACACGTTGCCACTTTGTCTGATATTGCTCATAACTTAGATACTTGGGCTATGCATGGGTGTGTTTAGAAGGAATAGCTCGATTAAGTCATAGGATCGAGACACGTATGTCTGCTTTCATGCACTGCAGCTAATTTGCTGTAAATAATAAACTGTAGCCATGACATTACAGTCAAATAGTCTATGCATTGACTAGAATTACGAGTTAATAAAATATGTAGAAATATAAAAGTTAAATGATTAATTGAATAACAAGGTTTCTATTTCAACGTCAGAAAAGGACATCTCAAATAAATGAGAAGTGGTCCTACAATATTTAGTTAAAATACAGACAAAAAGTAAACTTATCAAATGCAGTAAAGTTACATTCGTAGCAAAATCACCAAACTAAATAGCCTTCAAAGATACATGAAAAGTAAGTCCGTTTCGTAATCACTATGCACGAAGTATGCACCCAATCAAAACTGTTCAAATGATGATTCACCAAGGAGCACACGATATACAAGGAATAGTAACTCACATGCTCTCTGTTCCATAAATCAAGTGGAGAAATAGGATCATACTCAGCAGCAATTTCAGACTTCTCGAAATATAGATCCTCTTTTAAAGGTGAAGTATGGCAGCAGCTATTCACTGCCCAAAATCAAACATCTCTACGACCAAATACCACTCATTACCACAGACAGGTCTGACTCCTTCCAGAACACGCGTAAAAATACCTGTCAGCTTCTCCAGTGGCTGGAGACCGTCCCCATACATTATACTTAAGCTTTACGGACATGATCTGATTCAAATTGACCACTTCCAGGACTAAACTAATATATTACAACAATACCTAAACAAGGAAATGGCATGAGCATTCGGTTGCACTCATTTACAATAAATATACGTAGTAATTAGTTCATAAATAAATAAGTTAGCATTCTTGCGCAAGTGTGCACAAGATAAATGCCAAAAGATTGTCCTTCAATATAATTTACACAAGCATTCATGGCATCTTGACAGAAGCGTCTTTCGGTTCTCTTTTAAACCGCTGTGCTTGCTAACACACACAATTGACTATTTCAGAATACCATAATTTTTAATAGCTCTTGCAATCAACATTTTACTAAAGTCACTGGAAAAATAGTAAAATGTTCATTACAAAAATTTGCAAGTATGACAATGAGTGGGGTATTCATATCGTATTCATTTGCTGTGTAAGTGTGGAGAATACGATGTTCTGACTGTTGTGTACATAGTTCCGCGTAGTCAGCGCATACACAGCTTTCCCACTAGAGCGCGCCCCGCTAAGCACAACAAAGCAGGCGCAGCGCTCGTCCGTCTCCACACTACGAGATGGAGCTGCCATAGAGACGGACCAAATTCTGCTTCCACCAATGCACGTATTAATATGTAATGCAGCCAATGAGATTGATGCTAATGTAGAACCTTTTCTCCTCACGGATGACACTCGCACAGTGATACATGAACGCACGAGGTATTATAATGAGTGTACAGACCTCTGATTAGTCAGCCTGCATCCGTCTGTACAAGTTCTACATTTGTCTGTACCAGTCTATAGTCAAGATTCAGTCTGCGCCTAATAAGATTACCCTATTCCTGTACATAGCCATGAAGATAAATGTATAGGCAGTTTTGTCAAATATCAGAGATATATGTGAGAATAAGATTAACGTACACATACCAAAGGACTGTCAATTCTACAGAAGGTCTTACAGTACGCACACCACACTGACAAATATCTACGTAATACAGAAAGACATAAAAGACGTCGTAAGTTAATAAATAAAATAGAGATAGTGAAACCTTCCCGTCTAATATTGGATGAACGTTTGCTTGCTGACTGAACGCTGCGTCTCTTAAAATCTTTTAACTGCTGCTCTGTCAAGACTACCTGCTGATTATTACGACGAAACATAAAATGTGTTGTCGCCGTGACCCTCAGTCGTTACCTGAAATTATTAAGACTGATTCTTACCTTTAATTATTTATACTGGATCGCCATCTGACTGCTACAGCAAACTGTGGAATGAATATACTTACTTCTCTTTAACATAATTATAAGCTGCTGGTGGAGTTTCATAATACTTTGTGACTGGAATTCTTTAAGTTGAAGTTAATTTAGATTTGATAAAAGCTGAAGCTCAGTTTAGACTTTTCTTTTAAGATAACAATAAATTCCGTAAAGCATTTACGTGAATGATTTTGGGATAGAAAATTCTTAATGCATTTAATCTGGTAGAAGTTAACTATATTCTGAGAACGATCTTGACAAACAATTACAAGGGGTATAGTTCTTTACAAAAATTCTTAAAAAGTAGCGTTGCGCTACATACCTAATTTTCCATCAAAATTACATAACTATATTCTGAGAACGATCTTGACAAACAATTACAAGGGGTATAGTTCTTTACAAAAATTCTTAAAAACTAGCATTGCGCTACATATAGCGAGTGGCTGGCGAGCACACCGCTTCTTTCAAAGTGTTAATTCATACCTCGCTTACAGCGACCTCCTCTCATGTCTCGCTAGCTACGACTGCCTCGTCTCACATCTTACTCGCAACTGCTCGCTTCCAACGCTCAATGCTACAAAAGTGCGGTCTCGCCGCCAACAATGGTTTTTGGTGCAGACAATCCCTGCTACCATTACAGATGTATTACTGCGCGCTGTTTCCCGCTCTTTCTCAAAATGTATCTATGCGCGGTTTCCCGCTCTTTCTCAATAATACACAATGCAATTTAATTAACAAAACAATTTAAATAAGAAACAGTTCAGATAATTACATGCTAAAACAGTTTAAATACGCCTATTACATAATTACATATGCCGCTACTCGGCTTTCTTAAAATTTTACTACGTTGTTGAGTCATATGGACTCAACATAAGTATAAAATTTGATTATAGAAAATAGTTTGAACAAAGTGTATACACAAATGCTGTCATACGAAATGATTTGTCTATCTCTAATAAAGAGAATATGTAAATAGAAAGGGTTTTAGTAGGAATTGTACATCAAGTAAAATTTGGTTCCCTTAAATTTAACAACAAGAATAAGAGTAAATGTGAAAATCAATATACAGATCATATGAAGCAATTGAAAGTTTACATTATGAAACATTTAATTCAAATTGGCATCTCTTAGTACCACAATTAAGGAAGGTACAAAAGGAATTGGATAGCATGGTCAAAGCACTGGCAACTGTCTGTGAATGCACTCAAAAGTCTGTTCCTTTCCCTCACATAGCACAACACTAGGTTTCGCCATGTGGTTCCATCATCGCCTTGCTCCATAGTTTTAGTGTACCCAAACACTAAGTACGTCGTCGAATAGCCTGAGTTGCCGCAGCCACATCAGGATTAAGTTCCATCTCCAATGGTCCATTAAGGTTGGTGGTGTGCATCTTGGTATGCAAACACCTATTGTCGTACATCATACTGTGGTGTGTATCTAGGTATGCAGGCACCAATTGACATACATCGGGCTGTGGTGTGCATCTAGGTATGCAAACACCTCGTCGAGAACATCATTGGTTGAAGTCACGTGTTTCACAATTCACTGATTCTGTGCTCAATAACCATGGGGATGCACAGGAATTAAGGTACGGGTAAAATTGTTTTGGCAATGGGTTCACGGACATTCTTGGTACCATAATTTGACTACCAAATAATTTTCCCTATGACAAAATATGTTGTGTCGTAATTTGTAACAATATGTAGTTTTAATTTAAGAATTCTTCCAGAAAATTATTCCCATATATAAAAGACATAAAAGTTCCTACTTATTCAGTATTTGATAGTATACAGATTTGTTATAGACAAGTACATTATTACTTATTCTGTATTTACATATCTTAGTTTCTTACATCATTAATTATAAATTTTGTTGACAATGCATTTCTTGACTTACTGTCCTAAAATTTTATCTTCCATTCAGGGGTGTAGTCGTCAGTTATGAGTCGTCAAATGTCAGGTCATAATATACAATAAAATTACTGTCATAAAATTATTTAAAGTATTTTTTTGCAGCTGAAAATTAAGGTAAACATTATTCTGGTTAGACATTGTAATGTGTGGTCCCCATCCATAGTGTTGCAATGTGTCACATGCTAGCAAAATTATTTCTTAACATTATACATTTCTTATATACTAACATAACATACACATTCTTCTTCTGCATCTGTGTCAACTCTCTGCATAACCTGTTATAAACATTCAGCATTAATTAACGTCAGCGCACGGCATGACTTATTATAAAACATTCAGTATTAATTATCGTCAGTGCACGGCATGACTTCAATAAACATCTTCTGGTACTTCTCGTCCGCTCTTGGCATGACCTATAAAACACTTTATTATAATATTAACTGCTGCAAAATCACGTCAGCTCCCGGCATGACCTATAAAATTTCTGTAATGACAATTAGCGTCAGCTATCTGCGTGACCTAAAGATTCAAATCCTTATTCTAACTAAAACTACGTTTCATTTTGATGACGTGTGACAACAATGCTGCATTCTGGAATAAAGAGTACATGTTAATGTTACCACTAAAATAATTGATTAATGAACGATCTATATTATCAGTTTAGCTATTGCAAAAATCGACATTTTCTTAAGTAATTATGTCACGTTATAAAAAAAATTTCTTTCATTTATGAGCTCTCAGTGCACAAATTCATACGTCGTGTCGTTGTCTGCATGTTCTCTTTAAGTTGGGAAATGTTTCTCGTGTTTTTATTTGTCTTGGCTGGCGTAGCATCATTAAGTACTGCTGTGTTCTTTAAGGTACGGTGAAATATTAGCGGCCCGCTGCGTGTCGCGGCTTTGTTTGTTACTGAAGCGCGCTGAAACTACCATTGTTGCATACTTACGTGTCACGCCGTCCTTTCGTCAGCTGAAATGCAAAAATTTAAGTCAAGAAATGTTTCACGTTGGATACATGATGATTCCCTAATGATTTCTTCTTACGTAGCGTTTCCACATGCACTACATTAGCGTGTGGAATATTACGAACTCTGTAAGGGCCTGCATACAGAAGTTCGAATTTACGGCATCTGTGCTTACCTTTGTTGGAAAGAAAATGAGTGCGAATCAGTACTTTGTCGCCAATCTCGTACTTCTGTAGTCGACTTACCTGCTTCTGTTGTTTCTTCCGCCGATCTGCAGCTCTTTTAGTGTTTGCTAATGCTGTGTCTATTATTTCACAATGTCGAAGCCTACGCGTCTTAGGAAAAGTAATTAGTTCGGTAATTTTGTTCGGTGGGTCTTTATTTGTCAGTATTACGGTTGGTGATAGCATCGTAGATTCATTGGGTATTGCATTTATCACTTCTTGAAATTGTAAAATATATTTATCCCATGTTGTATGTCTTTTATGACAATAAATTCTGCATAACTTCCCGATCTCTTTCATTATTCTTTCTGATGGGTTGGAAGAACTGTGATATCTTGATATGTAAATAGGTGTTATGTTCTTACTTTCTAACATTTTCTTCCATACGTCTGACCTAAACTGCGGACCGTTATCCGAAATAACCTTCTGTACACGTCCTACTACTGATAGAAAATCTCTTACAAACGCTCTTGATACTGTTCTTGCTGTTGCTTTCCTTAGTGGAGAAAATGTTACAAATTTGGATGTTAGTTCTACAGCTACAAAAATATAACTATAACCATTATTTGTTCTGGGGATTGGACCGAAAAGATCCACTGCTGCCATGTGTCTTAACTTAACCGGTATGATGGGATACAATGGTGGAATGTGTGACACTGTTGATGATTTAGCTTTTTGACATATCTTGCATGATGCTATTACTTTTCTTATGTGTATTTCCATGTTATTAAAGTGGCAATTTTGTCGCAGAATCAGAAAGCATTTCCTCGCTCCGTAGTGTCCATAACTTAGATGTGTATACCATATCAGTTTATTTACGATCCCTTCCGGAATGCATAAAAGCCAATTATTACCGTCTCGGTATGATCGAATAAAGAGTATATTTTGATGTACAGTGTAATGAAGTCTGACTTTAGCGTTACTTCTGTCTTTCCAAAGCGTTACAATCTCTTTCAGTGTTTCATCTTTCTGCTGTTCTCTCTCTATATCCTGTAATGCTGCTGATATAAAGTTTTCGAAAGCTACTTGTTTAAAATACATAATACTATGGTTGTTGTAGCAAAAGGTATTTTCTTTCTCCATGCGTTTATTGTGAATGGACCTCGACAATGCGTCGGCAACAGTATTCTGCGTGCCTGGAATGTGTATAATGGTAAAATCAAACTCTTGTAAGTATAATTTCCAGCGGCTTAATCTATCGTGCGTAAGTTTTGCTGACAATAAAAACTGGATTGCTCGGTGATCGGTATATATTGTTGTATGTCGGCCATATAGAAAATGACGGAATCGCTTAAAAGCGTAAATTACACATAGTGTCTCTAATTCTGTTACAGAATAATTGCGCTCTGCTGGAGAAAGTATCCTGCTTGCAAAAGCAATGTGTTTCACGACTGTCTTATCTTCTTCCTTTATTTCTTGGAAAATATGTACTCCTAGTGCTGTGGTTGAACTATCTGTTGCAACGGAAAAGTTTTGTGTTGGGTCAGGGTGTGATAACAAAGGTGCTTTTAATAATGCTTCTTTCAAGTTCTCGAATTCAGCTTCAACGTCTTCATTCCATGACCAAAGTGTGTTTTTACTTGTAAGCTGGTATAGCAAGGGCGTGTCTAATGCTTTGTAGTGGATAAATTTTCTAAAATAATTGATAAGACATAAAAAGCTCCGAAGTTCCTTTTTGTTTGTTGGCACGTCGATGTCTTTCAGTGCTTGCAATTTGTCAGGGTCTGGTGCGATACCTGTTTGTGAGATAATGTGCCCTAGAAATTTTATTGACGCTTTACCAAATTCAGATTTACGCAAGTTTATAGTTATACCATTCTGCTCGAATGTATTCAGTAATTGTTGAAGAGTATGATTGTGTTGTTCCCAGTTTTCTGCTGCAATTAAAATGTCATCGACATATGTAGTAATTTTGTTTTTCAGATCTTGTGGTAGAATAGTATTCATGCCTCGTATAAAGGCGGCAGACGAAATCGTTAGTCCAAACGGAAGTTTACAAAATTGATAGCATTCCCCAAAGCAAAGGAATGCCGTATATTTTCGGCAATTTGGGTGTAGTTGGATTTGCCAAAACCCTGATTTGAGGTCGAGTGTAGTATAAATGGAGGTGCCATGAAATTTTTGCAGTAACTCTTCTAACGTCTGTGGTCGGTCGGTTTCTGTAATGATTATTTTATTAACTTGACGTGAATCTAAAACTAAACGTAGTGATCCATCCTTCTTTTCAACAATGTGTAGTGGATTTATATATTGGCTGGCTGCTGGTTCTATTATTCCTTGATCGATCATTGCTCGTAATTCTTTCTTAACTGCTTCTGTGTGTATGTGTGGGATTGGATAATGCTTTGCTTTGAAAGTCTCGTGTGGTTTCACCTGAAATTCGTACATAAATCCTGTCATTGTTCCTGGAACATTGGCAAAAACTGCTTTGTGTTGTACCAGAATATTTTCAAGTTCTGTGCGTTCTGCGTCGCATTTTGCTACACTATTGTCTACCTTGCGTGTAATTGTCTTGAACATATTGTACTCCTGTTCCTCTACCAAGTCATTATTAAGTGTGTTCGTGTATAGTGCGATATAACAATCGTTATCTTGAGAATCAGTAATAATCTCGATCCTGTGCATATTTTGTTCTTCGGAGGATACTGTGTTTTGAAATCTTACGATCACTTCCCTGTTTTCCTTTTGTAGTGTGAGGTATGACGATTTGAAGTCAATCTTCGCATCGTACTGAACAAGAAAATTTATTCCTAATATCATGTCTGTTGTTAAATTCGGAACTATCCAACAATCACTGTGGAACGTTTCCCCTGCAAAAACAAATGTTAATTGTGTCTGTCTTTTAACTTCAATGCCTTTTCCTGCAAAAGCTCCCTTGACCTTCGTTCTGTTTAAAGGAAATACTGGGTAATCATTATTGCTATTGCATCTGTTAAATGTGTCTTCGTTAATTACACACATAGGTGAACCTGAATCAATTATCGCTAAAATATTGTGCGACTGTAAATTTATCTCTATTATTGGGTGATATATTGTTTTCTGTAGGATTGGTTTTTCCTGTAACAATGTGTCTCTCACGTCGTCAAATGTAATGGCATTTTCGGTCGTTATGTTTTCTCTGTGTGACTTCATAGTATCGACATTAAGAGATTCATTGCAGGTTTTCTCTAGTCATAATTCTTCCGATATGTGATTTTCAGCTTGGGAGTTTGGTATGTGTTCTATCAACTGTACAGTTCTGCCGTTTTGATTATTAGCAGTGTCTGGTGGATGAAATCTGGTGTCTGGTACATTCATACGGTAACGCAGCTGTTGGGCCCTGTTGTAGTTTCCGTTAAAATTGTCATTGTGGAACGTCCTCGGCGGTCTGTGTTCGTTTTCTTTTCTCCTGTCGTTATAACTGTGACTCTACGGCAGCCCACCTGCACCCCGTAGAAACGTTTGTTTTTGTTCATTTTGCGGTCGACCCGCGTAAAGGCCTTCCCCGGTCGCATTATCTGAGCGATGATTCATATGGAAATTTGACCTATTCGGTTGCGTGTTAAGTCTCGGATTCTGTTGCTGTCCTGAATATAAATTTACCGTGTCAGTATAATGTTTTTCATTACTCCTGTTTTCGTTGTCATTTTCGCTGCGAAAGCGTTTACTCGGATTGTTATTACCAAATCGTGTTTGTTCAAAAGTAGCTGAGTTTGTTTGTTTTCCGTTCTGTCGTGAAAAATTTTTGTTAACAAATGCGTAGTCTGCCTGGTGTGCTTCTAATAGTTGTAAGATGTCTCTAAAAGCGGATACATTGTCCTTTTGTTGCCCTGTCAGTAATGACACTTTCAAAGCTCTGGGCAGTTTTGAAATGCAAAGCTGTATTAATGCCGATTGACTGTATGGCTCGTTGAGGTACTGGTTCTGTTCCACCATGTACTCGAAAAATTGTGTGATTGTTGGAAAGGTAGAATTTTCAAAGTTTGGCAAACTAAGTAGCCGATCTTTGATGCTGTTTTGTGTAGTGTCAGACCAATATGCTGATAAAAATGCTTCCTCAAATGCTTCTACGGAAAAACATTGTCTAGCAATTGGTCGCATTCGTCGTGCTGGTTCTCCTTCAAGAAAACTGACAATAAATTCTAACTTATGTTGTACTGGCCATGATGGTGGAAGTGCTCCCCTGAACTGTTGGATAAAATCCAACGGATGTATTTGCGCCCTGTCGTTTTTAAATGTTTTAAACTTTCTAACTGAAAGAAAATGTTTGTGATCAAAACTGTCATGTCTGTGTGTGTAAGTGTTGTCGTATTGTCTTGAATATGGATTCGGGTGTCTTTCTTCCTGGGTAAAATCTCTTACTCTCTGAAGTCTACCAACATTATATGTATTATGGATCTGAGGCATTTCGTAACGGTGTGTGTTCTGTTGAAAATGATTATGTGCGGCGGTTTCTTGTGCGTCCGCTATCTCTTGCTGTAGAGAATTTATTTGCTGACGCAATGAATCATTACGCGATTTTAGATCTGTGATAGTTTGTTGTATATTTGTCAATGGCGTGTTATTACTATTAGAGTTCTGTTGCACTCGGACTGGTGCAGTGTCGTCTGATCTCTCGTCATTGTTAGTATCTAAAAGATCTATTCTTTTAGTGAGTTCATTGATCTTTTCTGTCAGTTCGTTTCGTAATTTACGGTTGCTTTTGGTGACTTTCTTAACATCTGCCTTTAAATTTTCTGTGTCATGGTTAATTTCTATGTGTTCTATTTTGTCAGTTAGTGTCTGAACGTCCTCTGTTAATTTATCTTTAACATTCTGGATTTCAGTGTCTGTAGAAGTTTTCACATCGATTGTCTGTGTTTGGATTTCTGTAAGCCTGTCTTGTATTTGATTATTTGTTTCTTTGACCGTTTCGATTTCTTCCGAGATCGACTGTATGTGATTGTCTACATATGTTTTGCCCTGGGCAAACACTTTCTTTTTGTCGTCCTGACGCTGTTTAGTGATTGTTTGTAGTAATTCTTTTCGTTCTTTATCCTGCGATCGCACCAGTTTACGGTGACGTATCAAACAGTTTTCTGTGTGATTGTTAAAACGTTCATCAATCTGAGCGTTTTGTTTAGCAAAGTTTTCTGTCATTGTTTCCCGTATACTAACTGCAAATGTTGCTTGGTTATCGGATACTTCTTGAATTTTGTCGCGTAATTCTTGTGTTGATTGTGAACATTTTTCAGCGACTGTTTGAATTTCTACTTTGATTTCGTGTTTTAGATTTTGGTACATGTTGTCTAATTTCTGATCTGTGTGTGCGTGTTCTGCCTTAATTTCGTTTTTTAGATCTTGTGACCTTTTTTCTAATTCTTGTGACCCTCTGTTAAAGTTTTGATTCATGTCTTGTCTCATTTGTAGCAAAAATGCCATTATTGGATCCGTTTCGGATTGACTTCTGTGTGTATTTGTATTCGTTGTTAAAGGCTGTAGATCTGTGTTCATTTGAACATCCTCAGATGATTGTGACTGCGTCACGTTTTCCGTAATTTCGGAATTTTGGTCATGAGAACTGTTGGATCTGCTACGCAGGTTGTGTAGCTGTGTACCGTTTGAATCTAAATCAGTGCTTAATGGAGTCTCTCTGTCTGACTGCATTGTAGTGGTTTCGTTACTGAAACTGTTATGTCTACTATGCGGAATTTGTGACTGTGTACCGTCTGTTGCATTTAATGCCAAATTATTTTGCACTACCGTTTCATTGTCTGTGGGCATTTCTGAAGTTACTTGTTCGTTAAACGCTTCCATATTGTTACAGTTATTAAATGTCTGTTCACCTAACGTTTCAGAATCAGGGTTTTCACACGTATTATTACTGCCTATTCCAGAAAAGAATCTCTCGTCAGTATTTTGTACAGTTTTATCAGTTTGAGAACGAGTAATTATTCTGCGGGACATTGTCTATAATCATCACACGCAACAAAAAGTTTTATCAGTTTGAGAACGAGTAATTATTCTGCGGGACATTGTCTATAATCATCACACGCAACAAAATATATCACTGTTCAAAGCGGATTCAACACTGAACAAACACTTTTCAACGCCGAATCAATAAAGCAAACAGAATTGCCGATGACCTGTGAATAAAAGTTATACACTTTAGTATATGCGTTGCGCCACTTAACAGTAACTTATTCACACTATTATCAAAGTCAGTATATTCATATCCACAGTAGATTCACTAAAATGTCGTACTGAATGGATATCGCCAAGTGAAACCTTCCCGTCTAATATTGGATGAACGTTTGCTTGCTGACTGAACGCTGCGTCTCTTAAAATCTTTTAACTGCTGCTCTGTCAAGACTACCTGCTGATTATTACGACGAAACATAAAATGTGTTGTCGCCGTGACCCTCAGTCGTTACCTGAAATTATTAAGACTGATTCTTACCTTTAATTATTTATACTGGATCGCCATCTGACTGCAACAGCAAACTGTGGAATGAATATACTTACTTCTCTTTAACATAATTATAAGCTGCTGGTGGAGTTTCATAATACTTTGTGACTGGAATTCTTTAAGTTGAAGTTAATTTAGATTTGATAAAAGCTGAAGCTCAGTTTAGACTTTTCTTTTAAGATAACAATAAATTCCGTAAAGCATTTACGTGAATGATTTTGGGATAGAAAATTCTTAATGCATTTAATCTGGTAGAAGTTAACTATATTCTGAGAACGATCTTGACAAACAATTACAAGGGGTATAGTTCTTTACAAAAATTCTTAAAAAGTAGCGTTGCGCTACATACCTAATTTTCCATCAAAATTACATAACTATATTCTGAGAACGATCTTGACAAACAATTACAAGGGGTATAGTTCTTTACAAAAATTCTTAAAAACTAGCATTGCGCTACATATAGCGAGTGGCTGGCGAGCACACCGCTTCTTTCAAAGTGTTAATTCATACCTCGCTTACAGCGACCTCCTCTCATGTCTCGCTAGCTACGACTGCCTCGTCTCACATCTTACTCGCAACTGCTCGCTTCCAACGCTCAATGCTACAAAAGTGCGGTCTCGCCGCCAACAATGGTTTTTGGTGCAGACAATCCCTGCTACCATTACAGATGTATTACTGCGCGCTGTTTCCCGCTCTTTCTCAAAATGTATCTATGCGCGGTTTCCCGCTCTTTCTCAATAATACACAATGCAATTTAATTAACAAAACAATTTAAATAAGAAACAGTTCAGATAATTACATGCTAAAACAGTTTAAATACGCCTATTACATAATTACAATAGATGTGTGGCTTTCAGGGATGGTAGCTATCGTCCAATGCTAACATCCGTGATACCGTTTGCTGAAACCGCATGAAGCGTTTAGAATCGTTAATTCACAGGTTTGTGGTGAAAATGTTTATTCGCTGTGACATATTAAGTTCCGTAATTTTACAGATATTGAGATGCTGTTGTGTCTCTGTATGTGCCTCATTCGTCTGAGATTGCCGCTGTATTGCCTCTGACCACTATGGGACTTAACATCTGAGGTCATCAGTCTCCTAGAACTCAGATCTACTTAAACCTAACTAACTTAAGGACATCACACGCAACCATGCCCAAGGCATGCCGATGTATTCAGATTTACTTTAGCACTTGACGTGAACTATTATAGACTCTCAAAGAGCTGTAAGGAGCTATCTTACAGCTTGTCTGATACTCCGCCATTTCTTGGAGCATCGTCTCCTCCACAAAGGTCATGCAAGCGACAGCCGCCAAACTCACCCGTAAGGGGATTTTCCATATTTCCGGCGACGCAGCTAGTCTTTGTACCTAGACACGCTCTTACGGGCCACCTAGCCAGAAGCCGGAACTGCTGCGGCAGTCTCTGAGAGCAGGGCTCACTAACGTTCTGCCTTACAGCAAATTAATCTTACCTCGTACCAATACTGGCCGGCCAACGAGCACTTCTAAATACCGATAACATTACACCGTGACCACACATGTCTAGCAAACAGATGCTGCGCCTTCGATTTCAACACACGTAATGAATACGTAAACTTACCGTTGGCATACCACATGAAAATCAAAAAATGAACTAAAACACATTCAGTTTAAATGCACTGTATAAACGGAAGATTGCGGAAGCTCTAACAAGCGATCTCTTACATCAGAACACGAGCGCGTGCTGTTAAGAAACAAGGCTAAGTACCGAACAAATAGGAATTTTAAGATAAACGGATTAGAGGTGCAGTGAGTTTTTGCAAAGATATCAAGATGTGAGATATAAAGGACCGTAAACATGAACACTCAAATCTGGTGGTAGTGAACACAAGCAAGTATCGAACAGTGAAAGCTGCAGAGTAAAACGGTTTGAAAAGTCAGTGGCAAAATCACAGTGATATCATTTAACGCTGATTCAACTGCATCAATGGCTGCTGGGTTGGTGCATATACTAGAAGCGTTTTTCCGTAAGTTTAATAAAAACAACAGATACACATAACAGAAACTTTAGTCATCAATACCATATTCTTCTGCACCATTTGCAACGGTCTGCCAACGCTGGGATAACTTTTCGATTCCATGACTGTGGAAATCACGTGGTTTTGTGGCGAAGAACTTGTCGATCCAAATTTGGAGAGCAGTTTCATACGGAAAGGAAGCTCCTCGAAAGCTGTTCGACAGAGAGCGGAAAAGGTCAAAATGTGATGGTCAACCCCACTCCTGTTTAGTTTTTCTTGTCAGTCCAGCAGAATACGGCTGGTGTTATCGTAGAGTAGAGTCACTTCAAGCCGTCTTTCTGGTGGTTGTTCTTGGACTGCATCTGCAAGACGTCTCAGTTGTTGATAACAAGTGTCAGCAGTGATGTTTACGTCTCGGACAAGTAGTTCGTAAGAAACCACACTGTCTTTTCCACCAGATGCCTAACATTATCTTTTGTACATGCTCGCACGTCCTCGAAGTAGGAGTTGCTGCTTTGTATCGGCTCAATCATTCCTTTCTCTTCCTTGTTGTTGTTGTGGTCTTCAGTCCTTAGACTGGTTTGATGCAGCTCTCCATGCTAATCTATCCTGTGCAAGCTTCTTCATCTCCCAGTACGTACTGCAATCTCCATCCTTCTGAATCTGCTTAGTGTATTCATCTCTTGGTCTCACTCTACGATTTTTACCCTCCACGCTGCCCTCCACTACTAAATTGGTGATCCCTTGATGCCTCAGAACATGTCCTACCAAGCGATACCTTCTTCTGGTCAAGTTGTCCCACAAACCTCTCTTCTCCCCAATCCTATTCAATACTACCTATCTAATTCTTAGCATTCTTCTGTAGCACCACATTTCGAAAGCTTCTATTCTTTTCCTGTCCAAACTATTTATCGTCTATGTTTCACTTCCGTACATGGCCACACTCCATACAAATACTTTCAGAAATGGCTTCCTGACACTTAAATCTATACTCGATGTTAACAAATTTCTCTTCTTCAGAAACGCTTTCCTTGCCATTGCAAGTCTGCATTTTATATCCTCTCTACTTCGATCATCATCAGTTATTTTGCTCCCCAAATAGCAAAACTCCTTGACTACTTTAAGTGTCTCATTTCCTAATCTAATTCCCTCAGCATCACTCGACGTAATTCGTCTACATTCCATTATCCTCATTTTGCTTTTGTTGATTTTCATCTTATATCTTCCTTTCAAGACAGTACCCATTCCGTTTAACTGCTCTTCCAAGTCCTTTGCTGTCTCTGACAGAATTACAATGTCATCGGTGAACCTCAAAGTTTTTATTTCTTCTCCATGGATTTTAATACCTGTTCCGAATTTTTCTTTTGTTACCTTCACTGCTTGTTCAGTATACAGATTGAATAACATCGGGGAGAGACTACAACCCTGTCTCACTCCCTTCCCAACCACTGCTTCCCTTTCATGTCCCTCGACTCATATAACTGCCATCTGGTTTCTGTACATTCTCATCCTTATTTTAGCGTAAAGACATTATTTCTCGTCACCAATGACCTACGGGACAGGAAAGATCGTTGTCGTTCACGAGCCAATTGATGACGAACAAGCAGAGATGCGAGTTGTAGTTTTGGGTTAGAGCATGCCGTACCCATGCACCCGATATCTGAACCTTCTCTATTGCATTCAAATGTCGCGCGATGGTAGAATGATCGCTTTCCATGCCACTCAAGTAGACAATGTTCAACACTTTCTCCTTTCGCTTGTTTTCTCGCCTAGGCGCGCAGTATCAAGGTAGCATTACTGTATCTGTCGTGACCAGACGTTAGTGACGCAAAGGCTCAGTCTGAAGTCCGTAATGAGCAATGCTAATGTGCGCATTGAACGGTGCTGTACGGTTCTGAGCGCTTTGAAATATGTTTAATTTCCTTAGTAAGACATTCCTTTCGAGCTGCAAGATTTTTGAGGCTACAAAAAGTCAGTGTTGCTTGTTCTATGCTTCCAGTAAGCACGATGGATATGGGAAAGCAATATGGCTAGATGGAAACATATACTTTGTTTACGAGATGTGAAGTACAGCAATTATTTGGCTGATTTCTGTTCATTCATCTATACATTATTAGAAAGGTGAGAACTCTACAAGGTATGTTAGTTAGAACTTCAAACTATTTTTATCAGTGCATTAGTTCTATTAAAGGTATCGTAGTTCCGGTGTGAATGACTGAGAACTGATAATTTGCCGGATTTCCTTCACCTCCTACAGTAATGTGTTGTTAATTTGATATCTTGATTAATATTTGAACAGCAAAAGAACTGTTGAGCAAAATGCATGATAATTAAGTGCATCCTATGTAAGATAACTTTGGCTTCTTATTTTCCGTTGCAGATTACTGTTCTATTAATCCTGTAAAGTGAACTAAAGAACCAAAATTGATAGGTCAGTATCTAGATTGGTTTAATTGCCAAGAATAATTAATTCAGTTTTAATGTCTTGGATCAGTAATTCGAGACAGTTAAAGAATTAGATTTGCTTGTCCGTCAATATCAAAATATTCAGTAATTCTGACAGTAAAAACTGTTGACAATTCTCTTGCTTGAATGATCATTTTCATTAATGTAGACGTACAGAGTCTCATGTTAGCGTTAGCCATTATATTTTTAGTTGAGATGTTTTTCATTGTCTCTTCAGGATTGGCAGCCATTTTCTTGATTATCTGATGCTTTTAGGAAAATATTTTCGTAAGGTTTGGTTGTATTGGTTAGGTTGTATTGCTCTAGCGTGGAAAAGCCTAAGCCACGCATGGGAGGGTAATTGGTAGCCCGCAGTCCTCGTATTCCTGCTCTCCACCAGCCTCCTACACCCCAAAATCTCCTCGATTTCCCGCCTCTGCCTCCAAGACATTCCCAGAACCAATGCTCGCCTTACGAGGATCGTCTACGTGACCAACACCGCCGCCGGTGTCGCCCCAATTAGGCTCTCTCACTCAGGGTGCCGCGTATCGTAAACATGACTTCGAGTTGGCAGACAGATTGCGTGCCATCTCAGACACGAGAGGTCTATCGAAATGGCCTGCGCCCAGGCCAGTCTGGCGACAGGGATTCTCAGACATTTGTCGAGAATATTCTGTCCCTCATCATCTCCTTGACGCTCTGCCAGCACCCAACCCGTATCCTCCTCGGTACAGTCAACCACCGCTTCCACTTATAACAGCGAATGTCATGGAAAATATTGTCTCCTCAATCATGCACCTCTTGGAACGCGCGAAGACACAGCCACCTGGAACTTTACAGATACAGCCTCTGCCTCAACTATTAATGACCCTACTTACGCCCAACAGCTGTAGCAGGCTTTAGGATCCTCCAGTGGAATGCACGATCTGCGATTGTCAGTAAGGATGTCCTCCAACATGAACTTAGGAAGTGGTAGGTGTCTGTGGGTGCCATCTTAGAGACGTGGTATCAACCGGGGTCTGTTGTCTGCTTTCGAGGTTTATTGCCAGTACGGAGAAGATGGTCGAGGAGGTGTCGCCGTCTTCATTAATAATGGGCTGCATCACACACCAGTAAAGATATCCCACGGGGCTATCAACAGGTCCTCTAATCCAATTGGTCGCCTAACCATCGTGACTCTTTACAGCCAGCCTAGGTCGTATGTTCCCCTTAAAGAGTGGTACACATTGGATCGGCAGTTGGAACTTCCATTATTACTTTGTGGAGATTTTAATACGTAAAACCGACTGTGGGCTATGCCTATAATTATTAACTGGGGATGGGAACCTTGAGATTGTCGACGAGTTCAGTCTTATCCTCTTTAATGATGGATCCCCTACGTTACTTCCTTTACCTGGTCAGAGACCCTCAGCCTTCAATTTGACTCTGTGTTCGAAGTCACTTCATTTTTACATGGACTACTCTTCCCACTACGCTCTTCTTTTATCGACTTTCACTGCCATGCCTATCATAGCCTATAGGCTATCTCGTAAATGGAACGTTATGCAGGGAGATCGGTCACGATATGGTGCAGTAATAGTTGCCCAACTATCGCCATTCCCCCCAAGCAAGGTACATTATGTTCAGGAATTATATCAGTGTAGCGGCATCGCATTCTATTCCACAGAAGAGGATGATGACTGGGACCAGCCAATCCCCAGTTCCCTGGGGGTCACACAGAATGTCCACTTCGGATGACGCGACGGAGTTTTGCTTGTAGTCGTCTCAAGCGGTGTACCACTTTGGAGAACTATGTTGCCTACAAACGGATGATGCGTTGGCTAAGCGCTTTCTCAAGGCCCGCAAGAAAGTATACTGGAGGAATTTCTGCGAGCAACTGTCTGTGCACACTCGTGTTGCTCGTATTTGGTCGATGGTGAACTCACTAAAACAGAAACTCGTACCTCCCAAGCCTTTACAGATTTGGAAAGACGAGTTTGCCGCCATTGTTGCACCTCCGGCTGCTGTGCCGGAACCCATCGATCTTGCTGCGACAGGTGCCAATGCCTTTCTACGAGACGGTTTAACCACGCCATTCTCTCTCGCCGAACTCCACAAGGCCCTGATGTCCTCGTCTGATACATCACCCGAAAATGACGAAATCATCTACTCCATTGTTCTCAGTTTGTCTGAATATGTAAAATGTGTTCTTGTGAACATCTGTAATGATATCTGGAGGAAGGGAACGTTCCTGATGACTGGAAGACTCAGTCGGTGGCCATACTGAAACCTGACCCTGGTCAAGCGACATCGTATCTCCCGATTGCGCTGTCGTCCTGCGTGTGTAAGACATTCGAACGTCTCCTCACGTTCCGCTTGGAATGGTGGTTGGAGCATGAGAACTTTCTCGCACGGACGCAAAGCGTCTTCCGTAAGGGCGGGAATATTTATGATGGTATTACCTCGCTTGCAATGGACATCGAACACATATTCTCAGTAACGGGAATTTAACAGCATTTTCTCTTGACTTTTAGAGTGCGTTCGACAATATCCTGATAACCGAACTTATCAACAAATAGCAACTTCAGCATCTTCTTGTGGTAACTTTATGGATTACAAACAGTTTGCTTGATTGCCATACCATATATATCGGCGATCAGACAATGTGTTGCATAACGCCGCTTAGTGTCCCGTGGCCTTCAGCAGATCGCGATACTGAGTCCCGTTCTATATGCCTTGTATGTTTCTGATCTAGATACTTTTTTCAACCCCACCGTCAAATTTATTCAGTATGCGGACGGCATCTGTCTTGCTTTTGAGTGATACACCTATGGCTTACCGAAGCATGTGAAATGTTGTCCCCATGGGAGTTCAAAAATGGACTTACTCTGTCAGCTGACAAATTAGTTGTGATGTTCACGAGGAAAATGCGTAATAACTTCTCATCCGAATTTCATCTTCGCCCGCACACGTTTCCTCTTCGGACACATACTAAATTCCTTGGCGTCTACTTCGAGAGAAACTCACGTGGGCGCAGCATATTGCGTACCTCATCGACAAGGTGGGTAATACTGTGAAAATCTTGCATATGCTTGCCCGTATATGTTGGGGAGCAGTACTGCTTACGCCCCGTTCTGTCGTAGATTATGCAACGCGATCAACTTTGCGCAAGCTCTATGTCACCTACTGCTGAGTGATTCGTCTTGTCCTCGGAACCATAAATCAACGTCCACCAACGTCCTGCTAGTGGAAGCATCTGCATTGCCGTTGACTAAAAGACGGCAGAGGATGTCTGATATTTCCCTCCTCAGTTGATCTTCGATATCTGATAGTGTCTCTCTTAAGGCGGTGGTTTTATTCTGGAGACTCGCATAGGCACCTCGAGGACGACGAATGACCAGAACTTTACTGGTTCGAAGCTACGAGAAATGACGCCATCTCTTTCCACTCGTTCTAACAGATGCAAAACTCCCCTGTTTTCATTTTTCCTTTAGTCTGTTCTTCACTCCAGTCGTAGTGGCATAACTGCCGTCCGATTTACGAACATCGACCTACATCAATCGCGATCTGGAGCATTTTCTCAGCATACAGTGACCGCAGTCCGCTAACGTCTATACGGACGGTTCCAAATCTGTGGGATGCCCTTTCTTTTGCCCTTCTAGTGGCGCCTACGAAGTGTTTACGCTTCTAGCTGAATCTTCTATCTACGTGGGGGAGCCATTGACCATCAGGGGAGCTATTCATTATGGTACCCCGACATTCAAGTTAGTCCTGATACTTATGGACTCTCAAAGGGTGCTGCAGTAATTGCAACATCCCGCGATTGATAAACAGACTAACAGGTATGTTCTGGACGTCTTGATGGCCATAAGAGAGGCGCAGACCTTGGGGATTGCCAATCAGTTACTCTGGGTTAAAGGGCATCATGGTATTCTTCATAATGAACTGTAGACCAGCTTGCCAAGAGGAGTATTACTGAAGGTCTGTTATGCACAGCGCCGAGCCCTTATACGGATCTCACATCGATGATACGAAAGGCAGATTATCACGTTTGGAACTGTGAATGGCATGTCCCTCAGCACTCTAAGGGCGGCCATTCAACCGAACATCACTTCTAGACCATAGTTCACCTCGGTGCAGCTTCGTAGACGACATGTGACGTCTGTCATTCGCATGAGGCAAGGACAAGGGTCTTACCCCGCGCACCTTTATCTCTTGAAGATGATCGCGTCTAGATACTGCGATAAGGACACAATGGCAGTAGTGGATGTTAACAACATCATATTGGCAAGTTGCAAGTAAACGACTGCACTATCAAGTCTGTATAAGGAATTCGTTATGAGAGGTTTCACTCCGCCGTTTTGGTAAATATAACATGCTCACATAGTATTTGAAAGCCACCAGCATCCAAATTTAATTCATGAGTTGCGGAGGTCTTCATTTTCACATAGCATCAGCCCAGTTCATAGTCATGTGCTTAATATTGTGCTTTAATTTGCGTACAAACTTCTATTTGTTAAATTTTCTCTCTTATGCATTTTATGTCACTGTTCGACTGACATTATCGTACAAACCGTTGGTCCTTTGCGTTTGTCATTTTGGGTTTTTCTTTAATCTGTGAGCTACACTTCTCCCTCCGCCACACACCGTTAGGTGGCTTGCGGAGTATGGATGTAGATGTAGATAGTTATATGAGTTATTTTCTATTTTGTTCTCCAGCTATTGTTAGACTTATCGCATGATGTACGATGTTTGCCTTTTAACATTTTGTCTATTACTATAAGAGCACATGCATGTCTATTGTAATGTTGCTGTATAATGCTGTTTCTAATTCTGCTGCAGTGTCATTGTTGTCTCCGCCGCCGACTGCCTGAGGTTTGTCTAATTGCACTTTTGTTTTTCCTTCAGAGTATACTTGTTTTCCAACTTAGGAATTTTGTGCTATTCTGCTTATTCGCGATGTTTCTTTCGCACTTTATAACCTTATTGGCTGTATGGTCCTTCTAACACAAAGCCAAAACAAAGAAATAAGAAAAAGGAATTGCTTGATTATTGTGTTATGTGGGCTGCTTAACATCAAGCAAAATCTCTCATCAGGCCCTCATACTTGGAGGGAGACACTATTTTCTACACATCTTTACGAGCTCATTGTGCCCTCAGAAAAAGGAAGAGCGACATGACGTGAGCGACGGGCATACTAAAGATACACCCATCACATCTGTGTAAAGCTTCATCGGATTTTTACATTGGTTTCCATTTCGCTACCGATCGGAACGTACTTTCAGAATAACTCTCGTTTGTCAGATCTGGCACATCTCAACGTGGGGAAATTAATGAAAAACCATAAACTCCGCTCAGAAAAGCACAGCGGTTTTTTTAGAGCGCATTCCGCGCGATTGCTACGGTCGCAGGTTCGAATCCTGCCTCGGGCATGGATGTGTGTGATGTCCTTAGGTTAGCTAGGTTTAAGTAGTTCTAAGTTCTTGGGGACTGATGACCACAGATGTTAAGTCCCATAGTGCTCAGAGCCATGTGAACCATTTAGAGCGCATTAGACGGAATGTAACTGGTGCCAGGTGGTAACTGTTGACATAAATCATGTCAGCTTACTGGTGTGTATATGTCAGTCGGTTGTATGGTATCAATGCTATGAGGTGTATCGTCCTGGAGAGGTGACGGAAAGACAGAAGGGAGGTGGAATGTTTGGAGATGCTCATGATCACGCCGTGAATGAAGTTGTCCACTGTGTTTGTGCGTGAATGCGGATAGCCGACCGTGTCTACAAGAAATCGGGCGTCATTTTTAGCCATGCAGCTTTAAGTACGAATAGTGGCCATCAAAAGATCGTAATCGACAGAGATCGGAAATTAATGACACACCTTATCAATGGGAATTGGTTTCAAAACCGACAACAGTTACCGCTGTATGTGAATGCAGATCCATCACAAGTGGTTTACAAGCGAATAGTACGTATTTTTAATCTCTTCAATCGGCCAAAGAACACCGAATTAGGAAAGTAGGGTATGGGTGGGTACTGAGTGGTCCAATTGGTTATAGTTTTGTCTCTTTTGAGTTAATGCAAAGCATTGAAAGTACCGAGGTACAAGGAGGCTTTGAACCCACAATGTGCAGTGGGAGTAATTCAGGCGTGAGGTGTGTCTGAAATGCGAAGGGGCGTTCGTAACTGAACTGTGTCCATTCTTACAGGTTACCCTCAGCATGAACCTTGGTAACCCAGTATTGCATTTCTTCTACATATTTATGATAATTATGTTGCGGAAACTTTCGTCTTCGGATAAAACAACAGGCTTGTTCACTGGGCCGTACGTATGTGTTCCTGCTCCGTATCTCATCTTCATTGGGCCGCTAAATCATCCAACCTTAACTCCATAGAAAGTTCATGGGGCTATTTCAGATGTTAATCCCACCAATCTGGTATCTCTCTGGTATCTAATCATCAACGAGTGGCATAAACTAGATATGGCGCAACTGAAGATGTTTGTGTACACTTTTCCTCGCCGAAATCAAGCCATGTTGTTCACAGTATTACCGCAATGAGTCCTCGGAGTGAAAAATTTTCTGGCTGGTGTGCTTACTGTCTACAGTCTCAGTTTTATTATTGAAGGACATCAACACTGATTAGAAATTTGAGACAATATCAAATATTAACATGTAATGAATTGAGTCCCATTGCTCTCTTTCTGCACTGAAAGAAACTCTTTCACGTAACTCGTAAGGCTAGAGATTTTGAGCGTGGGTCGGGGTGTGGGTTGGGGGAGGGGGGGGCAGTAGTGATGTCGAAACCAGACAGATTTGGATATATCGTTCTGAAGAGACACTCAAGGAGAGAACAAATGTTTTGAATCGGCGGCGTTGATGAAAGAAATCTGCAGTGTTGTTTCTAAAAGTAAATCGCCATGGATATTGTAAATCAGGATAGCTGGACGTGTATCGAAGTCCACTGTTCTTGCACTTTGGTTACTGAAATGAAATGAGCGTATGGCATCAGTGGCCGGGAGGAGCCATCAGGGGAAGCTCGGTCGCCAAATCCAAGTCTTATTTCAGTCGACGCCACATTGGGCTACATGCGCGCCAGTGATGAGGGTGAAATGATGATGTGGACAACACAACACCCAGTCTACGAGAGGAGAAAATCTCCAACCCAGACGGGAATCGAGCCCAGTCCCGCTTGCATGGCAGGCGAGCACGTAACGACCGAGCTAAGCAGGCGGACTTGGTTATTGTGTTACCTGGTCCGGTTCTTCCAAAGACATCTGTCACCAGAAAAGAAAAGTTTCGATGTAATATGAATGAATGCGAAAGAGGCACATAGAAAATTCACATTAGTTTCACATCAGCGTCCAAGTCTGTCCCTTCACCAAATTTTTTTCGAGCTCCCTTCAGCGTACAATACAAACCAAGGTTGCAGCGTAACGGCGCTGCTTCCCGAGTGGGAAGGCGTGCCGGTCCCCGGCACGAATCCGCCCGGCTGGTTAGTGTCGAGATCCGGTGTGCCGGCCAGCCTGGCGATGGTTTTTAATGCGGTTTTCCATCTACCTCGGCGAATGCGGGCTGATTCCCCTTTTTCCACCTCAGTTACACTGTGTTGGCGATTGCTGCACAAACACCGTTTCCCCGTACGTTTTCAGCATAATCATTCTACCACGCGGATCGATGACCCTCCGTCGTTTCTAAGTCCCCGGTATAATACAATAAAATACAAGCAAATGTTATCGACAGCAAAAAAGTACATACATTGTCTAAATCAGAATCAGACCTTGAGAAGCACTGTTCCTGAAAATATTATCACCTTCACCCTGTGTGAGACTTGGTATCAAAACATACGCACCATAAGAAATATAACTTCCTGGCAGATTAAAACTGTGTGCCGGACCGAGATTCGAACTGAGCTACACAAGCTCCACCCTCACAGACTCTCTTCTGCCGGTACCTCGTCTCCTACCTTCCGAACTTTACAGATGCTCTCCTGCGAACCTTACAGAACTAGCACTCCTGGAAGAAAGGATATTGCGGAGACATATCTTAGCCACAGCCTGGGGGATGTTTCCAGAATGAGATTTTCTCCTTGCAGCGGAGTGTGTGCTGATATGAAACTCCCTTTCTTCTTCTTTCTTCATCCTTTCTTCGAATGATCGCTTTCTTTGTCCGAATGGGACAAAACACCATTGAACCATGGATTATATTCTTCCAGGACGTGACTTACTACCCATGCACCAAAACGAATGCAGACCGTGGCTTCGAGGCCAGACGGTGCTCTGTTTGTTCAGATTTGGCCCAAACAATGTAATGGACTTCTGGACTTTCCTACATCTAAAGATAGTGAACAATGCGAAATACCGACAGTATTTCTCTAACTTCCTATGGAGTGCGTATGAAGAGCGCGTTTGAAGAGCCCACGCATAGCTGGAACGCCCAGGGTAGGAGAAGTTAAATTACCGATGCGAAGAATGCATGAACGGAAGATAAGAATCGGTGGATACATTGTACTTACGAGAAGACAAAAAATGTTCAGATGTATGTGAAATCTTATGGGACTCACCTGCTACGGTCATCAGTTCCTAAGCTTACACACTACTTAACCTAAATCATTCTGAGGACAAACACACACACCCATGCCCGAGGGAGGACGAGAAGACAAACCTGGATGGAAGAACAGCGGAGGGGGGGATTGGCAGTACGATTCTCCACGGTGATTTGTTTTTTTCCTCTTTTTTTCTTATGTAATGTGAGAATGATGTTCAGTTTATTAGTGTCAAGTAATACCGAAATATTATTTGTGGTATGACAAGGCAGTGGTAGATACCGAAAATTAATTTCATTTAAGTGTTATATGTGAACCAGAATTTGCTTTAATTTGTGAATGATATTGATTGGAATTTGAAGCTTAGTTAGAGAAGTATTCCTTTTTAACATAATTGTATTGTTTTTTCTATTTCTGACGTATATTTACCTTCCAAAGCTTACTACTTATCGCAATGTTGATTAGTCTGGTTTATAGTTATACTTTCAAAATGTTTCAAATGGCTCTGAGCACTATGGGACTTAACTTTTGAGGTCATCAGTCCCCTAGAACTTAGAACTACTTAAACCTACCTAACCTAAGGGCATCACACACATCCATGCCCTAGGCAGGATTCGAGCGTACGACCGTAGCGGTCGCGCGGTTCCAGACTGAAGCGCCTAGAACCTATAAATACACTCCTAGAAATGAAAAAAGAACACATTGACACCGGTGTGTCAGACCCACCATACTTGCTCCGGACACTGCGAGAGGGCTGTACAAGCAATGATCACACGCACGGCACAGCGGACACAACAGGAACCGCGGTGTTGGCCGTCGAATGCCGCTAGCTGCGCAGCATTTGTGCACCGCCGCCGTCAGTGTCAGCCAGTTTGCCGTGGCATACGGAGCTCCATCGCAGTCTTTAACACTGGTAGCATGCCGCGACAGCGTGGACGTGAACCGTATGTGCAGTTGACGGACTTTGAGCGAGGGCGTATAGTGGGCATGCGGGAGGCCGGGTGGACGTACCGCCGAATTGCTCAACACGTGGGGCGTGAGGTCTCCACAGTACATCGATGTTGTCGCCAGTGGTCGGCGGAAGGTGCACGTGCCCGTCGACCTGGGACCGGACCGCAGCGACGCACGGATGCACGCCAAGACCGTAGGATCCTACGCAGTGCCGTAGGGGACCGCACCGCCACTTCCCAGCAAATTAGGGACACTGTTGCTCCTGGGGTATCGGCGAGGACCATTCGCAACCGTCTCCATGAAGCTGGGCTACGGTCCCGCACACCGTTAGGCCGTCTTCCGCTACGCCCCAACATCGTGCAGCCCGCCTCCAGTGGTGTCGCGACAGGCGTGAATGGAGGGACGAATGGAGACGTGTCGTCTTCAGCGATGAGAGTCGCTTCTGCCTTGGTGCCAATGATGGTCGTATGCGTGTTTGGCGCCGTGCAGGTGAGCGCCACAATCAGGACTGCATACGACCGAGGCACACAGGGCCAACACCCGGTATCATGGTGTGGGGAGCGATCTCCTACACTGGCCGTACACCTCTTTTGATCGTCGAGGGGACACTGAATAGTGCACGGTACATCCAAACCGTCATCGAACCCGTCGTTCTACCATTCCTAGACCGGCAAGGGAACTTGCTGTTCCAACAGGACAATGCACGTCCGCATGTATCCCGTGCCACCAGACATGCTCTAGAAGGTGTAAGTCAACTACCCTGGCCACAAGATCTCCAGATCTGTCCCCCATTGAGCATGTTTGGGACTGGATGAAGCGTCGTCTCACGCGGTCTGCACGTCCAGCACGAACGCTGGTCCAGCTGAGGCGCCAGGTGGAAATGGCATGAACCTACGCATCCTTGTAGCCAAAGGAACCTTTTCCAGTAATAAAAGAAGCTCGTTTCCTAGACACTCTACACAACGGGGTGCTGTAAGTCGAAGCGGTAACACAACCTAAACCAGTGCCTGTCTGCGAAACCACACCACGCATTTACAGAGAGACTTTGTTGAAAATGGATCTTCGCAAAGGCATGTGGGTTTTCGTTGAACCACCGTTGAAACGCGAGTAAATATTCTTTTATCTGTCACTCTGCAGTTAGGAAGTAGTCTGTCATATCTCCTACAAGGGAAGCATCGTTCCCATTATAAAACCCTTACGCGGGTACCATATGGGCGCACTTACCATTTGTAAATACACGTGGGGTGCTTAAACAACACGACAGAATTATCCAACATACCACAATCTCAGTTAGAAAGTCCAATTCTGTGAACTCAAGGAAAACCTCTGAACTGGAACTACAGATTAAAAACAACAGTCGACAAATGAACCAAGAGCGACTACAGTACCAACACGCGAAATGAAAACTTATCTCTGCAACCAACCGTTTTCCATAACAGATAAAAACTGGACACTTTTAACTGGGATACTTTATTCGAATTAGCCTACAGTACCACGTTCTAAAATATTTACTATTCCTCCATAAACTCTTAGAATTTGGCAGGAGTTTTTGAGCTTAATGCAGTCAGTCTCAATGTGATGTGATGTGTATGTAGAGTAACGCCGTCTAGGAGTGTATCAAAAAGGGGATAAAAAAGGTGTCTCTGTTGACAGGTTGACGAAGAGCACTTTCGTGATCTGGCGGCAGGCACATTATTCAGTAATAAGTATCAACACGTTGAAATAACTTACAGGAATGTAGTCGGATGACGTCGGCGACAACTGCATACCGTGCCATTATCAAGATAAAACGGCAGCAAGTAAGCAATGTGCAAACCCTTGAGTCGGCGACTTTGAAACCTGCCTGTTTTTCCAGATATGTAGACGATATTTTTGTCGTTTGGCCTCGTGGCAGTGGGAATTTGGACGACGTTTTAGAACACCTGAATCCAGCTCTCCCGAACATTAGCCGCGCAGTGTAGCCAAGCGCTCTTCGGCCCCTAATCATGATTCTCGCGGCTCACCCCGTTGGAGGTTCGAGTTCTCCCTCGGGCATGGTTGAATGTGTGTTGTGCTTAGCGTAAGTTTAGTTTAAGGCAGATTAAGCAGTGTGCAGGCCTAGGAGCCGATGACCTCAGCTGTTTGGTCCCACTGGAACTTAGACGACCACCCGTGTATTTGCTTCCTGATGGAGGTGTGTTAGTTACGAGGAAGACGGATGGTACGTTGGGACATGCTATTCATAGGAAGCCTACTCACACTGACTTGTATCTGCAGGCTGACAGTTGTAACCATCCTGATCAACGTGAAGGGGTACTTTGTACCCGGTTCATGCGGCCCATGTCATCTCGGACCTTGAGAGCTAGTCATCCGAGTTGGCACATCTCGCAGTCACATTTCGTCAGAATAGTTCTAGTGAAAGGCAGACTAGACGTGCGTTGCAGTATCGACCAAGTGTCTCCCGGGTGAGTGACGATAATTCCGAGGTGGCACTAATGTCTACGGCCTTTTAGACTTACGCAGGGAGCATTTCGAACAAGACTGGTATAATTACACAAAATTTAAGGTACAGATCAATAGCAAATATTCTCTTTCACGAATTTTACAGTGTAAAAGACAGTCTTAAGTGTCCTAAATTAAGAAATAAATAGAAGCTTCTGTGGAGGAGGATCGATGAGGAGAATACAAGTCAGTTTACAGATGTTACCTTTCAGACAAATTGCACGAAACTATTGGTGCGTTTGAAACAAGCAAACCTGATGTAAAGCCAGTTAACGATCTGCAGCGTAATAATAATTAGTCAACACTCGCCGAGCCTCTGTTTCAACACTGCTCTGCAAATTTCCGCGTTCTCCTCAGCGACAACACGCAGCTGTGCCGAAGTAAACGACGTAATTTGTAGCAAACAGTGTCATAAGCAAACAAAACACTGTGCCTGCTGAAGCCATAGTATACCTCTTTGTGGTCGTCAACGTTATGGTACAAATGGCTCTGAGCACTATGGGACTTAACATCTGTGGTCATCAGTCTCCTGGAACTTAGAACTACTTAAACCTAACTAACCTAAAGACATCACACACATCAGGATTGGAACCTGCGACTGTAGCGGCCACAGGGTTCCAGACTGAAGCGCCTAGAACCGCACGGCCACACCGTCCGGCGTCAACGTTATGCTAGAATTACCCAATGACGACGGTTAATGCTATCATAGACAATCCTTTCTTTGTAGAAATACCGCGAAAAATCTTTAATGAATAATAACAGGCGGAATTTAGGAAATTTGTGGTCTTATGGGCCCAAACTACTTAGGTCATCGGTCCCTAAGCCTACACACTACTTAATCTAACTTAAACCAACTTACACTGTGGACAACACAATCACCCATGCCCGAGGGAGGACTCGAACCTATGACGGGTGGAGTCGCACGGACCGTGACAGGGCGCCACAGACCGCGCGGCTACCCCGCGCCGCGTTACAGGGGCGCAGGGGAGGGGCAGAGTGGGAGAATTCCTCTTTGTTGCCCTCTTTCGGGCGCCAGCACGTTGTGGAAATGTTTGCTCTGAATCTGCGAGACGTCCGAAATGTTCCAGAACTACGCTGGCCATCATTGCGTGACGAGCAGGCCCGAGGAGGCGCGGCCAAGCATTAGCGCCGGTCGGGGGGGGGGGGGGGGGGGGGCGCCCGCCGTGTTTGCGAGGGCTCCACCCCCGCAAACAGCGCGCTACCTCCAACCGCAAACACATTCGTATAATGGCCAATTTAGTACCGGCCGCGCTCAAACACGACCCGCCAATTAATCAAGGCGCTCATCTTAACTGGACGCGCTCCGTAGTGATTCTCACGCGGCTGCCCCGGACATCTCAAGCAAACAGACCTATGCCTGGGTTGCTCTGTTTCTCTGTTCCTTTAGGTACCTGTCGACGCACTGTATGCTAGACTCAGAAAGGGGAACGAATGCAACGAATCATTCGAAGGTATGTAGGGTGTATATAGGACTGTAAGTAGACTAATAACATCGATTTGCAATAGGATTTTGGAACATATATAGCTTCCGAATGTCATAAAATACCTCGAAGAAAATGCCCTATTGACACACAACTAGCACGGATTCAGAAAACATAATTTTTGTGAGACAAAAGTCTTTTTTTCAAGCGAATCAGTGAGTGATATTGACAGGAATTCTCAAGCTGATTCCATATTTCTAGATTTCCAGAAGGAACTGATATCGTTACAAGCGGTTTCTAAGCATATTGCGTGCTTATCGCGTATAGTCTCAGCTGTGCACTGGATACTTGGTTTCAAGTCAGACACATAAGAGTTTTTATTAACTGGCGGGAAGTCATGTAATGAAATCATAGTAATAACTACTGTTCCACTGGGAAACGTTACTGGCCCTCTGCTGTTCTCAGTCTGTATATATAATTTAGGGGACAATCTGAGAACCCCTCGTAGATTGTTTGCAGACGATGCCATTGATTGCCGTCTATTAAAATCAGCAAAGGATCAAAATAAGTTGCTAAAGGATTTAGACGAGATATCCGTACGGTATGAGCAGTGGCAATTTACACCTTCGTCCCTTGTATGAAAATACCGTGTCACGGCGACATAATCCAGTAAAAAGTCTTGAGCTTCCAGGGGCGTCAAGTGCTTAAAAACCCGAAAGGTTTCCTACGATCGCTCCTCGACCGTTGTCAAGTTTGTGGAGCTTTAAACACCAGACGCTGCAGGAAGATAGAATTTTTTAAAATTATTTTTGCCATTTATGTATCACACCGTCAACATATAAATTAAAGAGAATAAGCAATATAGGGCACTTGCGTTATTTTACCTCTCATCATTTTATTTAACATTTCATTGCAAGTTGTGTCACACACATTTTGCCTTGCTGTTACTAAATGGACCAGAAAGATAAAATAATGCGGCTCTGTTTACTTTGTCAAATACTGTATCATAATTAATAAAATCAAGTTAGGACGTAGGTATGTTAAATTCCAATTGTTTTTCTCTTAACAGTGTCCCGCTTATCTCGTAGAAAAATGCATCACAGTTGATCTTCTCGTGAAAGATGATGTATATAATTCGTTATATTTCAGAGAAAATAACGCCGTCCATGACTAAAATACTTGAAACAAAGTGACGTATATTACTGTTCATTAAAACTGAGTTAAGCACGGAAAACTATGAATATTGCAACTACGAAAATCTCTGGTCAGTAACCTGATCTTCAGACAGTTAGCAAAGATAAATTTGAAAGAAAACTGAAAATTTTTCATGTAGGCAACTATTTCTGTTCTGCCAATGGTACGTTTGCAAACTTTTAGTGTATGTGGTGCAAAAGAGTCACATAGTTTCCCTCTTACTGAAAATATTTTTATTATATACTCGCTTACTGGTTCTTTTTCTCCTCAACCAAAATGCCATCCCACAAAAGTACAGCCCAACAGTGCATTCATCTGTAAATTAACTGTGAATCAAGGTTATAGCCTTCCACTAACTTCCGTCACGTCACGAACGTATTTCATGCGCACGAAACTTTATTAACTACATCTACATCTACATCTACATGACTACTCTGCAATTCACATTTAACTGCTTGGCAGATGGTTCATCGAACCACAATCATACTATGTCTCTACCATTCCACTCCCTAACAGCGCGCGGGAAAAACGAACACCTAAACCTTTCTGTTCTAGCTCTGATTTCTCTTATTTTATTTTGATGATCATTCCTACCTATGTAGGATGGGCTCAACAAAATACACTCCTGGAAATTGAAATAAGAACACCGTGAATTCATTGTCCCAGGAAGGGGAAACTTTATTGACACATTCCTGGGGTCAGATACATCACATGATCACACTGACAGAACCACAGGCTCATAGACACAGGCATCAGAGCATGCACAATGTCGGCACTAGTACAGTGTGTATCCACCTTTCGCAGCAATGCAGGCTGCTATTCTCCCATGGAGACGATCGAAGAGATGCTGGATGTACTCCTGTGGAACGGCTTGCCATGCCATTTCCACCTGGCGCCTCAGTTGGACCAGCGTTCGTGCTGGACGTGCAGACCGCGTGAGACGACGCTTCATCCAGTCCCAAACATGCTCAATGGGGGACAGATCCGGAGATCTTGCTGGCCAGGGTAGTTGACTTACACCTTCTAGAGCACGTTGGGTGGCACGGGATACATGCGGACGTGCATTGTCCTGTTGGAACAGCAAGTTCCTTTGCCGGTCTAGGAATGGTAGAACGATGGGTTCGGTGACGGTTTGGATGTACCGTGCACTATTCAGTGTCCCCTCGACGATCACCAGAGGTGTACGGCCAGTGTAGGAGATCGCTCCCCACACCATGATGCCGGGTGTTGGCCCTGTGTGCCTCGGTCGTATGCAGTCCTGATTGTGGCGCTCACCTGCACGGCGCCAAACGCGCATACGACCATCATTGGCACCAAGGCAGAAGCGACTCTCATCGCTGAAGACGACACGTCTCCATTCGTCCCTCCATTCACGCCTGTCGCGACACCACTGGAGGCGGGCTGCACGATGTTGGGGCGTGAGCGGAAGACGGCCTAACGGTGTGCGGGACCGTAGCCCAGCTTCATGGAGACGGTTGCGAATGGTCCTCGCCGATACCCCAGGAGCAACAGTGTCCCTAATTTGCTGGGAAGTGGCGGTGCGGTCCCCTACGGCACTGCGTAGGAACCTACGGTCTTGGCGTGCATCCGTGCGTCGCTGCGGTCCGGTCCCAGGTCGACGGGCACGTGCACCTTCCGCCGACCACTGGCGACAACATCGATGTACTGTGGAGACCTCACGCCCCACGTGTTGAGCAATTCGGCGGTACGTCCACCCGGCCTCCCGCATGCCCACTATACGCCCTCGCTCAAAGTCCGTCAACTGCACATACGGTTCACGTCCACGCTGTCGCGGCATGCTACCAGTGTTAAAGACTGCGATGGAGCTCCGTATGCCACGGCAAACTGGCCGACACTGACGGCGCCGGTGCACAAATGCTGCGCAGCTAGCGGCATTCGACGGCCAACACCGCGGTTCCTGGTGTGTCCGCTGTGCCGTGCGTGTGATCATTGCTTGTACAGCCCTCTCGCAGTGTCCGGAGCAAGTATGGTGGGTCTGACACACCGGTGTCAATGTGTTCTTTTTTCCATTTCCAGGAGTGTATTTTCGCATTCGGAAGAGTAAGTTGGTGACTGAAATTTCGTAAAAAGATCTCGCCGCGACAAAAAACGTCTTTGCTGTAATGACTTCCATGCTAATTCTCTTATCATATCTGCCACACTCTCTCCCCTATTACGTGATAATACAAAACGAGCTGCCCTTAGTTGGATTGACAGTCTTGAGAATTATCGAGTAATCGAATTCCAACGGATTTCTTTTGGAACTCATGTGGATCACCTCACACTTTTCGTTATTTAGCGTCAACTGCTACCTGCCACACCATACAGCAATATTTTCTAAATCACTTTGCAACTGATACTGGTCTTCGGATGACCTTACTAGACGGTAAATTACAGCATCATCTGCGAGCAACCTAAGAGAACTGATCAGGTTGTCACCCAGGTCATTTATATAGATCAGGATCATAAGAGGTCCCAGGACGCTTCCCTGGGTAACACCTGATATCACTTCAGTTTTACTCGATGATTTGCCGTCTATTACTACGAACTGCGACCCTCCTGACAGGAAATCACGAACCCAGTTGCACAACTGAGACGATACCCCATAGGCCCGCAGCTTGATTAGAAGCCGCTTGTGAGGAACGGTGTAAAAATCTTTCCGGAAATCTAGAAATACGGAATCAACCTGAGATCCCCTGTCGATAGCGGCCATTACTTCGTGCGAGTAAAGAGCTAGCTGCGTTGCACAAGAGCGATGTTTTCTGAAACCATGCTGATTACATATCAATAGATCGTTCCCTTCGAGGTGATTCATAATGTTTGAATGCAATATATGCTCCAATACCCTACTGCAAACCGACGTCAATGATATAGGTCTGTAGTTAGATGGATTACTCCTACTACCCTTCTTAAACACTGGTGCGACCTGCGCAATTTTCCAATCTGTAGGTACAGATCTATCGGTGAGCGAGCGGTTTTATATGAGTGCTAAGTAGGGAGCTATTGTATCAGCGTAATCTGAAAGGAACCTAATCGCTATACAATCTGGACCTGAAGACTTGCACATATCAAGCGATTTGAGTTGCTTCGCAATCCCTAAGGTATCTACTTCTAAGAAACTCATGCTAGCAGCTGTTCGTGTTTCAAATTCTGGAATATTCCATTCGTCTTCCCTGGTGAAGGAATTTCGGAAAACTGCGTTCAATAACTCCGCTTTAGCGGCACAGTCGTCGGTAACAGCACCATCGGCACTGAGCAGCGAAGGTATTGACTGCGTCTTGCCGCTTGTGTACTTTACATACGACCAGAATTTCTTCGGATTTTCTACCAAATTTCGAGACAATGTTTCGCTGTGGAACTTATTAAAGGCATCTCGCATTGACGTCCGTGCTAAATTTCGCGCGTCTGTAATTTTTAGCCAATCTTCGGGATTTTGCGTTCTCCTGAACTTCGCATGCTTTTTCCGTTGCCTCTGAACAGCGAAGAAATGCTATTGAGCCTAGCTACAACGACCTTGTGATCGCTAATCCCTGTATCAGTCATGATGCTCTCTATCAGCTCTGGATTGTTTGTGGCTAAGAGGTCAAGTGTGTTTTCGCAACCATTTACAATTCATGTTGGTTCGTGGACTAACTGCTCGAAATAATTTTCGGAGAAAGCATTTAGGACAATCTCGGAAGACGTTTTCTGCCTACCACCGGTTTTGAACAAGTATTTTTGCCAACATATCGAGGGAAGGTTTGAAGTCACCACCAACTATAACTGTATGAGTGGGGTATTTATTTGTTACGAGACTCAAATTTTCTCTGAACTGTTCCGCAACTATATCATCGGGGTCTGGCGGTCGGTAGAAGGAGCCAATTATTAACTTAGTTCGGCTGTTAAGTATAACCTCCACCCATACCAATTCGCACGGAGTATCCACTTCGACTTCACTAGAAGGTAAACCACTACTATCAAACACAAACACTCCACCACCAATTCTGCCTAATCTATCTTTCCTGAACACCGTCTGAGACTTCGTAAAAATTTCTGCAGAACTTATTTCAGGCTTTATCCAGCTTTCTGTACCTATAACGATTTCAGATTCTGTGCTTTCTATTAGCATTGGAAGCTCAGGGACTTTCCCAGACTCAAATTTTCTCTGAACTGTTCCGCAACTATATCATCGGGGTCTGGCGGTCGGTAGAAGGAGCCAATTATTAACTTAGTTCGGCTGTTAAGTATAACCTCCACCCATACCAATTCGCACGGAGTATCCACTTCGACTTCACTAGAAGGTAAACCACTACTATCAAACACAAACACTCCACCATCAATTCTGCCTAATCTATCTTTCCTGAACACCGTCTGAGACTTCGTAAAAATTTCTGCAGAACTTATTTCAGGCTTTATCCAGCTTTCTGTACCTATAACGATTTCAGATTCTGTGCTTTCTATTAGCATTGGAAGCTCAGGGACTTTCCCAGCACAACTACAACAATTTACAACTTTTCCTTGATCCAAGCGCATCCTGTATTTGCCGTGCACCCTTTGAAATAGCAGCCCATCCCCCACTTTCCCGAGGCCCTCTAACCTAAAAAACCTCCCTGTCCAAGCCACACAGCCTCCGCTACCCGTGTAGCCGGCAGCTGAGCGTAGTGAACTCCTAACCTATTCAGCGGAACCCGAAACCCCACCACCCTATGGCGCAAGTCAAGGAAACTGCTGCCAACACGGTCGCAAAACCGTCTGAGCCTCTGATTCAGACCCTCCACCCGGCTCTGCACCAAAGGTCCGCAGTCGGTTCTGTCGACGATGCTGCAGATGGTGAGCTCTGCCTTCATCTCGTAAGAAAGACCGGCAGCCTTCACCAAATCAGATAGCCGCTGGAATCCAAAGAGAATTTCCTCAGATCCAAAGCGACACACGTCATACGTTCCGACATGTGCCACCACCTGCAGCTGGCTGCACCCTGTGCTCTTCATGGCATCCGGAAGGACCCTTTCCACATCAGGAATGACTCCTCCCGGAATGCACACGGAGTGCACACTGGATTTCTTCCCCTTCTTAGCCGCCATAGTCACCGCAATTAGTAACCAATAATATATTCTACTTTACTATTTACAACTGGGTTAACTTTTCGACTCCGCGACCTTAGAAATCACGTGGTTTTCGACAAAAACTTCGTCGAGCGGTGTTCAGAGTGTATTTTTGTGCGGAAAGGAACTAACTAACGTCTGGTTGCAATAGTTGTAGGATCAGTCCACTAATTTGCTAATTCTTACATGTGAATCTACCTGTAAATATACTATCTTCTCCGTAAAGTGAAGATCCTCCTACTTGCCAATGGAGGTTGGCCACTGAGAATCTGTCATCAACTCTGTCATGTAATATACAGAACATGACTTGTAAGGTAGCTTGAGAAATAATTACATTGAGCATTGCACATTATTTGTAATGTAAGACATCTCTGTTCAATAATTAGGGCAACTACCAAAGGAGGTCTCCTATGTAGGTGTATAAACGACCGCCAGTAATGAATTGTCTTCGATGTATGTGTATAAACGCCCGCCCCGTAATGAAATATCTTGCAAAAGACAGCCAGGCCTGTCTCCTGCTCCTTTAATTCCTGGGCCCTTCCCCGGCTCACGGAATTTTACTAAGATGACTGCAGCAACAGAGGAAAGAAATGCCACAAGAAGATTTAATTAATCTTCCTTTGTCGCAAGGCCTGCCACAGTCCATTCCTGTACGCTAGCGCGCTCCTCGTCTTTGATCTCAGGAGTTTGTTTTAATTAAAATTTGCCGTTTATATAGGACTAGTCGGCAAGCTACGTAGGGGAAAGGTGGGATGGCAAGCGAGATGCGATGCAGGGTAGGGGAACGCAGCCAGCGGCGGAGAAGCCCTCCGCCAAATACCGAGCCGGGATGTACGATCCGCGCGTTGACATCTATAGCATGACAACCGCTTGGGCTATGTCCTCTCTTAATGATTCTGTTCTTTCCCGATCCAAAATACCATCCCACAAAAGTACGGTCCAACACCCTCAAGTTAAAGACTAAAAAAAAGAAAATGGTCCAAATGGCTCTAAGCACTATGGGACTCAACTGCTGTGCTCATCAGCCCCCTAGAACTTAGAACTACGTAAACCTAACTAACCTAAGGACATCACACACATCCATGCCCGAGGCAGGATTCGAACCTGCGACCGTAGCAGTCGTACGGTTCCGGACTGCGCGCCTAGATAAGGAATTTAAAACGATGCATCAAAAGTAGAGCACAAGTGTTCATATCTGCTATATACGTACGTGTAGCTCGCTCAAAATAGGGTGCTGCGTAAGTTCATAGCGTTTTTCCGCAAGTTTAATAAACACAACAGATACACATAACGCAGAAATTAGTCACCAATAATATATTCTACTTTACTATTTACAACTGGGTTAGCTTTTCGACTCCGCGACCGTAGAAATCACGTGGTTTTGAGACAAAAAACTCGTGGAGCGGTGTTCAAAGTGCATTTTTGTGCGGAAAGGAAGATCCGAAGATCCTGGAAGGTTGCTCGATAGAGAACGGAGAAGGTGAAAATCTGAGGGCAGTGAGCTACCTTAATTTAAGTATTATCTGTATTTTTCTTACTTGTCACTTCTTCTTCTGCGTGTTTTTGCTTTTAGGAAGCTTTAATAGTCGAGTGCTATTAAGTGTTCCATAGATCTCGTGTTTGTTTTGAATACAGTCAGAGAGTCCCTTTAGTCAGCCATAGTGCTAGTAGTGCTAGTGTTTGTTTTGAATACAGTCCAGAGACAGGTAGTGCTATTTTCCTTGTTTTCTACAAGAAGTGGTTAGCATTCACAGTTTAGTCAATAATCAACCGCCATTAGTGAATTAGCAGTCTATTTAAAAGTTTATTAACACTCTATAGTAAATTGATTTCTTAGGATGGATAGGATGTGTGGCTGCTGTGTACGGACGCAGGAGGAGCTGGCCACTCTTCGCGAACAGCTGAGCGTGTTGATGGCCGCGGTCAGCCGTCTTCAGGCTGCTGCCTCGGAGTGTAGCGGCAGTGGGGAGTCTGGTGCGTCGCAAGGTACACCCCAGGTGTTACATGCTTCACCCACTGTCCCTGCTGTCGAGACATCTTCGCGGGTACCGGGCGCGGTTGGGCCACCCTCTCCCCAAGGGGAGTGGCGTGTTCAGCGGCGTTCGCGGCGCACGAGGCGGAGGGTCAATGTGGAGGCTGGCCGTGTGGCATCGCCCGGTCTGCCTGTGAGTGGACATGTGGCTGCTCCTTCAGCAAGGTCCGAGCAGGCACACGGGGGGAGGGGTTTATTAGTTATTGGGAGCTCCAACGTTAGGCGGGTGATGGAGCCCCTTAGGGAAATAGCGGAAAGGTCGGGGAAGAAGGCCAGTGTTCACTCTGTCTGCTTGCCGGGGGGTCTCATCCGAGATGTGGAGGAGGCCCTACCGGCGGCGATAGAGAGCACTGGGTGCACCCGACTGCAAATTGTTGCTCATGTCGGCATCAATGACTCCTGCCGTCTGGGTTCAGAGGTCATCCTCAGTTCGTACAGGCGGTTGGCGGAGTTGGTGAAGGCGGAAAGCCTCGCTCGCGGGGTGGAATCAGAGCTAACTATTTGTAGTATCGTTCCCAGAACCGATCGCGGTCCTCTGGTTTGGAGCCGAGTGGAAGGCTTAAACCAGAGGCTCAGACGATTCTGCGGAGAGCTGGGCTGCAAATTTCTCGACCTCCGCTATCGGGTGGAGAAATGTAGGGTCCCCCTGAATAGGCCAGGCGTGCACTACACGCCGGAAGCGGCTACGAGGGTAGCGGAGTACGTGTGGAGTGCACATGGGGTTTTTTTAGGTTAGAGAATTCCCTCCCTAGGCCCGACAAGACGCCTCCTGAGACGCGGCAAGACAGGAGTAGACAAAATGCAACAAGGAATAACAATATTAATGTGATAATAGTAAACTGCAGGAGCGTCTATAGAAAGGTCCCAGAACTGCTCTCATTAATAAACGGTCACAACGCCCATATAGTACTAGGAACAGAAAGTTGGCTGAAACCAGACGTAAACAGTAATGAAATCCTAAACTCGGATTGGAATGTATACCGCAGAGATAGGCTGGACAGTGAAGGGGGAGGCGTTTTTATAGCGATAAGAAGTGCAATAGTATCGAAGGAAATTGACGGAGATTCGAATTGTGAAATGATTTGGGTGAAGGTCACGGTTAAAGCAGGCTCAGACATGGTAATTGGATGTCTCTATAGGCCCCCGGGCTCAGCAGCTGTTGTGGCTCAGCACCTGAAGAATAATTTGGAAAATATTTCAAGTAGATTTCCCCACCGTGTTATAGTTCTGGGTGGAGATTTTAATTTGCCGGATATAGACTGGGAGACTCAAACGTTCATAACGGGTGGCAGGGACAAAGAATCCAGTGAAATATTTTTAAGTGCTTTATCTGAAAACTACCTTGAGCAGTTAAACAGAAAACCGACTCGTGGCGATAACATATTAGACCTTCTGGTGACAAACAGACCCGAACTATTTGAATCAGTTAATGCAGAACAGGGAATCAGCGATCATAAAGCGGCTACTGCAGCGATGATTTCAGCCGTAAATAGAAATATTAAAAAAGGTAGGAAGATTTTTCTGCTTAGCAAAAGTGACAAAAAGCAGATTTCAGAGTACTTGGTGGCTCAACACAAAAGTTTTGTCTCAAGTACAGACAGTGTTGAGGATCAGTGGACAAAGTTCAAAACCATGGTACAATATGCGTTAGATGAGTATGTGCCAAGCAAGATCGTAAGAGATGGGAAAGAACCACCGTGGTACAACAACCGAGTTAGAAAACTGCTGCGGAAGCAAAGGGAACTTCACAGCAAACATAAACATAGCCAAAGCCTTGCAGACAAATAAAAATTACGCGAAGCGAAATGCAGTGTGAGGAGGGCTATGCGAGGGGCTTTCAATGAATTCGAAAGTAAAGTTCTATGTACTGACTTGGCAGAAAATCCTAAGAAATTTTGGTCCTATGTCAAAGCGGTAGGTGGATCAAAACAAAACGTCCAGACACTCTGTGACCAAAATGGTACTGAAACAGAGGATGACAGACTAAAGGCCGAATTACTAAATGTCTTCTTCCAAAGCCGTTTCACAGAGGAAGACTGCACTGTGCTTCCTTCTCTAGATTGTCGCACAGTTGACAAAATGGTAGATATCGAAGTAGACGACAGAGGGATAGAGAAACAATTAAAATCGCTCAAAAGAGGAAAGGCCACTGGTCCTGATGGAATACCAGTTCGATTTTACACAGAGTACGCGAAGGAACTTGCCCCCCTTCTTGCAGCGGTGTACCGTAGGTCTCTAGAAGAGCGAAGCGTTCCAAAGGATTGGAAAAGGGCACAGGTCATCCCCGTTTTCAAGAAGGGACGTCGAACAGATGTGCATAACTATAGACCTATATCTCTAACGTCGATCAGTTGTAGAATTTTGGAACACGTATTATGTTCGAGTATAATGTCTTTTCTGGAGACTAGAAATCTACTCTGTAGGAATCAGCATGGGTTTCGAAAAAGACGGTCGTGTGAAACCCAGCTCGCACTATTCGTCCACGAGACTCAGATGGCCTTAGACACGGGTTCACAGGTAGATGCCGTGTTTCTTGACTTCCGCAAGGCGTTTGACACAGTTCCCCACAGTCGTTTAATGAACAAAGTAAGAGCATACGGACTATCAGATCAATTGTGTGATTGGATTGAGGAGTTCCTAGATAACAGAACGCAGCATGTCATTCTCAATGGAGAGAAGTCTTCCGAAGTAAGAGTGATTTCAGGTGTGCCGCAGGGGAGTGTCATAGGACCGTTGCTATTCACAATATACATAAATGACCTGGTGGATGACATCGGAAGTTCACTGAGGCTTTTTGCAGATGATGCTGTGGTGTATCGAGAGGTTGCAACAATGGAAAATTGTACTGAAATGCAGGAGGATCTGCAGCGAATTGACGCATGGTGCACGGAATGGCAATTGAATCTCAATGTAGACAAGTGTAAAGACTCCATTTCTCGTTACCAGCAGTGATAAATGGTAGAAATTGTCGGTGTTGTTCAGGAGCCAATTGATGACGAGCCAGCAGACATTCACGTATGGTCTCCTGCTGATTTTTGTGCTTTAGTCTTGATTATGGGGTGCCCACATACCCGATTTTGGAACATTCCCCATTGCGTGTAAATGTCACACGATAGTGGTATGATCACAGTCCATCACATTTGCCTGCTCTCGAGTTCACTGACGTGGATCATTGTGGATTAATCCGTTTAAATGATCTTCATCAAACCACGAATGTCTTCCTAAACGTGGACAGTCACTAATGTCACCATGTTCAATGGCATTATCCACATACACTGGGCAATTGTTTCTGGCTGCATCAGCAACTGTCATCCCCCTATTCAACTCAAATAGAAGAATATGTCGGCAGCATTCCGATTTCTCCACTTGGCACTCTTATTTTCTACCTTCCACAGCTCCATTCACTGTCTCGAAGTGACAAAACAACAGTAATTCAACTCAGATAGCAACAGGAAACAGCAAATGAAAAACGACAATCGATAAATAAACCGAGCGCAACGAGAATGCCAACTTGCAAAACATAAACGCTACGAAGGTATGCACGAACCTGTTATTTGACTCAAATCTTCCTCTGTTCAGATGTTTAATATATATTTTTTAGGTAAATAATGGAACAAGTAACAACAAGATGTCGTTATGGAGGACTTAAAGAAATAAGTTACACGTATCCTACCACGGTAAGACTATTACACAACAAGAGCGGCACCTTGTCAGAAGACAGTGACAGTTCCAGATATCCTGCAGACATAGTTCTGCTGCAGTGCGAATAACAGGTGCATCACAACGCGCGAGTGATACAGCGTGTAAATCGGAAACATATTCCGAATTACGATTCATATGTGGGAAAACTTCTAAACTGCACGTAGATTCACGGTGAAATTCTGGAAGTTTGTGGCCCAAATTCAGTGTTTCCAGAAGGATGAGACTCGAACTCGGGACCTTTTCTTTTCGCGGGAAAGTGCTCTACCATCTTTTCCTTTCTTTTTTTTTAAATGTCAGGAGTGAGGTTTTTTTATTATCATTTTTTTTATTGAGGAAGGTTGGAGAAACAGAAATCTTTATTATTCACAAAATAAACATAGTTACAACTGTCCTGGAAGGAACCTCGCTGCCGTCCTACCATGCAGCATGAAATGACAACAAAATCGAAGTGGGGCCGCCTCCGGCACCCTAAAGAAAAGTATTTATAGATACGAAAACTAAATTTGAAGTACATCCATTTGCTAACTGTGCAATCGTTAGTTTTTCCTAGGTCGCATACTCGCATTGTGTCCTTAGCTGATCACTTTACTTGGTCGGTTTCACAACGACAGCACCGCCGCTCATCTTTGCGCACCCGGCAAATCCAAAGTATATGGCGGGTCCACAAAAACCGTTATTAGGAAATTGGCATACCCATCCTTGTACTTTTGTAGCCGTAACAGTTTTGTGTGTCCATCTTGCCAGTAATCCAGAACGTTCAGTACGTTCTGACGTGTGTCTCTATAAATGTAATGGACCGTCATACCTGTGATCCACACCACTGAGTTCGTCTTATGACGCGGAAACTACCTTTCTTCTGGAAAAAATACTGTATCAGAAGAGACTGCTGTATAGATAGTGCGCCTGCGAGAGTCCAGACAGCCAATGCCTCGCCGCAGACCAGCCGATGGGCGTCCGTATCCAGCACGCCGCATTGCTGACACAAGGGCGAATCCGCCACATGTATTGCGTACTTTTTATCATTAGTATGGTATTTTCGGTTCACGACAATGTACCATTTTGATCTGACTGTTGTAGGTAGGTGGGGGTGGTGGACCGTGCGTCACACCATGTGCAAATTAACAGCTGGCTGTTTCCGTTCCACCCTATTCCGGGCGATCTGTCGAAGAAGCAGATGATACATGTCCTTCGATGTCGACTGTTGGGTCGTCGGTAAACGCTCTCGAACGTAACTGTGTTCCACGATGAACGTGCGCACATACCTTAACGGGGGCGATATATGGCCGACACTGACTGGAGGAAGATGCGATTTTGTTACTAGTTCTTCGATGAACGTCCCCGTAAGCGAGTGATTCCTGTTGTGCCACCGTTTGAGCGTAGTATTAACATACATGGCACACGCCTCCTCGAGCACGTTCACTAAACCAACGCCCCTCTCTGGCGTTTTGAGGGTAAGCATGTTGTACTGTACCTTAAAGAGCAGTCCCAGGCATACATAGTACCCAAAAGCCGCCTGAATCCTCATAGCCATCGTGCACGTCGAGGAGAGAAGGTGTGTCAGGTGGCACATCATGGCGCGAGATAAAGGTTGACGAGTAACACTCGCTGCAGCATTCCACCGACCATAGGCCATTTAGTCGTACTGCCGTGCGGATTCTGAGTAACAGCCTTCGGAAGTTGTCCGCAGCCGTTCCTGCTGTCTCCTTATGAAAAGTGATACCGAAACAGCGGAGGTTTCGCACCGCAGGTAAGGGTCCTTCCGTTCCTGGATCTAGTCCACGCCCCACATGCATGAATTGTGATTTTCGGTAGTTGACCTCACTTTCAGCTGCCCCCCCCCCCATACGTCTGTAGCCAATCCAGAAAAATCGTGGTACTGATCAGGGATCGAACCCGAGATCTTTGTATTCGCAGTCTTGCTCTTTACCACTTCACCACAGAAATCGGGTTCACCTGAGCTACCCAAGCATGATTCACGCCCCGTCCTCACAGCTTTACTTCTGCCAGTACCTCGTCTCCTACCTTCCAAACTTTACAGAAGCTCTCCTGCAGACCCTGCAGAACTAGCACTCTTGAAAGAAAGGATATTGCGAAGACATGGCTTAGCCACAGCCTGCGGTCTGTTTCCAGAATGATATTTTCACTCTGCAGCGAAGTGTGCGCTGATATGAAACTTCCTCGCAGATTAAAACTGTGTGCCGGACCGAGACTCGAACTCGTGACCTTTGCCTTTCGCGGGTAAGTGTTAGATGGTAGAGCACTTGCCCGAGAAAGGCAAAGGTCCCGAGTTCGAGTCTCGGTCCGGCACACAGTCTTAATCTGCGGTAAGTTTCTGATGGAACCTGTGAAGTAATGGTGCCTACCGTGTAACAAGAGTCGCGGGGACGTGGGTGATGCTGCTCGGGAAGTTCAGATTTTGCACTATACGAAATCCATATTTTCGGTATGTTGGAAGAACATCGCGTTAGGGGGAGACGGAGAGTTTTTCTTACAATGAGGTCATTCAGACAGCGGTTTCCGAAGTCTCCATGAGCTTCCTTCGAGTGATGTCTAGTATTTTACGCTCATCTAATTGAAACGCTCGTGAGCAGTAAACAGGTTTTATTGATATGGTAGCAGGAGATGAAATATTAGCTTATAATTATCAGGGAAATAGAATCAGTTCTTGGGATAGTTTCTCCAAGGCCTTGAAAGTTACAAAGTCGTTCTTTTTCTTGTTTTTTGGAGACGTTGGTAGGTGTGGTCGTGAAAAGAACAGTTTGTGATACGAATGACTCTACTGGAACTTGGTGGATTTATTATGAACAAAGGTGTGCCCCTAAATTTAAAAACAATCCAAATTCTTCCCAATAATGCTTTGACAACAAGTGAGATGATCGGCAAACTGGGGTGGCCTGCGATCATCGCCTACTGAACATCCGGTTACGGTGTCTTGTGACTTCTACACTATTGGTCCAGAAGATGACAATCTCGGAAACAACAATGTGAGGAGACAGACCAAGTCGGAGTGGGTTTGCAAAGTGATTAAGGTTGTTCAAACTTGACATTTTTCAAGGTCTGCATTGGCGTAAAATGGCGTAAAAATATCGTTTACAATTGATAATGCTCTCAAGTGACATCACATAGAGACACTGCGAGCAGTTTTGCATTACTTTTGGTACCCATCCCACGCATTTAGAATAGCTACTACGAAAACGAAAACAATCGCTCCGCCATTACCATCTACCCTTACCGAAAACTGTTTCACTCTTTTTTATGGTGGTTACAGTTTCGATCATACAATTTATTGACGGGTGACTTGAAATGCAAAGAGTTTCAACTCGATCTGCCCAAATGGTGATCTGTTTGTCAGCAATCTTACAAAGAGGCTCGAATAATTATGCATGTTTTTAGACTCCGGAGCACTGCGTATAGTAGCCACGATAGCGTGTAACATTTATTACATCTCACCAAAGAACACGTTCCATATATTTGTTTTCTTAAATTAGCAGTTGCCTGAAGCATACGTTCTGCTGATCCATGAACCACTGCATGCTGCGATCAACTTAAACACTTTGTGTCTTATAAAATCGTAAATCTCCTCTAGCAAAGCGTATGAACTCCTTCCTAGACTGTTTCCAAATGAGTCTTGTTTACTGAACGCACAGGGGTAGAAGACGTCGTTGACTGCGACTCCTGCGGTTGCTCGCCAGTAAGGTATCTATGTACCTGTTTCGTGAACCTCCACCACTGCAATACATCATGGAAGTAAAGTGGTGTGACGTGCCTATCGGCTATACGAAATCACTACATTTAGATGGCTCGACGTGGAGACATAAGCGACACTCTGGTCAGTGGCGACCATTTTTAAACACGACTGGAGGTGCTGTCAGTAAGAGCAGTTCCGTCTGAACCTCCTTCTGAACTGAAAGGATGTTTGGAGGAAGAGACCAAACATCGAGGTCAGCGGTCTCATCGGATTAGGGAAGGGCTGGGAAGTCGGCCGTGCCCTTTCAAAGGAACCATCCCGGCATTTGCATGGAGTGATTTTTAGCGAAATCACGGAAAACCTAAATCAGGATGGCCGGACGCGGGATTGAACCATCGTCCTCCCGAATGCGAGTCCTTCTGAACTAACGTAGCGAATGGAGTCGGGCACCTGTTGTTAGGTCATTGCTCACAGCGGTACATAACGATGCAGATCTTTAGTGAGCCAAAACTCACAAATACTCAATAGTTGCTGGCGGAAGGCGTTCCGGCTAATCACGATTCTGCTTCTTTGCAAATGATGGTCCAATACCCATTGTGTGCGGGTGCTGTGGAGCAGACCTGAGACGTTTTCTGCCTTGTTTTGTGGATGTTTCTCGCACCGTTCCTTGGACCATCTCTTTCAAGTTTCCCTGAACGTGAACCAGGATCTTCATTTCAGCATTCCCTTGCTACTTCGCAGCTCTGTTCATTCCCCAGTTACGAATACATATTATTTCTCGTTATTACTTGAAACAAGCTCCAGCAAAGACGCGACTCAGTAGACGTCAAACGTTAACACCATTGCAGCGAAGCTGTAAAATCTGCACAGTAAACTGATTTTGTCTGTGATACTCGTACGCAACAGGAAAGCACCGAGCGCAAGAGAGTTGCAGTGATGCGTCAACCAACCTCAAGTCATCTCAATTTGCTGCGAGAAGAAACATGCCGCCAAAGTTTACATGAGCGCAGGAAGCAAGGCTCTCAGCTCACGGAAGTTAGTGCAGCCGAGCGACCAACGATATATTTGCCACATAGCTGAGATTGGAGGAAGCCTATGAAACCTGATATTTGTTAACATATGCAAGACGACGAAAAATTGAATAACGGGCTACGTTCCTCTCAAGGTATCCATTTGATGCCTAAAAACATTTTGACGCCCAGTCTTAGGAATTTTGGTTTTCTTGGCGTTTTTTAGTTTTTCCTTGGTCTTGTTGTAACGTTATTTTCCAAGGCGGCAGAGTAGTTTGTCAGAGAAATATCTTATTCGATACGGATTTCAGTAAACAGAGTAATTTTTACCTGTAAAAATTGCGTTGGGGAAGACAGCAGTAACGGTTAAGACAGGTGCAATATAAGTATTTGCATGGGTCGTTTATGACTACACGAATGGTGGAATCCTGCCTTTGATTGTAGCTAGAAATGGGTGGATATTTGATTCTGTCGGAACACAACGTGACATCCAGTCAAGATTTCCATAGATGATAAATATTTGGCCAAAGGTTTGTAGCTAACTGTCAGACTGACAGCTAGCTACAGAATGTATTTAATGACAGAAACTTTGCACAAAATTAATTATTATTATAGCTTCAGAATGATAATTATGGTCCTATAAAAATCTCTAAGATGATTATTCAACAGCGGAGGAACACTGTTAAAATTGCTCATTGAACTGAAACATAGACCTCATCCAAATTAATGAATTACACTTAACAATGCACAGCCTGGTGAACAGAAGAGCCACAGAGACAAACGGAATAAATACCGAACTCTTTAAATATGGAGGTCTTTTACTGGCGGAACTTGTGTTACATCTCATTGACCTGTGTTGGACTACGTTAATATATTTGAGAAGCGAAATCTGTGTAAAATTTCCCCACATTGCTGAAAGGCGGCCAAATCTATGCAAAGAGCTATAGAGCCGTTAGCCTCGTTAACGTAGGTCATAAAATCTGTAGAGTATCTTAAACAATAAACTAGGCATATCACTGATACAGCCTTACTAGAAGAAGAAACAGGTTTTATAAAAGTAAGATCTTGCACTGTTGGACGAGTACGTTCAGTCAGAAGGAGCTGATAGTTCAAAACAGTTTCCATTACAGACACACATAGCGTTTCTAGTTTACGAAAAAGCTTTTGCCAAAGACAATAAACAGTTTTGTAGCAGATTTTGGAAAAGAGAGACTTCCCAAAGCAGCAGTTAACTCAGTGAAAGAGCTTATCAAAGAAACAAAAATTATGGTCGAACAAACAGTTAACAGAAATACAGGGCCTGACTCCAACTCTGTTTAACATCTACATAGAAGAGCTAGTCAGATCTTGGAAATTAAATGTATTCTGGGGTATAAAGATCAACTTACAGAAATGTTTTAGTTCTCTGCTGTATACAGATAATTGAAAAAAAATGAAGACGTTCTTCAAGGAGGCGTTTACCACATTGATTTGTAGGCGTCTAAGTGTAACGAACGTCGCCGCTAATAAGACAAAATTGTGGCAGTCAAGAGAAAATCAAATATGAGAACTAAAATTGTAATAAATAATGTAATACTGGAAGAAGTAGCCCACTTTCGGTATCTCAGCTGTGACTCCGAACGAATGTTTGTCTTTTCTGGAGACTAGAAATCTACTCTGTAGGAATCAGCATGGGTTTCGAAAAAGACGGTCGTGTGAAACCCAGCTCGCGCTATTCGTCCACGAGACTCAGAGGGCCTTAGACACCGGTTCACAGGTAGATGCCGTGTTTCTCGACTTCCGCAAGACGTTTGACACAGGTCCCCACAGTCGTTTAATGAACAAAGTAAGGGCATACGGACTATCAGATCAATTGTGTGATTGGATTGAGGAGTTCCTAGATAACTGAACGCAGAATGTTATTCTCAATGGAGAGAAGTCTTCCGAAGTGAGAGTGATTTCAGGTGTGCCGCAGGGGAGTGTCATAGGACCGTTGCTATTCACAATATACATAAATGACCTGGTGGATGACATCGGAAGTTCACTGAGGCTTTTTGCAGATGATGCTGTGGTGTATCGAGAGGTTGCAACAATGGAAAATTGTACTGAAATGCAGGAGGATCTGCAGCGAATTGACGCATGGTGCACGGAATGGCAATTGAATCTCAATGTAGACAAGTGTAATGTGATGCGAATACATAGAAAGATAGGTCCCTTATCATTTAGCTACAAAATAGCAGGTCAGAAACTGGAAGCAGTTAATTCCATAAATTATCTGGGAGTACGCATTAGGAGTGATTTAAAATGGAATGATCATATAAAGTTGATCGTCGGTAAGGCAGATGCCAGATTGATATTCATTGGAAGAATCCTAAGGAAATGCAATCCGACAACAAAGGAAGTAGGTTACAGTACGCTTGTTCGCCCATTGCTTGAATACTGCTCAGCAGTGTGGGATCCGCACCAGATAGGGTTGATAGAAGAGATAGAGAAGATCCAACGGAGAGCAGCGCGCTTCGTTACAGGATCATTTAGTAATCGCGAAAGCGTTACGGAAATGATAGATAAACTCCAGTGAAAGACTCTGCAGGAGAGACGCTCAGTAGCTCGGTACGGGCTTTTGTTAAAGCTCCGAGAACATACCTTCACGGAAGAGTCAAGCAGTATATTGCTCCCTCCTACGTATATCTCGCGAAGAGACCGTGAGGATAAAATCAGAGAGATTAGAGCCCACACAGAAGCTTACCGACAATCCTTCTTTCCACGTACAATACGAGACTGGAATAGAAGGGAGAACCGATAGAGGTACTCAGGGTACCCTCCGCCACACACCGTCAGGTGGCTTGCGGAGTATGGATGTAGATGTAGATGTAGAATGACAATGAAGTTGCTAACAAGATCCTAAACTTTAATTTAGTCTATGGAACAATTAGTAATACACTACTTAAAAGGACACGAAACGGACACAGATGAAATTAAACGATGTCTTGGAGATACGTACAATGCCCTAGGTGTCTGTTACACGGATTCTCACTCAAAAGGGTTAGACAAGGATCCACGCGGCGGAAATGAAACTTCTGCGGCATGTTTAAAGGGTGCACCAGAGACGATCATTTCAAAAGTGAAGACACAAATTGATGCTGAGCACAAGATAATGGATCTAAAGAGCGCCATTTGGTGGAAAAACATATAAATAATGCATGAAAAAGGACTTTCAGAACAAAAGATTGATTACAAACCTAGACGGAGAAGACAGAGCAAAAAAGATGTCTGGCCCTTGTTGACCGGAACAAGTAGAGTCACCTACTCTATGAAAGGAGAAGAATGGTTCAACTAGGCTGCAGTGCGGGTTATACCATTATTAGTAAGAGAGAGCACGCTGAGTCAGTGAGAATGACCCTGGACGAGAACCAAGCCAATTATTTGCAGTCACAAAACTATTTCCTTCAGTTAAATACCTCCGGTGCTCCACAAACGTATGGAGTTACCCGGAATTCGTAGGTAGAGAAGAGTCACTGCTGGGCCTTCGAGGATGGAGGAAGGTAGCTCCGAGTTACATCAACGGACTTTCTCAGCTTATTGCCGACACAGTTAAGTTTACTACGACATTGTTTTGCTGTAGTGATACTTGTTCGGTAGTTATGACTTTCAAATTCGAGTGTACAGTGATTTACCTCACGTTGGTCTTTTTATTCGTTGGCATTATGATTGATCAAGGAGTTAACAATTAGCTGCATGAGGTGCTGATCGAAAATACTTGGCACTAGTTATTAAAGTGGGAATACTGATTCCGAGGAAAATTGAGTATTTGACTTAAGTGAGATTTCTAAACATTTATATTTTTTAACCATTACCAAGGGCTTTTATATTGCTGTGTTTCCTTCATTGTATGAAGCCATTTAGGTATCAAACAGGCATTGTTACAATGTATGTTTCCAGTCTCGTGGTCGGATTTGAAAGTTATTGAAGGGTAGTCATATACCTTAGTTATGGCGTTTTAGCTTTGTCGTAGGGATCATTGTCAGGCAATTCCATTAATATTGTTCACTGCAAGGTTTTTTCGGGGACAGTGGAGTAAATTTCTTCGATTGACCGATGGTTTGATTCGAAAAAGGTTGGAACGCGTGGTCTGTGGCACGGACGTACTTTCGTGATGTAACTGTGTCAAGGAAAGAAGAAACGGTCTGTTACGTGGTTATGTTCGGCAATATTTATAATTATATCATAATTTTTTAGGTAAAACACTCAATTTTCCACACATTTAGTATCTTAAATAGTGACAACTTTAAATAGATTAAGCGTCTTGATACAATTATTAACAGTTAGGTGTCGAATGAGACACTAATTGGACTGTATCTATAAGATTCCTGTTTCACTTTAAACAGTACGAGGTACACGCCACCTATGGACGAGTAATCTGAATTTGATGGCATTAGAGATTTTATTTCTCGTAAACTCATTTTTGGTATATACTGAAATTTTGAAATCTTTTAAATTTAAGGGTAGCTGTATGTTCACAATCTCTCATAAAACACTCGCAGCATATAGACAGATACATCGCTGCTCCTATGACTCTCACACCTACAACGTACTGACATGAGGAAGTTTTCCAACCGATTTCTCGTACACAAACAGCAGTTGACCGCCGTTGTCTGGTGAAACGTTGTTGTGATGCCTCGTGTAAGGAGGAGAAATGCGTACCATCACGTTTACCACTTTGATAAAGGTCAGATTGTAGCCTATCACGATTGCGGTTTATCGTATCGTGACATTGCTGCTCGAATTGGTCGAGATCCAATGACTGTTAACAGAATATGGAATTGGTGGGTTCAGGAGGGTAATAAGGAACGCCGTGCTGCATCCAAACGGTCTCGTATCACTAGCAGTCGAGATGACAGGCATCTTATCCGCATGGCTGTAACGGATCGTGCAGCCACGTTTCGATCAATGAGTCAGTAGATGGGGACGTTTGCAAGACAACAACCATCTGCATGAACAGTTCGACGACGTTTGCAGCAGCATGGACTATCAGCTCGGAAACCATGGCTGCTGTTAAACTTGATGCTACATCACAGACAGGAGCGCCTGCGATGGTATACTCAACGACGAACCTGTATGCACGAATGGCAAAATATCTTTTTCTCGGATCAATCCAGGTTATGTTTACAGCATCATGATGGTCGCATCCGTCTTTGTCAACATCGCGGTGAACGCACATTGGAAGCGTGTATTCGCCATCGCCATACTGGCGATGGCGCATACACCGACGTGATGGTATGGGGTTTCATTGGTTACACTTCTCGGTCACCTCTTGTTCGCATTGACGGCACTTTGAACAGTGGAAGTTAGATTTCAGATGTGTTACGACCCGTGGGTCTACCGTTCATTCGATCCCTGCGAAACCCTACATTTCAGCTGGATAATGCACGACCGCATATTGCATGTCCTGTGCGGGCCTTTCTGGATACAGAAAATGTTCGACTGCTGCCCTGACCAGCGCATTCTCCAGATGTCTCACCAATTGGAAATGTCTGGTCAATGGTGGCCGAGCAACTGACTCATCACAATACACCAGTCACTACTCTTGATGAACTGTGGTATCGTGTTGAAGCTGCATGGGCAGCTGTACCTGTACACGCGATCCAAGCTCCGTTTGACTCAATGCCTAGGCGTGTCAAGGCCGTCATTACGGCCAGAGGTGGTTGTTCTGGGTACTTATGTCTCAGGATCTATGCACCCAAATTGCGTGAAATTGTAATCACATGTCAGTTCCAGTATAAAATATTTATCCAATGAATACCCGTTTATCATCTGCATTTCTTCCAAGTGTAGCAATTTTAAAGGCCAATAGTGTTCTAAATGTTCCCTCCGCCATATATAAGGCCGCAGTTATGTACCTTCTCCAGTCTAGTAAGACCAATTTATTTAAACCAAAGTAGGATATGTGTCTTACATGTAGGCCTTAAAGGCAAGTTTGGCCGCAGGGCGTGCCTACAAGCCGCAGAGAAGAGAGGCTACACTGCGCCTGTCATTGTTATTGGAAGACTGGTCGTATTTATTCTCTGTAGCTGACATCTAAATCTCCAGATGTCAGACTATGAGATCGGTACCAAAAGCTGTATATAGACTGGGTATTAACCATATCACCGCTTTAGTTCGTGTTGTGTACTGTCATCCAGCAGAAGATGCGCAAACGGTAATTAAAAGTAACCGTAGAACTACGGACCATAGGAAAGGCGTATCTGTGTATAATCATATCGGAAGATATCGCGTGGCTGAGTTATCAGCGCGTCAGATTATCAAACAAAGGGTCCCGCGTCCATACCCAACTGATTCCGACAACTTTGTTAGATGTTTGCGTGTGATAGTGTTATACGGATGAACATTTTACTGACGTGTAAAAGGACTTTTCCGTGTTTATAGGAGTGTTCATTTGGAAGTTTGATTTCGCTTCGTTAGTTGAAAGTAGCACATATAGACTGCATTTATATAGGTGCTCGGTCGGATATGTCTACAGAAATGTGCTCTATAGCTTTGCTACTTTCAACTAACGAAGAGAAAGCAGACTGCCAAAAGAACATTGCTACAATAGCCGAAATGTCCTTTTACATGGCAGGAAAATGTTCTCTCACATAACAGTTTCACACGTAAACAGTTAAAAGCAAGTGATCGGAATTAATCGGGTTTGATCGCGGGACCTTTTTTTCGACAATCGGATGCGCTGCTTGTGTATTTTGTGTTTGTTCATTGTGTTAGATCTTAGCGGACGTCACATGACATCCGTTGAAATTCGTTGTTGATCTCTTCACTCTTTTTTTATTTTTTATTTTTTATTTATTTTTTTATTTTTTTATTACAGACAGCAGCCAATTCTCTGACTGAACATGCTGAGGTACCGTGCCGGCCACTGCTAACTCACCCACGCGGTAACTTCGGAGTGTCGACCTACAGATACGCTTTTCCTCTGCTCCGTCGTGCTAGTGTTACTTTTAAATACCGTCCACGCGTGTTCTATTGGACGACAGCAAGCAACACGAACTAATTCGTTGTTTTGGTTGATACTTTATCGACATACAATGTTTGGTACCGATCATAGTGTCTGACATCTGTATGTTTGGGTGTGAACCATTACCGTAGATGACTGCCATGCCAAATACCTGATACTGTCAGGAAATTTTCCTTTTTGGAGGACTTGAACTGTGATTCCAATTGCGGAGCTACTTTACCGAGTAGTAGCAGCTCCAGGTCACGAAAATTGACAAGGGCTGGGAGACCGGTGCTCTTATCCGACACTCTTCCATGCAACATCCAATGACGCCACTGGCACAGGATAACCCGATGGTAGGTGGTGCCAAATTTGCCCGCCAGGGCCTGTTAGTGGACTTCACATTTACGGTTGTGGTGATTCAGTTCAGGGTTTAATGCATTAAGAACGACTGTCAAATGTTAGAGGAGCAGGAATATCAATACGAGAAAGGCGTATTCATGTACAGTCCGTGTCTATTTTTTGATACTTTTGAGTCATATTTAGTGCGATAGAACAAGGGCTTCACTCGTTAATAATGTCCAGTTATTTTCAGTGAGGCGTTTTAGTTCAGGTTACAGAAGTTATTTTCGCAGTCTTACGATTTGTAACTGTGAGCACACATGCTCACTGCAGAAGCCTAAGAACATTTTCCATTTACACTGAGGTGACAAAAGTGAAGGGATACCTCCTAATATCGTATCGGACCTCTTTTTCCCGGCGTAGTGCAGCCACTGGAAGTAGCATGGAGACAACAAACCCGTTGGAAGTCTCTTGCAGGAATAATGAGCCATCCTGCCTCCATAACCGTCCATAATTACGAAAGTGATGCCGGTGCAGTACTTTGAGCACGAACTGACCTCCCAAATATGTCCCATAAATGTTCGATGGGATTGATGTTGGGCCATCTGGTTGGCCAGATCATTCGCCCGAATTCTTCTTCAAACCAGTCACGGACAACTATGGACGAGTGACATGGCGCATTGTCATCCATAACAATTCCCTTGTCATTTGCCACTAAATTGTCTCCTAGTAGCCGAACACAGCCATTTCCACTTAGTGATCGGTTCATCTGGGCCAGAGGACACACTCCTTGCTATGCAAAAGAGGCATCACCAGCCTCCATAGTGCCTTCTTGACAACTTGGCTACATGGCTTTGTGGGGTCTGCGCCACACGTGAAACCCTACCATCAACTCTTACCAACTGAAATCGGGACTCATTTGACCAGGCCACGATTTTCTAGTTGTCTAGCGTCCAACCGATATTGTAACGAGCCCATAAGAGGAACTGCAGGCGATGTTGTGCTGTTAACAAAATCAGTCGCTTTGGTCGTATGCTGCCATAGTCCATTAACGCCAAATTTCGCCGCACTGCCCTAACGAATTCGTTCCTCGTACGCCTTACATTGATTTCTGGAGTTATTTCACAGAGCTGTGGTTGTCTGATAACACTGGCAACACTACGCAAACGCCGCTGCACTCGGTAGCTAAGTGAAGGCCGTCGGCCACTGCGCTGTCCGTGGTGAGAAGTAATGTCTAAAATCTGCTCTTCTCGGGACAGTCTTGATACTGTGAATATCAGAATACTGAATTCCATAAAATTTTCCAAAATGGAATGCCCCATACATCTAGCTGCAGCTACCATTCCGTGATCACAGTCTGTTAATTCCCGTCGTTCGGCCGCAACAGCGTCGGAAACCTTTTCACATGAACCACCTGAGTGCAAATGACAGTCCTGCTAAGGCACTGGTCTTTTGTGCATTGTGCAAGCGATACCACCACCATCTGTATATGTGGGTATCATACCCCGTGAGTTTTGTAACCTCAGTGTGTTGTAAGGGTTGTATAGAAAATAACTTACAACGTATACAAGGTGGGTACAACACATCGCAGTGGTATTGGGGGAGTCGCGACGAAGAATTTGAATTTTTCGAGGTGAGGCATACAAAAACGCCTATTTTGCATTTTCGAAGTACGAGAAGAAGGGTTTTTAATATTTTAGGACAAATTCACCCAAAATATCACGGGGCATGCATACTTTGTAGCTTAGGTGGCTTTTGTGTTCCTCCTGGAGGCTGTTTGCCCGCTTGATAGGCCATTTTTTTTTTAAATCTTGACTTCGCCTACACCACTGTCGTTCCTTGTAGACAAATAACGTTTACATCGTGTGTGTGGTGTACAGTGCTGTTGGAGCAATATATTTTCAGCAAGGAACCTAAAACTGAAACTAAACGCCAGACGTTTTCTCTGTAAGTACCCAGAACATCTACGTACCAACTTTTACTGGAGACCTGGGACTAACTGCTTATCTGAGTTGCAATGAACACAGCCTCTAAAATGAAATGAAATACCAGAGATTCTTCGAAAACGTATAACTTAAACATTGTGCAGAAACAAGCAACGAATAATCCCTACTAATGGATAATTTTCTAACATTAGTAACGTTTCACTGCTCTTAATGATTGTGTGTAGAACCCAAGCAGCCAGTAGTTAGGTTCAAACGTTGCGGAGACGTCGAGTGTGAGTGCGTAAATACAAGGCTATTTTGCTGACGTGAATTTGCTGTAGGTTTATTGAACACGTTCTATTTTCTAATCGCGCAAATCTGTTGATCTATACCGCTGGAGAGAATTAATTGCACATTTGTAGCACACGTTTGTTGTGCTGATTTTAATAACCTTCTGATAAACGAAATGTACCCTCATGTGCATTCGACATGAATTCTGCATATAGCGTTTCCACGAACAGCAAATGATGAGCAACATGCTTCAGCTGCGGGAACACAAACCTCATGGTCTTCCAAAACATAAAAAAAATCTTTGCTGATAATTTCAGCGCCTTCAAATTATACAAAAGAAAAATCTTATCAGGCTGCAGGGTGTCCGAAGAGGAATTTTTTGCTTTCCATGTTGTGAGAAGTGGTAGGATGGATCAAAATAAGAAAAAAGTGCAGTAAATGTGAGCTCTAAAGCCCATATCTTAATATCTATGGGCATTTGTTCATCTGCCCTACTATGAAACGTGTCTCTTCTATGGAAACGAGTGCTCGTAGCTCTTAAGGTATTCATTTTATAGCCCATGATTACTACAAAATTTTTTCTTGTTTTGGTCCATTCAACCTCCCCCCAAAATAAGGAAAGGAAAGAGCTCGAAAAGAAGAGAAAAATTGTTTTTTTTGTTTGGTAACTTCAGTGGGACCAAACTGCTGAGATCATTGGTCCCAAGGCTTACACATTACTTGAGGAAACAAATGAAGCTGAATGAAATTTTCACTCTGCAGCGGAGTGTGCACTGATATGAAACTTCCTGGCAGATTAAATCTGTGTTCCGGGCCGAGACTTGAACTCAGAATCTTCGCGTTTCATGAGCAAGTGCTCTACCAACTGAGCTACCCAAGCACGACTCACGATCCCTCCTCACATCTTTAATTACGCCAGTACCTCGTCTCCTATCTTTCAACCTTCACAGAAGTTCTCCTGCGAAACGTGCAGAACTAGCACTACTGAAGAAAGAATATTGCGGAGACATGGTTTTGTCGCAGCCTGGTAGATATTTCCAGAATGAGATTTTCACTCTGCAACGGAGTGTGAGCTGATATGAAAATTCCGTATGAGCAATGTGCAAGGTATTGTCCCTGGGAGCTCTGTTTGAAATACCCTGACAGACTGTGTGCCGGACCGAGACTCGAACTCGGGTCCTTTGCCTTTCGCGGGAAAGTGCTCTACCAACTGAGCTCCCCAAGCACGACTCTCGTAGACCAGTTTCCCGCGAAAGTAAAGATCCCGAGTTCGAGTCTCTGTCCGGCACATAGCTTTAATCTGCCAGGGAGTTCCTTATCATAGCACATTGCGCTGCTGAATGGAAATTTCATTCTGGAAGTACTCCCCAGTCTGTGACGAAGCCATATCCCCGCAATATCGTGTCTGCCAGCAGCGCTAATTCAGCAAGTTTCGCAAGAGAGCTTCTGTGAAGTTTGGAAGTTGGGAGACGAGGTACTGGCAGATGTAAAGACGTGAGGTCGGGTCGTGAGTTGTGCTTGGGGAGCTCATTTGGTCGAGCACTTGCCCGTGAAAGGCAAAGGTCCCGAGTTCGAGTCTCGGTCCGGCACACAGCTTCAGTCTGCCATAAGGTTTCAACAAATGTAGTCATTCAGCGCATTTCAAACAGAGTTTCCAGTGACAATAGCTTGCAGTATTACTGATGTTGTCTCTCACCATTAAGTCCTATGTAAAACCTACGAACTACGGAAATAATCCCAAGACTACCCTTTTCTCCGGTGTACTCCCTTAGTTGGCTTGTGACAGATTAACGTCAACGAAAGTACATTCACTTTTGCCTGTGATGAACTTATAGAAAACCTAGATTTGACAAAAAGAGAATGAATTTCTCTCCACGTTCAGTGTAAACTGCGGAAGACAAAATAATAGTAGATTAATAATATAAACTTTTAGACAAAAAATAAAGAAGCTTCACGAGGGAATTATCCGAACGGGACGGAAATCGGTAGATGTGATGTACGTGTAGAGACAAACAGATGACTACAATTACAGAAAAATAAATTTCAATGCTCTTTCTAAGAGAAAGAGCCTCAGAAACCGAGCAAGTTATTAACGCGTTTCTCCGTCTCTGTCCTTTATACAAGCAGTTAGTCGGCTTGACACTGATTGATAGTTTTTGAGGGATATCAAATCAAATTCTCTTCAATTGGCCCGTTAACTCGTCAAAATCCATAGCCGGTAATGCTCTAGACGTTCTAAGTTGTTCAGATATACGGCGACCTTGCTGGGAAAAGTAGGGTTTGCCAAGCACGCCAGAGGCAGTAGAAACTCACTCCGTGTGCGGGCGGACATCATGTTACTGAAACGTAAGCCCGGGATGGCTTGCACTGAAGGGCAACAAATCAGTTCGTAGAATATCGTCGATGTACCGATGTGCCGTGGACGACAGCCACAGGGGGTCATCCACGGGAAACAAATGGCGCCCGACACCATCACTCATGGTTGTCGACTCGCATGGCGGGCGACAGTGAGCGTGGTATAGTGCTACTGTGCGGGCCGTCTCCGGATACGTGATCGCCTGTCATCGAAGCTCATATCGAAGTGCGAGTCATCGCGGAAGAAATTCTACTCTACTCATTGGGATTCCAGTCCCAAACAGGGTCTGGAGACGCCACGGGCAGCTGTGGGATTCCATTCCATCCTTACTGCCCGACAACTTGAAGTAGTGGTCTGGGGTCCATTTATCTTCATAGCAGGACCCCTTTGGTTGTCATTGGTGACACCCTTACAGCACAACTGCACGTCCATGATGTTTCACACCCCGTTTTGTTGCCCTTCATATGAAGCCATCCTGGGTTTACATTTCAGCAAGATAATGCCCTTCAGCACACGGTGAGCGTTTTTACTGATTGTCTTTCAGCTTGCCAAACCTTAAGTTGAACAGGTCGCCGGATCTCTTCCCAGTTCAAAATGCTTCCAAATTTATAAGCAGGGCCTTCCCACCAGATTCTGTTGACCTAACGGCTAACTGGACAGTGTCCGCGACGATATCCTTCAGCAGGATAGCCAACAACTCTTATCAGTCAACGACAAATCGAATAACTGCTTGTGTAAGGGGCAGAGGTGAACCAACGCGTTATTGACTTGCTCAATTTATGAAGCTCTTTCTCTTGAATAAATCATTCAATTATTTTTAAATTTTAATCATTTGTAAGTCCATACGTGTAGGACACATCTACTGATTTCCATCCCATTCGGATAATTAGTTGATAATGTGTCGTTTTTGTCTTAGAGTGATATGGTTTAAATAAAATGTCTCTCTAATTACCTCGTAGTCGAACTTTAAACAATAATTTTCCTTGTTCTGTCGTATTGAGAGTGAGCGTACGCTGACGAAAATCTAAAGTGGTGGGAGTTTTCCAGTTACACAAAAAACTGAAACTTGTTTCTGCCAAAGTTATACACTATGTTGTTGGCTTCACTGTTTACAAAACTATGTTGTTAGCTGTGTCCAAAGAACATAACACACTTTGATCGTTTCTTTTTTAGGAGCTATATCAGTATAGTTAATGTCAGAATAGTATATCAAGAGACAATGATGGGTGAACATGTTGCTCTGATTGACGTCAGAATTCATAACAAAAAGCATATGTCTCCGTGAGGAAGAAATCAACAACTGGCTACACAAAGAAAGGTCCGAAAACAGCCTCCGTGTTCTCAAGCTATCATGGATAAGATATTAAAGCCTAGAAAGTGATTTTATTTTGTCGCCAAGGGAAGTAATTGTCCGAATTATTAGATGACGAGGAAAAAGGCTACTATAATCATACCTAGAAAGGAGACTGTAGTAAATTTGATTTATTAAAACTTAAATGTTACTGGAGACAAGTGATGGTCGCTCCCAGTACACGGCTCTGAGCACTATGGGACTTAACATCTGAGGTCATCAGTCCCCTAGACTTAAAACTACTTAAACCTAACTAACCTAACGACATCACAAACGTCCCTGCCCGAGGCAGGATTCGAACCTGCGACCGTAGCAGCAGCGCGGTTCCTGGCTGAAGAACCGCTCGGCCGCAGCTGCCGGCTCCAGTACACGTCCTACGCGGTTCAGCTCGCATGTGATTTCCTTCCAGGAGTGGGTCATAAGCGTAAAACATAAGAAAAGGCGGATATACCGTTTCTCTGTAACTGTTCACCTTACACCGACCACCAGACGAGATTCAGAATCAGCACGGAGGCGTATGTACATTCCCTCGCGGACCTAATGGGTGCGTTTATGGTTCTTAATGCGGAACGGCAATCACGTGGGGAAAGCTGGGAGCCCCGGTCGCTGAAATTGTGAACAGCTCCGCAGCGAGTCAAATTTAATTTGGTGCGGCGCTGATCCGGCGGTGTCTGCGACACCACGCACGCGCGCTCAGCCGACACGCAATAAGCCGCTCGCCGGCATACATCAGCCTCCATAATAACGCCTCCCTAGCACCCTAATGATAACTTGTCTCGCAGGGTCGCTCCCCCGCCGCTCGTAAATAAGCGCTAACCGCAGTTTAGAGCTCCATTTTTTAATATTCGTGCGTCTTTCCCGAGTCGTAAATTGGAAGCGCCGAGTTCATTAGCCTGGCAGTCTTCTTCTCCCACTGTGGGACGAGGTCGTAACTGCCTTCGGCTTCGTAACGCCCGTGTCCTGGCCGGGGTTGGTCGCCCGTGTCCCATAAACTGCTGTCGTTTGCTTATTCAAAGTGCCCAGTTGCAGATAATCACACTTCACATAGTATAACAGCGAGTTACTCAGGATGTCCGGAGTTATTTCCCCTGTTAAACGGAGGCTGCTCCTGTTGTCAACATTTCATTTATTTTATTTCTGTTGATTACAATCTCTTTGTCAGTAACGCAAGTTTATAGACTACGCCATATCATATCCAACGCATATTGAAAGAAGGAAGACATAGTAATCAAATGTTAGACTATGAAAAACCAAAATATAAATTATAGTAACAACAATAGTAATTCTTCTGTATCTGGTTTTTGTGTAGGTTATTTTGTCAAATATTAAAGGCAATACAGCCAAGCTAAACACCAGATAGGAAATAATAAGTAGTTCAGATTTATGGGCAACTGGATTACAGCCAGCACGCTACATAAAGAAACCTTGAAAACAAGAACGAAAACACAGTAAAAGATTTCGAAAACATACGAAACCCGAAGTGTTTTTCTATGAACACCAAGAATCAGTATTACAACACTGTCATCAAACTATTATATCTGAATGCCTCCAAGTGTTTTATCCTTTCTGGAGGATGTTTACTAGAGGAATTACAAAAGAAAGACGAACAGATCGCACACAACATACTTTGTTAAAAAAACAGAGTCTACCTAAAAATCGAAACAAAAACTATAATCGAAAACAGAAAAAAATGGACACAAAGGCGCAAACATAGAGTTCATTGCCGGCCGGAGTGGCCGTGCGGTTCTAGGCGCTACAGTCTGGAACCGCGAGACCGCTGCGGTCGCAGGTTCGAATCCTACTTAGGGCATGGATGTGTGTGGTTTCCTTAGGTTAGTTAGGTTTAACTAGTTCTACGTTCTAGGGGACTGATGACCTCAGAAGTTAAGTCCCATAGTGCTCAGAGCCATTTAAGCCACAGAGTTAATTTTTATTGGCACATACCAAGGACATGCCGTTCCAAACGCAAGTTAACATCTTTTACTCAAAATCGAAAAGAGGAAGACCGTTATACGTGAACGTCTAGAAAGATCTAGAGGAAATAAGCATTAACAGGTAAACACACAAAACCGAGATATCTTCAGAGCAGTTGTATTGTCTCAGGCTTTCCGAGATTTTAAACAGACATCTGACGCCTAACAGTCAGACGAACGGCGTTCTAGGCACCGACACAGGGGTGCTTCTGTGGAAAGTATCTGCTTTAAACCAAAAAGGGAACTGAAAATAATTATGATAATAATTGTAAGCTCTTTATAGTTATTAAATGGTCGACTGGTGAAATAAATTAAAGCAGAAATAATAGAATACAGCATTAGAAATTTTGGGTTACAGCATAATAAGAAAATAAACTGGTGGCACTCCAACGAATACGATGTCTAAAGTAAAATTTATGGGAGAAGATTCTCAGCTATTTGAAACAAGACAGCGGAGCGGCATAGCTGTCACCTTTACTGTTTGAATGAGTTTAGGAAGAAATATAGTGGTTTGGAATCTGGAACTAAAAAATGGCCTTACAATTTCAACTGAGAAAAAGCAGCAAAATTCTTGACAAATATAAAAAAAATATAGAAACACAAATACGTTACATAAAGCAAGTCAGTAAATCTAAATATTTTGGTGAAACAACACAGCCGAAAGGATCGGTAAAACTTGAATGTATGTAAGAGTTAATGAAATGAGAAAAGAAAGTGATCTGACGAAAAGTATTTACAGTAAGAAATTCATATCTAGAAATAAGAACTAAAACACTATACCACAACGATGAGATGAGACCAAAATGTGTATATGTATGTGAAACCTTAACGAAGTCAGAGGTACCTTAAACCCTTTATTACGAAAGTGATGGGTACAGATGAGAAGTAACAAGAATATGTACGAAATATTACAGAAAATATCAGAAGCAATAGAAAAGCGAATACTAATCTTCTTTTGACGCCTTTAACGAATAATAAATGAGAGAGTGGAGGGACAGAGGGACACAGGGAGAGGGAGAGAGAGAGAGACAGACAGACAGACAGACAGAGAAAGACCAAGGTAACGAAACAAATATCCCTTTATTTCAGGAAAAAGGAACCGACAGTAACATGGACTACAGAAATACGGAAAGGCCAAGAAAGGAACAACATTTTTTTTAGGAATGAAATACGAAATTTAGAATGCTTTCAGTGCACAAGGAATAAGAAATCGGTAACAAAATGGACTGGAGAAAGGAAAAAAGACAACATAGGAAGAAGATGGAGTGGCAGAGAAAACAGGAAGCAACAATGAAGAATGGTGATTGAGACTGTTAGGTGATCCTGGTTGGCCAGTAAGAAGATAAAAGAAAAACAAACAGTGTATTATTCTAAAAATTCGGAAAATAATAAAATGCCGGAAAGAAAAGGTGTTGGTTAGTGGTATATAACTTTAGAACCGTTAATTCCTCTATTGCAGCGTGTTCTCGAGATCAGACATCGAATATTCGAATACTACAGTTGAGCTCCCGTTCCCTGTAGCAGCTTGGTGGTGTGGCAGCAAAGGAGAGCAGAACCCAGAACCAGATCGTTTGTCACCGGAACTCGTCCAAATTTCCATTTCTTCGTGGCATTCAACTCCTTTTGCTTCTAGAGGAAGGTTTCTCGATTCCTTGAAGTTCTCGATGCTGCCACTCAATGCTGATTTCCAAAATTTATTGGCAGAAATAATTGGAAAATTAGACTGAGTTGTTTGGCAAAACTCCTGAAAACTCAAATCACGATGGCTGAGTGGAATACGTAAACCTGTTTCCTGTTTACGATTTCCCAGTTCACTGTAGTTAATTAAACAAGATAGTATGTAGAACCTTTAACGAATTACAACTCGTTATGAAATTATACTTTTTGGGAAAAAACACCATGAATTTGACAACAGCGGTGCCTCTTTTGTTTATTAAATCTATCAGTTTCGATGAAACAGCAGACCATCATGATCATTTGTGTCTAGATAAATGGTTCAAATGGCTCTGAGCACTATGGGACTCAACTGCTGTGGTTATTAGTCCCCTAGAACTTAGAACTACTTAAACCTAACTAACCTAAGGACATCACACACATCCATGCCCGAGGCAGGATTCGAACCTGCGACCGTAGCAATCGTCTAGATAAATATAATACATTAATCGCAATGCGGGATGCAGTTAATGGATAATGTTAACCTAGACACAAATGCTCATGCTGGTCTTCTGCTTGACCGAAACAGGTAGGTTTAATTAACAAGTGACTTAAAGCAGTTGTACAAAATCACAATTTATCAAAAACATTCAAAACCTGTAAATATTACCAACTTAAAATAATTACCTCTTTCTCTGGAATTCGTAGCTTTTAAGAAATCTTTGCACTCAATTTCAACAAAACCTGTACTAACCCTCCTTTACAAACGAGGTACGTTTCCAACATGCTTTAGTATAAAAGTGGACTTCATTAGGACAGTGTGAAATCTAAAAGTGAAAGATGAGTCAGGTAAGGAGTTACCATATATCCAAAAATATTCCCAGTACCCCCAGAGGAAGCTTTTAGAGCCCCAATTCAAGAAAAATAAAAAGGAATATGTATTAATGGTTCGTATGTTAGCTATCTTCGTTAAGTGGATGGGATTGTTTCCGGAATGAATTTTCACTCGGCAGCTAAGAGTGCGTTGATTTTAAACTTCCTGGCAAGGTAAGTAGGGGACGTTATGTGAATTTTGGAAGATAGGAGGGGAGGTACAGGCTGGAGTGAAACTATTAGGGCGGGAGAGGAGGAAAGGAAATGAAACTTTACGGGTTGAGGTAGTACGTGAAGTCATTTCAGAGATTACAGTATCGAGTCAAATTTACAAAGTACCTGGCAGTAAAAGCCTAGTTATCAGTATGACTTGACGGGAGGTTAGTGTTTAACGTGCCGTCGATATCACAGTAACTAGAATCGGAGCACAAGTTCGGATTAAGGAAGGATGAACAGGGAAATCGGCCATTGCCTTTCATATCAGCCATCAAGGCAACTGCTTAGAGCGATTTAGGGAAACCACGAAAACTCAATTCAGGATGGTCGTGCGTGGACTTTAACAGTCGTCTTCTCGAACACGAGTCCAGTGTTCCAAATCCCCCATACATTGTCATTTCTGTTGGGAAGGGTGTCGTAAGGCTGTTGTATTCCCTCTTGAGGTAAGCAACCTCACAAGAGTTGTAACTGGTCCTTGATATCGAGGATAATGCCACCAGGACGGTGCTGACGTCCGAGCTGGTTCCACACACGTTCTATGGGGACAGATCTAGGCTTCTTGCACGCCACGGGAATAACTCAGTATCACTAAGACACTTTTTAGAGACATGTGCCATGTGCGGAAGACCTCTGTGTTCATCATGGGGTTTGGGTGCTACTGCCACTATCGCAAAAAGGATTGGTCACCGCTGTCACAGTGTGTCAGTTCTGCTTTGGCCGAAGCCCAAATCAAAGGTATCGGCCAACAGCTACGCGAGAGGGAGGTGAGACTTGTTCCCCGTATACTGCACCACTCCCTGCGGCGGTATGAGCAGCAATGCAGTCATCCAGATTTAGGCTTGTGTGGTTCCTCATGATTAATCCAAGCAGCTGTTTCTCTCCAGTAGCCCCACGTTGATAATATTTCCATTCCTCTCCAGGCTAGGCTAACGCATGCTGTCTTTTACCATCGACAGCGCCGAAACATTCAGACGTATCCTTTTTCCTCCTAAGGCGAATCTTCTTGGTGCAGCCCTGTCCTCAATAACGACAGTAGACACTATTATAGAGAGAAATAATTGCCAAGGGAGTTCTGCTCGTCAAAAGAATCAATCAGACAGAAATCCAAGTGCGGCTGACGGATTAAAGTGGTAGATGCACCCAGTACCCGATCGTTACACAAGACTATCACCCTAACAATAAAACCGATATGCAATGCACACTAACATTCTGCCCATTGTATCTGTCCCTATCTTCTGGCACGTGAGACAAGTGAGAATCTGAGCAATTACGACAACTTGGGAATCAAAAGCAGACATAATTACAGAAAAAGCTTTTCTGAAAAAGAGAAAGTTGTTAAGCTGGAATGTAAATTTAAACGTCAAGAAGGATTTTCTGAAAATATTTGTCCGGAGAGTAGCCTTTTACTGAACTGAAACGTCGACTATGTACGGTTCAGATTCGTAGGGAAGAGAAGCTTTACAAATGTGGTGCTACAGAAGAATGCAGATGATTCGTCGAGTAGATTGGACAATTAATCAGGAGATACCGACTCGAATTGGGGACAAAACAAGTTTACTGCATCACTTGACTAATTAGACTGGATCGGGTGATAAGGAGGGACTTTGAGGCATCAAGGAATCGTCTGTTTGGGAATAGAGGTGTGACAAAGCAGGTTGACGCCCACCATCCTGCTCTGCATGCACCATTCAAAAATTCAAATGGCTCTGAGCACTATGGGACTTAACTTCTGAGGTCATCAGTCCCCTAGAACTTAGAACAACTTAAACCTAATCAACCTAAGGACATCATACGCATCCATGCCCGAGACTATAGCACCTAGAACCGCTCGGCCACTTCGGCCGGCTGTATGCACTATTATCTCAGCTATTAAGGTCTATATAAAATTTTCGGTTAACTTCTTTCCGAAATTCTGATGTTAAAGTTCCTACATTAAGCACATAATACGCTTATTACCAAAATGGTAGACATAAATTTCCCCACAAAACTATATTAGTCACATCATTCACTTTGTTGTCCTGGTTACAATGACCTAATTAGTTTCGTCAGAAATGATAGCAGTCAAAAGTTATTGCGATTATGAACATCGTACAACTAGCAATAGGAAAATCTTTTGAGCTAACAGGTTAATTCGGAATGAGACACCACTTCCATATTAAAGAGCTACTTTTCTTCATTTTAGTGAAGTACTTCTGTTAAACCAAACTCAATAAGTTTAAAAGGTATTGTTAGTTACAGATTTTGCTGGTCCAAAATTTCAGTGCCAGTTATAGCTAAAATACTGTAAATTTCCAGGATCTGTGGACATAAGTTTCAAAATGTTCCAATATGTGTGAATTTCTAAGGGACCAAACTGCTAAGGTCATAGTTCCCTAGTCTTACACACTACTTAAACTAACTTATGCTGAAGAAAGCACACGCACCCATGCCGGAGGGACGACTCGATCCTCCGGCGGGAGGGGCCGATATAATTTTTATCGCCGGATTTTTCTGAATCCATTGACACTCATAATAAAGTACAATGGTCCTTAATTAAAAATTACTAATTGTCAGTAAGTAAATTTTAACTTACAAGATGGATATCCTGTTCATAAATCCGAGATTCACATTGCGTAGACATCAATAGCATTGCTTACTTTAATAAATACTGCTCGTGAAGCATAATGTGCAAAGGAAATATATTGATAAAATCAACAACCGACTAAAGATGTACTTTCTGACCTGCAGAATTTGTTAACTACACTGCTGGCCATTAAAATTGCTACACCAAGAAGAAATGCACATGATAAACGGGTATTCATTGGACAAACATATTATACTAGAACTTACATGTGATTACATTTTCACGCAATTTGGGTGCATAGATCCTGAGAAATCAGTACCCAGAACAACCACCTATGTCCGTAATAATGGCCTTGATACGCATGGGCATTGAGTCAAACAGAGTTTGGATGGCGTGTACAGGTACGGTTGCCCATGCAGCTTCAACACGATACCACAGTTCATAAAGATTAGTGACTGGCGCATTGTGACGAGCCAGTTGCTCGGATACCATTGACCAGACGTTTTCAATTGTTGGGAGATCTGGAAAATGTGCTGGCCAGGGCAGTAGTCGAACATTTTCTGTATCCAGAGAGGCCCGTACACGACCTGCAACATGCAGTCGTGCATTATCCTGCTGAAATGTAGGGTTTCACAGGGATCGAATGAAGGGTAGAGCCACGGGTAGTAACACATCTGAAATGTAACGTTCACTGTTCACAGTGCCGTCAATGTGAACAAGAGGTGACCTAGACGTGTAACCAATGCCACCCCATACCATCACGCTGGGTGATTCACCAGTATGGCGATGACGAATACACGCTTCCAATGTGCGTTCACCGCGATGTCGTCAAACATGGATGCGACCATCATGATGCTGTAAACATAACCTGGATTCATCCTAAAAAATGATGTTTTGCCATTGGTGCACCCAGGTTCGTCGTTGAGTATACCATCGCAGGCGTTCCTGTCTGTGATGCAGCATCAAGGGTAAACTCAGCTATGGTCTCCACTCTGCTGCAAACGTCGTCGAACTGTTCGTGCAGATGTTTGTTGTCTTGCGAACGTCCCCATCTGTTGACTCAGGGATCAAGACGTGGCTGCACGATCCGTTGGAGCCATGCGGATAAGATGCCTGTCATGTCGACTGCTAGTGATACGAGGCCGTTGGGATCCAGCACGGCGTTCCGTATTACCATCCAGAACCCACCGATTCCGTATTCTGCTAACAGTCATTGGACCTCGACCACGCTAGCAGCAGTGTCACGATACGATATACCGCAATCGCGATAGGCTACAATCCGACCTTTATCAAAGTCGGAAACGTGATGGTACGCATTTCTCCTCCTTACACGAGGCATCACAACAACGCTTCACCAGGCAACGCCGGTCAACTGCTGTTTTTGTATGAGAAATCGGTTGTAAACTTTCCTCATGTCAGCACGTTGTAGGTGTCGCCACCAGCGCCAACCTTGTGTGAATGCCCTGAAAAAGTTATCATTTGCATACCACAGCAGCTTCTTCCTGTCGGTTAAATTTCGCTTCTGAAGCACGTCATCTTCGTGTTGTAGCTATTTTAATGGCCAGCAGTGTATTAGAAATTAACGTAGTTCAGTAATACCCTTATACGAGTTTTTTAAGCCCCAACCTCGCACCATTTTCTGGCATTCTGTTCATTTTGCTGTTTGTCATGTCCAGCTGATAGGCTTCACTGGATGCGGATGCAGAGGGCCACGTGTGGTCAGCCCACCGCCCTCCCACTTGTTGCCGGTTTTTTCGTGAATGGAACAGCTACTTCTCAGTCAAGTGTCTCCTCAGTTGATTTCAAACGGGTCTGGTGCACCGCTCTGAGAACAGCGGCCAGAAGACCCAGCCGGTTATCCATACATTCGCTGGTCAAGCCCGACAGCCCTTAACGTCGGTGATGTGACGGGAGCCGGTCGTACTACTGCTGTGAGGACGTTGGCTCCGTCTACGTTCTTGCTTGTAAACAATACAGACTCCGAAAAGCCTGGTCATGATCAATAGGATCTTAAAGACTTGATTAAAGCTTGGTGAACTTGCAATTTCGAACTTAAAATAGAAGCTCCTAGATATTCATTTTAATAAATCCTACAACAGCACTGTCAGCTGGTGATCCAGCGAAGCTGCGCTGCTAGCAAAGCTTATTCTGTAACAGGTAGGACTGATTTACATTACAGAGAGAAGTGCGGGGTTAAAAATTGTAGAGAGAGAGAGAGAGACCAAGGCTCCACTGCGGTAAGTAGGTTCAAATGAATGTAGGTTGCGCTAGTTGTGCTGCGACAGACTAGCGTGAAAGTCTGCGTCTAACCAGTCTTCTCACTGAAGACTACAGTGCGAGCTCGACTACTTCCGCGTTCACATGACATCATATCTGTCGTACGGTGCTCGCTCAGTGGTGACAAATTGTCCTTGAAAGAGGAAAAAACATGTTGTGGATGAGCGCTTAAAAAGAATCACGTCAGGCAGTAATCACTGCGCGAGAGTCTTTGAGTGCTAAACGAACGACCAGGCAGTAGCCGCCGAAGCGGATGTTGAGGACATGTGTCCGTGAGGCGGTAGCGACATATACACACAGCTGCTCGTGACTCATCCACCCACGCACCGATGGCAGTCCTTTCCGGGCAGCACGTCGCATCTGGACGCATCGCAGAGACGACGCCCTATGTAGGGAGACGCCATCGAACGAAAAGTATCAATTCTGTGCTCTTGAGTAGTAAATGAGTTTTGCTGTTTGGGGAGCAGTATAACCGATGATGGTCGAAGTAGAAAGGACATAAAATAAAGACTGGCAATGGCAAGGAAAGCGTTTCTGAAGAAGAGAAATTTGTTAACAACGAGTATAGATGTAAGTGTCAGGAAGTTGTCTCTGAAAGTATTTGTATGGAGTATAGCTATGTATTGATGTGAAACGTGGACGATAAATAGTTTAGACAAAAAGAGAATAGAAGCTTTCTAAATGCGGTGCTACAGAAGAATGCTGTTGATTAGATGGGTAGATCACATAACTAATGAGGAGGTATTGAATAGAATAGGGGAGAAGAGAAATTTGTGGTACAACTTGACTAGAAGAAGGGATCGGTTGGTAGGACATGTTCTGAGGCATCAAGGGATCACCAATTTAGCATTGGAGGGCAGCGTGGAGGGTAAAAATCGTAGAGGAAGACCAAGAAATGAATAAACTAAACAGATTCAGAAGGATCTAAGTTGCAATAGGTACTAGGAGATGAAGAAACTTGCATAGGGTAGAGCAGCATGGAGAGCTGCATCAAACCAGACTGAAGACCACAACAACAACAACAACGAGTAGTAACGCCAGAAAAGTATTTTAGTTATAAAAGAATCGGTAACTTGTGCAGATTTGATGTCCGAAGGCAATGATAACCTTTTCACTCCTGAGATTAAAGAAATCACATGAAATCTTGCTTTTCATATTTTCCAGCAAACTAATAAAGAAGCACCATGACACAAAGGCAAGTGAAATATTGTTTGATGACTCACTAAAGCATACATGGAGTTCCATATAAGTGGACGTCAAGTCTCACATACTGTGAAAACGTGTTAATCCTTGCTTTGTATTTATTTTCATTCCCCTTTTTTTCAAATATATATATTACTGAATGAAAATAAGACGGTATATACGAGGGTAATCCCAAAAGTCAGGTCTTCTATTTTTTATAAGCAAGTAGATCTGTTTTTTTCTACAATGGTTTACATCAGTTCACAGATTGTACATTTAGCTATTTTTCAACATATCACCATATCTGTCGATGAATTTTTTAGATGCTGTGGCAGATTTTGTATGCGTATGTCATACCAGCTCTCTGCCATGCTGTTCAGAAAGTTATGAACCTCTTGTTACAGCTCGTCGTCGGAGCTGAATCGCTTTGCGGCCAAATGTTCTTTTAACCAGTCCAGAAAGTTGTCCTGTTCGGCTGCAATGTGGTGAAGAAATGAGCGGGAAGCACCAGCTCGTTGCCGCATGTGGTCTTCAGTCAGCATGCGTGGCACCCCATTTATGCACACCTTTCGGTAATTCAATGTTTCCGTTAAAATTCTGTGAGCGGCGCTTCGGGAAACCTCAGGAACCAACGTGCAGAGATCATCCAGGGTGAGCCGCCGATCTTCACGCATGCTTTGCTCAACCTTCAACACTGTCTACTAAAAAATTGACGGTCTCCCGCTCCTTTGTTTGTCCTGAATTTCGGTCTGACCAGCTGCAAACTCACTACAAAACTTACGAACATTTTTGACATCCGTGCACGACTCACTATACACTTCCCTCAATTGGCGATGGATTTCAATCGGCGCAGTGCCCTTTGCGTTCAAAAACCGAATAACAGCACGCAATTGGCGGTAACATTCAACCGGAGCTCCATTCTCAACGGCTGCCAAGCTAAGACTGAGCGCCTCAGCGCGGCGTGCGCATGTTAACACACAGTGCGTGAAGCACTCTTCATAACAGTGTGACCAACTTCCACACAAACACAGTTCTGTACTTCTAAAACAATAGGAGACCTTACTTTTGGGATTATCCCTTAACGTTAATATACCGAAATATGTGATTTCCAATATAGGTTTTTGTTGATGCTCTAAAAGGACTACACAAATAGGTAAATGTAAGAAAACGATATCCATACAACAATTTTTCGCAAGTAATAATTTGCAGCTGCCAGAAAATGAATCTTTGTGGTACGTTCTACAATAAGGTAAACAAAACATACATTCCACACTTGCTGCACGAGTCTCTTATCTTGAACTGCAGCTATGTTTTCTGCATTCTGGGGTATCTATTGCCTCAACAATTTCTGGTAGTCGGCCAACATTTTAAAACCTAGCTTCTGAAACACGTTGAAACCCAGCTCTTCTTGACTTTATATTCACATTTTCTACATTAGCTACAACTTTACTGTCAGAGTAATTCACTCTATAAGAATTACCTCTTCATCTAGATACTGGCAAGGTATCTGTCGTGCTTATTGTTTACCAGTCACTTTTATCAAGCTCAGCAAGGCAGTCTTCAGTCAAAAACGAGAATTCGTCAACTTCTCAATCAGATAATTTCTCATTCCTGTCATTACAAAGATCTTCTAATTGCTCACCAGTGTTAAATGCATTGCAGTAGAGTGTTGGCATAACTGTCATTTCAGTATTCCGTTATCGAAGAGCAAATTGATATTAACAAGGGTCCATTATGACCTGAAGTCCGCGTACAAGGACCTTCAGAAAATAGATTGTTTCATAGTGACAAACAAAATTTATACAATTCTGAACTAATTCTCAACATCTAGAGTATTCAGCAAACGTTAGGAAAACAAAAAGATTCCCACTCTAATATTCAGGCACAATAATTTTTTACATACCTCTTCGATTTGTAGAGGTAACCATTGTCCGCGTACAACCAGCTGTCAACTGACACACGAATCGCACCTTGAAAGGTGCTAAGGTGCTGCGACCTGGTTTTAAAACTAAAAAGTAGTTCGTCTGTACTCAAGGACAATCGGCGTATAAACGGAAAAATACGCCTATTTACGGAGAAAAGTTGGAAACTTAGGTCCCCATGCGTGAATTGTGGGGTGAAGAGGTGATGGATACGTCGAAGTGTTTATCACCTTTGTGTAAATTAAGAAGGTATATGACTTTGTTGACAAGCAAACCATTTCAGACACCTTAGAAGAGCTCAGTTTAGACAGGAAGATTATAGAAATGATTTTCCAGACTCTCGCATATACAACATCTCAAAGGAAGTTTGCTGGTAAAATATCTTAGCTTTTTGGACTACATATGTTGCGATCAACAACGAGATGCCTCTTCCCGCTGATGTTTTTACATAGCATAGGGTATAAACTTCGGAATCTCGGAACACAGAATCAAACTGGAGGTCTGGCTTTTTCTCACTATCTAGCTATCTTCACTCAGGCAAGTAAAGAACTGCACACTAAGGTAAACCAGAAAAGACTTGAAGGAGACAGTATCAAGGACAGGCCTCCAAATATCACAATAGAAGACTCTTTTGATAGAAAATTTACATCAGAGTACCAGAAGATCCTCGCAATAAATGAAATATGGGACAATTTTATATGTGTCTTCTTTTAAATATCTCGGAGAAATCATATTACCAGCTGAACTAGTCAGTAAGATCAATTTAGAAAGAGCCACCAAGTTCAAGAATGCGTATAGAATATAATGGAATCACTACAGTAAACGAGAGCTATCCTGAAATGCGAAACTTGGGCGTTAAAAGACATTTGTTAGGACTGAAGCATTATGTGCGTTTCTAGGAGGCTCTTGAAAAACTGATAAAATTGGAAAGGAAAAGATAAAAATTATCATTAAAGTTGTATTTCCATCAATACATATGACATACGGGTTAAAAGAAATGCTACATGCAGCAATAGACAACCTCACCGACGCACTACGTGGAAAATGCTTTAAGTTCTGTGATAACATACGCAGAATGGATAACACAAGATTAACTTAAAAACTTCTTAATGTAATAAATTCAGAAATGGTAAAAAAATCATTGGTTTGCAAGAAACCGAGGAGGACTTACGAGAAATTCATATCACAGAAGATGCCATCAGAGAACACAAGACATTCACAGAGAAAGACAACGAGACCATTCGAAAAAATTGGACAGAAAAACGCAAGAACCAACACAGCGAATTTATGAAGAGCTTTTGAAGAGAAGGAGGAAAGGAAAGCGTCTGACCAAGATCACAAGATCCAACGCGTCCTTTCACTGGGCATAACGAAGAAAGAATAATAAATATGATCCCTTTCTTATTACGCTATCCAGGTACATTGATCTTACCAAGTATCAAAGCCTGAAAAACCACCTACTGCACCATCCGGAGTGGCCGAGCGGTTCTAGGCGCTACAGTCTGGAACCACGCGTCTGCTATGGTCGCAGGTTCAACTCCTGCATCGGGCATGGATGTGTGTGATGTCCTTAGGTTAGGTAGGTTTAAGTAGCTCTAAGTTCTAGGGGACTGATGACCTCAGAAGTTAAGTCTCATAGCGCTCAGAGCCGTTCGAACCATTTGAACCACCTACTGCAGCGTGGACCGATACGAGGCGTTCAGGAATAGAGTCGGAGACGTTCTGGAAGGGAGCGATAGGTCTGTGGAGCCATGCCGGCTGCAGTGCCGTACTCAGCTGCGCCAGGTTTCTCGGTTGAGGATCGAGGGTGCGAACAGTCCGATCTACGTGATCCCACGAATTCTCGACTGGGTTTCAATCCGGGGAGTTTGGTGGTCAGGGGAGTACGGTAGACTCGTCCTGGTGCTCTTCGAATCACGCACGTACACTGCGAGCTGTGTTAAGCGCTGCGTTCTTCTGCGGGTAGATGTCATGGTGACAAGGCAAATCAAACTGCATGTAGGGGTGGACATGGTGTCCAAGGATAGACCCATTTTTTTTAATCCACTCTGACTTTCAGAATCACCAAATCTCCCAGGGAATGCCTTCTGACCTGAAACCTTGCGGCGATTGTTGAACGGTGTTTGTTTTCAGGCGTTTTGCGCCGTACGCGAAAACAGCCATATGTCAGATGGATTATGTTACGTTTTTCATCTGAGAAGGCTGCCTGTGGCCACCCAGTGCCTTACTGGCGTGCAGTTCCATCACTGCAGAACAGCAGCCAGCATCGGTGCATTTCTGCTGCCCGCACAGGTCTCCGTTGGCGTCGTTCGCCTACTGCCATCCATGGCCGGTGATACATCACCGTAGACTCGACGCCAGTTTTGGATAGTATCATTTTGCCATAGCCTGTGTACTTTTACCACCGCTGTACGCGAACAGTTTAAAAACTTAGCAGTTTCGGAAATGCTTCCACCCCTGACGATGCCGTTTTTCACGTCAGATAAATGCCTCCGCTCCGCATTATGACAACGACTGCATAGTGTTCCACACTCCACCGACGCGCTTTATACTCCCTCCACTGCTAGTGTTGCCACTTGGTGTCTTTGAGGGTCAGTGCATGTTGCCGTCGAGCATAGGTGGTGGTCACATAAATGTTAATGGAACGTGCAATATGGCCGAATAATGAAATTTAAGAGAAAAACCTTTAATTGACGCCAGGAGTTTTCGTTCAAGGTACTATCAGCATACGAAATTTCATTCAGATTTTTTAGGTATTTCAAGGAATAGTAGCGTCCATTGTTATTTCAATGACTGAAAAACTAAATTAAAAAGTTCTCCTATGCGCAGCTTTGAAAAATCAGACATCGGACCTGCAACGTTGAAGTGTCCTTCGAGGATACTATCGATAGAAAACAAATTCATTTGGATCATATTGATATACAAAGACGTACACCCAACCCATCCTCCCCCCCCCCCCCCCCACACATACACATACACACAAGCACGCACTCATATACATGTCTTCACCAATGCTCTGTTTTTTTGGAAAGTGGCGTAACAGATTGTAATATGGTAGAATAGTTTAAGTCGAACTGAAACACCAGCTGAAAAATCCCTGATTACTAAAGGTATAGTGAATTCAGGCAGTTGATTCACTTTATCATCACAGATCGCCTGCTAAGGCGTTATTTTCTGAAATGTTTTTTTTAGTATCGTGTCATTTACACTCCGTTATTTGAAAACAATACTTTTTAAAAACTCATGTTCTTCTTCCATCCATGACGACACGTATTTATACTAACAAATATGCTATTTAGTCATCACTTATGATCCTTTCGATTAAATAATTTTACATTGCTGGTGTGCTGGGGTGTTTTCATAGATGGTTACTAAGGTTTGTAGTATTTTCCGAAACTTCAAATTTTTCAAACAGGTTTTGCACCTCACGGCGTTACGGAAGGTGTCTGCTTGTTGGTTCTTTCATTTCCTGGCCACCTATTTTACCTTTGCCATTATTTCTAATATTAATTTTACAGCTGTCTCTGTGATACTTTCTTCACCAATTTCAACGCTCACGGATTCGGATGCTTTCGGAGATCGTTTCAGTTTATATTCAGTGGAAAAATACACTGATGAGCAAACGTTACTGAAGAAAGTAACATTCGCATGATATGTCACGGCCAAGTAACAGAGTTCGGTGAAACTTGGACCACAAACAGAAAGAACTGCTGCAGTACAGTGCAGAAAGTAACTAAATTAAATATACAGTGAGACGAACAGAAATGCCACTTTTATTAAAAGCCGTAGGGTGTGTAATTACCACGGGTGGCACTGCATCCAATGCGGCGTGTTCTCATGCTGGCCCCCAGACTGGTAATGAGTCCTTGTGGTAGGGCGTCCCATTCTTCCTCCAGCGCAGGTCAAAACTGCTCGATGATCGTCAGTGCGTATGGAAGTGGTGTATACGTTCCCCCAAAGCATCTCGCACGCGGTCGATACGATTTAAGTCGGAGGAACGGGCAGGTCTCTCCAATCGTCCAATATACTCCCTTTCTAAGATCCCTTACACCTGCGCTTTTCGGTCCCGTAGCGCAATTCGTCCATAAAAATAAAGTCACGGCCGAGTACTACCTTTAAAAGATCCACATGTGGAAGGAATACCGTGACTATTGACCGGTGAGTGTGTCGACACAAAGATCTGGATGTCAGTACACCCTTGCAGCACACACCGTAACACCAGAACCACCGAAACCATCGTGTTATCCCATGTTCCTGGCTGCATTACATGTTCCCACTTCTGTCTTAATGAGAGAATTTAACGCCCCAACGAACATAGTCGAACATGATGGATTCGGTGATACAGGCGTTAGGGTGTTGGGGAGGCATCAGCGTACTGATCTCCAAATCTTGGAACACGATACACTCAGAGGTCAACCTTACTGCGACGCTGTACTCCTTCAACTTGTCAACATGTGGCTGTGCAGCGTGGAAGACAAAGAGGGATGGATGAGTGAGCTGGACGGTGCCGCGATGGCAGTCAACTGAGAAGTGACATCTCCCAAGGACTTGCGAGCGGCGCGCCAGTTGTGGTGCCGTTTGCACTGCATAAACGATATGCTTTTTGATTTTGTGCTAGGAGCGTTCAGAAAGTAAAAGAACACCAACTTTCTTGCGAAAGCAGGTTAGTTTTATTCATGATTCCAGTACACAATATTAATTCCCATTATTTTGACTACATAACCCTATTTTTCAACACAATCTAAGTTCAATGCGACTGCCTTACGCCAGCTTACTTAGTTGGCCTGTAAGCCCAAATGGCACCATTCCAATGGTCGGAGCTAGCGTCTTGCTGCCTGAGTAACGTCTCCATCATCCACGTACTGCTTCCCACTGAATGCACACTTGTCTGGGCCAAACAGACAGAAGTCGGAACGTGCTGGATTTGTAGGGTGGATGATGAAGAAAAATCCAGTGAAATTTTGTGGACTCTTCTCGGGTGCGCAGACTTGTGTGAGGCTTTGCGCTGTCATGGAGAAGTTAGTTGCCAGACTTTAGGCGACCATGAATGAGAGGGTCCAAACGTTCCAACATTTCAGAAGTCACAGCCTTGTGAGGCCAACCGGCACACGGGAGATCGAGCAGGTTTGCGTGACTTTGTTATGATGTTGACAGACGCCTCTCCCAATGACTCATCGTGATTCTTCTCACTGCCAGGTGTCCGTAAACATTCTGCAAGGCCTATCAATATATGCGATGCTCTTGTGAAATCGCATTATTTCACCACAGAGGCCAGAGTTTCAGCTTAGAAAACTGGAGATCCAAGTAATGGAAATTTCCTAGAAATTTTATTCACTTCTTGCGGAACACATTAGCAAGGCCACAGACCGCCAAGAAATTGGAAAGCGTTTACAAGTGCATTAGCAGTCAGGTGATTCTCGGAATGAATTTATTTCTAGTTGTGTCCATCTCGTCAAAGGTGCCATCTTGGAATCGAGAGGAAATGAGAAGTATTATTCAGTTATTGTTGCTTCAGCTACTGATTCAAGTCGTACTGGACAGTTATCCTGCGTTATATTTACTTCAGGAATTCTGTAGGAATCAGCATGGGTTTCGAAAAACATGATAGAGTGAAACCCAGCTCGCGTTATTCGTCCACGAGACTCAGAGGGCCATAGACACGGGTAGATGCCGTGTTTCTTGACTTCCGCAAGGCGTTCGATACAGTTCCCCACAGTCGTTTAATGAACAAAGTAAGAGCATATGGACTATCAGACCAATTGTATGATTGGATTCAAGAGTTCCTAGATAACAGAAGCAGCATGTCATTTTCAATGGAGAGAAGTCTTCCGAAGTAAGGGTGATTTCAGGTTTGTCGCAGGTGAGTGTCGTAGGACCATTGCTATTCACGATATACAGAAATGACCTTGTGGATAACATCGGAAGTTCACTGAGGCCTTTTATGGATGATGCTGTAGTATATCGAGAGGCTGTAACAATGGAAAATTGTACTGAAATACAGGAGCATCTGCAACGAATTGACGCATGGTGCAGAGAACGGCAATTGAATCTCAATTTGAGATCCGTTATCATTTAGCTACAATATAGCAGGTCAGCAACTGGAAGCAGTTAATGGCATAAATTATCTGGGAGTAGGCATTAGGAGTGATTTAAAATGGAATGATCACATAGAGTTGATCGCCGGTAAAGCACATGCCAGACTGAGGTCCATTGGAAGAATCCTAAGGAGATGCATTTTGAAAACAAAGGAAGTAGCTTACAGTACAATTGTTTTCCCACTGCTTGAATATTGCTTACCAGTATGGAATCCGTACGAGATAGGGTTTATAGAAGAGATAGAGAAGATCCAACGGAGAGCAGCGCGCTTCGTTACAGGATCATTTAGTAATCGCGAAAGCGTTATGGAGATGATAGATAAACTCCAATGGAAGACTCTGCAGGAGAGACGCTCAGTAGCTCGGTACGGGCTTTTGTTGAAGTTTCGAGAACATACCTTCACCGAGGAGTCAAACAGTATATTTCCTCCCTCCTACGTATATCTCGCGAAGAGGCCACGAGGATAAAATCAGAGAGATTAGAGCCCACACAGAGGCATACCGACAATCTTCCTTTCCACGAACAATACGAGACTGGAATAGAAGGGACAACCGATAGAGGTACTCAAAGTACCCTCCGCCACACACTGTCAGGTGGCTTGCGGAGTATGGTTGTAGATGTAGATAGGAAATTGGCAAATATTAAATAAATGAACGGTTTTTGCAATTGGTAAATTTTAATCAAACAAAGCGAGTTGCTATTCCACATTTCATTCGATCAATATTTATGAAACACTCACTTCGTAACGATGAGTGCCGCGGACAAGTTTATTATAACGAAAGTAATTTTAGAGAGTCTTATAAAGGAGCTCAGACACATTTTCTACGTGAAATCCTCTTGCTGAATTATCGCTGTGGTTGTCATAGCCTTATGTGAGGTAAATGCAGCTGCAACTTGTCATGAAGCAGATACTTTTTTCGGAATGATTCAATTTCTTTAAAACCTGTTCAGTAGCAGTCCACAACAAAGGTAAATTCTGAAATAGTTTGTTGGAAGTTCTTTACAGTCCTTGTCTGATATCCGCTGGAGTGCTCGGGTTGACCCTGCAATGCCTCTTTCAGCTTACTTGGATAAGATTGCCATTGCTGTTGAAAGTCCGGATAAGTTAAATTTGTCATCTGAAACACGTTCTGTGGTACGGTGTGTTATGGTTGTGTGTGAGATCATTCAAGTGTTCAATGAGGGCATTAGTTTAGCTGAAGATGGTATCAATTGACTACAGAAGCAAATTACTACAAGCCCGAAATACCACAATTGACGTTGAGGTAAGACACTTTGAGAGCTTTAAATGTCTTAAAGTATCGTCGCAAAAATTAGGACGACATTCTCCCTGAGCTGTAGTTATTGCGAGCGTAATTAATATTGCTTCTGTATTTTCGGAGTTGCGCACTAAAGAGAGGAAATAATTATATAATCAAACCAGTAGTGATGTAACAGAGCCGGCCGTCGTGGCCGAGCGGTTCTAAGCGCTTCAGTTTGGAACCGCGCGACCGCTACGGCTGAAGGTTCGAATCCTGCCTCAGGCATGGATGTGTGTGATGTCCTTAGGTTGGTTATGTTTAAGTTGGATTGGACTGTTTGGGGAAGGAGACCAGACAGCGAGGTCATCGGTCTATGTTTAAGTAGTTCTAAGTTCTAGGGGACTGATGACTTCAGATGTTAAGTCTCATAGTGCCCAGAGCCATTTGAACCATTTCATATGTGAATTCAGAAGGTCTATTAAAGAAGGTCTATTAAAGATAAATGTAATTTATGGTATTATTGACAATCTAATGTCTAGCTTGAAAATCCGATACGTCATTTTTAAGGTTTTAGATGAAACATCTGGGTTTTATGGATATACTCAAAAAGATGACTGACGATCAGGTCGCTGAGGCATTTGAGTTGTGTATCAATGAATGAATACCGTAGTGATGCCGCTACAGATTTAGAAGAGGAAATTAAATATTTGAGAACAGTTCATAATAAATCTTTGAGTAGATTGTTTTGGAACCACTAGACCTCCAGAGTAAGAAGGACGAGCCTAAAATTTCAAGTTTATTTCCGAATTTATGTGTAGCCTTGCGAGTCTTGTACACCCTTGCTGTGATTGTAGCAGAAGCAGAAAAGTTATTCAGCAGTCTAGATTGTGTTAAAAACTGTCTCAGATAGGATATGCGTTAATAGCCGTCTCACAGTATCGTGGACCTTTTGGCAAGGCACGTAGACTTTGATGCTGTGATTCGAAGATTTTCTGAATGAATGGTTCACAAAGCACCATTGACAGTGCTATAGCCAAGCTCTTGCAGGACCCACTGCCGTATACATGCGAACGTTGTTATGCCGGTTTACTGAAATGAATGGGCACGCCAGGGAACAACCAGGGACAGAACACTCCATATGGCAGCGTTCAAAATGGTTCAAATGGCTCTGAGCACTATGGGACTCAACTGCTGTGGTCATTAGTCCCCTAGAACATAGAACTATTTAAACCTAACTAACCTAAGGACATCACACACATCCATGCCCGAGGCAGGATTCGAACCTGCGACCGCAGCAGTCGCACGGTTCCGGACTGCGCGCCTAGAACCGCGAGACCACCGCGGTATGGCAGCGTTACTGACACCACACATTTCGTCAATGTACAAATCCATATAACGCTTATCCTTTTCTTCTAAAGCAAAGTGAAAGTAAATTAATCGAATTTTTAAAATAAATAAATTGAGTGTACTTATGTATTACAATAAATCAATACTGAGTAACATCTGAAAACGAATCTGTAAGTTTATAATTTTTCTCCCTTGCCGTGTAGCTCACGGTTGAGCTATCATCCACGTTCCTAACTGTGGTGGTATTGGGCTCCTGATAACTGTCTTCGTCACTACTTTTCAAACCAATTTACTCCTATTATTTCAGCCTTCTACCCATGAAAACATCAGAGCACTGGCATTCATTCTCGGTATGTTTAACCTTTGTACATTCATTCATGATTCATACGATACTCGTGTTAGTTCTCTCAAAGCCTCAGTGAAAACAGGAGACATGACTGACGACTATTTCTTGTTTTACTTCATTCCAAGTAGTGTTGATTGTAATATAACATTACACGAGATGTATCACAATAGTTATTAATAGATTTCTGAAATAGGAGAGGGCATGACACAAAACATTTTTCTTAATAAAACAGTGTCCAGTAATGGACTTACACCGGGATGACGCAATCTCCACACTGTAACAGAAGGGCTGACAGGACCCACTGCAAAAAGAGTGTGAAATTTGGACCACTGTCTTAGCAAAGGCACATCCCGCGGGTGTGCTACCAACCGTTTTCTTTCTATGAAACTACTGTAATTAAAAACAACGAAAATTGCACAAACGTTTATAATTGATATTTAAATTCGTAAATAACGCAATGTACCAAAATTCTGATTGAAAATGTGTGCGGAATTAGAAATTAGAATACAAAAAATGCATTCGAAAAATATTATGTACTGCAGGCATCAAATTGACTCTCAGTGTCAGTTCTATAATTAAGAAGCCTGTCTTTACCCAATCTCATAGAGAAACAGTGTTACGTATTTTATACCCGAAGTTAAGCAAACAAATTTCGTAGAATATGTTTTGTGACCCATAGTAATAAACAATTTGGTTGGTGCGTAATTTCATAGTGTTTTTTATAAGTTTAATAAAGAAAACAGATTCACATAACAGAGAATTTAGTCACCAATAATGTATTATGCTTCGCTGTTCACAAGGGTCAGCCAACGCTGAGGTAAACTTTCGATACCGTGACTGTAGAAATCACGTGGTTATTAGGCGAAGAACTTATCGGACAATGTACGAAGTGCATTTTCATCCAAAATGGAAGTTCCTTGAAGGTTCTTCAACAGAGAGCGGAAGAGATGAAAATATGAAGGCGCAAGATGAGGTGGGTTTGGAATGACCTCCCAGCCCAACTCCTGTGTAGTGTTTTTTACCAGTCTGGCAGAATCGAGAGAGCGTTACGTGGAGTAGCATCACTTCACGCAGTCTTCCTGGTCGTTGTTCTTGGATTGTGTCTGCAAGACGTCTCAGTTGTTGACAATAAATGTCAGCAGTAATGGCTGCATCTCGGGGAGGCAGTTTGTAGTACTCCACACCGTCGCTATTCTACCAGATGCAAACACTATCTTTTGACTATGTGCGCAGGTCTTTGTACGGGAAGTTGTCGCTCTGTTGGCCACAACTCTACCTTTCTTTTCCGTATCGCAATATAGAGACACCATTTCTCGTCCCCAATAACGATTTTGTTGTTGTGGTCTTCAGTCCTGAGACTGGTTTGATGCAGCTCTCCACGCTACCCTATCCTGTGCAAGCTTCTTTGTCTCCCAGTACTTACTGCAAACTACATCCTTCTGAATCTGCTTAGTGTATTCATATCTTGGTTTCCCTCTTCGATTTTTACCCTCCACGCTGCCCTCCAATGTTAAATTGGTGATCCCTTGATGCCTCAGAACATGACCTACCAATTGGTCCCTTCTTCTCGTCTACTTGTGCCACAAACTCCTCTTCTCCCCAATTCTATTCAATACCTCCTCATTAGTTATATGATCTACCCATCTAATCATCAGCATTCTTCTGTAGCACCACATTTCGAAAGCTTCTATTCTCTTCTTGTCCAAACTATTTATCGCATATATGGCTACACTCCATACAAATACTTTCAGAAACGACTTCCTGACACATAAATCTACACTTGATGCTTCTTCAGAAACGCTTTCCTTGCCATTGCTAGTCTACATCTAATATCCTCCCTACTTCGACCATCATCAGTTATTTTGCTTCCCAAATAGCAAAATTCCTTTACTACTTACGTGTCTCATTTCCTAATCTAAGTCCCTCAGCATCACCCAACTTAACTCGACTACATTCCACTATCTTCGTTTTGCTTTTGTTGATGTTCATCTTATATCCCCCTTTCAAGACACTGTCCATTCCGTTCAACTGCTCTTCCAAGTCCTTTGCTGTCTCGACAGAATTACAATGTCATCAGAAAACCTCAAAGTTTTTATTTGTTTTCCATTGATTTTAATCCCTAATCCGAATTTTTCTTTTGTTTTCTTTACTGCTTGCTTAATATACAGATTGAATAACACCGGGGAGAGGCTATAATCCTGTCTCACTCCCTTTCTAACCACTGCTTCCCTTTCACGCCCCTCGAGTCTTATAACTGCCATTTGGTTTCTGTACAAATTGTAAATAGCCTTTCGCTCCCTGAATGTTACCCCAGCCACCTTTAGAATTTGAAGGAGAGTATTCCAGTCAACATCGTCAAAAGCTTCTCTACGTCTACAAATGCTAGAAACGTAGGTTTGCCTTTCCTTGATGTTTCTTCTAAGATAAGTCGTAAGGTCAGTATTGCCTCACGTGTTCCAATAACGATGCAGTGTAGGAATTGTCGGTGTGGTTCAAGAACCAATTGATGTCGAGCAGATATACATGCATGGTCACGCACAGATTTTTATGAGTTTAGCTACGAGCTTGCTGTACCCATACATCAGATTTTTGAACCTTCCCCACTACATGTAAATATTGCACTATGGTGGAATGATCATAGTCAATCATATTTGCCAGTTCTCGAGTGAATCGTTGTGGATTAATGCGTTTAAACTATCTTCATCATACGCCGAAAGTCATCCTGAACTTGGAAAGTCACTAATGTTGAAACGATCCTCCTTAAAACGAGAAAACCGATTTCTTGCTGTGTTCTCATACACGGTGCAAATGTTTCTCGTTGCCTCAGCTGCTGTCAGCCCTCTTTTGAACTAAAATAGAAGAATACGTCGGACACGTTCCTACTTCTCCACTCAATTCTGTTGCGTCTACAGCTCCACTCACTAAATCCAGATGACAAAATGAACATATGGTAACTCAAAGTAGCAACAGTGAATTACAAATATAAAATGCTAATCGATAAATAAATCCATAGGAACCGGAACACCAAAATACAAAACGCAAACGCTACGAACGTATACACCAATCTAATAACTTCAGTAGTTCATTGTTTCCATGGTAATAATAACAACCGAGACAAAGAATCTAAAATATGAATGATAAGCACTGGGTTTTGTATATAAAATTAAATATTTGCGAACGCCGTATTACTAAGAAGTAATGTTTATAATCGTGACCTCTACGACATCAGAAAATTAGGAACAGTTACTCTCAAACGCCCATATCTAAACTTTCTGATTTGCTTCGGAACACTTTGTGTTATGTCTTTGGGGTATCCGCCTTCTAAATACAGTGAAATGGCTTTTTTCAGTCCGTATAATTTCCTCGAATGTTCACATGTTGTGTAATACGGGACAACACTGCATTCAACACACAATCGAAGATAGTGTCGTTAAAAGTAGCTCGAGGATATACGTGTACATCCTACCGCGCACTCTTGAGTCAAACTATTGCACCATGAACTTCTCTTAATTCACTCGAATCCCACCGGAAACATCTCGTGCAAAGTATAACCGTAGTATAAACCAGCGAAATGTCTCATCTCTCATTTAGACTGTCCCCTTCTGTCTTTGTTTGCCTCTGCCGCTGTCTCTAACATACGTCGCCAGCTCTGAAGTTGGGGGCGGGAGATATTACCAAATTCTTCCCTTATACCCTCGCGTTTAAAATATAAGCCCAAAATGCACCCTTCCCTTTACCTAATTGTTCCATTCTGGGAGGGTCCAGGCTGCCCCCCTCTCCTCCCAAGCCTATGTATGGTCTCTATTCATCCCTGTTTTTCATTTCCACTGTGTCCTCTCATTTCTCCTCCCGCTGCTCCTATCTTTTTCTTTTACTGGCACTGTCTCTCACTGACCATCAGTACCTCCTATCTCTTTGGCTGCCACTGCTATTGTCTTCATTCATCTCTCTCTGTCTTTCAGTGACAATTTCTCTCTCACACTATCACTGTCTTCTCTCTCCATCTCTCCGTTTGGCACTGTCTCCTCTCTGTTGACCGTCACTGTCTCTTCCATTTCCTTTCAGCACAAAAAAGTGCGAAAATGTTCGACAGCTGAAATTTCTGACGAGGATAGAGCGATGAAGATTGAGGCAGCTAGTCCCCCCCTCACATCTGTCAGAATCTTTTAAAGGGGCACAAATTCACCTTTTTTGTGCTCCAAGAGGAGCATTTTTCCGATGATTCACTTCATTTCCCTGCGACAGCAGCATATGCAGCTCATATAAAACGAATCCTATACGTCAGTAAAGTTTTACGGTTTATACACTTCGAAACTCTTCTATGTTTTGATACATGTAAACAACAAATAAGTGTGCATACTAAAAAGTTAGCACAAAATCGTTTGCTTTACGCTTTTTCTCAATACTTTGCTCATCGACTGCACTTCGTCGAAAACGCGCAGCTTGTAATTTGTATCATAAAAGATAAACATGTTATTAGAAATATTTCATTGAATTTTCCACTGTGCATAATTCTTGCCAGTTATTTTAACGTCACTTCTGGCTCATTTTTATTACTGCAGTACCGCTTTTGGAATATTCGTATACAGACACAGTGCGCTATAAAGTATTACTTCTGAACAAATGCTGACTAAGAACATAGATTTGTGACTTCAAAACCCTTACCATTACTCCACAACCCTTGCCATGTGTCACAATGTGATTTAAAACAACATTTATGGCGCAGACTGGATGTTACGCGGAGATTTTGCTGCGTAAGTATAACTCTGGATCCTGGATATTGGAAACGGATGCCGATTTCTAAAGAAGTTCCCGTTCCACAGGAATATCATCTTAAGAACACATCGCACATACTGACGATCTGCCATCAATAGAAATTATAGAAGTGGCCATCCCCACAATGGTTTTTTTCGTGCCCAAATATCGCAGGTTTTCGGGATTTTCGCAGAAATTGGCGATGAACAAATGTTGCGTTTGTAAGTCACCTAAGGTTTACCATTGACCACACCTAATGCAGAAGAACCAACTGATTTACTCAATTTGCCTGGGGTGGAGAAAGTATGTAATGTTTAAATTTTGGTCTTGTATTGTAGGTTGGCTACAAAATAGTTCAAATGGGTCTGAGCACTATGGGACTTAACCTCTGAGGTCATCAGTCCCCTAGAACTTACAACTTCTTAAACCTAACTAACCTAAGGACATCACAACATCCAAGTCCGAGGCAGGATTCGAACCTGCTACCGTAGCGGTCGCGCGGTTCCAGACTGAAGTGTCTAGAACCGCTCGGCCACTCCGGCCGGCGGTTAGCTACAGCAAGCTGCTCCTTCCGATAGATATACATATGGCTGCCAGGCCAAGGCTATCCGAAACTGTTGACCTCTTATCTCTGTGATCAACAGAACCCTAGATATGGCGCCCTGAAAAACCACATTTTCGCGCGTGCCGTTTTGGAACTTACTGGTACCGTGTACATTCATACCTATTACATCCCAGTGCGTATTTTTGTGTATGTCCAGTACTCTCCGATTTGAATAGTGTTTAAATCATGTCAAACTTTCTTTAAAATAACAATAGAATTGAGCTGCTATATTTGGAGATGGGCCCTTTCGCACTTCTTGGCCCTGGTTCAGTCCTTGCTCTCAACGTATCTGCAGCGCCGCCACCTATAGAAACTACATGAAGCTATAGGGGCTGTAGCAGGAATGTTCGACACTATCCCACAACGAATTCTGATTTTTTTTCAACCGAAATTGGCCAAAAAGGAAAATATGTTACATTGAGTACTGATCGTTCCTAGTACGTTGTTAGCCGTAGATTACTAACTACTGAATTACAGTCCTTGCACAGTCTTTTACGTGAATGGAATCACTCGTTGCTTCGTCGTCGTTTTCAGAGCTGGGCTTCCGGGAGTGCGGTGCGCTGTCCCTGCGCCACGTAACTTGCTCGCCCGTTTCCCTCGGAGAAGCGCGATTTCTTTCCTGCTCGACATCCAATCTCTCCGGCGCTTCGTGCACAGGAGGGAGGGAGTGACACGTCCTCGTCACGGACTCCCGCGCTGAATATAATGGCCAGCGCGCAAGACGCGGCCGGACAAAGCGGCCGCCCGCGCTATCCCCGCGGAATATCTAACGAGCCGCGCGCGGGCCCCCGGCCGTAATGAATGGTCCGACGTCACTTCCCGTCCTGACAAACGAGAAGTCGGACCGCGCCGCTCCATCCCAATTATGCCGCTGCCCACTTCCTCGTTCTGTTCCGCTGTGACTGCAGAAACCCGTTCCTCAGCTTGTTCTTATGCGGCTACCGTGCGCGGGAACAGGGATGAGATACGCATTCTCCTACGAAGAACTGTTCCCAGACAGATTTTAGTGCGCTTTTCATTAAGAGTCCACACCAAAGAGCTAGCCATTAAAATTCCAACAAATTGGAGACGACACGCAACACATGTCATATTATCATAAACTTCGCAACACGCTTGGATATGCATATGGAAAGTCGAAATGTTGCGAGGTGCCTGGGGTAACAGTGTATTGAACACAAAATTCTTCTAGGATCTTCACATGGAAATGATGCTTTCAGCCCCCCCCCCTTTTCTAACTCCGACTTTTGTTGTTGCACATGAATGAAGAAGAAATACGAACTGACGGTAACCAACGCTGCAAGTGGAGTAGAAAAGAGTTTGGCCCCTGCAATGCTTTAATTTGATAGAAATTAATTTGATAAAGGAAAGTTTCATTAAAGTACTGAGAAATTGGTTGTTCTACCGATCAACACAATGATATTTCTGTCCAAAATAAGAATTTGATTTATTATGACTAAACTCAAAATAATGAACACAACACATGAAACATTTGCAATACGTCAAATTGGATACTCAAATAAATGCTGTAAAGGTTTAGTTGTCCATAAACTAGATTATAACATATATGACCAAGTGGTATGTGGAGCCAATTCCTTGCAACTTAAATCTTAAGAGAAACACCCAGCCAACCCAACAGTAATTGCTGCTACAGTAGTGAGAACTCAGACAACTAACACCCAAGACAGAACCACGTTAGATAAGACGAGAACAGGCGGACTCTGCTGAGCTCTGATTGTCACATAGCTAAATTCCCTAACCTGTGTTGCGGACATACATTACCAAGCTGTCTTCTTAACTTCAAGAACACGATCTGGCATATCGGAGGCGACGGATGGTTGCTTCGACGTCCCGTCGTGGTGATGATAATGTCGCGAGTATAGCCCGAAAGAAATTCTAGTGGTTTGGTTGTTCCAGACTAAAGACTTCCTAGCAACACAAATGCGCCTCTGAGGGAGACGAAGAAGGCTCGCTACACAATCACTGACAGTACACTGATTGATTTCAACAAGCGACACAGTAACTCCGATACAGTCAACTTTAGTCAAAACTGTTCAAGACGGCCAAATATAGGCCGCTTGTACGCAGAAATCTAAATTGCCAACTGTAATCGAAAAGTTATGCTGAAGTCGAAACTGCAGCAACTTCGTCAAACAGTTACAATTAAATGAAAGTGTATTACACAGCCAGCAGAAGGCAGGCTGTCCAGAGCATAGAGAGCTCAGTCTTGTAACCTACTCCGACCGAAAGGCGAGAGCCGCCTCTCGCAAGTGCACCCGTACAAGCCAAACACAGAACATTCCCATCCCCTCTGCAGTGACCGTAGTTAAAACGTGCCAATCAGCAACTCGAAAACCGGCGGAAAATTCCCCTATATTGCCGAAGCACTACTATTCCACCAATGGAGATAATTGGCGCCAATTTCTGTGCCGATTTTGCTACGTCACAGAGGTATTTCCTGAGCAAACCAATCACAGTTATGATTTTGCAGAAAATGAGGGAGTTTGCCCACCAATACTGCCTGGGAACACAAGTCATTCCCACGCCTCGCTGGAAATCCATCATAAAGTGTTTTCACAAAGTTTCTGCGAAGTAACTGAATCTCTAGCCCCAGCCGCTAATTCAGGCCCCTGTGGGCGTTTCGCCCCCGCTCTTATGGCAATGTCGGTGTCTGGAAGGCATCCACTCGACTCCCTCACACCTGTCGTGGTAACCCTTTCAAGATCAACAGAACCCACCTGGCCCCTGACGACCCGGATGACGAGAGACGCTGTGTGAGAAGTCCGCGTGAGAAGCAATAGCAACTTTTCATCACATGCAATTAAAGAGGAAAGTATTCATATCTTCTGAGTTCTCAATACTAGCCTTCTAACGACAATACTTTGCCATACTTCCCAAATCGAATTCCTCAGAGTAAGATATACATATGAGAGGGGCAAGTCACTGTGTGCATCTAAAGGCATGCCACCTCTCAATGTCAGACGTTCTGTCAGGAGAATCAAAAACAATGTATCTCTTTTTGTACATAACACGTCTCTATCCAGGTAATTCATAAAGTATTCTGACACCTCATAATTATGCTGCTCACATCATAGTGCGAAAATTAATGAGACAAATTAGAGATTAAGTAATGTGTTATGAATGTTGTACATGCCATAGCAGGGAATGGACTGGTCCTTAGCGCCAGTAAGGAAGTTTTCATGTCAAGTGTCATAAATTCTGAGGCACTAATGTATGACAGTAGAAGTACTGAAGTGCAGGACTGCTTTCACTAGTAGAATTGTATCAACGAAAACAATTTCTCATACCTTTCAAAGTTACACAAGAAAATACGAAAATCAAATTCAAGAAAAAGAATCATAGTATTAACTTCTGTTGCGTGCTCGACTCCATTCTTGGGATCAGATATTGATAAGATTACTGTAGGAGTCACCGAGCAAAGTGGAGTCGCGTTCCGGGGGACGACAGTTCCAACCTGCGTCCGGCCATCCTGATTTAGGTTTTCCGTCATTTCCCTAAATCGCATCATAGCACGACTGATTTCCTTCCTCATCCTTCCCTAATCCGATGGAACCGATGACTTTGCTGTTTGGTCCCCTCCCCCTAATCACCCAGCCAATCAACTGTAGGAGTCCCTGTGATGTTGAGGAAGAAATATCAATTCATCAGCTGGTCTTCCTGTTTGGCTGTTCATAGCCTTGGCTGGCCTTTCATGTGAACGACGGCATGGCGTACATCGTTACCATCTTCTGGCGTTGCTACTTTGTTATAGACAACCGCATCATCATGAAACAGTATTAGAGAGCATTCGGTAATTTCTACTAGATTATATAACAGTAACGGCCTTGTCACGCTTCCTTGTGGTAATCCGGAAATTACCTTTACACCTGTCGCATTTGTTCTGTTAAGAGCGATGTGTTGAGTTCTGCCTGCAAGGAAGTCTTGAACCCAATAGCAAATATGCTCTGATACTCTATAAGCGCTTATATTTTATGTGTTTATTTTTTGTACTTAACAGCAGTGCGGGATAGTGTGAAATGCCTTCCTGAAGTCAAGGCACACGGCATCATCAACCTATCAACCTGAGCTCCATTGTCTACACCGCTGTGAATGTGAAGGAACTGAGCGACCTGATCTTCGCAGGATCTCTGTTTGCGGTATCCATGTTGATTTTTATAGAGGAGATTTTCCTTCTCCAAGAACGTCATAATTCTGGGGCATAAAACGTGTTCCATAATGCCACAAGAGTCTCACGTCAACGATATAAGGTGGATCAATAATTATGAGGTACCTTCGTTGCTCAAGCGATCTGTGATGAATCACTGCTGAAAGGGAGCAAGTTCTTTCGCATAATCTTTCTAGAATTCTGCAGGTATTTCATCTGATCCTGACGCATTTCCACTACTAAGCGGCTGCAGTAGTTTCTCTGTTGTGCGATCAGTTATCTCAGTATTTGCCATTTCGACTTTCATACGACGACTGAAAGGGGGGACCGTGTTACGATCTTCTGTGGTGAAACAATTTCGGAGGACCGAATTCAGTATTTCGGCCTTCTCTCTGTTATCTCCCATTTCCGTGCCAGTATGGCTACTGGGTGGATTAATAGATGATTCAGACCCACTTACTGATTTTACATACAACCAAATCCTCATACGGTTTTTACTCAAATCGGTTGATGAAGTGTTACTTTCAAATACAAAGAACACTCCTCTCGTCGCTCTCCTTAGGCCGTGTTTCGCTTTATTCAGCTTTTGTTTGTTTTTACTTCTCTTGAGTCTGAGACGTAGTTCTCTGTGTTTACGTATCAATTTTATAATACGGCTGTTAAACCGCGGCGGATCTTTTCTATCCATTAAGACCTTACTCGGAACATACATTTCTGGGGCATATTGCACGATTCCTTTGAATTTTTTTCCATTTGTCTTCCACATCTCCATCCTCATCAACGAATATTTGATGCTGACTATCCTGTCACTCTTGCTAAGCAAAAATATGTTCCTAATTTTCGTAACTTTCTTTGTCAGACCCGTTGTCATAGATGCTATGACAGCCTTTTATGCCTTCCTCTACGTTAACTGATTCGGTAAGTGTTCTGGAGTACCCACAAGCACCGGAACGAAGCCGAAGAACGCGAGACCAGAGAAGGCGGTGAAACGATGTCGACCAATGGTGGGCTGATTAGGACCGCGCCACGACAGGAGCGACACCTGCAAGAAGTGAGTATAAGCGCCGCTGCTGCCAGCCTCGGCCGGACATTGGTGGGCAGGATTCGCAGAGCAGTGTGTCAGCGTGCAGGAACTTTGCATATAGGCGAGGCCTCTAAATTATAAAACATGTCGCATATTCTTTGCGACAACATTTTGTACATTCAAGTTAAGTATTGTTAAATCTGCCTTACATAAATAGAGCTACTGATGTTATTTGCATGAGTTGTTGTACAGCATTTCGAGAACGCAGCATCCCCTAGACATCCTATACAAGACAAGTGGGCAAGTCCCAACACTAAGTTCAGGTCTGTTTGTTGTCAAGAGGTCTAAAACGTTACCATCACAAGTTGGTTCTCTTACTATCTGCTCATGGTCATTTTCGGACAAAACATCGAGAACAATATCACACGAATCTCTGTCTTTGGCACCACTTTTTATGGCATGTCACTCCGGATCTACGCCTGACAAATTGAAGTCACTCCCTAATTAAAATGGCATGATGACGAAAATTATTAACGATATTCAGCAAGTCCTGTCGAAGGGCTCTACCACTAGAGCTCCTGACCGAGGCGGTCTATAAAAGCATCCGATTACCGTTTTTGACCGATACTTAACTTCTCCCCTATTAATTAGCAATTGAATTTCGTCGTAATCACACTAGATTCTTTAGTGCAATAAACACGCCGACACCATGGGTGACTAATCTATCCTTACGATAATATTAGAATTATAACCTTAAGTAAGCGATATTAACTCTGGGGCCTTTCCTTGGATGCTCCTGCCGTTTACTAAAACCATATAAACCCTTTCTATCTTTGAGCAACGGCGACGAACGTTTTTTATGGTCATAGTGGCTAATTTATCAGGCAAATCAGCTTTGATCTCAAGGGACGGTTTCTCTAACTTAAGAAGCCCCATGTGCCCGCCACACGAACTCCTCTACCCAGTAGCCGCTTCCTGCATGTACTTATCCCTGACCTATTGAGGGGAACCCTACAGCTCTGCACCCGATACCGGAGGTCGAGAAATTCCCCTCCGATACCGTCGCAGAGTCGTCTGAGCCTCTGGTTTAGACCTGTCACTCTGCCCCAAACTAGAGCACCGCAATCAACACTGGGTTCGATGCTACCAAATAGACAGCTTAGCTGCACCCCGCGTGCGATGTTAGTTGCCTTCACCAAATCAGACATCCGACGAAAGGAGCCGAAGATGCCCTCAGAACTCAAGCGCCAGGCGTCGTTAGTGCCAACATGTGCCACTATATATACAGCAGGTTGCACCCACCGTGTTCGATAGCCACCGGCAGGGCCTCCTCCACATCACGGACGAGATCCCCCGCAGATATAGCGAGTGCACACTGGCATTCTGTCCTGCCTTGCCTGCTATATCTCTGAGGGAGTCTATCACCCATTTCACGTTGGCTTAAGGAATAATCTTCTTGGGTAAGTAATCACTCGGAAAGAAAGTACTGAGTGCAGAAAAGGGAGCAGTAAGAATAATATATGTGTACCCACGGACTTCATGTAGGTACCTCTTCAAGTAGCTAGGCGTTTTAACTGCGATGTCACGATACATATATTCGCTAGTGAAATTCGTCGTGAATAATCCATCATAGCTTTAGAAGAACAGTGATGACAATACTTACAACACTAGAAGTATAAAGGACTTTTATTGCCCATTATTTAAGCTCCCAGTGGATCAGAAAGAAGTTCATAATGCAGCAACAAAAATGTTTGGTCGTTTAGCCAATAACGTAAAATTTCTGACAGGTAGCGAAGCAAGTTTTAAATGTAACTGAAAGTCATCTGTCCTGGATAGCTCCTTCTATTCAATAGACGAATTTCTCCTTCAAAACTGGTAGCCAGTGAAAACAAATAAGTGTACTGGCATGAGTAGCATTAAAATTAATAATGTTTTCGTTAATGTTAACACTAATTAGATATACGTATTCTACCAACTGACTCGTTTCAAATCATTCCGATAGAAGGATCGTTCACATGGTCTATGGAAAATGTAACTAAGAAACTATCACAATGCCATGCGGCATCTCAGTGGTCCCACGCGAGTAGCTCCCGAAAGGACAGACATATTCCTATTGTTCGCTTGGTCGTGCTGGATCGCAAAGCTGCGTCATTTACCTTGAGCCTAAGAACGGGCTTGTTTGATGTAAGACAAGTATCCCGACGGACTGTGCGATGATGTGAAGAGTACCACGGACCGTCATCGCAGAAATGTTCCAACGACAGTACCGGACCCAAAAAGTGTCAGCACTTCGTCTTTTCAGGCGCGTCCCAGTCCTGTTTACAGCACCACTATGGATGTATCCATGCGTGGAGGCCTGAAGAGAATGACTGTAATCAGTTTGCATTCGTCTTCATCATACGGGCCCAGTATCTGGAGTAATGGTTTGGGCTGGCAGTTGGTACACAACACGAGCACCTCTCGTTCACATAGACAGTAATTTGTAAATTATGTGTTATTTTTCTGCCGTGTTAAGGACGGTATTACTGACCTATCTCCAAGGTCTCCGTGACGTTATCTATTAACAAAATAACGCAAGACCACATTTTACACGTGTTGTTCCGACCTTCGTTAGTACTGGGGATGTTCAACTTTTACCCTGACTATCACGTTCTCCAGATCACTCACCCACAACAACTATGATGGGCTACCGAGAGACCAGAACGCCACCACTGGCAGTAACTAAGTTTAATGAGCTATGGCATAAACATGAAGTAGTACAGAGTGACATATCCGTGTCTGCCATCCAAGCTCAGTTTAATGTCTGCCGTGTTAGAGTAGTAGTTACTGTGTCTGAATGTTGCTTTCCGTACGCCCACAAATCACATATAAATTTAATCTTGTGTTCGTCAAAATAAGCAGAATGTCATTTGCTATCCTTCCTGTTACTGCAAGTATAATTTCCAGCAGTGAAATTAATTGTGGTAGTTACAGATGAAAAGGATATCTAGCATTAAAACTGAGAGAAGGTAAGTATAGAGAAGTAATAAATTTTCTTATTTAGACAGCTTAATTATAGAAGGAAACAGATGTAGCGTAAAAATCATAAAAAACTGCAATATCAAAACGTGATTTTTATGACAGAAAACAATTATCAGTAAACAGATAGTTGGGTGCACAAAAGAAAACGAACAACTGGTGAAGCCATTCGTCTGTAATGTGGCCCTGTGTGGCTGTGTAATATGTATACAGTTTAGAGACAGAAAACACTTAAAAGCGATAAATGTGACTTTGGAAAAAGCTGATCATGACATGTTGGACAGATTTTTTTGAAAGAAAAAATCGGATCGCATAGAAACTGTGAGGTACGGGAAGAAGTTGTGTGACTTTAGCAGGATACAAAATGACTTAGGCAACATTTCAAGTTGTTGTGTTGAATGGCAGCTTGCTGTAATTGCAGAAATAATGCGAGTGAATGCAGATGTGTGGGAAAAAACAACCCCGCAATGTTCGAATAGAGCATTAGTGGTGTGTGCTGCTTCACACAGTAACGTCATTTACATGTCTGGGCGTAACGCTGCAAAGCAACGTGAAATGGAACGAGCACGTAAGAACGATATAGGGAAGGCGAATGATCAGCTTTTGTTTATTGTAAGAATTTTAGAAAAGTCTGGTGTATGTTTACAGGAGATCGCACATAGGACGCTTGTCCCATACGTCCTTGAGTAGTCCGCAGCTAGTGGTCTCGAGGTCGCGTTCTCGCTTCCGAGCACGGGATCCCGGGTTCGATTCCGGGCGGGCTAAGGGATTTTCACCTGCCTCGAGATGACTGGTTGTTCGTGCTGTCCTCATCGTTTCATCATCATTCATGAAAGTGGTGAGACTGTAATGAGCAAAAGGTCGGGAATTTGTACGAGTGCTGATAACCGTGCAGTTGAGCGCCCCACAAGCCAAACATCATCGTCTTCAGAATGAGAGTTTCACTCTGCAGCGGAGTGTGCGCTGATATGAAACTTCCTGGCAGATTAAAACTGTGTGCCCGACCGAGACTCGAAAACGGGACCTTTGCCTTTCGCGGGCAAGCGCTCTACCATCTTTTTTTCATTTTTTTTTTCATTTTGTTCGTTGTGTTTGGTCGTTGCGAACGTCACAAGACATCCTGTTCAAGTTCGGTGGTTGATCCTTCCACTCAGTTTTTCTTATTGCAGAGAAAACCATCTGAGCTACCGAAGCACGACTCACGCCCGGTCTCACAGCTTCACTTCTGCCAGTATCTCGTCTCCTACCTTCAAAGTTCATTTTAACTTTTTGCTGCCCGACGCATCGATGCCGTACAATGTTAAGCTGCTCCCTTTTGACGTTCCTACTCTAGTACCTAGCGATGCCGCACCTCACTATGGCTATCCGCAAATTAATACTCATCATCTCGAAAAAATAAAATTGCAGTAATTAATTATTTCTTTATTTGCAGGTATATGCGTGCAGTCGTGCTACTAGTAGAAATCAGCACGCCACATACTTTATTACGCCGCAGGAGAGCTTCTATAAAGTTTGGAAGGTAGGAGACGACTGGCAGAAGCGAAGCTGTGAGACGGGGCGCGAGTCGTGCTTCGGTAGCTCAGATGGTAGAGCGCTTGCCCGCGAAAGGCAAAGGTCCCGAGTTCGAGTCTCGGTTGGGCGCACAGTTTTAATCTGTCAGGAAGTACCATCGTCATCATCACCTTCTTGAGTACTGCTCGAGTGTTTGGGATCTCCGCCAGGTCGCATTAAATGAAAACGTCCAAGGAAATCCAAGGCGAGCTTCTGAAGTCTGTTACCGGTAGGTCCGCTCAACCACGAATATTACGGTGATGCTTCGGGAACTCAAACGGGAATCTGTGGAGGGAAGATGACATTCTTTTCGGCTAACACTACTATTAGCTGTTCTTCTCGATTCGGCGAGTCCCGTTGAGAGGTTGCTGCCGCCTGTACTTAGCTGGCTGAAGAGGCCGCTCGCCGTGGACACGGGAAGAGCATCTCGGCCATGTGTATCAATTAGAGGGGCGGGGGCGGCGGTGAGGCCGTAAGCGCACCCCACGCCGCCGCTGGCCTAATTGGGATTTACTGCGGGGCTCGCATTAACGCCTCGCTCGTTACCTGGCGGGCCTGCGCGGGCGCCCGCTTGTCGCGTTAACGCTGCCTTATTTCTCCAGTTATTACCCGCGCAAATACCCTTCTTTCACAAACCTTCCCCCCGCACCGCACAGTACTTTCAAGAGTACGCGTCTTCATTACGTCTCCCAAAGTTCATTTTAACTTTCTGCTGCCCGAAGCATTGATGCTGTACACTGTCAGGCTGACCTCTTTTGGCGTTCCTACTCTGGTACCTAGAGATGTCGCACCTCACTACGGCTATCTGCAAATTAGTAGTCATCATCTCGAAAAAATGAAATTGCTTTAATTAATTTTTTTCTTTATTTGCAGGTATATGCGTGCAGTCGCGATACTCGTTGAAATCGCCACGCCACAGTACTTTATTACGCCGCTAGCATAGCTAAAACAAAGTAGTTCTGCCCATTACTTAGGTAGAGGATCGAACGGTAGTGCGTTTTGAAGGCGAACAACGATGTAACAAGCCATGCTCAGTTGGTGGAAGTGTATGCAGCAGTCATATGAAAGGAAGTTTGAGTGCAAACTTTCTGGCAGATTAAAACTGTGTGGCAGACTGAGGTTCGAAAACGGGACCTTTGCCTTTCACGGGTGTTGGGAATGCAGGACGGCTCGTGGGTTGTCTTCAGTCAGGAAGACACCCAACAATTAGTAATAACACGTTATTTATTAAATATGAAGGAATACTCACATGATTCTTCCTAGACCCGTGAAGTCATTGCAAGCCGTTTAAAACATTAAAGTTCTGTCACTGTGGCTCTAAGTGATGTCTACATAGAGTTGAGAGCTGACCTATGATGCCTTCGGAGCCTAAGTCTTGGAGACGGCGCATAAGCCCTGCGGCTTATAGACTCGGCGGGAATTGGAGGCTCTAGGCGGCACGGTGCACTGAAGACTACTGTGTGCAGTAGCTCAGTGTTTCGGTATTTAACGAGGCATCGACCTATCGCTATCCACACACGTGATGCCCACGAAATGTCAGCTGAGGCTCATCACGGACCCCGATGTAGTTCGTACTGCCAATCCATACAGCTGCTGCGTTACGAGGTTTTCGAGTCCTACTTATCAGTTGAGGTGTGGTACACCGCGATAGTAACTTAGCAAGCCATGTGCATGGGTTGTTCATTCCCGAGACCACTTGCCCGCGCAAGACGAAGGTGTCAAGTCCGAACCTCGGTCCGGCACACAGGTTTTGTCTGTCAGATTGTTTTATGTCACTGCGAAGTCCGCTACAGAGTGAAAATTTCGTTCTAGTGTCTGAGATGTCTGTTGAACTGTTTACCATAACGCAGCGGCGCTTCAGTCTGGAACCGCGCGACCGCTAACTGTCGCAGATTCGAATCCTGCCTCGGGCATGGATGTGTGTGATGTCCTTAGGTTAGTTAGGTTTAAGTAGTTCTACGTTCTAGGATACTGATGACCTCATCTACATCTACATCTACATCCGTACTCCGCAAGCCACCTGACGGTGTGTGGCGGAGGGTACCCTGAGTACCTCTATCGGTTCTCCCTTCTATTCCAGTCTCGTATTGTACGTGGAAAGAAGGATTGTCGGTATGCTTCTGTGTGGGCTCTAATCTCTCTGATTTTATCCTCATGGTCTCTTCGCGAGATATATGTAGGAGGGAGCAATATACTGCTTGACTCTTCGGTGAAGGTATGTTCTCGAAACTTCAACAAAAGCCCGTACCGAGCTACTGAGCGTCTCTCCTGCAGAGTCTTCCACTGGAGTTTATCTATCATCTCCGTAACGCTTTCGCAATTACTAAATGATCCTGTAACGAAGCGCGCTGCTCTCCGTTGGATCTTCTCTATCTCTTCTATCAACCCTACCTGGTGCGGATCCCACACTGCTGAGCAGTATTCAAGCATTGGGCGAACAAGCGTACTGTAACCTACTTCCTTTGTTGTCGGATTGCATTTCCTTAGGATTCTTCCAATGAATCTCAGTCTGGCATCTGCTTTACCGACGATCAACTTTATATGATCATTCCATTTTAAATCACTCCTAATGCGTACTCCCAGATTATTTATGGAATTAACTGCTTCCAGTTGCTGACCTGCTATTTTGTAGCTAAATGATAAGGGACCTATCTTTCTATGTATTCGCATCACATTACACTTCGCTACATTGAGATTCAATTGCCATTCCGTGCACCATGCGTCAATTCGCTGCAGATCCTCCTGCATTTCAGTACAATTTTCCATTGTTGCAACCTCTCGATACACCACAGCATCATCTGCAAAAAGCCTCAGTGAACTTCCGATGTCATCCACCAGGTCATTTATGTATATTGTGAATAGCAACGGTCCTATGACACTCCCCTGCGGCACACCTGAAATCACTCTTACTTCGGAAGACTTCTCTCCATTGAGAATGACGTGCTGCGTTCTGTTATCTAGGAACTCCTCAATCCAATCACACAATTGATCTGATAGTCCGTATGCTCTTACTTTGTTCATTAAACGACTATGGGGAACTGTGTCAAACGCCTTGCGGAAGTCAAGAAACACGGCATCTACCTGTGAACCCGTGTCTAAGGCCCTCTGAGTCTCGTGGACGAGCCATTTGAGCCATTTGAACCATTTTGCTACAGAACCGATCCCCAGTGATCTACCGGGAAGGGAAGCTCCTCATAAGATGAAGTAAAATTTCAGATAAACAGTGTTGCACAGTGGATAACATCTTAAGAAATGAAGATAACTAGGGGTTTGCCAATGACGCGTGAAAATGTGGGTGCCACATCTCACACGCATATATTAATGAAGGGATCCATGAAACTACGCAAAGAAACTAACGTTTACTACAGTAATTAGGTTTACTGGGATAAGAAGTCAATCAAAAGATATGCCCATTGAATCAAGCGTATGAACATTTAATAACGGGACAAGAGATTGCAAACACGAGTTACAGCCTTGCCACAGGTTGGTAGACATAAGAAAACGCAATATGAAACTTATTGTGGATACAGCCAGTGGCTGCGATAATGTTTAGTGAATTGATGAAAGATTATAAAAGCATGGATAAACATCAATACTTTTGCCAGTGCACATAATGGGTGCTACAAGCTGTCAGCGAATATTGGATCTGCAAAACGAGACGATGACACAAATTTACTATCCCCCTAGTCGTGGTGGCTGTAACAGCGATGCATGCTTACCATTCTTGAGCTGTATAAAGGCTGCGGTAGCGCCTGAAAATTTAGAGTTCAAAAAATGGTTCAAATGTCTCTGAGCACTATGGGACTTAACATCTGTGGTCATCAGTCCCCTAGAACTTAGAACTACTTAAACCTAACTAACCTAAGGACATCACACACATCCATCCAGGAGGCTGGATTCGAACCTGCGACCGTAGCGGTCGCATGGTTCCAGACTGAAGCGCCTAGAACCGCTCGGTCACAACGACCGGCCATTCAGAGTTCAACTTGGCCTCTAAGACAGAGACATCCCTCTCTGCAACGACCTGGAGCAAGCGTCTTCCCCAGTTGCTCTGTGGCAAGTGTGGTTCTGACTTAACAAAACTTAGCTGGTTCTGCCACCGTCGGAATCTCGTCGGCCAGTTGTATCAGACTGTGTGACTTCTGACCAACAATAATTCTGTAAAGAAGTTTAACAGTTTCCTACTCTTGCGGATTTTTTCATGGTTAACCAATAATGCATGAGGCAGGGAGAAATGAAGGAAGTCTCTCCCACAACATGACATACTTCCTGCCACAGCCAACCAAAAGCCTCTCATATATGCAAGTATGGCAACTTGTCCTTTCCCCTGAAACACCTACTGTGAACTTATCACAGAACCACTTACTAGGATCTGAAGAAATATTATTGCGTGGTACGGCAGAGCTCAATGGCTGGTACCAAAGTCTAAAGCTCTCTGTATTTGCCTGGCATTCAGATCTTACGTAGCTAAAAAGGATTCTGTTTCACTTCTTCCACAATGCAGTTTTTATGGTATTCAGCACATCCTAACCTATTGCTCTGTTATGCAGACATGGGAGACTGGCACTCCCTGTTCTACACCTTCCCAGGAATAGCTTTCAGCACGAAACAACTTTACAACACTCCTATTCTCCTAAGTTAACTTACCCGTCAGGAGCTAGTTAAAGTACCCCCAAGGCTACAGAAGTAACATGCCTCCTTCACAACATTAAGAGGAAAAGAGATGAAGAAGTAATCAGTGGTGAAATCATTGGCAGCAGTGAATGTCTGCTGTTTTCATGCAGCGTTAAGGAATATATTAAGTTAGAAAATGGGTTAGTTACAGTTTTGCCATCAACTGCCATGTAATAAGTCGTTACGTGTCATTCACGCTTCCAATGTGGTTAAATGACTGAATGACGAAGGACAAAGTGGCAGACAACCTCTCTATGAAGGATTGGAAATTGCAAAAAAGAAATAGAGCCCCTGCTGCTTTAAAACCAGCATACCACAACCTAAGAGACAGTGGAAAGAGCAAAGGTCACCAATGAACAGTTTTTAACATCTTTGACGACATTTTAACATGATATAAGCTTGCTGCTCTATGGGTTTCGGGACTGTTAACACACATTCGAATCGACGGCCGTACCAGGGCAGCAGGGGAAACATAGCACTTCAGTCAGACCAATACGAATGAATTCTTATGCCTTGTAACAGCCATACTGTGCTGGCTGTATCGATTTGACACAAAGACTAAATACCAAAACAAGAAGTAGAGACAGCATTGCTGTAAAAGGGGAAGAGCCAGCCATCATCGGCCAAGTTGATGGTTGCTGTTATTTTCGGTCTGCAATGGGCTGGCGCAAGAGACGCTTGTAAGGATCAAACTTCATTGTAGTATACTACCGAAAGCATTGACGAATCAGCGTGAGAAACTGTCCCAAGAGTGCATTTGCTCCATGACAACTCTATAGCACATTCTGTTTCTGTGGGCTCTCAAATTTTCCCTCACTCCCTTATTCTTCTGATATGGCCCAACGAATTCTTCAGTTTCCTTCGTTTCTTCGGATGACGAAATCGTTGTGCGGCAGGCGCTTCAAAAATAACGATTAGATCTCTTTTCCTAAACAGGCAAAATGCAGATTTCTACCGAGGTGGAGCAGTGGTTACCACAGTGGACTCGCATTCAGGAGACGACGTTTCAAACCGGCGTCCAGCCATCCCGAAGTAGGTTGTCACTTATTTCCCTAAATCACTTCAGGCAAATGCCGGTACGATTTCTTTCTAAAGTGAACGGCCAATTTTCTCACCCATCCTTTCCTAATCCGAACTTGGGCTCCGTCTCTAATGACCTCGTTGTCGACAGGACGTTAAAAGCTAGTTTCTTTGTCCTCCATTGTTATTTAAGTTGTTCGTAACTGTAATTCCTAGGTATTTTGTTGGATGAAGAGCCTTTAGATTTGCATTATTTATCGTGTAACATACATTTTACGGATTTCGTTTTGCACTAATGTGGACGAACTCCTACATTTCATTATATAGGGTCAGCTGTGATTTTTCGCGCCAAACAGATATCTTGTCTACATCGTTTTCCAATTGGCTTTGCTCTTCTTTTGATTTTACTGGACGGCAAATGACAGTGTCATCTACAAAAACCTTAGATGGCTGCTCAGTTTGTCTCCTAAATCATAGATCTGGATTAGAAATAGCAGCGGTCTTAAAACACTTCTGTAGGAGGAGGTAACGGGTGCTAAACATCCAAGTTATCAGGGCACTTCCTTCTGTTTAGCTCCATGACTTTCAGTCAGTTACTACGAACTGTGACGTTTCTGACAAAATAACACAATTGAGACGATATTCCATACACGCGCGATTTGATTAGCAGCAGGTTGTGCGTAATGGTGTCAAAAGACTTTTCGTAATCTAGAAATACAGAATCAATTTGAGATCCCTTGTCAATAGCACTCATCACTCTGGGAAACAAAGAGCTAGTTTTGATTGACAAGAACAATATTTTCTGAATCAGTACTGACTGTGTGTCAACAGATAGTTTTCCCTGAGGTAGTTCATATACGAACACAGTGTATACATACTTCTTGAAGATTGCCAAAGCATGTTGAATGCATACATCATTTTCCAGCGTCATATGGTCCCGGCATGTGATAAGTACGCAACAAGGTCATCTTTTGATCTCAAAGTCAGTAATACTGTCAGCAAATGTTACATTTTAAACGGATTAAGCACAGTGAACGCTCCTTATGTTTGAGGTCAGTGTGATGTTATCCGTCAACTAGATATTGCAGAACCGCATGTTGGCCCTGCTGTCTAGACATACTTCGATACAGAGGACGTTCGACTGTTGCCGTAGCCTGTATATTCGCTCTTTGAAACTGTCTGGTAGAGGGTTGCCGAGAGACTGGACCTTTTATATAAGTTCAGTTCGATCAGTGTGCAGCCACGTTAGAACCATTATTTCTCTCGGAGGTGGCGGCTCTGTGTCTTAGGCTTCGGTAGCTGTGTACTCCCAAATTACATAAAAACTTAGTGATGTATTGTTTCTACTATAATGCACAAGGATATGATAAAAATCTTGAGATACCGCTTAATATCATGTTGAACTTCCTTTAACCCTGCGTGCTAAACATGGCATGGACTCAACCAGCCGTTGCAAGTCCCCTGCAGGAATATTGGGCCATGCTGCCACAATAGCCGTCCATAATAGTGAAAGTGTTGCCGGTACATGACATTATGGACTAAATTACTTCTCGTTCACATACCCTGTCGGGCGATCTGGGTGGTCAAACCATTCGCTCGAATTATCCGAAATGTTCTTCAAACCATGGCGCATTGTCGTGATAAAAATTCCATCGTTTCTTGGGAACCATTTCTCGTCAGTGATAGGAACTGTTGGACCAGAGGATCGAGTCCATTCTGTATTAACACGGCCCACATCTTCTTGGACCCCCACCAATTTACACAATGCCTTGTTGGCAACTTGCATCTATTGCTTGTTGGGATCTGCGCCACATTCTAACATCAGCTCTTATCAACTGAAATCGGGACTCATCTGACCACGCCACTGCTTTCCAGTCGTCTAGAGTCCAACCGATAGCCTCGAGGCCAGGAGAGGTGCTGCAAGTGATGTCATGCTGTCAGAAAAGAGGCTCGCATCAGTCGTCTGCTGTCATAATCTGTTAACGCAAAATTTCGCCGCACAGCTCTAACGAATACGATCGCCTTACGTCTCACAGTGATTCTGCGTTTATTTCACGCAGTGTTGCTTGTCTTGTTACCACTGACAACTCTCCGCAACGCTGCTCTCAGTCGTTAAGTGAAAGCCGTCGGTCACTGGGTTATAAGTGGTGAGAGATAATACCTTAAATTTTATATTCTCGGCACACTCTTGCCACTGTGGACGTTCAGAATAGTGAGATCCTAAAAGATTTTCGAAATCAAACGTTCGATGCGTCCAGCTCCAAGTAGCATTTCGCGTTCATAGATTGTTGATATCCACCCGCTAGGTTAGCCGCGATCGGTAATGCGCTGTTTCCTGGACTCAGGTGGGCGCGCGCGACCCCGCTTCGAATCCGCCCAGAGGCTTAACGACGGAGGCCGGTGTGCCGGCCAAGCTCGATGTTGTTTTTAGGCGGTTTTCCACATCCCACTAGGTGAATACCGGGCTGGTCCCCACGTCCCGCCTAAGTTACATGGGTCGCAGACATCTGGACACATTCGCACTATTCTATGGATTACACTAGACACAGACAGTTGGGGTACACTAATTGCGTCCCGGAGGGCACGGGGTGGCGGCAGGAAGGAACCTTGCCAAATCCGATAAACCATGCCGACCCTGCGTCATTGCGAGACAAGGCACAAGCAAAAGAAAGAAAGAAAGTTTGTTAATATCCGTTGTGCGGCTGTTATCACGAAGGACACTTTTTAACATGAATCACCTGAGTAGGAATGAGAGCTCCGCCAAATACATTGTCGCTTTCTACCTTGTGTACGCGATACTATCGCCATCTGTCCCTGTGTTCGACACCTCAGTGTATCTCATTATTTTTGTTACCATTTATTATAACAAACTTCAGGCATTTGTTGTACAGGTTTCTGATTCTCAGTTGCATTCCTTTTGACAATTCCAATCTATTCAGACGTTGCCACTTGTCTCTCCTTCTAACAGTGTCATAAACCTCTATGCTGCATACAGATTTTGATCTGCCTCAGTGCTGAAAAATAGATATAAGAATTATATCTTTTTTTTCAGCAGTTAGGCAGATCACAAACTGTATGCAGAATACTGAGGCCTTTACTCTTGTGCATGGGAACACGGCACATCTTTGCTCTAGTTTCAACTCGGCAGTATTATCAGTCGCAGTTGGTTTAAGCAAACCAGCCTCCATCCTCCAACCTACGACAGCATTGAAGTCTAACCAACGATCTACCCGTATCGCGCAGCTTGTAAAGACTCTGTAAGCAAATTCTATCCTAATCCCACATTCTCGCAGGAGACACGTTCAACATGCAAACTTGTACTGTCATACGAAATAAATGTCTTGTCAGAGTGGTAAATATTGAATAGAGCAGACTTCAAATACCCAGACGACTATACTGAATTAGGTTTCCGGTAATTCCCTAATTCACTTGAGACGGATGCTGGAAGAATTTCGCTGAAAAGAATGCATCCTATTTCCTTTCGCGACCTTGTTGAATCGGAATCTATACGTTGAATGCAGCATATCGTTGCCGTTGGACATTTCATCTCTTTCACTTATTTGTTCGTGTAACGAACTTTTTCACTGTGGCGAGTAATGCTCTTATCATGTAATCTTGCCCAAAACGGCTGATGGCCTGACTGGAAAGTATGTATCTGCCATCTTTCCAAACGCCAGAAGTGTCTCGAGAATACTTCACTTTTTAGCACCATCGCATGTAGGTGATAGGCTTACTCATAGCCAACGTCCACTTTAGGGCCCACTTTCTATGGCACACAGTTTACCTTTAGCAGGAAGTCTGGTTGCAGTGTACACCCCGTTTAGTCAAAAATATGTATGAAACATTTGATACGTTGTATTAAAAAAGCTGTATTGTAAAGGAAATTTTCTATTTTTGTGATGAAAAAACAAATTTAACGCTGGATGGACCAAATGGATTATGACGTAGCTTAAGACTGAAGTGAGTTCCGTAGACTGTACCACGGAAGTAGTTGTAAAGGTCATTAACAGCTGTGCCTCGCACTTCTACCTGAGTGATATCTGGACTTTGTATTCATCGTCTTGTAGCTGCAAGCGGATCGCCTTACGGGAGGCCCGTTCTGCCGCGGCCTGCATTCCACATTTGGTTTCCTCGCCTAATGCATAAAACATGCACAGGAGCGCTGGCAGCAGCTGTTTTGGACACTGTTTCTGTTGGCCTAGTCGCTCCTGTCGCATTATTTTCTGATCACTGCATGGACAGCCTTATGTGAATTTGTTGCAAAAGCGGTACGTAAAACATTTTAACCATGTTACAGAATGTTCAATTCATATTTTAAAAACACGTGATTTTAAATATGATTCGACAACAAGAAAATGAATTAAATGAAACAACTAGTTCACTGTTACCAGTCACCGCTTTATTTATTTCCATGACGCGTTTCGAAGGTTTAAACCTCCATCATCGGGTGGATTTACATTAGTTAGTATTACATATGTGTGTGTGTGTGTGTGTGTGTGTGTGTTGTGTTACGAGTTTTGGATGAACTTGTGCACTGCCTAGTGGAGACACAAGACACTATTTCAGAATATGGTTTAGGACTACTTTTGACAAAAAATTTAACTGATATCTAATGGTAAACATCAAATAAGTAAACTAGGATACCTCCAGTGGTCACAGGTGACTGGTAACAGTGAACTAGTTGTTTCAGTTAATGTCAGTACCAGTCACGGTAAAGCCTAACCTACAAATGTTCGTATTTAAAGAAAATGAATGTTTATTATTACTCACGGAAATTACAGCGCGATGGTTGTGCAAAGAAACTCCCGGGATCAATGTCTAGAAATCAGCTCGTGGCTTTTCTGCAAAAATATTCTGCACTGAACAATATAGGTCATCCCTGCTGCGAAAGTGCCAACAATAGACTGTAATAAAAGATATTATAATACGTGATGAAGACTGCCTGAACACATGATACACATACACGTTGTAATGTCCCTCGTGTGTGAACGGGAAGGTCAGAACAAAACACCAAGGGCAACGAAAGTCATGGGATAGTGATATTCAAGAATACAGATGGCGGTAGAATCTCAAGGTATAAAAAGGTTAGTTGGTTGTTTGGGGAAGGAGACCAGACAGCGAAGTCATCGGTCTCATCGGATTAGGGAAGGATGGGGAAGGAAGTCGGCCGTGCCCTTTCAAAGGAACCATCCCGACATTTGCCTGGAGCGATTTAGGGAAATCACGGAAAACCTAAATCACGATGGCCGGACGCGGGATGGGGCCGTCGTCCTCCCGAATGAGAGTCCAGTGTCTAACCACTACGCCACCTCGCTCGGTGGTATAAAAAGGACAGTGCATTGGCGGAGTGGTCATTTGTAGACAGGTGATCCACGTGGAAAGGTTCCCGACGTGATTATGGCCCCAAGACTGAAACCGCAGACTTTCAACGCGGAGTGGTAATTGGAGCTAACCGCATGAGACACTCGATTTCCGAAATCGTTAGGGAATTCAGTATTCCAGGACCCACAGTGTCCAGAGTGTGCCGAGAATACCATACTTCAGGCATTATCTCTCACCACGGAAAACGCAGTGGCCGACGGCCTTCACATAACGACTGAGAGCAGCGGCTTTTGCGTCAAATGACAGTAGAAATCAATGTAGGACGCACCGCGAACGTATCCGTTAGGACAGTGCCGCGAAATTTGACGTTAATGGGATACGGCAGCAAACAACCGACACGATTACTAACAGCACTATACCACCTGTAGTGCCTCTCCTGGACCCGTGACCATATCGGTTGGATTCTGGACGACTTTCAGTTAGTAATAGCTGATGGTAGCTCTAGATCGTGGCGCAGATCCCACGAAGCTATGTATCCAAGTTGTTAACAAGGCACTGTGGAAGCTGGTGGTGGCTGTGTAATGGTGAATACTTTGTTACATGTGATGGGCTGGATCCTCTGTTCCAACTGAACCGATCAGTGACTGTAAATGGCTACTTGAAGACCGTTTGTAGCCATTTGTGGACTTCATGGAATTTTTATCGATGGCAGTAACACGTGTCACTGGGCCACAATTGTGCGTCACTGGTTTGAAGAACACTTCTACATCTACATCTACATGAATACTCTGCAATCACATTTCAGTGCCTGGCAGAGGATTCTTCGAACCACCTTCACAGTTCTCTATTATTCCAATTTCGTACAGTGAGAGGAAAGAACGAACACCTATGTCTTTCCGTACGAGCTCTGATTTTCCTTATTTCATCTTGGTGAACGGTTCTCCCTATGTAGGTCAGTGACAGCAAAATATTTTCCCATTCGGAGGAGCAAGATGGTGATTGGAATTAGCGAGAAGATTCCGTCGCAAGGAAATCGCTTTCCTTTTAATGATGTCCAGCTCAAATCCTGTATCATTTCACTGACGCTCTCTCTCATATTTCGCCATAATACAAAACGTGACGCCCTTCTTTGAAATTTTTCGATGTACTCCGTCAATCCTATCTGGTAAGGATCCCACACCGCTCAGCTGTATTCTGACAGAGGACGGACAAGCGTGATGTAGGCAGCCTCCTTAGTAGATCTGTTACATTTTTCAAGTGTCCTGTCAACAAAACGCAGTCTTCCCGACAACATTCTCTATGTGTTCCTTACAATTTAAGTTTTTCATAATTGTAATTCCTAGGTATTTAGTTGAATTTGTCTCCTTTTGATTTGTCTGATTTATCGTGTAACTGAAGTTTAACGAATTGACGGATTTATCGTGTATCTGAAGTTTAACGAATTCCTTTTAGCACTCATTTGGATGACCCTACACTTTTCGTTTTTTAGGATTTGGACAGTTTGGAAAGTTCGAGCGAATAATTTGGTGACCCATATCGCCCGACATGAATTCCGTCGAACATTTACAGGACATATCCGAGAAGTCAGTTCATGCACAAAATCACGGCAACTGCCAATGACTTGTTGAGTCTATTCCACATCGAGTTGCTGTGTTATGCCATGTGGAGGGAGATCTGACACGATATTAGGAGGTCACCTCAGTGTAAAACGAATTTTCTAGTCTCAGCAAGGCCACAAGTATGTGTAGTGAACTGTGCAGGATGCACTACCTGCACGGTATTCACCTCCAACGGGGAAGAATGATCGTACTGATGCTTAGTGATTTCTCATAATGTGTTAATTTCGACGTTTGAGTAAAAATATGGACCCTCTTCATATTTTGAATTTCGATGAAAATGCAGTAACTCTCTTTTGTTTATTTGTTGACAGTAAACCGAAGCAACATAGATTAAAATATTATTTTATTTGTTACGATATAATTAACGCCAGTCGATTATAGTTAACAAGTTTGTTAGCGTGGCCATCCTCCGCAGAAAGGATAGAAATATTTTTTTCGTTAATAAAACCGCCTTTTCCTGCTGCCACTTAATTTATTTATTCGAGACGCGTTTCGCCTTTTTCTTGTTCTAAGGCAACATCAGTGGGATCTATACGGTACAGTTTTGTTAGTTTTAGATTATTAATCATTACAGCTAAGGTGGATTTTAACTTCTAGTTTTTGGTTTGGCGGCGGTCTAAGGCGCTACAGCTATGGACTGTGCGGCTGCTCCGGGCGAAGCTTCGAGTCCTCCCTCGGGCATGAGTGTGTGTGTTCGTCGTTAGGATGATTTAGGTTAAGTAGTGTGTAAGCTTAGGAACTGGTGACCTTAGCAGTTAAGTCCCATAAGTTTTCACACAACTTTGAACACCCATTTTATTGCAGCGCATCTGGGGATATTGAGGAATACTAGAGCATGGCACGTAATAAATTTCCATACTACCGAACTTGTCAGTCGCAACATGGAATCCAAGAAATTAATAATTTTTTATTGTGTTCGGTGCCAAAGGTTTTATCGTCATCTATTTTGAAGTCGCCGTAATGGTAACATGTTTTCTTTACTGATGGAGTCAGTTCACGTTCCTGAGAATCAAAAGTACCTTCGCCGCACACATATGAATAGTTAATAACACTGTTAACACATATATGTGGCGTCTTAAACTTGAATTAATGAGAAATACAAGCAAAATAAATTAGCTTGAGAAAATTTAGATTATGCAGTAATGAAGATAAAAAATGGTTCCCGCTGACTTATTATTTACGGGTGAAAATTTAACTCCAAACACAGAAAATTACTGAAACACAACAGTTGATTGGTTCTCTAAGCGCAACAAAGGACATTTATGTAAATACAGTGGAGTCTCTAGTAACAAAGTAAGGTATAATCAGCGCTGAGAGCCTTTATTTGTTACAATAAAAGATTCCCAACATTACATAATTTCTCTCTATCATAAAGTCAATTCCTGTTTTTCCTCAAAGGAATAAGAGCTAAGTAAACTTTTTGAACACATTCCTTGACTAGGAATTTAATACTTGGACCTCGAAGAAATTTTTAGTGTAGACGAGTGACAACCAATCAGGAGCCTTGGTCAGAGCCCACGTGACTGCCTCCTGCGTCTGTGTACACAGAGACGCTTCTGAATTACGCTCTCTTGAGTACCAGTCCTGCTCCAAGGCAGATGGCCTTATGCCGCCTATCTCTTCTTCTCTTGGTTATTTAGACTACCTTCTCTAATATATGTCGGCCCTTTCCCTCAATTCTTCAGCTATTATACCTGAAATTTCAAGCTACTTTCGAATTTCTTTTAACTTTTGGCCACGCACCCACGTTGGCTATGCGGCTGACATATGGAGTAAGTACATATTATCTGAAGCTCCCCAGTGTAAATCATAAAAAACAGTAAACGTAGACGCCTTCTTTCAACGTGTGAGTTTCATTGGCCCCTGACAACCGCCTAGTGTCCTCTCCGTCCAAATCCGTCTCGCACCATCCTGTACATTTTCACTTGAAGAATTTTTTAACCAAGTACCCCCTATTGTCAGCATACTACAAAATGTTGTGGTTTCAAAACAACAGTATTTCCTTCATTAACAGAACTAGATCTCCTGATTTATTCATCTTCATGTACAGCAACGTGTCTCTTATAACCTTTATTAATTCCATCCTCTGTTGTTAGACTGAGGTATAACACATGGCACACAGGGACTGTGCAAACAAGAAGTTCTTTTGGGTTCATTAGCTTTTTTGAGACATTATTTTGCTGCCTCTGCGTCCAGGATATGCAGCTAATGAACATTTTGCATTGTTTCCCTCCGTCGAAGTAGGACAGGATCCTTATTTTCACCCAGGCGTTGATTTGGGATCGCGCAATGTCATCCGACAGTGATGTGTGTGTGCAACCAGTGGACAGATTAGGGTCGTACACAGCAGTGAGCGGATAGCTATGCATTATTTTTGTTGATGTTCACCTTATACAATTGAGAGAGGACAAGTTACTCTCTAACCTATTTTTCACACACCGAAAATCATTAATGATTTCATTATAACCTGACGAACCTTGAGCGACACTCTAAAAAGTTAATGTCCTCAGCAGTGTTTGATGGAGCGCGATAGGGTACTATAAGCATGAGGTATTTTTATGGTTCTTAGCTCATAGAAACAGAAAGTTGGCACTGAAAGCAGTTGACTACGAGCCCCTCCCTTAGTAAATTTTGCCAGACAGCCATACAGAGCCGACAGGGCAGCCCCTCATCGAGACAGGTCTCCAGCAGAACAATGCTGTGATATCTGCTATGGCGCCAGCCGAAGCCTGGGCTGGGGGCGACAGTCTGAAGGAACTCATCTACACTGTGGAGTCCTAACTAGGCGTTGGGAGCAGAGCCACACATAATAAAAATTCACATGTTTTCGAGTTTGCCGATACTGCAGACAGGCTTGTAAGCCACTTTCATTGGCTGCATCCATTGTATAAGAAACTCTGGCGTCTGAGGAATGTTTAGAGACAGGATCTTTATTATACCTCATAGCTAGGACTAAGAAGCTCCAAGGCACAGGCGATTTAGATGAAGATTTTTGAGATTCTGCCTGACCGCTTGTTGTTGTGGGAAGTGACATGACTTCGAAAAAAATCATCTTCCCCCTCTGTGAAAACTTAAAAAAACCGTAATTGGCGTTTTCCTTTTTTTTCGGGGATGCACTTTTCTTAACTCTTGCTCTCGTTTGACATGAGTTTGCGCTGTAGAGATTTAGCACCTCTAGAGCCCTGTGATTTGCTCAAGATGGCGTGAAGGCGGCTTCGTTTGTGCACTTTGTGCGGAAACGGATTTTTTTTTCCTCGAAAGGTGCGAGGCGCTTGGTTGCTGGACTTTGGTCTGGAAGCACTTCTGATCGAAGTTCTGGCATGAGTGGTTGATACTTGGGACCTGTCCTAAGACTGACTTCATTTGCGAGTAGTTTAGACTGGGGGGCTTGTGTTGATGTTCTTACTGTACCGGCAATGTGACGTCAAGTGTCTCGGACTTCTCGTTTGCCGAGGGCACACTTATTCGTTCTTGGTTTACCAGTCTTGACGTTTGATATCCTTATGTGCTCTGTCGTATAAGTGAGCCAAATTGGTCCTTGGTACGACCAGCGAACGGGTGTGTCTCATTCAGAAATGTACCGTGATTTCAGGGCTCTGGTAGAGAGTAAATTGCGATCCGTCTGCGTAAGTGCTAGGCTGTGAGAATCACAGGTGCCACCTCCACGTCTCACTTCTGTCGCACACAGCTCGCCAGCTGCAAGTTACATCACTGCATGAAGCAAAAAGTGTAACGGCTCCGATATTGTAAGGGCATACAGATCTCAATCGCCACTTGCTCTCAGCTGCACCTATGTAGAGAAACTTCAGTAGATTTGATCAATCAAAGTCTGCTCAGCGTCAAATCAATTCAGATAGCTTTATCCACATTTTATGGGCTAGAGTACTTGACTCACTCCACTAGTTATACTGACTCTGCCACCCAGGATCCTTGTCCTGTGTAGTCTTTATTCACCTGTTAGTTGTTCACGGTATTCAATCAGTGACTTCTTTAACATAATTTGTCTGTTCTAAAGAAAAAATAAATGCTGTTAGAACATTAAAAATATGCCAATACAATCAATCATTTAAACTGTCCCCACTAGGGTTCACTTTCAGTCACAACGGTCAATGGAATACGTGGCCAAGATGTATATGGACTTCGCCCATTTGTAGGATGGACAACATATTTTCCCAGTGTCCATCTACTGACGGGCAGCTGACAGGTGGTTTATGGGCGAAGTCATTGAGTGAAATGTACTAGGAGTGCTGGAGGCAGCCAATGGGTGTGTGTTGTGTTTGCGAACACTGTGTAATTTCAGGAAGATGTGAACTCTGTACTACATGCCGTGGCCATGAGAGCATAAAAGAGTGAATCTTGTATTGTGTTTTTATTCATACATAATACTTGTTTCAGTCATTGTACATAGCCATAACTTTTTCTGTGTTACGCTTCTATACACTGTCAGTAATTAAGCAGCTCTATGTAGTCATGTTGTCTGTAGTAGTTGGTGAAGGTTCTTGGTATTAGAGTGTAGCTCTTATTGTGGTATTGTTCCCACACGCACACACACAAATTTTTAAGAAACCTTACTATTATGGTTGTCCGCTTATAAAATTACTACAAGCTGATATGGTGGTTCCTGTTCATTTCCTCTAGCTTGATGCCACTTGTACCGGTATGTGACGCGATCGAACGAGACAGGTGATTGAAAACATTTTATCTATTTACAATAAGGTTTATTATTATGAATGTTATTGTTATTTGTGTTTTGCCCTACTAAAGTAATAATTATTTCTGAGAATAGTTCAAATGGCTCTGAGCACTATGGAACTCAACTGCTGAGGTCATCAGTCCCCTAGAACTTAGAACTACTTAAACCTAACTAACCTAAGGACATCGCAGACATCCATGCCCGAGGCAGGATTCGAACCTGCGACCGTAGTTGTCACCCGGTTCCAGACTGAAGCGCCTAGAACCGCACGGCCACACTGGACGGCTATGAGAATAGTACACTTTGTTTCTATACTAACTGCGAAGCATTTCAGTTGGTCCCATATGACCTTTTTGTGATAATATATGTTAGTTAATAACTGCTATTGCAAAATGAGAACACGTTTGCACAAACCCTCCGCAGTCTCCACTCCAAACCCCCTTCACTACATTATTCCCACATGGGACGTTTTTTGAACAAAGAGGTCTCATCATAACTGACCACAGCTACATAAAGTAACAACAGGGTAGGGAACGTCGAATGGAGCGGTACTTTTCAAATAATCATTGGTCTGAAGTGCTCCGTTGTGGAGCCACGGCTGTAAAACGATAAACAGTTAGCGACGAGAACGTGTTAAATATGCGCATTTAAACTAAATTGCTCTAGTTAACAATCATTGTACTACAGAGAGAGGATATTCCAGTCCAGTTTAGTTTTGTGAGGAAGGCCGGGTTAAATTTGCTTGGAGAGAAGTGAGGGTAATGCGCGAGCGACAGGAGGCCTGGCGTGAACACAAAATCATGCTTAACTGAGACGGAAGCTGATAACATTCTGTGAGGGGCTCCATTTCCTGTCCGTTTATGGTGATGTATGACGACATTGACTGGGTGTGAAATCTTATTTTCGTCTTCATCATCGAGCAAGGGTCGTACTACGGTTTTATCGAGTTAACTGAATCTTCCGTCGGTTCTTGGTAGAACAACTTTATAATAAACGAAAAGCATTAGTTTGCTTTTGTTCTACAATATTGTGGAACAGAAGCAAACTGGTGTTTTTCTCGTGCCCCATCTCCTCATAAAATTTGATGTAGTGCGTTTTGTCATAAGAGATTGGGAGCTCAGAGTTGACACCAAACTCGCAAAGTTTCTCTACGGTGTGTCTGGCTTAAGTGACAGTCATAGTAGCAGAAGTAGTAGTAGTAGTGGTAGTAATAGTGGTAGTAACAATAATAATAATGATAAATGCAAGCCATTTGATACTGATTCTTCGAGTTTTTAGCCCCATATTTGTCCCAGGAATTTATTACGTCTATGTTTTGATGATCTTATCTTGTTCTACTATCGAACTGTAATTTGTATAGTCAGTATATTGTATTATTAGCATTACAATATGAGAGTCGTCTTGTTATTTCTTGTTATTTACAGAGCTGTAGGCTTAGTCTCTCCAACGTTTGTAGCCCCTGGCTCACTTACGCGTAACAAGTCGTGTCCTATCGTAACCTCAATATTGCTCGTTCTTTTTAGTGGTGAGCGTAACTTTGTAAGCAAGCACAAAGATATCCAAATGGACTCCACTGCAGAAGAGGTACTCGTGACAGCCTGAGGCCATAAATTATAGCAATCACGAGATGGCAATCGAAGTCATTTACATTTTTATTTGACTTGTATGTGAACAGATTCGAACTGGTTTGCTCGAGATTACTTCAGAACTCGAGCAGATATCGTGGTAGTAAATTACTCAGGAGTTTACCGCTAAGCCCGCAAGCAGTCTCGTGTCCGAGTCAGGCACACTGTCATTTTTTTGCATGTAAACGTAATCCAGAAGTGATAGCAACTACCGCATATTCTTAATCACTAACATCTTTGATCAGTCATCTTATACAGCTGGAAGTACAGGGTGTATCATAATTAATGGCCTAAACGCATACAGTTAAAAATATACAATAATAAAAGTAAAACAGTCTCACAAAGAACCTCCTGCGAGCGAGATCGCAAGTTCAGTCTTCAGTAAGGCTCATTTGAAAGTGTTCTGTTAACAATTATGACAGGAAACGTACGTGAGGAGGACGACAGAAAATGATTGCCGGGGGGTGCAGATACCAACCTTCTATAGGATGTCTTTATTACTCTTCACCATATGGACATCTCGGTATTCAAGCAATGTTCAAAACAAACCATTAAGTTGCACCATGAACACCGAATGGAAAATGGCGCATCGCAGTGATCACAAGAGTTGCCAACATCACCATCGAAGGCGAACTCTCTGAGAGTTACGAACCATCGAGGAGGTTCTGCTAGGTATCCACTTTTAAGGAATGTATATACAATCTTATTGGTGTAACGGAAAGATGAGAACTCATGGAATGTGATGGACTGCAACCGAATGCAAGCCGTGTGACGTGGAGCTTATAGTGAAACAGGCTTTGTTACAAGGCTCAGCTGCAGGTAGTGCGATAATGTGTCTTATTAGGCACGGAAAATACAAACATCCAGATACTGAATTTGTCCTGTGATTCCAGATCGTACGAACTGCAATGTCATACACTTTTCAGGGGGGATAGATTGCTCTTAACGAGTATGAATTTTTTGTACGCAGACCGTGAATCGTGCAATACCAGGTTATTATTGGCCAACAGCAGCACTCATACCATAGCTGCAATACTCTTACACCCATTTTCCCACTCTCTCTTGCTGTGACGTAAATACTTCTTACTGTCCTTGCAAGATCAAGTACGCTAGAAAGAATCGTAGGGGGTAGAGCACCCCCAACTTCTCGCAGCACAATAAATACCTATCCAGCGAGTTTTCCATTCACATGAACAGTTGGCATAATTGTATACGAATGCGCTAAGGCACATGTTAATGGATCTTGATACAACCCTCTTGGCACCTCTAATTTTCAGAATTCATTTCATACACATTTCCTCTTCGAAACCCGATTGGTCGGAGTTGAAAAGAAATTCGTTATTGAATAGCGCGATAAGTTCGTTAATCCATACAGAAATGTTCGTTAATCTCATACACAAATTTTCCGGCAGATTGCACCATTTTCTTCGCTTCGTCAAGTTGAAGCTTTGTTTGAAATTTCATTATTTTACGTCTTCTAGCTCTGCAGCAGTCTTAGAAGTTACCCAATCAGGCCTTGCTTGCCTTGAAATCGCTGTAAACCACGTCGCCTGCAATTTGAGGTGCGTGACGTAGTGTGTCACTAACATGATCATCCCGAAAATAGCATCAAGCATCCCTGAAACGCTCAAACATTAGTTTTTGTATGGAGTGCGCCTTGTCCTCGTTTCAATATCCGTAGTTTTTCTTGTGAACTACACGGTTATATTGCTACTTACTGATTCTAAATTTGTTCATAATTGGTCTTTACTACGCTCCAGAAGATCTTCGATGTACGTAATTATGTTTAGTATCCGCCCCTTGGACAACGATTGTCCTTTAGTACTTTTCACTGGATATGGGATTTGTGGCTTCCTGTCCGACATAGAAGATGAATTGCGTGGCTCGACACCTATTTCAATAACATTTTCACTTGTTAAGCACTTATAGTCATCATTGTACTCCACATGCTCATTGTCTGTTTACAACACCTTACATTCTACTAAATAATATTCATCCATTTTATTTGCCATTTCTTTCTCAGTCTGTGAAATTCGTCGGAATCCTTTCCGATGAAGTGTCAACTTCGGTAACTCTTATTGTAGATAATGCAACGTTTGCTTTGATTATCGTTGCCGTTGCTCTGCTTTGTATCAACACCACTAGCACTATAGCACTGTTATGAGGTACTCGTCGACTAAGCAGTCCAACTACGATTCGTAGTCTCAAGTTGTGCTCGCCATTACGTATCTCCAGTACCCTCCCCCCCCCCCCCCCCCTCTGTGGCCATTAGCTACCAAAAGTATGGTTTTTGGGTAGACAATGTGTGGGGCGTCGAATGCGTAAACATCATCGGCTTCTTACGATTTCACACTCAATGGGTTCCTTGTCAGTAAATGTAAGTCCGGAAACGAACCGTTTGCGAGGTAATTGTATGGTTACCGGCCACAGCTCATTGGATTCTACGTAGACGTCCTCCCAGCTAGAAAAAATACCATACGACGATAACAAACGCCTTGGGGATACTTTGGTAGAATTGTAGGTTTTGTGAATGAACATGACATTGGTAACCTGACTGCACTAGTAGCTAGAGGTGTTCAGAGTGTCATACCTGGATGCACCCGTCAACGGATATAATTTCAAATCCTTTCACTCCCGTCTGCATCATTTCGAAGTTCTTGACAAGCACTAACAAGTTTTGGCTCCATTTCTTCGATCATGTTAACAGAGTGGCATACACTACAACTGTAAGGTGGTTCCAGAGACAGAAATCCATGCGGTCCACATTACGTAATCTTGGAGGCCACAGTAAGGGTCCCCCTCGCTCAGTGTATCTTTGGGCATTCGGAGTGTTAAATTTTCCTCTCAGCACAGCAGCAAAATTTGGCGATGCTGCATTACGTATGTACCACATTCTTTGATCTACATCTACATACATACTTCGCAATCCACCACAACTAGCATTTTCTCCCCGTGTTCCAGAGGGAAAAATGCTCTGAGGAAAAATTCCCAAGCCATCATGCAGGATGATGCTGCAGAAACCGAAGGTAATGCCGTTTAGTATCTCTAACATCACACAAGAAACTTCACTGATGTGGAGACTCATGCAGAGCATGTGTGTTGAAACCTAGATGACTCAAAACGTGAGAATTGCGCTAATTAAATCACCATCACGAGTGTAACGTGTTTCATATATAAATGGTTATTGTAAAAAGTAGGTTTGCTTACAGTTTGTTCTTAAATCCACAGAAAGAAATTTAGTCTTGGATCAAAGTCTACCTCACTAAGATGCTAAACTGTCGTTGGACGTCGTACGAGTACATCGCAATACGATGCATTACTCTCCAAAGACTACCATGGCTCATGACAGGAATTTATGTAGTAAGTTTCCTTGTCGACAATCGTGGACTTGGTTCGACTGTTTCCAGAACCACATATTCAAGTACAGGTATAATCTTTGCAGTCCTAGCCACTCCTGCAGCATATGCAAAGTTCTCAGTTTCTCCGTGACATTGGTGAACCGTTGTAACATTCGACTGTCAGGCAGGATAGAAGCGTGCAGCCTCACCTGCATTGCCGTTAGACCTACCATAAACGATATGCTTATAAGAATACATTCCATGTTACCGCCAACTCTCATACAACACAACTGATGCACTGCACACAACTGACTTGAGTGGCACGGCGACTGTGTATCCCCAACTCGACATCTCCTACCACACTAGGGATCAGCAGTCAGTGTTACACAGAATCACGTCAGTGGTGGCTTGTAATCACAAACTCGCGAATTATCGCACAAACAGTCTATTTGCAGATATGCGTTTACTGAGACTCTTTTGCTTCTAGTATCATGTTCTTTCTACTGCATGTGTTTATGCCATTAATTATAATATACCCTGTAAATTCTACTGAGAGGATTTCCTTATTGGTATGTAAATGTTTTTGAGGGCAGGTATGCCTTGCTTTATGTAAATTGTATCGGCTATTGACTTAATTTTGCGGTGCCATAGACACATTATAGATTGTAGTTTACTAGAATGTCGTTACTTCATACCTTCCACAAACAGAAAATGTTTCATCGAAAGTATTCAAAAATTTCAAATAGATACCGAGTTGTAAATCCTAATAGTCGTATTTTCTGTGTGAGGTGGCAGTTTGAGTGAATATTCATTTCGCACCTTACATGAGATTTTATACGTCATAACAAAAATGGTTCAAAGGGCTTTGAGCACTATGGGACTTAACATCTATGGTCATCAGTCCCCTAGAACTTAGAACTACTTAAACCTAACTAACCTAAGGACATCACACAACACCCAGCCATCACGAGGCAGAGAAAATCCCTGACCCCGCCGGGAATCGAATCCGGCAACCCGGGCGTGGGAAGCGAGAACGCTACCGCACGACCACGAGATGCGGACACGTCGTAACAAGTAGAGGAATATGTCCACCTGACATACTTCGGCGATAATGAACAGGTTTGCCTATTAAAAAGTACAGTATGTAATGCAAAGGGATGGCACTCGATTCAACAGCTCACAGAACACAAATCCTCCATGTCAATTAGGTGAAAAAACCTGCTGGAAGAAACGTTTTAGTTTGGGGGCAGATGCAAGTTGTTCTGTCGCGGCCCGCGTACAATGGAAGACTTCTAAAATGGGTTGGTGACCCACGGTGAGAGGGACAATGAACTCGCCGGGCGATACATCAAGGGGAGCAGGTAGCAGTGCACGGCTGCTTGTAACGGAGAAATTCTTCAGAAAACTGTGTTGGGGAATTTCCAGATAGATATAAACAGACCAGCGACGCTTGATCACGTGAAATGCCTATGGTACACTAGTGATGTACACATGTAAGGAGTAAAAAGGGGCGATAATTAGACGCAGTTTAAAGGTAGGCCCTTTGTGATTGACATAGGTAGTTTCCACAAGGTGGAAGGAGTGCTCTCATTGGTCTGAAGAACCCATGGCGTGAAGCACGAAATTGCACAGGTGGGGGACAGTTTCCAATGAAAGACACAAGATGGAAAACTTTGGGGACTCTCCTCTGAACCAGCCTCAAGTGTAGAACGGGCGCATCACGCTCTGTACGATGCCAAAAGAGGAATTTTGTGTGAACACTGCATTCACTTTGGCTGACATTCAGTTACAAATTAGCTGAAGAGTCATTGAGCTCCAATAGTGGAGAAACGAAACAACCATGTAGTTAATTGTTCTTGTGAGAACTGAGACGGCATTGAAGTATACATGCTGCACCATCTATGCACGTGTACATCACCCTACTTTTTAGACTAAGGATGAGTGCAAGTTTTCTCGCCTAACTAGAGACACAGGAGAGTTTCAGTTGATAAAATCAGTAAAGATTTTGATTAGCTTTTTATAGGATTTCAGAGGGTGAGAGCACTCATGCAGCTGACAGCACATCGCAACCAAAAGGAAAATGCCGCTGGCAGAGGCATAAAGTTGTTGGTTCAGCAGCTTGCGTGCGCTGTAAACTCGGGCAACCTTGAGTAATCTTTTTCTCGTCACATAAACTAACCATCCCCCATAGACTTAACTGTCATCCTAAATAGCACCTAACTTAGAACCGAAATCGGACGATTTGTCGCAACATTGGCCAACTTCACTGTATGTAAATAAGAAAAAGTCTATTTAAAATTGATATTATTGTGTTCAGTGTTATTCCTGCTTAACAGGACGTAATGCGTTGTATTGACCACTGCCTGGAAATTGTTATGTCACAATCAATGTAAACTCCTGTGCTTCTTTAACAATAAAATAGGAATAAAATAATTTTACAGCTAAAAACGAATGTACTCTGTCCTAGAAGGCCCCACTCTTAACCCGAGTCACTGATTCTAGCGATGTTAGTGCACTTACAGGGTGTTTTGCTGATGTCTGAAAAACGTGAAAAGTAGTGAAGTGTCAGATCACCTACGGTATATGACAGTCTTGGCTAAGAAATGTTCTCTTCATAAGACGGACCTGATCAACAGGAATGTGTGCACAACATAGTTACACATTTAATTTTTGTCCTCAGACGGAAACAGTGTTGTAGAGTTACGTAAAGTACTCTTCACCAGCCAACAGATCACTTACATGGTAATAGACTAAAAAAGAGATTAGTAAGGGAGGTCTTTTTTATAATAAAATTTTCAGAATTTATGTTTCTTTTAAATAATGTAATTTCTTTGAAGCGAAAGGGCCAGTTTAGAGACGAGAGTACTGTAAATCTCTGTTCCACACAAACAACGTATGTTCGAGCGTTTTAGCTTTAAGACCGTCATTATAATTTAGATAACGACAGGTATTGAAAACAAAAGTTGTTCAAAGATAACAATTCTCTCTCTCTCTCTCTCCACCCGAACAGGCCTCGGAAGGTCAAACGGCGCCGACCGACCGCCCTGTCATCCTCAGTCCATAGGCGTAATTGGTTCCGGATGTGGAGGAGAATGTTGTGAGCACACCGGTCTCCTTGCCGCTGTCAGTTTTCGTGACTGGAGTCACCACATCTCAATCAAGTACCTCCTCATTTGGCCCCGCAAAGGTTGAGTGGACACCGCTTGCCAATAGTATTCGGTGGACGCAGACGGGCACCGATCCAAGTGCTAGACAAGGCCGACAGCGCTTAAATCCGGAGACCCAATGGGAACGACAAGGCTGTATTTCCTTGTGTTATGTATGAAGTACGATTTGTAAACCCAGGGGACATATATATTACTTTTCAATGACATTTCAGTACTTTTCATATCTCTGGGTTTCTGGTCCATTCTCTTGAGCTGAAACTACACATTTGTGTCCATGTTTGCACTGACAATAAATATGCATTGTGAGTTTTCTGACTTGATTAAAACCTATAATTTTGTTTTTGTTCATGCGCACGTATTTCGGTGATGTTTCACCGTTTTCAGTAAGTAAAGTTTATTTGTCTTAATAGCATATGATAATTTTAGTATCACTGTCCGTACAGTCGCTTCTGATCTAATAATAACAGACATCGTCATGAACAACACAATATGGTATAACTCGTGAGAAAATTAAAGAGAACCCACTACTCATGCTGAAACATCGTATATGATTAAAACGAGGAAAAATGGAAATTTGTTGTAAGATCCTATGGGATTAAACTGCTGAGGTCATCAGTCGTTAGGCTTACGCACTACTTAATCTAAGTTACACTAAGGACAACACACAGACCTATGCCCGAGGGAGGACTCGATCCTCCGTCGGGGGCAGCCGCGCGAACCGTGACAAGTTCCCCTAGACCGCACGACTACTCCGCGCAGCTTAAAAAAAAAGGGGGGGGGGAGAAAGGAGAAATTGTGTTTTGCTCATATCCATCGACATCTTCGTCTGCATACAAACTTGGCAACCCATCATACGATACTGTTAGTCACCCATTATACTTTCAAATGGAGAGAGAGAACAAAATATATACGTTTTCGTACGATCCTTGTTTTCTTTTATCTTGTTCGCGGTCTTTACGCAAGATGTCGGCTATTGTGGTGGCAGTAGGATTGTTCTTGTGACAAATGTCGGTTCTCTAACTTTTCTCAATACTGCTTCGCAAAGAGAAAGTCCTTTTCCATCTAGAGACTGCCATTGGAGTTCATGTAGAATTTTTGTAATACTCGTGTGTTGATCAAGCCTGCACATAACAAATGTGGCAACACACCTCTGAGTGCTTCGAAGTTTTCCTTCTATCCGAATGGGTCGGAATTCCAAAGACTCACGCAGTATCGTAGTATGGGCCGCAAAAGATCTGTGGTCCTTCATAGATGAGCTACACTTTCCTAGAATTCTCCCAGAGAACAGAAGTCGACCATTAGCCACCCCATGACGGAGATTATGTACTCGCTCGTCTTACATGTCGCGTGTCAAGCAGCACATAATTAATACTGTATTCGAACATTGTAGGAGTGTCTTTCCTACATTTATGCAATACCTCACGTGTTTCTACACTTAGAGCAAGCTACCATTCGTCACACCAGAGAGAATTTCTATTCAAGCCACCCTGTAACCACCTACACTTATTAAGAAGCAACTCTATCCAGTAAACTACAGCGTCATCAGCAGACATTCACAGACTCTTGTTCGTTCTATCCATCAGGTTGTTTGTGTATATAGAGAGTAAAAGTAGTCTTGTTTCAATTCTTGGGGAAACCTTGGCGAAAACCATTGTCTCTGATGAACCCTCGCTGTCAAGGACGAAGTAGCAGGTTCTATTACTTCAGAAGTTTTCAAGGCACTCACATATCTGGGAATCTATTCCGTATGCTAACACCTACGTTAAGAGTATGTAGTGGGGCACTCTGAGAAAAGGTTACCAGAAATCTAGTAATTAGGAACAGGTTTTTCCCTTCAGCGATGATCGCAAGATATCGTGCGAGAAAGCGCAAGCTGAGTTGCGTACAAGCGTTTTTCTATATGGTTGCTGATTCGTTGACAGAAGCTTTCTACATCGAGGAAATCGATATGCGTGTGACAAGATGAGGCACCTAATATCTTCCAAAACGCCGCATGTAAAAAGGATGTTTCCCGGGGCTCATACATTGGATTCTGTTGGCAACAGAAAGGACGTGTCAAGCTTTCCTGTATAGCTCTTGGGCTTGGTACCATTTGTATGCCCAACAGAACGATCATCCTAGTATCAGTATCCTATATTACAGGGCCAAAATATAAATATTATACACTTCCTCCAGCTTAGCGAATGGAGCAAGTCGGTTGGTCCTTTTTGCATTTCATGTGGTCCACGACGGGCCTTAGGGTGTTTACGGAGGCACCATTAGTTCATGGACCGTTCCTTACAAAACCTGAACGAAAGCATTTTTTTCCATTTTTGCGTATCAAAAACGAGTCGTAGACAGCTACGTATAAAAAACGGCTGAAGTTTTTAAGATCCCGATCTCGAACAACACTGAAAATTTCCTTGATATCCTTATCTGCTTCCGAGATACACAGTTTCAAATTTACGCTACTTGTGCACCGAAATACACCCGTAAAATCCGGCGTGACTCGAGAACGTAGTTCATAAAGGTACGTAGCACGGAGAAATATGCTATTAGGTGTCTCCGATATCGTCATAAGGGTTCTGGCAACCCCGTGCTGTGTACGTAAAATACAGTATGTGGTGTAAGATTATGTTTGCGTTATTTCAGTTTCACATAACTAACCTGTAAAAATGTTACCATTTATAATGGATGTGCCTTACTGCAATAGGGAAAAGAAGGGAACAAACGGAAAAATACTCCTATCGGAGAATAAAAAATACGAATATGTTTCTTTTTATTTAAAAGACCCTGAAAACTGGGAAACGAGTTGCCTCGTTGTACCTTCCTCAGCCGCTTTAGAAACTTCCCCAAAACTTTTGGCATATTATCATAATGCCGCTTTTTAAGCTGAAAGAGAAGAAGGAAGGGGGCAGTGTCCAACAGACGGAAAACCAGTAAGTACTGGACGATAGCAGACAGTGGCTTTGTTGTAAAAAAAAAAAAAGCGAAGGAGACAATAGGAATGAGAGAGAAAGTGAGGGAGACTGTGACATAAAACATATTAGACTGTAGCGGAACGGTGCTAGCTAAAGAGTGAAGAAGACAGTGATGGGTGGGGGAAGAATAAAGAGAAAGAGGAATTGGCTGAGAGGCAAGTGATAATGAGAAGCAGAGTGTATGACGATGACACCGAGCAAGAGAGTGACAGTGACGTGAGAAGAGACAGCAGCAGTGGGAAGGAATGAATGAGATAATAGCAGTAAGAGAGAGGAAGAGTGAAATGGTGACCGTGAGAGGAGACAGTAGCAGTAGGACAGAACGAAGAAGACAGTGTGTGTGAAACAGGAAACAGTGACAGTTAGGGAGACACAAAGAGATGAAGATACGGTGTTGGGATGAATAAGTCAGTGAGAATAGGCAAGTGGGAGTGGTTACGGATGAGCAGCTTACAGCAATAGGCTGTCGAGTGTCAGCTAGGTATAGAAAGAGCGAAGGATACAATAAGGTGGGACAGAGAGAGCGGCACAGATGCAGTGGAACATAGTAGCTTGTGAGAGTGAGAGGTGACTTGCTCGTAAAAAAAGGCGCGAATTTGTTCGCTTATCAAAATTTTTGGGAAAATTTTTAAAGGCGCTGAGTAAGATTGAATGAGACAGTTGGTAACCCAGTTTTCAGTCAGTCTTAGAAATAAAAGGAACACATTCGAATTTTTGTGCTCTGATAGGAGCTTATTTCCGCTGGTTTTTTATATTCAAATTCAGAATATGCTCAAGAGTTTAGAAACAAATCAACGTTAAGGATATTTGTCTGTACTCTGGAGCATCCATTTTTTACCCTTGTTGTGAGAAGCTTGAGATTTTCCGCTCGGGAGAGAACATTTCTAGCACGTCCATTTTAGCCCTTCTGTTAAGCAACAGACGACAGTTGCTGTAGTACCTGTGAGAGAATGCCACCTGGACGTGAGGATTTGCCTTTTTATCGTCTGAAACACGCCCGGAGCTTCCACGCGGGTTAGGAGGACATTCCCCTGTACCAGGAAGCGGTCCCTGCGCCCCTTGGACGGGAACGCCGGTTGCAGCCGCATCGGCTCGCCTTTCGCCGGCAGGATGAACTCGTCCTGTTCCGGTGTGTGTACTGAACAAGGCGCAGAGCCCGTGTCGTGCAGGGGGTGGCGCAAGGCGACCATTTGCACACAAAGCCCCGCCGCGGCCGTGAATATTCATGCGCGCCCGCCGGCCGCGACACCGCTGCGCTACACGGCGCGCCGGCGCGGGAAACGAGAGCAGCGGGGGCGTGTCGCAGGAAGCACGCTCCCTCACCCGCCGGACACCGGCCACTGTCGCCGCTCTCTTCCAAGCCAGCGCGTCCCCGCGGTCCAATGCGTACAGTCTCACGACATTCTCTGGCGCGAAAGTCGTTGCCTTGTGACAGCTGGAGCGACACTAGCGCTCCAAGCGGTGAGGAAGCAGTGGCATGCGTCGTAAGGATAATGTTTGTTTTCAGTTACTTTCTACTTAATTAATGAAACAGTTATTATACTTTTGGGTTCCATGCGTTTGTAAATTACCAAGAGGCAGGAATCACATAGATTCTACTATATAACCTACAACTTATTCATGAAGGAATACCTTAGAATATGTATTAACAGAATCTTACGTCGGTTCTTGGTAGAATAACATTATAATAATGAATGAAAAGCACCACTTTACTTTTGTTCTACAACATTACTTTTGTTGTTAACCGGTTTTCGGTTTACAAGGTTGTGGCACATTTTATCATATTAACAGAATCTTCCGTCGGTTCTTGGTAGAACAACATTATAATAATGAATGAAAAGCACACAGGCACTGCTTTGATTATAATGTTAATGTTAAAATGCAGTACTACCACACTCTCAAACTGTAGGTTCCCTCAAACACCTCCATTTTCCTGCATTTATTTCTTTCTGTTTATCTGATTGATATTGCTTAACTTCCTTATGTATTCCGTATTTACATTGATAACTGTCTCTTGTTTTAATTGGTTGTCTATGACTCTCCATCTTTCATACCTCCTGATGCAGCCTTGTCTAGTACTAATTTTATTTTATTTTATTTTATTAGTTTTGTTTATTAATAGGAGAGACTGTTATGTAGGCATGCTATTCCTATTTTGTGCTAAAGGTTTTCCTGTCTACTCCATTGTTATTTATGTACTGTTCAGTTTTTACTTTTTCATTGCAAAGATGTTACTTACTGTATGTTTCTACTTCAGTCTATATGTGTTACTTCTCTTCCAATATTGTCTGCTAACATTTAACTTCTTTGGTGATAATACTCAGTAAATGTCTGAAGATGGCCTTGTAAGCCGAAAACCGGTTAACAATAAAAGTAATATTGTAGAACAAAAGCAAACTGGTGCTTTACATTCATTACTTAGAATTTGTGTTTATTTTGCAGCTTATTCCGCTGAAAGCGATAGAATATAAACAAGTATTTCATGGAAGAGATACATATCTTCTTCTTGTTGTCTGTCATTATTATGATAGGCTTTTCCTTTGTCACAAAAAATTGTAAATGGAATCTAATAATTCGCCCATTCTTACATTTTTCTTTCTCATATGCGATAATTTTTATAAATGTAATAACCTTTGCTTCGAAAGCGAATATGCTAGAGATTGTTGCTCAAATTTAACAACAATTCTAGAACTGGTTTCTTCTTTTGACGATATTATTGTCTCGTCAATGTGCTTCTTCCTTAAGTTACAGTTGTGGTGCTTATTTGGTACGTTACATAATGTAGATATTACAGTCCATACAGATTTTTTACGTTCCACAGTCACAAAGTCGGTGGAAGTGTAGCGAACAAAAGTCTGTTTCGTTGCGAAGAAGCCGGCCGCTGTGACCGAGCGGTTCTAGGCGCTTCAGTTCGGAACCGCGCTGCTGCTGCGGTCGCAGTTTAGAATACTTCCTTGGGCAGGGATGTCCTTAGGTTAGTTAGATTTACGTAGTTCTAAGTCAAAGCGCCTGATGACCTCAGATGGCCGACCGCAGTGGAGGAGCGGTTATAGGCGCTACAGTCTGGAACTGCGCGACCACTATGGTCGCAGGTTCGAATCCTGCCTCGGGCATGGATGTGTGTGATGTCCTTAGGTTGGTTAGGTTTAAGTAGTTCTAAGTTCTAGGGGACTGATGACCTCAGATGTTGAGTCCCTTAGTGCTCAGAGCCATTTGAACCATTTTTTTTTTATCTCAGATGTTAAGTCACATAGCCCTTAGAGCCATTTGAACCATTTTTTGGTGTGTAGGTATACGTCATCTTTCTGGAAACGGTCACGTCTTGTGATGTTTGCTCACAATTTTTTGTTATTAAAAGATGAGAACGTTAGTCAGTAGAAGTCTGTACGTTACATGAGAATCGTAAATAAACTGTCGTATAACGTACCATTTCGTACCTTCCAGGAACTAGAAAATTAAATAATGAGAAATGTGTCATTTTTCAATTATTATCGATTTCTGTAGCAACTCCGTATTGCAAGAAGTATGTTACAGCTTCCTACAAACGTAGCATCTGCAGTCATCCGATATGGTATTCAGGACTGTCGCTTGCTGGGCGCTTGGGACGCTGCTATCGTTAATGGGGAACAGAAACGAGAGGGAGTGTCACGACTGTTATGTTAGACCGTGGATCCTCCCGGCACCTCTAGACCTGGCCAATGGAGACAGCTGCACTACTGCGATATCCTACCAAAACCTGCCTCTCACGGGACTTCAGACCGCACGTGGTCGAGGAGCTGATGACGTCACAGCGTGGAATTCACGTTCCCGTACACTACGGATCGTGAAATAAACAATCCACTATGTCAGACTTTTTCCTCGTGCAGAAGAACGTAAGTACCACATTATTTTTACGTCACAAGCAGAACTTCAACCCGCCATACTGTATGGCGTTAAACATCGTATTTTGTGGGTGTTTCTTCTCATAGAATACGTGGTTTGAATATAAACTTTTTCAGAGCATCCGAAAATTGATGATCCCTCAAAATCGCGTCATTTCAGTTAAGATTTGCTATAATAAAATTGCAGGAATCTGCGTATCGGTAGGTAATGGTTCCCTATTGTTTATGTTTCTAGTTCAAATGTGTGTGAATTCCTAAGGGAGCCAACTGCTGAGGTTATCGGTCCATAGGGTTACACACTACTTAAACTGACTGATGCTAAGAACAACACACACACCCATACCCGAGGGAAGACTTGTATCTCTTGGAGGGGCCGCGCAATCAGTGACATGGAGCCTCAATCCGCGCGGCCACTCAGCGCGGCTATGATTTTAGTCAGATAACTTATATGCTATGAAATTTCATAGTTTCAGTGCTACGTGACGATGAGCATTTATGCAAAGTGTGCCTCCTGGAAATGGAAAAAAGAACACATTGTGTCAGACCCACCATACTTGCTCTGGTCACTGCGAGAGGGCTGTACAAGCAATGATCACACGCACGGCACAGCGGACACACCAGGAACCGCGGTGTTGGCCGTCGAATGGCGCTAGCTGCGCAGCATTTGTGCACCGCCGCCGTCAGTGTCAGCCAGTTTGCCGTGGCATACGGAGCTCCATCGCAGTCTTCAACACTGGTAGCATGCCGCGACAGCATGGACGTGAACCGTATGTGCAGTTGACGGACTTTGAGCGAGGGCGTATAGTGGGCATGCGGGAGGCCGGGTGGACGTACCGCCGAATTGCTCAACATGTGGGGCGTGAGGTCTCCACAGTACATCGATGTTGTCGCCAGTGGTCGGCGGAAGGTGCACTTGCCCGTAGACCTGGGACCGGACCGCAGCGACGCGCGGATGCACGCCAAGACCTTAGGATCCTACGCAGTGCGGTAGGGGACCGCACCGCCACTTCCCAGCAAATTAAGGACACTGTTGCTCCTGGGTTATGGGCGAGGACCATTCGCAACCGTCTCCATGAAGCTGGGCTACTGTCCCGCACACCGTTAGGCCGTCTTCCGCTCACGCCCCAACATCGTGCAGCCCGCCCTCAGTGGTGTCGCGACAGGCGTGAATGGAGGGACGAATGGAGACGTGTCGTCTTCAGCGATGAGAGTCGCTTCTGCCTTGGTACCAATGATGGTCGTATGCGTGTTTGGCGCCGTGCAGGTGAGCGCCACATCAGGACTGCATACGACCGAGGCACACAGGGCCAACACCCGGCATCATGGTGTGGGGACCGATCTCCTACACTGGCCGTACACCTCTGGTGATCGTCGAGAGGACACTGAATAGTGCACGGTACATCACTGTCATCGAACCCATCGTTCTACCATTCCTAGACCGGCAAGGGAACTTGCTGTTCCAACAGGACAATGCACGTCCGCATGTATCCCGTGCCACCCAACGTGCTCTAGAAGGTGTAAGTCAACTACCCTGGCCAGCAAGATCTCCGGATCTGTCCCCCATTGAGTATGTTTGGGACTGGATGAAGCGTCGTCTCACGCGGTCTGCACGTCCAGCACGAACGCTGGTCCAACTGAGGCGCCAGGTTGAAATGGCATGGCAAGCCGTTCCACAGGACTACATCCAGCATCTCTACGATCGTCTCCATGGGAGAATAGCACCCTGCATTGCTGCGGAAGGTGGATATACGCTGTACTAGTGCCGACATTGTGCATGCTCTGTTGCCTGTGTCGATGTGCCTGTGGTTCTGTCAGTGTGATCATGTGACGTATCTGACCCCAGGAATGTGTCAATAAAGTTTCCCCTTCCTGGGACAATGAATTCACGGTGTTCTTATTTCAATTTCCAGGAGTATAATTACATTTGTAGATACAGTCTTTGGATATTGTATATCACATACAGAAACCAAGTTGTCCTGTCGAATAGCGTCGTGAGCTGCGGTTCGTGCAGAGAGAAGTAAGAATTTCGCCTCCACCACCATCCAAACCTTTTTACCCCGTGTTTTAGAAAACGTTCTGCGTGTTTCCTATTATTTTAACAGAATTATAATCTGAAAAGTAGGTGTTGTTTATTATAAACAATATTTTTCCTGCAATTCTTGTTGCAGAGTTCAACTACTGGAATTTTTCCCCGTCGAAAGAAATCTTAGTGTGACAAGCTGTCTACGTCAGAAAGTAAACAGAAGTTACACATTGGAAGCTTTTGCTGTTATGGAACTATGTTTTTCCTTTCTCTTTTGTTTTATGGACTAGCTGATGTTAGTATCCTGCAGGTAAACATCTTTTTCGATTATGGTGAGATGCTCGATAAAATCTCCTCTTCCGTTGAAAGGAAATAACGAAAATAATTTCGATCTTGTAACCTATGTAAGGTAGTATGTTACTTCTGAGTGATGGTAGTCAGACCAACATCGAGAATATTAATATTATGCATGTGCAAACTGGCATTGAACACTTCACTTTAACTATATTCAGTTTACTGCCAAAAATGGAATGAACATTCAATTGAGTTAAAGAATAACTTCTGCTAGTAGCCTATGTATCGTAGGTCGTTTTACTACATTATGTAGTGTTCCTCTACCAGCAGTTCGCTGTTGAAGCCAGAAATCTGTCCGGTATTTTCTTCGCGAGTTTCACCGCTCTTCTACGACAATCGCTAACAGAGTAAACGCAACTCTTTTTTGCGCGTATTTTTCGTAAGGAAACTATGATTTACGCGTCACATGCATCTGGAAAGCCGCTGGAGAGCGTCAAGGTTGTAAATCACGATGAGGACCACGTTATGATCCGTGAGTTGCAGCACGTCGTTTCAGAGCGTGCGGCAACCACGTCTGGCGTGCTTTGCGGTGAGAAATAGGTCCCGTGTGAGGTTGTAAACTGATGACACTGACAAGATTGCATGTTAAATAAAGAAATTGTAGTTGTAAAGCAAATCAGAACATCCCATGCATTGTATCATGGCAGGGTCGTCCATATGTACGTTTGTGAAGTTTCTAGATTATGAGAAGTAGCAGCTCTGTTGTGATATTTGCCATAGAAAACGCGTTTCCTGAGTGCGTGGACGAAGGAGACTCTCGGGATATCAAAGTTTATAATGTTGTCGAGTAGTCTGCCCGCTGACGAACGCTTCTGAGTCGAGAGTTGGTCAAAGTATGTATGTGCTGGTCTGGAGACCTCTTTCTGGAGTGCTGTTGCTGTAGTTTGGAAGATATGAAATAAGGTAATATGCATTGCAGAACACACAATATTGCGTTTAGGAAACATTTTCAGTTTTGCTTTGTATCTTTTTGTAACTTTATTTTTTTTGGCTGTTGAGACATTGTTAATTCAAGATCTCCATAATACGCATGAACTCAGGAAAATATCACAGCACTCTTTAGCCTTTTACTTTTAAAGAAGTCACTGTGAAAGATAATTACAGAAAAATTTAAAAAGGCCATATGGTTGCTTAAATACGATGGCTAGTTTTCGCTGAATTTATTCATCAACTGTCATCACGCGTTTCGGATTTAACCCAACATCTGATGGTAACAGATGTTACGTCACAAATTTTACAGAAACGTATATTTCTTATACTAGTCAGCGTAATGGGCAAGCGATTTAAAATGTTGTATATATTGACAAACACTTTGGGCAACTTTTCTTAAAAATCCAGGTGTAATTCTTATAACTGGGGCGAATCTGCGTGGCGCTCCTTAAACGTACATCGACACGATAAAGCCATGTAGCGTGACCGAGCCTTCCTGCCAGTGCACACGGGGGCATTGGCCATCGCTTGTGTGGTACTGTAGTTTACAGTTGCGGTCAAACTGTACAACTAGTGCTGCTACATTTTATTCTGCTTACTAGTAACGACAGTATTTCACATATACATGAAAATCTCATTTATTTGTATCTAAAATGGTATCTATTTCCGTACCAAAAACCGTTTTGATCTTAAATATGCTGGCCGCCGTGGTCTCGCGGTTCTAGGCGGGCAGTCCGGAACCGTGCGACTGCTACGGTCGCAGGTTCGAATCCTGCCTCGGGTATGGATGTGTGTGATGTCCTTAGGTTAGTTAGGTTCAAGTAGTTCTACGTTCTAGGGGACTGATGACCACTGCATTTGAGTCCCATAGTGCTCAGAGCTATTTGAACCATTTTGAGCCATCTTAAATATTGTTCTTTTAGAAGTGACATTTATAAGGAATTTTCTTTTCTGTAAAATCTGTAACGTAACATTTGAAACTTCCTGGCAGATTAAAACTGTGTTCCGGACCGAAACTCGAACTCGGGGCCTTTGCCTTTCGCGTGCAAGTGCTTCTGTGAAGTTTGGAAGGTAGGAGACGAGATACTGGCAGAAGTAAAGCTGTGAGGACAGGGTGTGAGTTGTGCTTGGGTAGCTCAATTGGCAGAGCACTAGCCCACGAAAGGCAAAGATCCCGAGTTCGAGTCTCGGTCCGGCACGTAGTTTTAATCTGCCAGGAAGTTGAATATCAGCGCACACTCCGCTGCACAGAGAAAATCTCATTCTGGAAACTTAACATTTGTTAATGTTGTCTGTTTATCATAAGTCATCAGCGTCTTGATGGTTAATAAACAAATACAGAGAAAACCAGAGATTTTCTTTCAGCAACCAAACAGTCTTTTTAAATTCTTACCAATAATTATATTCATAATGGTTGCATGTCTCTGCAAGAACTTACAGTCTGCTTTGGAATTTACTATAAAAGGTATTGCCGCACGGGTAGCCGCACGGTCTCGGGGGCATTGCCACGGTTCCCGCGGCTCCCCCGTCGGAGGTTCGAGTCCTTCTTCGGACGTGGGCGTGTGTGTTTTCCTTAGCGTAAGTTATTTTAAATGAGATTAAGTAGTGTGTAAGCCTAGGGACCAATTACCTCAGCAGTTTGGTCCCTTAGGAATTTACCACTATAAAAGATATCGTGCTTAAAAACTTAATGTCAGAAAACTCATGTTCACTATTCAAAGTTATTACTAGTGTTCATAACCAAGATTAATGATGTTTGTTCCTCCATTTTCTGTAATTCGGCTAATGAATACACAAATGAGTTTCAACGGCTCTCAAATTATTCGACACAGTGCTCCCACATCTCATTCATTATTCAAAACCTTCTGATTTAAAACTGCTCAGACTTACATTCTCGCTCAAGGGCACTTAACATTTTTGAATTGCACTCTGCAAGCTTTATTTATGTTATACTCCAAGGAGCGTGATTTCTTTAAGATTAACTTGATGCAGAGTACTGTAATTGCATTGCTTAGCAGAGCTCAGCCAACAATTGTCGCCTGGTCATGGCATGACATTGCTGGAGCCAGATATATTGTTTAATGCAGATGGGAAAGAGTGAGTGTTTATTCTTTTAGCAGGTGAGATTATATTCAGTGAAATCTTAATCCGCTTAACATAAATATCGATACCATTTAGTTCAAGGGTTGTATAAATGCTTTACATTAGAAGTCCAAAGACTGAGATTAGGGAGACTGATGACCTTAGCTGTTTAGTCCCCCTTAAACATCCCAACAACCGCCACCGCCACCACTGAGATTAAATATGTATACGGTAATACAACAACCACATTTGGAAAGGTCACATAATGTAAGTAATTATACACGTAGGTACTCTAAAAGCAGTAGCCTCATATGAAATGCAACTAATGGTTACATACAGCTACTAACGTTTTACAGTACACGACGTAGAGAGTCACACAGAGAGACAAGTTGAAGAATAAAAATCACACGTAAAACTAAAAGTGAAAATTTAAAGTATAAAAGTAGAAATGTGTACCTGAGTGTGACAAAAAACAGAACTACGAGCATGAGCATTTAATTAATGGCCTCAACTGTAAAGCTATGTTATAATACATGAACCTGTACGTCACAGAAAACAAACTGGAAACGCTACCTTACCACGAAGATTTAACAGAATAGTAACAGACACACAAGCTTACGGGGGAATGAATTTTGCATAGTTAACTCTTCAAACATTAAACAATAAATAATTATCCACCGAGAAACTGTCCAAAAAACACAACTTCTAACATCGCAAATAGAGAGATTCAGGGTATCAGGTATTCGGTAACATAGCTCACTACACTACACTCTGTATTTAGAAGTCAGTAATCTTCCAGCACTATAACCGACAACTTTAAAACCTAATTCAATGCAAAGAAACAATATTAATTGTTGTTCATCTGCATTTGTAGAATGTGATTAATTTAGTTAACTCTACGTGCCATCTCATAGCAGTTACGAGATGAATCCGATGGTAATTAAGTGTGCACAATCTGGCGGAATTGCAGCATGTAAGTTGGTTAAGTAAAGACAATTAACGAAGTGACTGAGTTTTAACGAAATAATTAAGCGAAAAGTGGTACAAATATGAATGTACCTTGTTTTCAGAAGAATGCAAGTCATTTACAAAGTCCATATGTGTCCCAAGAGTAAAAAATTCACATAAGATTCTTGCAAAGGGTAAATAGAATCATAGGCTCTATATACAAACTTCTAACAAGGCAATAACTCTTTTAAAATGCAGGAGATGTTGATAATTTTGAATCCGCTTCATGAAGGATTGGAAAGACAGTATTCTGTCCTATAATCAGCTTCCACTTAATAAAAAATTAGTAACTCATGAGATTCTACGCCATCACATAGAAGTATACCATCGCAAGTATGAATGCAAAGTGATCACAAGTTAACTGTGCAGATATTTAGAATGTCCTTCTGAAATACCGTTTACATTCACCTAGCAGCCACTATAGCAAGTAACTGGAAAAATCTCAACCACTTTCTTTATCACTGTAGCAGAACAAAAGTTAATGAGAATCAGCACCACAGTGGCGAGTTGAGTCTGAAAATGTAACACCTCGTGGTTCCAAAACTGCAAACCTTTCTCATTGGCGCGTGGCCTAAATCGACCTCTGAGATGCGACATATATCACTGGAGACATAAAGACATTGCTGAAAGAGATTGTTTCCACTAATCGTAGCAGACTACAGCAGAAACACACACAGCATTGAAAACATTAGCTCATGACTGAAGAAAAACAAAAGTTTCATGATGCTACTCCAGGTGGATGTAAAATGAATGTGGGCAACGGAAAATAATAAACTCTAATTGAAGATTGGCCCTGTCTGACTACGCCCTAAATCAGATCTTAGGATCTCTTAATTCTATAAATTACAGCCTAAACATAAATGAATAATGAAGGCAACTAATCCTACTAAATGATAAACGATGTTACTGCTTATATATTTATTGTAGATTGAAAAGAACTTTAGATTACAAAGTTGACATTTCTTAAGTAAAATTACTAATCAATTGCCCAACTCTTCCCCTTATTATGACTGCGCGGTCTAATATCAATGATGCGAAATGACTAATTTCATCTACGTACCACACACTAGAAGACACTACATTCAAAGATGATCTATGGCGGTGTGGAACCTCAGTGCAAATAAACTAACGTGATTACAGCATTTTAGCTTTTATAGGTCTAATAAGCTGAAGCAATTTGCGATATCACCATGTGTAGTGCATCCTGTGCGTCGAAGTGATGGTTCTCGTACTCGTCTGCGACGATGGAAGAACTCCAGCCACAAATAAACTCTTGCAAACACTAGTACGGCAGAAAGCGGCCCTCTGACTAATATACTCTAATACTGTCTTCTCCTCTCTGTGTTCAATAGACGAGAAACGCGAACTCTCAGCCACAAGGACGGAGTTCAGATAACGTCTCAACGTAAGTATGGGCTGAGGAAGTTTCTCCAGCGCTGGCTTTCCAGCAAAGCTTGACTCCCCATCATCGTAATTCCGAAAACGAATCATATTGCCGAAACCACGGAATATTCTCCCTCTGATTCTTCCGAACGCCAACCAACCATAGTTTAGTCTTTTGTCGTCCAACGCGAGGAAAAACCTATACTGGTACAATGGTACGCTTCTGAGTAAAAATCCTTGGAAATAGCCCTCCCTGCGTGGTTTCCGAGGTGTCGCTTCTTCGTTCCTCTCATCTGCGTCCAAGATTTTCAGCGTTCGGAAGTATTATCCGATTATCCTTCCGGCCCCTACTACAACAGCGGCCGGCCGTCACCCTGTTGCGCTCCACAGCTCAGATGCCACGACGTCTGTCTAGCTACTTCCTGTGTTTAAGAAGGACAAACACCTGTGCGGGCCTTCCACCCAAGGCTTGAGTTCTGCCTGCCGTTTCATTTCCACTGGCGTTTCAACCTCTACTAGTATAGTCAATCATTCATTACGACGTTTTTATAATAAAGCCACTCCGTCTCCTTTCATGCAATAACCGTTAACAATTATTTACAAGACGTACGTGATAATGTCAGTCTCCTTTATATTTTCATATATACGATGTACAACCTATCACATGATACCTAAATGTGTTTGTAGATCACGGCAAAGTATGTGGAGGAGATCTTGCAAGGTGCGAAATTATAGCCACCTCACAAAGTATTGCGAGGAAAATATAAAACTGTTAACGAACTGGCAGGTTTCACAAGCTATGATACGCAGAGCAATGTTAAATCAGGGGAAAACATAAATGACTTATGCTAAGCTCACAAATGGGTAAGCGAAATACCGATACATCTACATCTACATGACTACTCTGCAATTCACATTTAAGTGCTTGGCAGAGGGTTCATCGAACCACAATCATACTATCTCTCTACTATTCCACTCCCGAACAGCGAGCGGGAAAAACGAACACCTAAACCTTTCTGTTCGAGCTCTGATTTCTCTTATTTTATTTTGATGATCATTCCTACCTATGTAGGTTGGGCTCAACAAAATATTTTCGCATTCGGAAGAGAAAGTTGGTGACTGAAATTTCGTAAAAAGGTCTCGCCGCGACGAAAAACGTCTATGCTCTAATGACTTCCATCCCAACTCGTGTATCATATCTGCCACACTCTCTGCCCTATAACGCGATAATACAAAACGAGCTGCCCTTCTTTGCACCCTCTCGATGTCCTCCGTCAATCCCACCTGGTAAGGATCCCACACCGCTCAGCAATATTCTAAAAGAGGACGAACGAGTGTAGTGTAAGCTGTCTCTTTAGTGGACTTGTTGCATCTTCTAAGTGTCCTGCCAATGAAACGCAACCTTTGGCTCGCCTTCCCTACAATATTATCTATGTGGTCCTTCCAACTGAAGTTGTTCGTAATTTTAACACCCAGGTACTTAGTTGAATTGACAGCCTTGAGAATTGTACTATTTATCGAGTAATCGAATTCCAACGGATTTCTTTTGGAACTCATGTGGATCATCTCACACTTTTCGTTATTTAGCGTCAACTGCCACCTGACACACCATACAGCAATCTTTTCTAAATCGCTTTGCAGCTGATACTGGTCTTCGGATGACCTTACTAGACGGTAAATTACAGCATCATCTGCGAACAGTCTAAGAGAACTGCTCAGATTGTCACCAAGGTCATTTATATAGATCAGGAACAGTAGAGGTCCCAGGACGCTTGCCTGGGGAACACCTGATATCACTTCAGTTTTACTCGATGATTTGCCGTCTATTACTACGAACTGCGACCTTCCTGACAGGAAATCACTAATCCAGTCGCACAACTGAGACGATACCCCATAGCTCCGCAGCTTGATTAGAAGTCGCTTGTGAGGAACGGTGTCAAAAGCTTTCCGGAAATCTAGAAATACGGAATCAACTTGAGATCCCCTGTCGATAGCGGCCATTACTTCGTGCGAATATAGAGCTAGCTGCGTTGCACAAGAGCGATGTTTTCTGAAGCCATGCTGATTACGTGTCAATAGATCGTTCCCTTCGAGGTGATTGATAATGTTTGAATACAGTATATGCTCCAAACTGCAAACCGACGTCAATGATATAGGTCTGTAGTTAAATGGATTACTCCTACTACCCTTCTTGAACACTGGTGCGACCTGCGCAATTTTCCAATCTGTAGGTACAGATCTATCGATGAGCGAGCGGTTGTATATGAGTGCTAAGTAGGGAGCTATAGTATCAGCGTAATCTGAAAGGAGCCTAATCGGTATACAATCTGGACCTGAAGACTTGCCCGTATCAAGCGATTTGAGTTGCTTCGCAACCCCTAAGGTATCTACTTCTAAGAAACTCATGCTAGCAGATGTTCGTGTTTCGAATTCTGGAATATTCCATTCGTCTTCCCTGGTGAAGGAATTTCGGAAAACTGCGTTCAATAACTCCGCTTTAGCGGCACAGTCGTCTATAACAGTACCATCGGCACTGAGCAGCGAAGGTATTGACTGCGTCTTGCCGCTTGTGTACTTTACATACGACCAGAATTTCTTCGGATTTTCTACCACCGATACTGTGGCAGCATGCTGTGCGAACATGGAAAAAAAACCTCGCTCTTTACACAAGGGACGTTAAGTACGGACACGACTGAATGTACATCTCTAGATCCGAAAGTGTTACAAGCGAGCATTGCTCCGACCTCGCCATAATTCTTGTCGTTTACAGCACAGGAATGACGATCGAAACGTAACCCTCAACTCAGTACTCAGCGTCCACAAGCCTGTTCCGTCATGTGTGTAGAGCCAGCACAAATTTCGCGATGCGAAATTATCGTTCGGTGTTTTTTAGGATTTCGAGCGCTGTTAGCCCATATGTGTTGTTTAGTCTCCATGCTACATTTTGCCGATTTCTGGCGTTCTTTCACTCGTATCTGATTCAACATATCGCATACATCGTTTGCAGTTTACATTTTGTGCTCGACATGTGTGTGTTTTCGGTTTGTAATGCTGCCAACTGTCGCTGTGTGTTTAAGGCAATAAACAAACTGCCGTCAATTGGATACCTAGATGGAACATACCCTTACGAATCATAACTTCACTTTATCGGCAGGAGACTTTAGTATGCTTAGCAACCGAGAACCCGGCTTCCAAACGCGGTTGCAACAGCTTAACAACAAGAAATTCGCCTAAATATGAATAACTTCAAAGGTGACTTTTAATGAAAAGCTTTCAAGCAAAAAGCAGCAACTGAAACTGTGACAAGTAAGCCTCTCTCACTGAAGTGGAAAACAGTAAAATACTTTTGATGTAAAACTGTTCAAAAACGTTTGTACGCTTGTTACAGTGGCAGCCGGTCGCACTCTCTTGTGTGACAAAATAGCGTCAGTAGCTACGAGAGAAATAACGCGTAAACAATGGTTGGGGCCGCAATGGATAGATCATGTATGTGCGTGTTTGTCGTGCTGCATTTAGTTTGCCTGTGAGGTTGTCGTACCTCGGCGTATTGGCGCTTTTGTTACAAATTACCTTTGTGTAAAGTTGTAAATTCGTATAGCGTGGAAACATTGATTCGGATGTGTCTCTAAAGAGATTTCTGTGTACCATCAAGACACGAAGTGAGGCAATAAAAATATTCGCCTGAATGTAAGTGAAAATCGGTATTAATGTGAAAAGGACAGAAAAATGAAATATGTGATGTCATATGACTCGAAAATGTACTCAGAATTGTAGGAAACCCAAGTCAGAGAAAAGATCGCATATAAAGGAATCCAAAAAGCCTTAAGAAACCAATGGAGAGCTAATAAAAGCGTACGGCAGTGTCGAAAAGGACTTTTTTTAAGCTTAAACCGATTACATTGGTAGGCCAGCTGGCATACAGCGGCCAGTAACATGCCGGCATCGTTGCAATGCGTTACAGATAAAGGTTGGTACTCGTAATATACACTCCTGGAAATGGAAAAAAGAACACATTGACACCGGTGTGTCAGACCCACCATACTTGCTCCGGACACTGCGAGAGGGCTGTACAAGCAATGATCACACGCACGGCACAGCGGACACACCAGGGACCGCGGTGTTGGCCGTCGAATGGCGCTAGCTGCGCAGCCTTTGTGCACCGCCGCCGTCAGTGTCAGCCAGTTTGCCGTGGCATACGGAACTCCACCGCAGTCTTTAACACTGGTAGCATGCCGCGACAGCGTGGACGTGAACCGTATGTGCAGTTGACGGACTTTGAGCGAGGGCGTATAGTGGGCATGCAGGAGGCCGGGTGGACGTACCGCCGAATTGCTCAACACGTGGGGCGTGAGGTCTCCACAGTACATCGATGTTGTCGCCAGTGGTCGGCGGAAGGTGCACGTGCCTGTCGACCTGAGACCGGACCGCAGCGACGCACGGATGCACGCCAAGACCGTAGGATCCTACACAGTGCCGTAGGGGACCGCACCGCCACTTCCCAGCAAATTAGGAACACTGTTGCTCCTGGGGTATCGGCGAGGACCATTCGCAACCGTCTCCATGAAGCTGGGCTACGGTCCCGCACACCGTTAGGCCGTCTTCCGCTCACGCCCCAACATCGTGCAGCCCGCCTCCAGTGGTGTCGCGACAGGCGTGAATGGAGCGACAAATGGAGACGTGTCGTCTTCAGCGATGAGAGTCGCTTCTGCCTTGGTGCCAATGATGGTCGTATGCGTGTTTGGCGCCGTGCAGGTGAGCGCCACAATCAGGACTGCATACGACCGAGGCACACAGGGCCAACACCCGGCAACATGGTGTGGGGAGCGATCTCCTACACTGGCCGTACACCTCTGGTGATCGTCGAGGGGACACTGAATAGTGCACGGTGCATCCAAACCGTCATCGAACCCATCGTTCTACCATTCCTAGACTGGCAAGGGAACTTGCTGTTGCAACAAGACAATGCACGTCCGCATGTATCCCGTGCCACCCAACGTGCTGTAGAAGGTGTAAGTCAACTACCCTGGCCAGCAAGATCTCCGGATCTGTCCCCCATTGAGCATGTTTGGGACTGGATGAAGCGTCGTCTCACGTGGTCTGCACGTCCAGCACGAACGCTGGTCCAACTGAGGCGCCAGGTGGAAATGGCATGGCAAGCCGTTCCACAGGACTACATCCAGCATCTCTACGATCGTCTCCATGGGAGAGTAGCAGCCTGCATTGCTGCGAAAGGTGGATATACACTGTACTAGTGCCGACATTGTGCATGCTCTGTTGCCTGTGTCTATGTGCCTGTGGTTCTGTCAGTGTGATCATGTGATGTATCTGACCCCAGGAATGTGTCAATAAAGTTTCCCCTTCCTGGGACAATGAATTCACGGTGTTCTTATTTCAATTTCCAGGAGTGTAGATGGCGTATAGACAAACTGGACACAAGAAGATTTTGTTTTATCTTAGACATACTCTTGTTGTTAACCCTAGGACGCCTAAGGTGGGGGTTCGTTGAACCCATAATTTTTTTATATCCCCAGCTTTTGCCCAAGTAACTTTCATACTACATATTCCCTTTGAGTTATTGTTTGTTGGCTATTTTATGAAATGTCAGTGTCAATATATTATATAGAAAATTCCTGCTTTGAAAGAAAAAATAAATAAACTTATTATGGGTCCAACAACCCCCCCCCCAACCACCCCCCCCCCTCCTTAGGCTTCCATGCTATAGAAATTTTTCCCATAGTAGGATTTCGTATTTCTCATCACTACAACAATGCAAGTTAGTTTCTTGTTGGTTGGTATTCTTGATATTCACAAAAATCTGTTTACTTTCAGAGGAAGTGATTATTGATGTCAGTCAGCTGTTATTTATCTTGTTAACTTGCAGTGAGTTAGTGCAGTTCCCTACTGTTCACACCCAGGCTTAGAAATGACTAAATGAATTAGTGACTTGTCTTTAGAAAGAGTTCTGAATGAAACTTTAGACGAAGATTCTGACTCGCAGAGGGAAAGTCAATATGAGGATGGTGTTATGGAGTATGATTCAAATCGGGAAAGTGTGTGGATGTTAGAGAAGATAAAGATAGCACAGCTTCAGGCAGTGACCATCAGGATGTTATTGTGGCCAAGTTTGGAAGAAGGTACGTAACCACACAGCCTAGAATTCCTCTGAGGTCTGTTGCTAATATAGTAAGAGAGCAGGTAGGAGTAACTCCAGTTGCTGTTTGCCATTCACTTGGAGAATCCTTGAAGTTACTTCTTACGCCTGACATCATGGATGTTACAGTAAAACATTTAAATGAAGAGGCAGTTAGGCGAAATGTCACTTTGACTAATGAGAAAGAATTGTATGCCTTTATAGGAATCCTGATACTTATGGGGGCATATAAGGACAATTCTGTCAGCGTACACGATCTTTGGTCAGGCCTAATGGGTCGGCCAGTTTACAAGGATATTATAGCAAGAGAACGTTTCAAGGAACTTATTGCAAACATAAGGTTTGATGACAAAAGTACCCGCCAGCTAAGAAGGGAAGCAGAAAAGTTCACAGCAATCGGTGATGATTTCAAAAAAGTGAATGATAGGTTTCCACTACTGTATAAATCAGGGGGCTACTTCACCATTGATGAGATGCTCAGCTTGTTTAGAGGGCGCTGCCCCTTCGAAGTACTTATGAAGGATAAACCGGGGAAGTATGGTATCCTTATACGCATGATGTCTGATGCAGTTGACAGATAAGTCTTGAAAATGTAACGGTATGCAGGTAATGTTCAGAATTTGTCGAAAGAAAAACGGGGTTCAGCAGCTGTTGACCAACGTCTGGTAGCACCTGTGAAAAATACTGGTCGAAATATTACTACAGACCGATACTACACATCGGTGGATCTGGCGGAAGAGTTATACCAAGACTACAAAGTTACTGCAGTAGGTACTCTCCAGTCTAACAGGAAGCATATTCCAGACATAATGGAAGAACACGTCAAATCGAGAGCTATATTCATCAATGTTCTTATTCAGAGACCCATCAACAGTCCGCAGCTCGTGGTCGTGCGGTAGCGTTCTCGCTTCCCGCGCCCGGGTTCCCGAGTTGGATTCACGGCGGGGTCAGGGATTTTCCCTGCCTCGTGATGACTGGGTGTTGTGTGATGTCCTTATGTTGGTTAGGTTTAAGTAGTTCTAAGTTCTAGGGGACTGATGACCATAGATGTTAAGTCCCATAGTGCTCAGAGCCATTTGAACCATTTTTGAACCCATCAACAGGGAGGCCTCCAGTAACTTTCGTGTCCTACACAGCAAAAACGAAACCAAGTAAAAACTTACTGATTTTGTCAACAATGCACCAAGATATAGGCACTTTTGGAGGAGAGAAGCATAAAACCGAGATAAATGCATATTATAATTCCACTAAAGGTGGAATTGATACAATTGATCAAATGCCCACGTATGTACACCTGCAAGAAGGGAACAAAGACATGGCCTCTATCTGTGTTTTACTCTCTCATCGACATTTGTGCTATCAATGCAACCACCATATCTATCCAGCAACATCCAAGATGGAATGAAAAGAAACACAACAATCGGAAACTTTATCTTTCTCAAGCTGCGATGGAACTAGTGAAATTGCAGGTAGAAGAAAGAAGTGCCAATGCAAGAGGGTTATCTAACGAAATTGTTCAGTCACTGGAGACTATTCTACAAAAGAAAAGCAAAGAAGTGACAACAGAAGTACTTCAGCCTCCTGCAGGGAAAGGTCGGTGCCATATTTGTGTAAGAGAAGCTAAAACATAGAAGCATAAGTACAACAATCTAAGTAAACCAAAACATTATTGTGGACAGTCTCATAAACATGTGTGTAACACACGTCCAGAAAAAAATTAAAGTGTGTCTCTTGCCTTGAAGTTGAGGACTCAGAGTAGTCTATTGTATATGAACTCATCTGTATTTTGTATTGTAATATTATGAAACGTCCCCTTTGAACAATTTATACATGACTGTGCTTAAACTGACACACAATATTTTTAGCGCAACGCAATCTGACTTTTAATAATCCCTACAAAAGAATGGCCCTGACTAACAATAACCTATACCTTTCACAAATCACTTACCGCACAAAAATCTTCTTTACTCAAACTACTGCAATACAGCGAGCGCCAATACTGCCAGCTAAATAAAAGATTCAAACTACTGAAGGCACTAACTACTGATAGGCATAGTTAGCAAGTTAAAGGTTTTGATAGAGAACAAACAATGTATTTACGTTAATAGTGTTCAAAAGTCATAATATCTATATCAGTCCATGATATCCAATATTACAAATTTACTGTCTCTGTCCAGATCATCCGCTCTCAAAACTCCGCCATCTCACTCCCCACATCCACCACTGCTGGCGGCTCACCTCCAACTGCGCAACGCTACGCGCTGTTAACATCCAGCTCCACACAGCACATCCAGTGATTTTCATACAGAGCGGTACGTGGTGTTACCAGTAAGAAAACCTAAACAGCCTACTTACAATATGTCAACTTTTTATTCCCCCAATCCAATATTTATAACAATGAACAACATTAATAAACTGATGCCTTAGTTAAAATACATAAACCATTTTGAAAGTCGTAATTTTTTGTCAGTAAACTTATTTAACACATGTGGGCTCGCCGAACCCCCCGCCCCCCCCCCTCCTTAGGCATCCAAGTTAGAAAAAAGGCTTGGGCATCCTAGGGTTAGTAGCGATTTTTCACATACACACCTTTAGGGTATATCTTCGTGTCTTTATCGGTTACCGACTGAGAAAATATTCCGAAGAAAGCACTGAATACCAGAGACTGAAATTCTCGTTACTTAAGTTTAAAGCTTGGCAAACTATGACGACGTGAATAAATTTATAGCGGGCCGCAGGTCTCGTTTTCGTCTTTTTCCGTGCTGGCGTTGGGGCAGTTTGAAAGCTCCGCGTCCACGTTTTTACGGTAAAAGGGCGGCCCGGCAGGTTTCCCGCTTTACGACACTGCCGCCCGGGCGTCTTCAGGCGCTCGCGCTTGCCCGCCCGCGCCACGAGGTGTTTTAATAACCCCGGCCCAAGTCTCTCTCCGGCGACTTTTAATTTTTAAACTTGATGTAAGCGTCGCCCCTGAATGGCCCTCGGAAGGGCTGTTAGCAGCCGGAGTTTGCCGCGCCGGAAACTCGTCAGCCTGCTGCAGAATTCAGCCGCGCAGGCGCTGCGCACGCTGCCGTAGCGTATCCCTGAACATGTACGCCGCACCTTCCTCAGATGCTGCGCGCACAGAGATACGTTTGCACTCGCATTTGCGGAAATATCCAGAGACACTCTACCCGCGCCTCGAACATTCATAGAATTGCTTCTCCTTCATAATTTTGTGCTGCCTCACCATCCTGAATGCTGCCGTGACTGAAAGTGTTGGACCAAAATAAGGAAACAGTGGGAGAAATGCGTACTTGAACATTAAGGGTATGCTAGCGAAGCCTCCTGGTTGCGATGCCATATTTGACCACGAACCTCATCTGTGCAAGTCCTTGATTGGTTGCAAGTGACAGTCGCAGCGATAGCGGTGATCTTGCGCAGTTGTGAGCGCATTACGTGGGAGCTAAGTGAATTCGAATATGGGAAAATTGTTGTTGCTCCTATGATGGGTGCATCCGAAGGGAGCCGAAGTGATTAGAGGCACCATACCGAAGACATATACCGCATAGAGAGGAAGCGGAAAAACATCATTTGCTAAGTCACAGCACGGATGGGACTATGTGCTGAGTCTACGTGACTGACGGTCATTGAAGAGGACTGACGAAAAATTAAGAGAACGACAGCTGCAAAAGTCACTGCAGAATTGAATGTAGGACCAGCTCATGTAATTCAAAGTGCAGATTTAATTTCTTCAGGTTGAAGTTTTAATGTCTTTAAGAAAAAAATTTTCTTGATGTTTAACTTAATTCTTTTTGGTAATTTAGTCAGTAACACAATCTTCTGTTGTCTTTCCTTAACGTTAGCGTAACTGAAATGATCAAACCGTTTTGTTTAAATAACTTCATGTATAACATGTGTACATGGTTAGTACATGAACTTAGGATGTATTTGCAATGTTTGACACCGTTTTTTTTAATAAAATGTTCTTATAAAAATAAAAAGAGTGGTCAGCGCGACAAGCTGTCAATCCTAAGGGCCCGGGTTCGATTCCCGGCTAGGTCGGAGATTTTCTCTGCTCAGGGACCGGGTGTTGTGTTGTCCTAATCATAATCATTTCATCCCCATCGACGCGCAAGTCACCGAAATGGCGTCAAATCGAAAGACTTGCACCAGGCGAGCGGTCTACCCGACGGCAGGCCCTCGTAACACGCCATTATTATTATACCAGACTAACGCGGTCTTTAAGCAGTGTCGAATTAGAACCCTAAAACGACTCGTCAATGATGCAAATGCTCGTAACCGGAAAACGTTGTGCCTAGGCCATGAAACCACGGTTATGGAGCAATGGAAGGAAGTTATTTGGTTTTATGGGTCTTATTTTACATCGTTGCCAGCTTCTGGCAGATTTCCCGTAACGATTCGGTCATCAGTATCATGGTATTCCATGGGCTCATGGTTATTCTACAAGGTCACATTACTGGCAAGGATGTGTGACCATTTTGGCTGTTAGGTCCACCCCACGGTACGTACGTTTCCCGATGGTGTTGCTGTGTTCTAAGTTAACAGACCCCTGTTCAAACAGCTCTCATCGTCCATGACTGGTTTTTTTAAGCACGAGGATGAATTGTCACGCCTCCCCTTTCCGCCACAATCACATATTTCAGTGTTATTGACTCTTTCTAGTGTATTTTTGAGAGAAGGGTGCGTGATTTCTATCCAGCTTCGTCATCGTTTCCTCGACTTGCAACTATTTTCCAGGAGGAGAAACATAAAACTTCCTTGCAAACCTTACAGGTCCATATTAACACATTACGAAGCTGTTTTGAATGCCAGAGGTTTTCCTACACCGTATTAGATATCGTAATGTGATTTTGGTATTGCCTTATTTCTGTCCACTTCTCGTACGTAATAAACTTTCGTGGTGGTTTAAAACGTGCCGCAATGAGACTTAATTGTCTCACCACCTTCTCTAGATGCTTCGTGGCCAAGGATAACCTCATCGAACTACTTACTGATCCTGTTCTTGGATAACACCTGTCTCTTTGGCGCAGTAGATAGTGTTGAACGCATTTATTTGTTCGTGTCAAGTGCTTACATTTACAGCAGGTACAGTTATAAGAGGCAGATTCATATTTACAGAGCAAAGGTCATCCGTAAATAACATCTACCGAAATTGCAAAACAAATGATATTTGTCCAGAATTGAGTCACAGCTAGGACGCTATCGTTTGGAAGCATGAGGTCCGGCGTCGAATATGTAAATGGAGTGAGAGGGCACCGGTATGTGTTCTGCGCCACACTCTCACCTGCTTGCCCCGATATTAAACCGTGTAGCTTAAGGGTGGACTTCGAACTGCCGACCACAGTTCATAAGCGGTTAAACGACCTAAAAACCCTCCAGTCTCGTTGTGGCTGGCCGGAAAATACACGGATTTTCATAGAAAAAGTCTTGCCTTGTCGGAAGGGAGTCATCGAACTATACCCTAACCAAACGTACATTCACCAATCAGAAATGTTCAAAAGCCTCGGAAATGCATGTCCTACCGGGAATAAAAAAACACAACAAATGTCTAACGAGCTCACTAAAACGATTATTTTGAAAGAGACAGTTAAAAAGTGCCTGCATAAATATGCAGGATGACGTAGATAATACAGAGTAGGAACTCCGGCCAAACAAGCCTTGGAAGGCTCAAAGGCACCGACCGGCCGCCGTGTCATCCTCAGCCTACAGGCGTCACCGGATGCAGGTATGGAGAGGCATGTGGTCAGTACACCGCTTTCCCGACCGCAAGTCAGTTTACGAGACCGGAGCCGCTGCTTCTTAATCAAGTAGTTCCTCAGTTTGGCTCACAAGGGCTGAGTGCACTCCGATTGCCAAGAGCGCTCGGCAGACCGTGTGGTCACACATCCAAGTGCTAGCCCAACCCGACAGCGCTTAACTTCCGTGACCTGACGGGAACCGGTATTACCACTGCGGCAAGGCCGCTGGCGGGGAGAGTAGGGGTAGGTAAAAATGTAACAGAACTAGGCAATAATAAAATACCTCTGTTATTTCGCAGCAGCCAATCGCACTATAATCTTTTTCTTTCAGGATAATCGTAAACTTTCGCTTTCAGTGGATAGCATTAGCACATTATCGTCTTTCTGTACTCAAAATCTCCCTCAATATTGAGCGATTTTGACCCAGCTGTTCAGGGAAGTGAATGGGAGCCTGTGGTATAAAAAATACGAACAAAACTTCTTCGTCGACGTAGAGACGTCAGTTGGCGTGTGTATATATAGTGTGTGCAGTGGTCGGTGTAGAGAAATGGATTAATAGTGTACCAGTATTTCTATACACTCTGAAATAACTTCTTTACCAAAATGCATAAGAGAATAGCATTGTAACTAGGGAAGAAAATCAGGATAGTTCCCACTATGAGGCTATCCTTGTCAAACTGCACCATAATATAAACACATCAGTAAAAAAAATAATTACCGATTTTCATAGCCAGCCGAGCGGTTCTAGGCGCTTCAGTCTGGAAACGCGCGACCGCTACGGTCGCAGGTTCGAATCCTGCTTCGGCCATGGATGTGTCTGGTGTCCTTAGGTTAGTTAGGTTTAAGTAGTTCTAAGTTCTAGGGGACTGATGACCTCAGAAGTTAAGTTCCATAGTGCTCAGAGCTATTTGAACCAATTTTCATAACAGACTCATAACAAGATAACCTATCTTCCAGGATAAAGAAATAATGTCCCATTAAGGGTTATGGACATATTAGAAGAAAACGGAAAGTAATAGGTAACCATAAACGTGGAAATAAATACTAGATTTGAGGGATGCTTGCAGCTAGACAGAGAATGGACAGGAGTTGGTAAGGATATTTAGAGATTCAGTCCATCGAGAAGGTACAACAAATCAACAGAAGCAGCGTTAGACTGTCCAAAGAAGTAGATTCTACCAAGTGCAAATAGTAGGAAGACGACGAAACTGATGTGAAAAATTCTGAGCTTACCCACATCACATGTAACAATGCTGTTGTTATCGTAACGCTTGCGTACAGCACTTACAGTATCATATAAGAACAAAATTCAAGACTTTTCCTCTTTAAAGTATGTTTTAGAGTACATCGCTCTTTATAGATGAATTTGAACTAACTTTTCCTCTGCTCATGGACTACTGATTTATTTGATGATAATTAGTTTTGAGACAAATATTTAAATGTTGAGCATTGTACATTTCAGTATGCACAGTCGCAGCGTGCTTCTGTCATATTAAACTGTTGAGCATCACAGAGTAACAGGAAACATAAACAGAGCCCGCGAGGGAGTACGAGTGCGGCTTGAGTTCGCTGATACTTTGTGGAACTCAAGATAATGACAATTTGAGGACGATAACTCTCGTCTCGTATGTAATTATGAGAGAGTAAAGGGTCTATAGCCCGCTAGCTATGGTTTGAACTTTCATACCGAAAACTATCTGACAAGTTATTTTGTGCTTTCTGAAGGTTATCATTAAAAATTAGTGAACGATTATGTATCTGAGTTGTATTCATAACGACAACTTGGAGAAAGAGTGAGCCCCAGTGTCTTCAGAAGAAACTGAAATGATTATGTTTGGTAACGTAGCTGCTAATAGTAAGGAGACTAATTTATAGACAGGTGTTAATAGAATACATACTGTGTATATTATGTTTCAATAACTGTGAATCTGGGTCTCAATTGTAAATATACATTGCGTTGCCCAGAGTCCAATTGTGCGCAGAGTCATAGCATGAAGCGAGGATTCCAGTAAATGAAATATAGTAGGAGAGCCTTGTGTCAGGTTTCGATAGGAGCGTGAGACACTTACGTGAATAAATACGTACAGTGACGAAAGCAATGGGGAAAATTTGTTAGACTCCTGCATGAGCCGTTACCCGTGCTATTTCTCTCTGTATACGCATATGTGTTTCGTTGGTTTTACATCATTCTCAGTGTTTTCCACTTTATTTTACTGCAAAACATAAATAATTTTAATACTTAAAGACATGCAAGTTGGTGCTACGCTCATCAGATTCACGAAAACTGTTTCAATAAAAATGTAGTGCAGACTGTTGTAGCTTGAGGATACTGTACTCCGGAACACATGATATTTTCCAATAGATCTTGTAATGTTGTGATCGATTTTAGAGTTACACTAACGAATGCGCACTAGTAACTACTATATGCAGTTTCTGTAATTTTCTACTGCTTTCTTCGTTGCGTGACACCAGGCTGTGTTTCGTTCAACGTTTGTAAATATTACGAGATCTAAATATCTACATGCTGTGTAGTATAGTAAAGCTGTTTGGAGGATATTGTTAATTCATGTATTGTTAATTCATCAGCTAGAGACTTTTATGGCGAGTAAAATCATGTATATTTTAAAAATTGCTAAGTAAGCTACCGACTTAAAGTCGTATACCATCTTCTACCTTGGAATGGATGAAGGTGCCACGTGCAGCGTGATACTTGCAAATGAACTGCATTTCTTTAGTGTCTCGATAATGTTCCCTGACTTTAAAATGGAAATTTGTGTTAGTTGCGATAGATTCTATTTCAAAATATTTTTAACTTATAACTGGCTTTTCATAATACTCCTTAATTTGATTTCTCTTATTGGTTATTCTTGTGTCGCAATCGACAGTAGAACACACAGACTATTACATACAGTATTGACGAGGTATTTTCTATTTCAACACTTTTAAACCTGAATAGAACTTTTTTTTCTATCCACATGACCCTGTTCCACTTTCGAAAAGTTATTCATTTTCGGAAAATACCTACTTTTCAGGAGATCAGTTTGCAGTTTCAGAAAAAGGATCAGAACAAATAAAATGAATGCTGTCACTTGAAAACAGGAAAAGAAAATATATTAAACTTCTGTTACAGGGCTGGCTAGAAGCGAAAGTCGGAAAAATGTTCCAAGGTGCAAGAACATTAAGACAGAAATTTTATGTTACTCTCTGTCTCGGTTGGCAGAGTCAATACTTTACCACAGCCTGTCATCTGCACTAATTGGAATTTTTATCATTGTTGTAGTATGGACGAAAATTTAGACCTGAAATGTAACAACTTCTACTAGTTGCCTGTAACTACTACCAGCAAACGACTAGTTTTTCTTGAAACTGTTTTTCTCACCCTGATGACCATACGCAGACTGTCTAACATCACTGAAACACTTGTGGGTAAACATGAAGAAACAAGGAACTGCAGACCTATTTTGTTGTAGACCGAATGCAAAAATACGATGTTGTTGTTGTTGTGGTCTTCAGTCCTGAGACTGATTTGATGCAGCTCTTCATGCTTCTCTATCCTGTGCAAGCTGCTTCGTCTCCCAGTACCTACTGCAGCCTACGTTCTTCCGAATCTGCCTAGTGTATTCATCTCTTGGTCTCCCTCTACGGTTTTTACCCTCCACGCTGCTCTCCAGTACTAAATCGGTGATCCCTCGATGTCTCAGAACCTGTCCTACAAACCGATCCCTTCTTCTAATCAAGTTGGGCCACAAGCTCCTCTTCTCCCCAATTCTATTCAATACCTCCTCATTAGTTATGTGATCTACCCATCTACTCTTCAGCATTCTTCTGCAGCACCGCATTTCGAAAGCTTCTATTCTCTTCTTGTCTAAACTATTTATCGTCCATGTTTCACTTGCATACATAGCTACACTCCTGATATTTAAATCTGCACTCGATGTTAAACAAATTTTCTTCTTCAGAAACGCTTTCCTTGCCATTGCTATTCTACATTTTATATCCTCTCTACTTCGACCATCATCAGTTATTTTGCTCCCCAAATAGCAAAACTCCTTTACTACTTTAAGAGTCTCATTTGCTAATCTAATTTCATCAGCATCACTCGACTTAATTCGACTACATTCCATTATCCTCGTTTTGCTTATGTTGATGTTCATCTTATACCCACCTTTCTAGACACTGTCCATTCCGTTCAACTGCTCCTCCAAGTCCTTTGCTGTCTCTGACAGAATTACAATGTCATCGGCAAACCTCAAAGTTTGTATTACTTCTCCACGGATTTTAATACATATTCCGAACTTTTCTTTTGTTTACTTTATTGCTTCCTCAATATACAGATTGAATAACATCGGCGATAGGCTACAACCCTGTCTCACTCCCTTCCCTACCACCGCTTCCCTTTCATACACCTTAACTCTTATAACTGCCGTCTGGTTTCTGTACAAATTGTAAATATTCTTTCGCTCCCTGCATTTTACCCCTGCCACCTTCAGAATTTGAAAGAGAAGGATCCAATCAACATTGTCAAAAGCTTTCTCTAAGTCTACAAATGCTAGAAACGTAGGTTTGCCTTTCCTTAATCTTTCTTCTAAGATAAGTCGTAGGGATAGTATTGCCTCATGTGTTCCGATATTTCTACGGAATCCAAACTGATCTTCCCCGATGTCGGCTTCTACTAGTTTTTCCATTCATCTGTAAAGAATTCGCGTTAGTACTTTGCAGCTGTGACTTATTAAAATGATAGTTCGGTAATTATCACATCTGTCAACACCTGCCGGCCGCGGTGGTCTCGCGGTTCTAGGCGCGCAGTCCGGAACCGTGCGACTGCTACGGTCGCAGGTTAGAATCCTGCCTCGGGCATGGATGTGTGTGATATCCATAGGTTAGTTAGGTTTAAGTAGTTCTAAGTTCTAGGGGACTAATGACCACAGCAGTTGAGTTCCATAGTGCTCAGAGCCATTTGAACCATTTTTTTGTCAACACCTGATTTCTTTGGGTTAGAATTATTATATTCTTCTTGAAGTGTGAGGGTATTTCGCCTGTTTCATACATCTTGCTAACCAGATGGTAGAGTTTTGTCAGGACTGGCTCTCGAACAGCTGTCAGTAGCTCTAACGGAATGTTGTCTACTCCCGGAACATTGTTTCGACACAGGTCTTTCAGTGCTCTGTCGAACTCTTCACGCAGTATAAAATCTCCCATTTCATCTTCATCTACATCCTCTTCCATTTCCATAACATTGTCCTCAAGTACGTCGCCCTTGTATAGACCCTCTATATACTCTTTCCACCTTTCTGCTTTCCCTCCTTTGCTTAGAACTGGGTTTCCACCTGAGCTCTTGATATTCATGCAAGTGATTCTCTTATCTCCAGAGGTCTCTTTAGTTTTCCTGTAGGCAGTATCTATCTTACCCCTAGTGAGATAAGTTTCTACATCTTTATATTTGTGCTCTAGCCATCCCTACTTATCCATTTTGCGCTTCCCGTCGATATCATTTTTGAGACGTCTGTATTCCTTTTTGCCTGCTTCATTTATTGAATTTTTATATTTTCTCCTTTCATCAATTAAAATCAATATTTCTTCTGTTACCCAAGGATTTCTACTAGCCTTCGTCTTTTTCCTATTTGATCCTCTGCTGCCTTCACTATTTCATCCCTCAAAGCTACCCATTCTTCTTCTACTGTATTTCTTTCCCCCATTCCTGTCAATTGCTCCCTTATGCTCTCCCTGAAACTCGGTACAACCTCTGGTTCTTTCAGTTTGTCCAGGTCCTATCTCCTTAAATTCCTACCTTTTTGCAGTTTCTTCTGTTTTCATCTACAGTTCATAACCAATAGATTGTGGTCAGAGTCCACATCCGCACCTGGAAATGTCTTATAATTTAAAACCTGGTTCCTAAATCTCTTACTTACCATTATATAATCTATCTGTTTCCTTTTAGTATCTCCAGGGTTCTTTCGTGTATGCAACCTTCATTCATGCTTCTTAAACCAAGTGTTAGCTATGACTAAGTTATGCTCCCCGAAAAATTCTACCAGGCGGCTTACTCTTTCATTTCTTAGCCTCAATCCATATTCACCTAATATGTTTCCTTCTCTACCTTTTCCTACTCTCGAATTCCAGTCACCCATGACTACTAATTTTCGTCTTCCTTCACTACCTTAATAATTTCTTTTATCTCATCATACAGTTCATCAATTTCTTCTTCATCTGCAGAGCTAGTTGGCATATAAACTTGTACTACTGTAGTAGGCGTGGGCTTCGTGTCTATCTTGGCCACAATAATGCGTTCACTACGCTGTTTGTAGTAGCTTACCCGTACTCCTATTTTTTATTCATTATGAAACCTACTCCTGCATTACCCCTATTTGACTTTGCATTTATAATCGTATATTCACCTGACCAAAAGTCTTGTTCCTCCTTCCACCGAACTTCACTAATTCCCACTATATCTAACTTTAACCTATGCATTTCCATTTTTAAATTTTCTAACCTACCTGCCCGATTTAGGGATCTGACATTCCACGCTCCGATCCGTAGAACACCAGTTTTCTTTCTCCTGATAACAACGTCCTCTTGAGTAGTCCCCGCCCGGTGATCCGAATGGGGGACTATTTTACCTCTGGAATATTTTACCCAAGAGGACGCCATCATCATTTAATCATACAGTAAAGCTGCATGCCCTCGGGATAAATTAGGTCTGTAGTTTCCGCTTGCTTTCAGCTGTTCGTAGTACCACAACAGCAAGACCGTTTTGGTTAGTGTTACAGGGCCAGATCAGTCAATCATCCAAACTGTTGGCCCTGCAACTACTGAAAAAGCTGCTGCCCCTCTTTAGGAACCACACGTTTGTCGGGCCTCTCAACAGATACCCCTTCGTTGTTGTTGCACCTACCGTACGGCTATCTGTACCGTTGAGGCACGCAAGCCTCGTCACCAACGGCAAGGTCTATGGTTCATGGGGGGAGGGAAAAAAACCATACGTTCCTTATAATAACAGGCCAAAGGCGTGTGATTAACGGGAGCAGTTTGGGATGAGAGCCGTAGTAGGCTGATAAATGGCCACTATGAGTGTAAACATTATGAACGTTTAAAAAATGAAAAAAATAATAGTACAACATGTGGCCCGGAATTGAATTAGACAACTAAACTAAATAAGGAGGATGTTGTTCGCTGCGGAACGTTTCTTAAAAGCACCGTTGGAAACACAAAGCCGTGTTACGGTGTTCCACCCCTGTCCGCATTCCTGGGCGCGTCTTGGCAGCGGCCTAGCCTTGGGCTGACAGCCCCTAATACGAGACCATCTACGATGACGTAGTGCGTCCTCGGGGAGTCCGGCAGACACTGCTCTTATTAAAAGGCGCCACTTGGCGGCCGCGCCACGTTTCTCACAGAGATTTGGGGCGACCCAAATAGCCAGCTGCCAGCACTGAGTTACTGCTGCGCTCGGGGGCGGAGCTATGTGGTCGGGAGAGGGTGGACCGCGGAGAACGCCTCAGGGATGTCGAGGGCTGAAGCGTGTCCGCTGCGCGCTGCGTTAGCAACGCGTGTAGCCTCTGAGTGGGGTGATTTCGCTCTTCTTGTCAGCCTCCACTCACTAACGCTGAGACGGTATTGGAAATAACTGTGTCTTCTTAGAGTCTCCATCGAAACTACCTTCTGCAACTACTGCTCAGTTAATGCGCGACACTTTTACAGTCAGTGGCCGTCACGGATGCTCTTTCAAGTAATCCCATCATTTCAAGTTGTTACTCCCTTCTGGTTCAGACATTTGATGAATCTTAGTCGGTTAGTTGACAAGTGTTTATGGACACTGCTCTACCGTATTTTATGCCCTAGCAAGGAAGTCTTACGAGCAGAAACACGAGCCTCAACCTATGCGTAACTCATACGACTTGTATGCGAGCAGTATGGAAAGAAGACGTTAGGACATATTGCAGTTTTCGTTTGGTCGTGAACCGTGCACTGATAGCCAAAGCGGCTTAGGCTGTAACAACAACGACTCTGTACTAATGTACATATAAGTAACTCTGTTCATCTGATTTTACGATAAACCTGTGTCATTGATCTTCTGATTTCATTTCTTTTTGTTTCATGCCATTATGTTAAGAAAACTGTAAATATGTTTCAATGTGAATATTAATGTTTATGTCAAATGTCAAGTAATATTGTAATAGAATTGAAATGTAACACGCCGGCCGGAGTGGCCGTGCGGTTCTAGGCGCTACATTCTGGAACCGAGCGACCGCTCCGGTCGCACGTTCGAATCCTGCCTCGGGCATGGATATGTGTGATGTCCTTAGGTTAGTTAGGTTTAGGTAGTTCTAAGTTCTAGGCGACTGATGACCTCAGAAGTTAAGTCCCATAGTGCTCAGAGCTATTTGAACCACTTTTTTGAAATGTTACAAATGTGGAAACTGTCGTAAGATGTAAAAAATTATAAATGTGCGTCTGGTCCATACGTAGGCAATGTGTTAGGATATGTAGAATGCAAAACCTCGGGTGAATACGCGGTCTGTCAGGAAGCGGTAAAAGGTGGATGGCAGGCGAGCGCGGGAAAATGCGTGCGGGCAATGCACGGCACAACGGGCTCAGCAGCAGTAGTAGTGGCATTGGTCTGAGCAACACCTTCTGGAGCGAGGAGGCTCTCCTGGAAGACATAGCTTTACTGAGCCTCGGGTATGCCGTTCCAACGCCCACAGAGTATGGCAAAATTCCATAGGCACTAACTGGAAAAGTATTGCGACGCTAAGAAGAATTAAAGTGTCGATACGTCAAGAGTCACAGCTGTGGTTGTATGCGTGCTCTGTGCCTCGCCATCTTGCCGCCCGCCAACCGCCGCATCGATACTAGCAAGTTGAAACTTTCAGTACTGTATCCGTATGGATCAGAGAGTGAACTGTGTTTGTGTGGAGCAATAATAACCTAAACTTTACCAGAACTTTTCCATCATCCTCACAACTAACCTAGACAGGGTCCTTTCCAAACGTTGTGCAATCCGAGTGTCCCAAAATGAAAATTACAAATTGTGTCTATAATAATTGTTTGCAGAACTTGCTATATTAGAATGGTGTTAAAAGAAATGTTTTGTTAATGAACCAGTAAATGAATAGCGAAGGTCTAACGAAGTCGAAAGATAACTTTAGTATTGACATAGTAATGAAGTTTATTATTTCTAGACAGATTTAAAGGCATTTAAATGAGCAATAAATAAGTTGAGAAGAGTAATAACTTATATACTGGAAATCTTGAATGAATAATAACTTCAGTAATCAATTTTTTTAAATACAGCAATTATAACAGTTTCAGGGTCCCCCCTCCTCATTCATTTGAATTCTGAAGTGTCCTAAATTGCTTTGACTAGCAAAAGTTAAAGTCAATATAAAAGTCAAAATTTATCAGTGTTTATCTTCATCAAAATTGACATTTTGTGTGTGGCATGAAAGTACAATTCCTAGGGTAACCTATGTCCGATTTTGATCAGATTGGTAGACAGTATAAAGTTTAGTAGTAAACATTATAGTGTAGTGTTATGTATTCATGGTTTTCCATATCAGTACAGATCGTGAAACTATCAGTTCAATAGATTTTCTGGTTCTAAAATTCTGCTATATTATGCAGTCTTACAACTTGTTTCGCATGAATATATACCAAATTCTACCGGGAAGAAACACAGTTAATGCCTAATTAGGCTGGCGACCGTATCATTATCACATTGGTAGAATCTTCTGGGTTGCTTTTGGTCCATCCTGACGTGCAATTTCATTTCGAACTTACTTGACGGATCATTGTTATTACAGAGTGGATGCAAATCTGATTTGCCATTATTCAGTCACACACGGTCGATATCTATGCGAAAATCCTTTCTCATAAGATGAATCCCGCTCACTTACCATAGCACAGGCTTTAACGAGTACTGTGTAACGAGGATTTTCATATGTTAGACTACTAATAAATTGTATAAAAATGGCTCTGAGCACTATGGGACTAACATCTGAGGCCATCAGTCTCCTAGAACTTAAAACTACTTAAATCTAAGGACATCATACACATCCATACCAGAGGCAGGATTCGAACCTGCGACCGTAGCGGTCGTGTGGATCCAGACTGAAGCGCCTAGAACCGCTCAACCACTCCGGCCAGCGGGACAATTTTAAACGAACATCACATAGTAGACAGCGAGAGAGATTCTGTGGTGCTACGACATCCACATTACTACTGGGAATGAGAGGAGGAAGGAAAAATTCTAACGTTCTGTCTGCAAAGGACGGAAAAGGAAATCGTCCTTGCCGCTTCAATGGAACCATGTGGGCATTTGCCTTCAGCGATTTAGGAAAATCATGTGAAACCTATATCATATTGACCAGGCGAGGATCTAAATAGTCGTCCTCCCGAATACAAGTCTAGCGTGCTAACCGCAGAGTTACCTCGGTTGGTCGTAAAACGGGGGTAGGAATTGGGGAGAAAATGGAACAACTTTGAGAGTAAGGCACAGGTAGTTGAGTGAGGATGGGCAGGAGGAGCGTTAAAATAATAAAATCAGTAGAAAACCATCTTCAAGACGATGGTTTACCCATTCTAGAAGTGACAATATATCTGTCTTCTCCTTGTCCACATCGTGCTGGAAATGATAACTCTTGCTCCGCTGGAGTCAAACTGTTAAGCACTAGCACCACTATGGTGAGGCGTAGCGACCTAGGCTGCGGACGCGTATACAGTAACTCGGCTTCTCCGCAGCTGTTACTTAAAGCCGAGATGCTATCAGTCGCTGCCAGAAGATGGCACGCAACACGGCAGACTCCGCGGGCCCAGGCGGAGACGCAGACGCATGCGCTGCCCCGAGTAACTGTAACCGCGAGCTGAGCGGAGAGAGGGGACCCCATTTGTCAGCGGGCCCGCCATTCATTACGCCCACGCCACGCGGCGGCGGCGACGCGTATCCGCCAGCCAGATATTCCGCGCTGATAGCCGTTTGTTCCGGCACGTCCAGCCGTGACGGCGCTGCCTGTCACACGCGGCGAAAGCCGCGCTCCCATTGTGCCGGTCCGGCCTTCCGATGGCGCCCCATTCACGTGACCGTTAGCGCCCGCCGGGGGGAATCGGTGACAGCGGATCCGCGGCCACACGCGGATGACGCCGCTGGCCTGCGGGGCGTCCTGCTGGTGTCCTGTAAAATAGCGTCCAGTGAAGTTTGCTCACAGTGAGATTTCCGACCAGATAGGAAAGGTCCTCTAAACCCCCTGTCCAAAGTTCGCATCTTGCCAAACAGGTCGAAGACACTAGTCTACCTGGTGTACAATACACTACTGGCCATTATAAAATTGCTCCACCAAGAAGAAATGCAGATGATAAACGGGTATTCATTGGACAAATATATTGTACTAGAACTGACATTTTCACGCAATTTGGGTGCATAGATCCTGAGAAATCAGTACCCAGAACAACCACCTCTGACCGCAATAACGGCCTTGATACGCCTGGGCATTGAGTCAAACGGAGCTTGGATCACGGTGTACAGGTACAGCTGCACATGCAGCTTCAACACGATACCACAGTTCACCAAGTGTAGTGACTGGGATACTGTGACGAGCCAGCTGGTTGGTTGGTTGGTTTGGGGCAGGAGACCAGACAGCGTGGTCATCGGTCTCATCGGATTAGGGAAGGATGGGGAAGGAAGTCGGCCGTGCCCTTTCAGAGGAACCATCCCGGCATTTGCCTGGAGTGATTTAGGGAAATCATGGAAAACCTAAATCAGGATGGCCGGACGCGGGATTGACGAGCCAGTTGCTCGGCCACCATTAATCAGAAGTTTTCAGCTGGTGAGAGATCTGGAGAATGTGCTGGCCAGGGCAGCAGTCGAACATTTTCTGTATCCAGAGAGGCCCGTAAAGGATCTGCAACTGGCGGTCGTGCATTATCCTTCTGAAGTGTAGGGTTTCGCAGGGATCGAATGAAGTGTGGAACCACGGGTCGTAACACATCTGAAATGTAACGTCCACTGTTCGAATTGCTGTCAATGCGAACAAGAGATGACCGAGACGTGTAACCAGCGGCACCCCATACCATCAAGGCAGGTGCTACGCCAGTATGGCGATGACGAATACACGCTTCCAATGTGCGTTCATCGCAATTTCGTCAAACAATGATGCGGCAAATCATGATGCTGTAAACAGAACCTAGAGTCATCCGAAAAAATGACGTTTTGCCAGCTTCGTCTTTGAGTACACCATCGTAGGCGCTCCTGTCTGTGATGCAGCGTCAGGGGTAACCGCTGCCATGGTCTCCGAGCTGATAGTCCATGTTGCTGCAAACGTCGTCGAACTATTCGTGCCGTTGGTTGTTGTCTTGCAAACGTCCCCATCTGTTGACTCAGGGATCGAGACGTGGCTACACGATCCGTTACAGTCAGTCATGCGGATAAGATGCCTTTCATCTCAACTGCTAGTTTTACGTCGCCGTTGGTATCCAGCACGGAGTTCCGCATTACCCTCGCGAACCCACCGATTCCATATTCTGCTAAAAGTCATTGGATCTCGACCTACGCGATCAGCAAATGTCGCGATAGGATTAAACGCAATCGCGAAAGGCTACAATACGACCTTTATCAAAGTCGGAAACGTGATGGTACGCATATCTTCTCCTTACACGAAGCATCACAAGAACGTTTCACCAGGCAACGGCGGTCAACTGCTGTTTGTGTATGAGAGATTGGTTGGAAACTTTCCTCAGGTCAGCACGTTGTAGGTGTCGCCACCGGTGCCAACCTTGTGTGAATGCTCTGAAAATCATTTGCATCTCATAGCATCTTCTAGCTGTCGGTTAAATTTGGCGTCTGTAGCACATCATCTTCGTGGTGTAGCAATTTTAAAGGTCATTAATGTAAATTCTGATGAAGAGGACTGGATACACTCAAACAAGAACGGTAATGCCACAGTCGTTTTCAGTCAACAGTGATCATGTTAGGTTAATGGTAAGTTCGTAGCGTTTTTGTTTTGTAAGTTAGTATTCCAGTTTCTGTGGGACTATTTATCAACTGACATTTTTTATTTGTTGTTCATTGTTGCTATTTGAGTATACATATTGTCATTCTGTTACCTGGAAATAGTGACTGATGCAGTGGAGTACTAAAAGGTATCAGATAGATTAAATAATGGTAAGACAGAGATTTAGGAACCAGGTTTTAAGCTGTAAGACATTTCCAGTTGCAGATGTGGACTCTGACCACAATCTATTGGTTATGACCTGTAGATTAAAACTGAAGAAACTGCAAAAAGGTGGGAATTTAAGGAGATGGGACATGGATAAACTAAAAGAACCAGAGGTTGTACAGAGTTTCAGGGAGAGCATAAGGGAGCAATTGACAGGAATGGGGGAAAGAAATACAGTAGAAGAAGAATGGGTAGCTTTGAGGGATGAAGTAGTGAAGGCAGCAGAGGGTCAAGTAGGTAAAAAGACAAGGGCTAGTAGAAATCCTTGGGTAACAGAAGAAATATTGAATTTAATTGATGAAAGGAGAAAATATAAAAATGCAGTAAATGAAGCAGGCAAAAAGGAATACAGACCTCTCAAAAATGAGATCGACTGGAAGTGCAAAATGGCTAAGCAGGGATGGCTAGAGGACAAATGTAAGGATGTAGAGGCTTATCTCACTAGGGGTAAGATAGATACTGCCTACAGCAAAATTAAAGAGACCTTTGGAGATAAGAGAACCAGTTGTATGAATATCAAGAGCTCAGATGGAAACCCAGTTCTAAGCAAAGAGGGGAAAGCATAAAGGTGGAAGGAGTATATAGAGGGTCTATACAAGGCCGATGTACTTGAGGACAATATTATGGAAATAGAAGAGGATGTAGATGAAGATGAAATGGGAGATACGATACTGCGTGAAGAGTTTAGCAGAGCACTGAAAGACCTGAGTCGAAACAAGGCCCCCGGAATAGACAACATTCCATTGGAACTACTGACAGCCTTAGGAGAGCCAGTCCTGACAAAACTCTGCCATCTGTTGAGCAAGATGTATGAAACAGGCGAAATACCCTCAGACGTCAAGAAGAATATAATAATTCCAATCCCAAAGAATGCAGGTGTTGACAGATGTGGAAATTACCGAACTATCACTTTAATAAGTCACAGCTGGAAAATACTAACGCGAAATCTTTACAGACGAATGGAAAAACTAGTAGAAGCCGACATCGGGGAAGATCAGTTTGGATTCCGTAGAAATGTTGGAACACGTGAGACAATACTGACCCTACGACTTATCTTAGAAGCTAGATTAAGGAAGGGCAAACCTACGTTTCTAGCGTTTGTAGACTTAGAGAAAGCTTTTGACAATGTTGATTGGAGTGCTCTCTTTCAAATTCTGAAGGTGGCAGGGGTAAAATATAAGGAGCGAAAGGCTATTTACAGTTTGTACAGAATCCAGATGGCAGTTACAAGAGTCGAGGGACATGAAAGGGAAGCAGTGGTTGGGAAGGGAGTGAGACCGGGTTGTAGCCTCTCCCCGATGTTATTCAATCTGTATATTGAGCAAGCAGTAAAGGAAACAAAAGAAAATTTGGAGTACTTATTAAAATCCATGGAGGAGAAATAAAAACTTTGAGGTTCGCCGATGACATCGTAATACTGTCAGAGACAGCAAAGGACTTGGAAGAGCAGTTGAACGGAATGGATAGTGTCTTGAAAGGAGGATATAAGATGAACATCAACAAAAGCAAAACGAGGATAATGGAATGTAGTCGAATTAAGTCGGGTGATGCTGAGGCTCTCAAAGTAGTGAAGGAATTTTGCTATTTAGGGAGCAAACTAACTGATGATGGTCGAAGTAGAGAGGATAGAAAATGTAGACTGGCTATGGCAAGGAAAGCGTTTCTGAAGAAGAGAAATGTGTTAACATCGAGTATAGATTTAAGTGTCAGGAAGTCTTTTCTGAAAGTATTTGTATAGAGTGTAGCCATGTATGGAAGTGAAACATGGACGACAAATAGTTTGGACAAGATGAGAATAGAAGCTTTCGAAATGTGGTGCTACAGAAGAATGCTGAAGATTAGATGGGTAGATCACGTAACTAATGAGGAAGTATTGAATAGGATTGGGGAGAAGAGAAGTTTGTTGCACAACTTGACCAGAAGAAGGGATCGGTTGGTAGGACATGTTCTGAAGCATCAAGGGATCACCAATTTAGTGTTGGAGGGCAGCGTAGAGGGTAAAAATCATAGAGGGAGACCAAGAGATGACTACACTAAGCAGATTCAGAAGGATGTGGGGTTGCAGTGGGTTCTGGGAGATGAAGAAGCTTGCACAGGATAGAGTAGCATGGAGAGCTGCATCAAACCAGTCTGAGGAGTGAAGACCACAACAACAACAGCAGTGGACGCTAGCAAATGGAATGCCAAGTGGAGAAATCGGAACATATTCCTCTGTCTGAGTCTAATAGAGGGATAATAACAACGGAGGCAACCAGAAACATTCGGACTGTGTACAGCGATAATGCCGTTGGACAGAGTCTGGCAGAAAATTAGGATTTCCGTTTTAAGAAGGATCGCTTTGATATTAGTGTCTTTTCTCGTTCAAATACAGGTACAGGAAGTGAACATTAAATTTTTTATGTAATTATCCATACAAGGTCAAAAGACCAATGTAGATGTGACAGACCCTAACAATAGAACATAACATGGTATAAAAAGCTGTGTAGTTAACATTAGATTAGAATTAATTTACAACAGAATTAATGAAGCGAAACTATTATGTAAAGTAAATGATATCAGTTGCGTACCAAATACTTATAAAACTGTTTCATTGACGAGAGGCTCCAAGTTTTCCAGAGCCCTCATCGCCGAAACAGCTACGATTTCAAGCACAAATTTTCTCTTTTACTGACCTCCCTCACATCTTTCTTTACCATTTTTATTGTCTTTAATCATTATTTGTTTACGTTTTCCAGTGTTTCTTCTTTATTCTGTTGCCTCTTTTTATATTAACAAAGAACTAAATAGGAAGTTTAATTGTTAACACACTGTCATATTAGCAATTGTACTAGTAGAATTGTATTAGTAATAACACTTCTCAAAACTGTTGTACAGATAGTAAGGTAATTGTAGTAAATAAATAAATCTCCACATTCAGGAAGACCTTCGGTGTTTGATGAAGATCTTTTAAGCGCATATTCCGCAGTGATCGACGCCGGCGTATTATAGAACTGGTAAATGTGAAGAAGTGTGTTGATTCCACTATCGTGCGACATTTCCGTGCAGTGGGGAATTTTCAAAATTCTAGAGTATGGGTAACACATGCTCTAAGCCAAAATTCCAAAAATCGGTTGGTGTCCATATGTGCATCTCGGCTAGCTCGTCTTCAATTGATTCGTGAACAACACCAACCATTCCTGATCTGTATCGTTATTGGTCACGAGAATTGGTGTCTATGCTGACATACGGGAAAAGAGAAGTGGTTGACCCAAGCAAAGGAGAAACTACACGTACAATGGCCTGCGCGCATCCACAAAAGATAATGTTACTCATCTTGTGGTTCAGCGATGTTGTGGAGTACTACGAATTGCTCCCTCGTGGTCTAACCATGACTGCTGACATTTACGTCAAAAAGATAGACGTCTTACAGACACAATCCAAGAACAACGATCAGGAAGACAGCGTGAAGTGATGCTATATGGAAAAACGCTCCGAACTTATGCACCAGCCTAATAATTTATTTTATTTTCAGTCTGAATTTCGTATCTTCTCTACCTGACAAGGAGCATTTTGATATGAAAATAACATAAATATGGTTAATGCTGTGGAAGCGTACGATACAAAATGGCTTTAAGCACTATGGGACTTAACATCTGAGGTCATCAGTCCCTTAGAACTTAGAACTACTTCTCTAACTAACCTGAGGATATCACACACATCCATGCTTGGGGCAGGATTCGAACATGCGACCGTAGCGGTCGCGTGGTTCCAGACTGAATTGCCAGGGCAGCAGTCGAACATTTTCTGTATCCAGAAAGGCCCGTACAGGACCTGCAACATGCGGTTGTGAATTATCCTGCTGAAATGTAGGGTTTCGCAGGGATCGAATGAAGGGTAGAGTCACGGGTCGTAACACATGTGAAATGTAACGTCCAGTGTTCAAAGTGCCGTCAATGCGAACAAGAGGTGTCCGACACGTGTAATCAATGGCATCCCATACCATCACTCCGGGTGATACGCCAGTATGACGATGACGAATACACGGTTCTAATGCGCGTTCACCGCGATGTAGCCAAAGACGGATGCGACCACTATAATGCTGTTAGCAGAACCTGGATTCACCGGAAAAAATTACATTTTGCCTTTCGTGCATCCAGGTTCGTCGTCGAGTACACCATCACAGGTGCTCCTCTCTGTGATGCAGCGTCAAGGGTAACATCAGCCACGGTCTCCGAGCTGTTAGTCCGTCCTGCTGCAAACGTCGTCGAACTTAGTGCAGATGGTTGTTGTCGTGCAGACGTCCCCATCTGTTGACTCAGGGATCGAGACGTGGCTGCACGATCCGTTACAGCAATGCGGTATGATGCCTGTCATCTCGACTGCTTGTGGTACGAGGACTGAAGACCACAACAACAATAATAAGCGACATGGATATGGGGTGATCACGTAAAATCAGTATTAGGATAGATGAATGGTTGTGAATGGATTGAAGACTTCCTGGCAGACAGGACTCAAAACGTTTTTCTCAACGGGACGAAAAGCACAGACGTATAGGTAATTTCGGGAATACGCCCAACGGAATGTTGTACTGTAAGATACTCAGTGACTCAGATTTTTGTGGAGGTTCTGGTAACCTGTGTAAGAGAGAAGACGTAGTTATAGGAGCACTGCTGTATAAATTTAGTGAAACTGTATTCGAAACGATTGTGCGCCATGACGATGTGATCATCTTAGGCACCATGAGAATTCTGTAAGAAAGTTTAAGCAGAATACTGAACCATGTAAACAACCATTTCTCTATCTTACAATACGCGAATCGAATAAGACAGAAAACTAATAACACTGTTATGAAATACGCTCCGTCACGCACTGTTCAGTGGCAAGCGGAGTGTATCTGTCAGATGAGGCTGCTAAAGTAAGTCACACATTATTAAGGCACATGAAAGTGACTGATACATGATACTACTTTTCAAGAAAGTCACTAAATCCTTGCAAACAACAGTCGGTGAGTTCAACCGAACGTTCAGCACCAATATTACAGAAATCTCCTCCTTGACCTTGGAGCTATTCGAGCGCTGCTGCGTGAACGTCGTCATGGCTGGAAAATCTGCGACTGCTGCGGATCAGTTCTGGATTACCTGTACACAGTAGTCAGTGGTCGCTGTCGATTTCCTTCTTTCCCGATCGGCGTCTTCCACGTATGTACGCCTTTCGTCAAGTGGTCACCAATTCACTACTGCTTCACGCGACACTGTATCTGGTCCATACACCGCGAGAGTTCAACGGTGTGCAGTTTGGACGTTTTAGTCACAGTCCTGCGTACTTCGCCTTTGAAGTACATTTTCAGTTGCAGCGCCATTTTACTCGCACGTTGTGATTTCCCTCGTAGATGTTGATGTGTCTGTAAGTCGGAGCATTCGATGAGAGGGTTTTCTCCAGTTGCTTTATGCCAACGTGGAATATGACGATCAAATTGGAGATCAGCCGCAGTAAACAGGGGAGCCGGCCTCTTGACGGAAGAAGAGTTGGTACCATACGCGAGGTACCTAACTGATATTCCCCATCTAGACGATTCCCTTACGGGGTGGTGAGAAAACAAAGTGGTCATTTGGTAAAAGATTACTCCTAGCTCACAACAGAAACTTTAATATTGCGTTTCCAACTGAAAGTAAATTATATTTAGATACGTCAAAACTAAAATCAGTACCTTGGCTAGCTGTTTATCTACATCTACATGGATACTCTGCTAATCACATTTAAGTGCCTGGCAGAGGGTTCATAAGAAAATGCTCGAAAACTTGTTTGACTTTTTTTCAGTTTGTCAGGGAAGCAACTACATAAAATAAAAAGTAAACTTGACCACCCACCAAAAGGTCTTTAGGTGCCTTTTCTCTCGTCCTTATGAAGGTATTTGTTTCATTTTGGTATGTAGATGGGATCAACCCAGAAGAACCACAGCTTAAAGGGTGCTTCATTACACCGCCCCGTCCCATCAAAGAAAATTGTTCACCCTTTCTTACTACCGTAAAAAAGTTTTTTGATGTTACCATCGCTGTCCTAAACAGCGACAGATTTTCACATTGCTACGATATTTAGGTCTATTGACTGTACAGCAAAACATGAAATTTATCAGCGTTTCCAGCAAAGACTGTGTACAAGGTGAGCCTTTCCGCTTTGCAGTCGTGGTATCGTCATATTACACCCATATTCTGGCGCTCTAGAGCACTGATTGTTTCCCATGTCTTGCTGTCAGAGTTGGTAACTTTTCTTGAATTGAATACGACTCGATACTAATATGATATTGGCCTTCTGCTTGGGTGCTACGTAGCATAAGGTTTACACCGTAATGAGAGCTGGCCTGATGTTTCCAGTTGACTCTTAGACGGACGAAGTACTCCTTCAGTATTTGCTGGGTGCATGTCCTGTACACAGCACAGAAACAAAATCCAAACTGTGTTAATATATGCCACAGAAAAGTCACCTGACGACCTTCTGTAGGGTCAGTTTTTATTTAATCTGTGTGGGGACTCACAACAACGACATATCTAAGACTGTCACAGGTGATGTGCCTATACATCTATACTTGGCAAGCCATCAGACGTCGTGTGACGGAGGGTGCTTCTGGTATCATGTCAGGCCCCTCCCCTCCCCCCCCCCCCCCCACTAACTCCTCCACTTCTCTGTACCATTCGCGAATAATGCGTAAGAATAGTGACTGTCGATGAGTCTCTGTTTCAGGTCTAGTTTCTCTGATTTTCTCGCCATGGTGCATTGATTAGTCTTACGAGCTATGTTGAAAGAAGTTACCCAACTCTTCTAGGAAAGCACACTCTCGGATCTGCAACAATCAAGTTCTACGTGACGCACAACGCCGCTATCGGTGTGCCTGACACTGCATTTTGGTGAGTGATTCCGTAAAGTTCTCGCGTTTATGTAAATATCCTGTGATGAGAGTTGCCGGTATTTGTTAGATCTCTTCTGTCTCATTTATTATCCAACCTCGTAAGGGTCCGAGACTGATGATGAATACTCAAGAATCGGTCATTGCAAGTGCACTGCAGGTCACTTCTTGAATGGACGAATTGCATTTTATTAAGATTCCTCCCACAGTTAGTTGCACCTAGTCTTCCACTTTAGGTCACGGCAGACGGTTGATGCTGTTCCCGTAGTTTTTTGCCAATGGCGTGATCGAGCAGTGATGGACCTCCTTGACTATTTACGTTTCTGTTCAACTACAAATCCTTGCAACTATCAGCGATCCTTTGTGGTCTTCCTGCATTTCACTACAATCTCCGAATATTGTAAGTTTCTATAAACAACATACAGCTTAACGGAGCTACTAACAATATCATCTACCAGATAGCATACACATTGTAAACCGTAACAGCGCTACAACATTCCGTTGAGAGGACTCCCGAAATTACCTGTACCTCTGTACTTATCGTCCCGTTGAGAAAGACGTGTGGAGTTCTGACTGCTAGGAAGTCTTGAATCTAGTCACAAACATGGTCCGGTTCTTGAGTACATCATATTTTGTTCAATAAACGTGAAAACTATCCATTAGAAAAATAAAACTGGTTAGATGCGAGTAGCACTCGCGCCCTGAGGTTTCCATAGAAACTTAATTATGTATACAGACAGTTCCGGGAATGGAGAATTTCGACGGTTTTTGTTGCTATCGACACTGACACTGCCAACATATCGATTCCAGAGATTCCAAGATTTTCGAGAATGCTTTAATTTCAATAATATAAATGTGACGTAAGGTCACGCCGGAGGCAGGTAACCATTATTATAGTAACCAGTAGTTACGCATTCAGGCTGACTAGGTCGCAACAGAAGAACTCAAAACATCAGGCAAGGAACGATTTTACTGATCATATGACGCGTTTCGGAATTTATCCATCGTCAACATCCAGGAGCGATTACTGCACGTAACATTGCGTTGTGAAACAAATATCTGCAGAATAGTCTGTGAGTGAGTAAATTGTCGACGGTGTATTTATTGATAGACTGTTATAACGAAAGTAATTTCTGTTTGTGTAGAGTTTTCTCGTAAATACTTTTGACATAGAATTTTCTCGTGCCAGCTGGGGTGGCCGAGCGGTTCTAGGCGCTACAGTCTGGAACCGCGCGACCGCTAAGGTCGCAGATTTGAATCATGCCTCGGGCATGGATGTGTGTGATGTCCTTAGGTTACTTAGGTTTAAGTAGTTCTAAGTTCTAGGGGACTGATGACCTCGGGAGTTTAGTCCCAATAGCGCTCAGAGCTATTTGAACCATTTTTTTCTCGTAAATACTTTTGACAACTAGATTGATCGATTATTATAGTGTGTTCTGTCAATCTAACTGCCAAAGTATTTCAAGAAAAATTTTTACACAAACAGAAGTAATGTAACATGTAATGGTCCAGCAATAAATAGACAGTAGACACTTTACTCACTGATGCAATACGGACTTCTATTCCAGCTAGACGTTTGCTTGAGAATGGCACCATAGCCGAAAGAAGCTTGTAGTAACGGTGAAGCAGTACTAATTAAAATATCTGCAGCTTGCCTGGAATAATTGACTGTAAAAAGACAGAGAACTAGAAAGAAAGAGACAGCACGAACGACGAGAAGCAAAGATTAACAGAGATTCGTGAGTCCGTGCATGAAGCATACAACAACTACCGCCGTCGTGGATTAACAAAACATCTGGCAGAGAAGCTGAGAAAATTCCGGTCGTATGTAAACTCACTATGTTGGTCAATGATTCCATAACTCACTTGTTGATCAGTCTGGTGTTGCAGCTGAAGATAACAAAACGAGGGCTGAACTTTCAAATTTCACGTTCCAGAAATTGTTCACACAGGACAACCGTACAGACATAACGTAGCTTGGCAAACGCACAGACCCTCGTATGGACACCGTAGTAATCAGCATGTCTGGCATAGAGAAACAACTGCAAGTGTTAAAAACAAATAAATCTGAAGGTCAGGAGGGAATCGTAGCTGGATTTTTCAACAAGTACCCTACAGCTTGCCTTTACCTAGGTTGCCTTTATTACGAAGGCCTCGACTGGAAGAAAGTGCAGGTGATTCCTTTATAGAAGAATGGAAAAAGAACGGATTCGTAAAATGACAGACTAGAACCCCTAATCTCGGTTTGCTGCAGAATTCTTGAACACGTTCGTAGTTCGAATATAATACATTTTGTTGAGACCGATAATCTTAGGTCCGCAAATCAGCATTGTTTTAGAAAGCATCACTCGTCTGAAACTCAGATTACCCTTTTCTCACATGATATGCTGCGAACTAAGAATGAACAGCAAGAGGCCGATTCCATTTTTCTAGATTTCTGGAAAGCCTTTCACACGGTGCCCCATTGGAGGCTGTTAAAGATGGTACGAGCATATGCAGTAGATTCACAGACGTTTGAGTGGCTCGATGACTTTTTAAGTTACAGAACTTAGTATGTTGTCCTCGGCTGCGCGTGTTCATCTGAAACAAAGGTGTCGTCACGGTTGCCGATAGGACCGCTCTTATTCTCTGTATACATAAATGATTTGCCGGATAGCTGGGCAGCAATCTGCGGTAGTTTGCTGATATTGCTGTGGTGTACCATAAAGTGTCGAAGTTGAATGACCCTAGCAGGGTACAAGATGACTAGTTGATATGATGAATGGCAGCTACCTCTAAATGTAGAAAAATGGCAGTTAGTGCGGATGGGTAGGAAAAACAAACCCGTAACGTTCGCATGCAGCATTAGTAGTGTCCTCGTCAGTACAGCCGCGTCCTTTAAATACCTGGGCGTAGCACTGCAAAGCGATATGATGTGAAACGAGCATGTGAGGATTGTGTAAGGAAAGGAGAACTGTCGGCTTCATCTGTAAAGGAGAACGTATTTAGGACATTGTAATGTTGTCGCTTTAATTTGTTATGTGAAAGCGGTGCTGGTAGACAGTAAAAGAGGGTTAAAAGCTGTGAGTTATCTGATGAAGTTAACGTTGCATTACTGAGCAACTGTTTCACCAGGTATCCAATCTAGCTTACCAAATTTCCAACCAGACTAACATTAATTATAATCTTTTAATAGTCATACGAAAACCGGTGATACATATATAAAAAAGAGAATTTAAATAAAAATAAATAAATCAGTCTATATTTGGAAATTTATTTTAACATTGATCATTGAAATTTCAGCATATTAAACTTGAGTCATAACTAAGCTGGTGCCTTATTTTGGATTGTGAAAATGTGAGTTTGTAATCTTACGGAACACATCAAATAGGGAGCCAAGATTGGGAGACTGCATACAACACTACATTCATAAAATAACACACGAAGAACATTGAAACATATGTAAGAGGAAATTAACCACAACCAACCGATTCAATTTTCACCCAAAGAAGTAACGTTCGTAGCGCAATCCTGTCCGTCATGTAATTACCACACCCTGGTATACTAAATTCATACTAACTCTCTGTGAAATCTTCCCGAAAAGAATAGCTGAGAGTTACTTTGATGATTACACCACATGCTTCACGTGGTTAACTTGCTTTACACAAAGAGTGTAATGCCACAATAATTTTGATAATTAAAATAAATTAGATCGAAAAGCAATTTACAAAAGAAAAACCTTGAACTGGTTACTATCGTCGTACTATTAACCTGATGGGTCAAACAATTGTATAAGCACGTGGTACTGGTCTCACGAAGTACACCCCACGTGGATTGAACATAAAGAAAAGTTGCTATATTGAAAAATATTGTTAAGGCGAGACGTTATAATCTCACGCACATTCGCATTTAAGATTGATGATCTTAGTTAGAGTTACTGATCAACACGTGGTTCCACTTTACTCACAAACTAGTGACAAAGCAACTACTGTAAAATAATCTGAAGTTCGCACTCGAAATACACTGCGTTGCAACTTAAGATAACATTAGAAATTTTAGAGCTAAACCTGAAATAAAGTTGATTAAATTTTCAGTTAGGCTGAACTTAAGAAATCCATTGTCCTGCGGACTTAGCAGACACGCGCTTAGCCGAAGATCTTACCACTTCAGACGCTCGCCGCGGACAGACTGACCTGCGCTCCTACCGAGCGTGCTTCCCGATACAAAACGGAAGTGACCAGAGGGGCAGCTTCCTATACCAACATGACAAGGGACGGACAGAACCATACTAAGGATATAAACCTCTTTGCTTTTAGAAAGCATAGCTACCTGTTCCGATGTTGGTCCTACTGTTCTCTAGCAGACAGGCTTGTGTGCTACCCTCAAGCATGCAACTAGAAATACATTTGCTCATTCATCCTCTCACACAGAAGGGAAGGGGGATGACAGTATCTTATCATATACAGTACATAAAAGAAAGTGGATGTAGGTTCCGTATGAGACTGTGTGACATGAACTGCATCTAAACTGTGCTTTAAAGTGTAGTAGTGTGACAGATCGTTCTTGTTTATGTGGAAAAGTAACACTGCGCAGTCTCCTCCCAGATAGTCAGAAACACCACAGTGAATTTAGAAGAGGAATTTGTGCCGTAAATGGCAACAGATTTAAGAAATTAACATGAAAGGAATCCAACAGAGACCTTTCAACATGAGTGCGACCTATTCTCGGAAAGTGCTCAAGTGTTTGGTACCCGCAGTATCTCGGATTAAAGGAAGATATCGAAGCAGTTCAAAGGCGGGCTGCTAGAGCTGTTACTGGCAGGTTCGAATAAATGTGTTACGGATATGCCCTAGGAACTCAAACGGGAACCCCTGGAGGGAAAGCGACAATCTTTTCGAGGAACACTGTTAAGAAAATTTAGATAGCCGCATTTGAAGCTGACTGCAGAACGATTCTACTGCCTCCAGCATACAATGTTAGTAAGGATTAAGAAGATAAGATACGAGGAAATGGGAAATGTGGGGTTCATACGGAGGCATATAGATAGTGGCTTTTTCCTCACTCTGCTTGCGAGTGTAACAGGAAAGGAAATTACTAGTAGTAGTAGGGGGTAATCTAGCCACGCTCCCTACTGTAGATTGCGGTGTATCTTTGTAGATGTAGAAGTGACCACAAAAAAAAATAATTTCGTGTTTATGGTTACAGATTTACAGTTTTCTTTTTATTCCCTTTTGTTGCACTGTGAAACGGTCCTTTTGTCACATGTCATGATTCTACACCGGAGGGAAGTAACCTATATTTTTGTTGAGTGAGTTCGTAAGTATTAAAATAAGAAATATAAATGACAGTATCTTTTGACTGCATTGACTTGGTTTCGTTGTTTTACGCCAGCATGAGACCATTGGCCTCAATATGTCACATAAATTTCAACGAGATACGTAAACCCGCTCCTGAAAAAATATTGTTTTAACAGTCTGACACACAAACGGACGGACGAACAACAAATTGATCCACAAATGTTTCCGTTTTTACGGACAGAGTTACAGTATCCTAAAAGAAAAAAAAATTATCTTCGTCACTCTTGTGGTGCGAAGATACTCCTTCCATGGATTTCGTGCCCTGTGGATGCCACAGTCTTTGGCTACATAGGGAAAGTAGATGTGTACGGTGTAATTTGGAAGTGTAGCAGTCTAACTAATCTGGTCAGAGCAGCAGAATTTGGTACAGCGACTCCCGTAGACTGCCGGACGAAACATTCTGACTTGTATTTTCCTAGACGCCGAAGTAGCCGTGCGGTTGTAGGTGCTGCAGTCTGGAACCGCGAAACCGCTACGGTCGCAGGTTCGAATCCTGCCTCGGGCATGGATGTATGAGATAGGTTACTTAGGTTTAAGTACAGGGTGTTTCAAAAATGACCGGTATATTTGAAACGGCAATACAAACTAAACGAGCAGCGATAGAAATACACCGTTTGTTGCAATATGCTTGGGACAACAGTACATTTTCAGGCAGACAAACTTTCGAAATTACAGTAGTTACAATTGTCAACAACAGATGGCGCTGCGGTCTGCGAAACTCTATAGTACGATATTTTCCACATATCTACCATGCGTAGCAATAATATGGCGTAGTCTCTGAATGAAATTACCCGAAACCTTTGACAACGTGTCTGGCGGAATGGCTTCACATGCAGATGAGATGTACTGCTTCAGCTGTTCAATTGTTTCTGGATTCTGGCGGTACACCTGGTCTTTCAAGTGTCCCCACAGAAAGAAGTTACAGGGGTTCATGTCTGGCGAATAGGGAGGCCAATCCACGCCGCCTCCTGTATGTTTCGGATAGCCCAAAGCAATCACACGATCATCGAAATATTCATTCAGGAAATTAAAGACGTCGGCCGTGCGTTGTGGCCGGGCACCATCTTGCATAAACCACGAGGTGTTCGTAGTGTCGTCTAAGGCAGTTTTTACCGCCACAAATTCACGAAGAATGTCCAGATAGCGTGATGCAGTAATCGTTTCGGATCTGAAAAATGGGCTAATGATTCCTTTGGAAGAAATGGCGGCCCAGACCAGTACTTTTTGAGGATGCAGAGACGATGGGACTGCAACATGGGGCTTTTCGGCTCCCCATATGCGCCAGTTCTGTTTATTGACGAAGCCGTCCAGGTAAAAATAAGCTTCGTCAGTAAACCAAATGCATATCGCCGTCATCAATCCTGTGCACTATATCGTTAGCGAATGTCTCTCGTGCAGCAATGGTAGCGGCGCTGAAGGGTTGCCGCGTTTGAATTTTGTATGGATAGAGGTGTAAACTCTGGCGCATGAGACGATACGTGGACGTTGGTGTCATTTGGACCGTAGGTGCAACACGGCGAACGGAAACCCGAGGCCGCTGTTGGATCACCTGCTGCACTAGCTGCGCGTTTCCCTCTGTGGTTGCCGTACGCGGTCGCCCTACCTTTCCAGCACGTTCATCCATCACGTTCCCAGCCCGTTAAAATTTTTCAAACAGATCCTTTATTGTATCGCTTTTCGGTCCTTTGGTTACATTACACCTCCGTTGAAAACTTCGTCTTGTTGCAACAACACTGTGTTCTAGGCGGTGGAATTCCCCAACACCAGAAAAATCCTCTGTTCTAAGGAATAAACCATGTTGTCCACAGCACACTTGCACGTTGTGAACAGCACACGCTTACATCAGAAAGACGACGTACAGAATGGCGTACCGACAGACTGCGTTGTCTTCTATATCTTTCACATCACTTGCAGCGCCATCTGTTGATGAAAATTGTAACTACTGTAATTTCGAAAGTTTGTCCGCCTGAAAATGTACTGTTGTCCCAAGCATATTGCCACAAACGGTGTATTTCTATCGCTGCTCGTTTAATTTTTATTGCCGTTTCAAATATACCGGTCATTTTTGAAACACCCTGTAGTTCTTAGTTCTGTGGGACTGATGACCACATGTGTTAAGTCCCACAGTGCTCAGAGCCATTTGAACCATTTTGTCAGTTCCCTTAACTCCCCCTTCGATCTATTTCTCATTCCTCCTCTCTGTCCGCCTCTTTCCGGCCCCTTGTTTTCCGAAGCTATCACCCCTGTCCCAATATCAGATTGCTAGTTTATATCCCTATTGTGTTTCTTTCCAGATAGCACGTAGTATGTGTACCAAGTTGGTTCAAATCTGTCCTGTGGTTTAGGATGATAGGTGGTCTTACATACATACATCTGCATATTGTACACCCATTGTATGATAGTTATGGATTCTTTGCATGCGGTTACAGCAATTATAAGGTAGGTTTTTGTGGCTGAGAACTTTGAGAATTCCAATTGACCTTGAGTATATTCACTGCAGATAGTTGTTCGATCATACAAAGGGAGGTTTCACATTCTTATTGCATGTCTGGTCTTCGTAAGGGAGGATGTATCAGGAGACCAGTGTGTTCGGATCGAAATATTGTATCCCATTAAATACATGTCGAAGTTCCTTCTATTGCTTGTCTGCAGTATTAAAGTCTGTAGTATTTCTGGGTACATTAATCATTTCCCGAATGAGAATTTCACTCTGCAGCGGAGTGTGCGCTGATATGAAACTTCCTTGCAGATTAAAACTGTGTGCCGGACCGAGGCTCTTACTCGGGAACTTTGCCTTTCGCGGGCAAGTGCTCTACCAATTGAGCTACCCAAGCACGACTCATGACGCGTCCTCACAGCTTTTAATTCTGCCAGTACTTCGTCTCCTACCTTCCAAACTTTCCAAAAGCTCTCCTGCGACCCTTGCAGAACTAGAGCTCCTGAAAGGAAGGATACTCCGGAGACATGGCTTAGCCACAGCTCAGTTGGTAGAGCACTTGCCCGCGAAAGGCAAAGGTCCCGACTTCGTGTCTCGGTGTGGCCCGCTGTTTTAATCTGCCAGGAAGTTTCATACCAACGCACTCTCCTCTGCAGAGTGAAAATCTCATTCCGGAAACATCTTCCAGGCTGTGGCTAGGCCATGTCTCCGCAATATCCTTTCTTTCAGGAGTGCTAGTTCTGCAAGGTTCGCAGGAGAGCTTCTGTAAAGTTTGGAAGGTAGGAGACGAGGTACTGGCAGAAGTAAAAGCTGTGAGGGCGGGCCGTGAGTCGTGCTTGGATAGCTCAGTTGGTAGAGCACTTGCCTGCGAAAGGCAAAGGTACCGAACTCGAGACTCGGTCCGGCACACAGTTTTAATCTGCCAGGAAGTTTCACATTAATCATTTAGCAATCAGATCGCGTTATTATTACTTCGTGGATCTGAATTTTGTGTAAAAAGGGCAATATGTTCACAGCATTTTGACTAAAGTCATGCTAGTTATGTCCACAGTTTAGTTCAGAGAAGGAGTAGAAGGCTTATAGGCCACAGTGCGAAACTGTATCAGGAGCCTTGCGGAAGTCGTGGAAGGCGGCATCAATCTGCGTACCTTTGTGTGTCACTCTCTGGGTCTCGCAATCGAGGCGGAACGAGAACTCCCGATCTCCACTTTACGTGCCACGCGTGCTACTCCGAGACAACACAGAGCAATGTTGTTGATAATTTTTCCGGGTTACATGGAATTCTTCTATTCCTAACGTTTCGTCCAATACTACGTTGGACATCCTCAGAGGTATGGCTGGTCCTGCTGAGTCCTGCCAACTGAATTCCATGGACCACTGTCATATAACCCATAAAAATTATTGACAACGGTACCATCCGGCCGTGAAAGCCTTCATTGTATGATTATAGAGAGCATTGGCCCGCAGTGCGGCGAGGTTCCGCGCCGGGCAGCGGACAGCAGCCGCGGCCGTGCGGTCCACTTCGCCTGCAGAGCGTGGGGCGCCCGCACGTCCACGTGCTCTGCTCTCGTCCCGCCTCGGCTGGGCTCTCCACGCCGCGCCACGGCGGAACGGACACCGGCCAGCAGGAAGCGCGCCACGCCACGCTGCCTGGACACCGCCGCTTCCTGCCCCGCCACTCCACCGGCTCCGTCTGCCACTGCTGCCGTCGACCCCTTCCAGATTTCACCTGCTCCCGTCTCCACGCTAACCTCTCCCAAGTGTACGACGGTATTTCGTTCTAAGAATATCCAGGGGAGCTCCCACCCCAGATACGAAAACACTCTGGCCTTCAAAAAATGGTTCAAATGGCTCTAAACACTATGGAACTTAACATCTGAGGTCATAAGTCCCCTAGAACTCAGAGCTACTTAAACGTAACTAACCGAAGGACATCACACACATCCATGCCGGAAGCCGGATTCGAACCTGCGACCGTAGCGGTCGCGCTGTTCCAGACTGTAGCGCCTAGAACCGCTCGGCCACAACGGCTGGCACACTCTTGCCTACAACAGCCGCTGAAACCGTGTAGCAACAGATAGGACTTACTCTGTATGTGAAGTTAGACGATAGCTCAGGAACATCCTCTTCTGCTTATTCCTCTTCTCGTGTTATATTTCAGGCCTTGCTTGGCCTGTTGCAGCTGCATTTCCTCCATCTTTTTACAGGGTTTCCAATGTATCTTCTACTTTTCAGAACATATTGCCAAAAATGTATCAGCAATTTTGACTACTCTTTTTGGCAACATATGCAGAGTACATTTTACATATTTTCTTCAACATTTCCTTTTATATTACACTACTTGCCATTAAAATTGCAACACCACGAAGATGACGTGCTACAGACGCGAAATTTAACAGACAGGAAGAATATGCTATGATATGCAAATGATTAGATTTTCAGAGCATTCTCAGAAGATTAGCGCCGGTGGCGACACCTACAACGTGCTGACATGAGGAAAGTTTCCAATCGATTTCTCATACACAAACAGCAGTTGACCGGCGTTGCCTGGTGAAACGTTGTTGTGATGCCTCGTGTAAGGAGGAGAAATGCGTACCATCACGATTCTGGCTTTGATAAATGTCGGATTGTAGCCTACTGCGATTGCGGTTTATCGTATCGCGACATTGCTGTTAGCGTTGATCGAGATTCAGTGACTGTAAGCAGAATATGGAATCGGTGGGTTCAGGAGGGTAATACGGAACGTCGTGCTGGATCCCGAAGGCCTCGTATCACTAGCAGTCGAGATGACAGGCATCTTATCCGCATGGCTGTAACGGATCGTACAGCCACGTGTGGATCCCTGAGTCAACAACCATCTGCACGAACAGTTCGACGACGCTTGCAGCAGCATGGACTATCAGCTCGGAGACCATGGCTGCGGTTACCATTGACGCTGCATCACAGACAGGAGGGCCTGCGATGGTGTGCTCAACGACGAACCTGGGTGCACGAAAGGCAAAACGTATTTTTTTCATTTTTTCCCGATGAACCCAGGTTCTGCTAACAGCATCATAATGGTCGCATCCGTGTTTGGCGACATCGCGGTAAACGCACATTGGAAGCGTTTATTCGTCATCGTCATACTGGCGTATCACCCGGCGTGATGGTATAGGGTGCCATTGGTTACACGTCTCGCTCACCTCTTGTTCGCATTGACGGCACTTTGAACAGTGGACGTTACATTTCAGATGTGTTACGACCCGTTACTCTACCCTTCATTCGATCCCTGCGAAACTCTACATTTCAGCAGGATAATGCACGACCGCATGTTGCAGGTCCTGTACGGGCCTTTCTGGATACAGGAAATGTTCGACTGCTGCCCTGGCCAGCACATTCTCCAAATCTCTCACCAATTCAAAACGTCTGGTCAATGGTGGCCGAGAAACTGGCTCGTGACAATACACCAGTCACTACTCTTGATGAACTGTGGTATCGTGTTCAAGTTGTACATGCTACCCAATGTTCTGTTTGACTCAATGCCCAGGCGTATCAAGGCCGTTATTACGGCCAGAGGTGGTTGTTCTGGATACTGATTTCTTAGGATCTATGCACCCAAATTGCGTGAAAATGTAATCACATGTCAGGTCTTGTATAACATATTTGTCCAATGGATACCCGTTTATCATCTGCATTTTCTCTTGGTGAAGCAGTGTTAATGGACAGTAGTGTAGTATTTTCATTTCCTTCCTCCTTCTTCTTCTTTATCGTCCTGACTATATCGTATGTTAACGGGGTCGACGTTTAATTTGGATTTGGTAGTGTTGGTGGTAGAGGATGGACGCTTCCACTCGCAGTCGCCACGCTATCATCTTCGCCCTTCCCCCTCCCTCCCTCCCCCCCCCCCCCCCCCATCCGCCAGCTGGAATTAGTGCGCCACACACGTTTCTGTCTAGTCTTATTGCATGGGAATGTGTGAAAGTTTTTCGATTTTTTTTTTTTGTTGCGAATTCTGTTACTGACATTGGACGAGGGTACAAACCCGTTACTCTATAATTTGAAAGTTGGAAACCGGCTTAAATCCGCAACTAAACTTTCCAACTCACCACTTGTCGTTAATCAGATGGGCAGGTTCCATACCCGAATCAAGGAAGCAACATGCTATCGAGCTATACAGACGGGTTTTGTTATAATTTCTTTCTTAATATCTACATTTATACACACGGTCCTGTCACGTCAGTGTGAGCACTGATTATGTTCGGCGTCAACGTGCAATAAGCACTCGCGTAAGGCAGGTGGCGGCACAAGTAATTAAGGGCATATAAAGTGTGCCGGGGGGACGCGGAACATACTGCAGCCATTGTCTTATTGCAGAAACGGAGCGATTTGTCTGTTGCCCAAAAGGGTTAGACCTTTGGCTTTTGGCCTAAGAGTGGAAGGGTTTCCGAAGGGGCTAAGTTATTAAACTGTTCTCGTGCTGCCTTGGTTAAATTATAATGTGAATGGCAAAATGACGTTATGCCAAACCGTTGCCGAGGCAACTGTTGTGCACCACGGGCCATAGATGACAGGGGTAAATGACTTCTTCAGAAATGTATATGAGTGAATATACGTGCATCGGAGCTTAATTCGAAACGGGACTCATCATTGAAGACAATTCTACTCAAGTCAGCGAGTACAAACGGTACAAATGGCACGAAACACTATGGGACTTAATATCTGAGGTCATCAGTCCCCTAACTAACCTAAGGACATCACACACATTCTATCCCGAGGAAGGATTCGAACCTGTGACCGTAGCAGTAGCGCGGTTCCGGACTGAAGCTCCTAGAACCGCTCGGTCATTGAGATACTAGGCAGAAGATGTCACTGAGGACGCCCCAGACGACGGTGGGATACAACCTGATAGTCGCCCGCCATACGGCCGACAACCGGGTCTGATGGTGTGGGGTACCATTTCTTTTCATGGCACGAATCCTTTGCTTGTCATCCTCATCGCCCTTACAGCACAGCGGTACATCGCCGATATTCTACGCCCAGTTTTGTTGCCCGTCATGGCTAGCCATCCTGGGCCTATATCCAGCAAGGTAACGCCCGCCAGCAAGGGAGAGAGTTTCCGCTGTTTATCTTCGTGCTTGCCAAACCTTACCTGGCTAGCAAGGTCGTCGGACCTCTCCCTAACAGAGAATGTTTTGACCATTACAGGCCTGGCCCTGGAACCACCTCGGGATTTTAATAATCCAACACACCAGTTGGCGAGAATTTGGCACGATAGCCTTCATGGGGACATCCAACACAAATATCAATCAATGCCAAGTATAGTAACTGCTTGCATATAGACCAGAGGCGACCAACGCGTTAGTGACTTGCTCCGTTTCTGAACTTCTTTCTCTTGAATCATCCACTTTTTCTTAAACTGTGATGATCTGTTTCTCTCTCTGTCTCTCTCTCTCTCTCTCTCTCTCTCTCTCTCTCTCTCTCTCTCTCTAACTTCCACAGATTTCTGTCCCATTCGGGTGATCCCTCCGTGGTGCGATGGTTTTTTTCCTTTTTTGTCTTAGAGTGTGTTTCCTTCAGTGGTCGAGATTAAAACTTGATCATATGCAAATAGCATCATCACTATATAAACCTGATTCTTAAGATCGTGTATGTAATTCTGTAGTTAGATTTTCCAGCACAGTACAATTTCTTCATTGTGTATATTTCAGAGTATGGCGAAAAGCTGCAACAGCTTCGAAATCCTAAGTTAATATTTTGTTTTCTCACTATCCCCAGATATTTGGACTCTTGTTTTATTACAGATCTCCTGAATTACATATATGTTGTGTATTGGTGTGGCTCTTCTTCACAATATCTTCCATAATAATTGTGTATTTACTTCGTAGAAGGTCTTTATATAATATGTGAAAAGGATGCGTGTTGGAACTGAAAGACTGAAGCTCATAATATATTGCATGTTAGCAGAGAAACAAAATTGATTCAGAAAAGAAGTAAGTTGTTCAGGCAATATATTTATACCGTAACAAATTGTAGAGAAACACAAGTACTACAATAAAAATGCGTATCATTTTCATAGAACTGAATGATACTTAGTTCTTTTTCAGGCAACACTTTATGCTAAGAGACATACTTGTATAGCCAACTCGTGACGCACTAGCTTACTAAACGGGGAGGAGAGCAAACCCGGACCTTATCCGCGCGGCGGAGTTCACTGTTGGTGTGGTAAGCTCTCAACTCTGATTGTGGTTATTAGATGTATTTCAACATTCGTTTGGATAAATGCTGTGCTGGCACCCACTCTCCGCCACATAAATTATGATGCACAAACAGTTAACAAGTATCCAGAATGAAATTTCCACTCTGCAGCGGAGTGTGCGGTGACATGAAACTTCCTGGCAGATTAGAACTGCGTGCCGGACCGAGACTCCAACTCGGGAACTTTTCATTTCGCGGGCAAGTGCTCTACCATCGGAGCTGCCCAAGCACGACTCATGACCCCTCCTCACAGCTTTACTTCCGCCAGTACCTCGTCTCCCACCATCCAAAGCTCACAGAAGCTTTCAAATCAGCTCACACTCCGCTGCAGAGTGAAAATTTCATTCTGAAAAAATCCCCCAGGCTGTGGCCAAGTCGTGTGCCCGCAATATCCCTTCTTCCAGTAGCGCTAGTCCTGCAAGGTTTGCAGAAGTTCTGCGAAGCTTGGAAGGCAGGAAACAAGGCAGCGGCGGAATTGAGGCTGTGAGGGTGGGTCGTGAGTCGTTCTTACGTAGCTCAGATGGGAGAGCACTTGCCTGCGAAAAGAAATGGTCCAGAGTTCGAGTCTCTGTCCGGCAAACAGTTTTAATCGGCCAGGAAGTTTCACTTAACAATCACTATAACACGCAGATACATATACGATTCGGAAATAGGTGCAGCACCCGCAAGTTAAGATGCGCTTGTTGGAAAGTAAGGGGAAAACTCGCCAGATCTTGGATAACAGCGAACCCCATACGAGGGGTTACATGCTAGTAAATACTGAGGGTAGGCAAAGAGGTATAATTCGTTAACTCCGCACCCGTTTTCACGGTTGCAGTTTGTTGATATTCATGTATAGGTTTGATCAACCACTAGCTATCTCTCATCCGCAGATCTCATAGTTATTAACAATAACCGTGTGCCTTAACAAATACGATCACGGTTACATTTCTCGTTTCAAAGCATGTGCCACTAATGAAATCACAACGGTTTTAACTTTGACTTTCACTATTCCCTGGGTTCATTTTCAGTACTCAGTTAATGCCTGATCAATCGAAGTGAGCCCGCATCTCGTGGTCGTGCGGTAGCGTTCTCGCTTCCCACGCCCGGGTTCGATTCCCGGCGGGGTCAGGGATTTTCTCTGCCTCGTGATGGCTGGGTGTTGTGTGCTATCCTTAGGTTAGTTAGGTTTAAGTAGTTCTAAGTTCTAGGGGACTGATGACCATAGATGTTAAGTCCCATAGTGCTCAGAGCCATTCGAAGTGACATACATTCAGTGAATGTAACACACCTAAATGTCTGCACAGACATTTAGTTGAGATTCACTATACCAACCCTCAGAAATATAATTTAACAGGAGTGCAGTTTGCTACACGAATCATTAGTGATCAAAGAACATTATAGTTATTGTTTTAAGTTTTTTCCACGACCCGCGTAAGAGTGCAATGAACGTGCACTGCTCGATGTGAAAACTGAATAACTTCCACTGAAGTTCGACCTGTTCCTGAAATTCATAGTAGCGTGGATTAAGGTACACTTAAAGTCGTCGTAATACAGACTATCTCCGAAGATTAAATAATTATGAATATGTTCACAACTTCCTCGTAGATAAAAACTGTGAGCCGGAATGGGACTCAAAATTGAGACCTTAGCCTTTCAGGGGCAAGTGCTCAAGCGACTGAACTACCCAAGCACGACTCACAACCCGTCCTCCTTTGGTCAGTTACTTTAGTACCCCTCTCCTACTTTCCGAACTTCCTCGAAGTTCTTCTGCATGTCTTGCGGGAGCAACACTCTCATAAGAAAGGCTACTGTGGAGACATATCTATAGCCTGACGGATTGTTTCCAGAACCAATTTTCACTCTGAAACACTGTGTGCTCTGATTTAATGAATGGTGAGAGCGGCTCTTGACCAGTATTTGGATAGCTCAGTAGGTGGAGCAGTCACCTGCGAATGGCAAAGTTTCAAGGTTGAGCCGCGGTGCCGCACAAAGTTTTAACCTACCGCACAGTTTGAAATCAGCTCACACAGTCGGGTGCCTACAGTAGAGTGAAGTTTCCTTCTAGAAATTCATGGCGTATTCCATAGCCCTCACAGACACGCATAAATCACTTGGCAGATTATCTGCTCCATCACAACCACGGACTCTAAACCGAGATTGTCGATCGGCAAAGACAAAACCCAAACTCGCGGCAGCTGAAAGATAATTTACGGCAGAAAAAGAAGTACACCGCCTTGGTCAAACCTGAGCGTGCTTGCAAACTCGTAGAGGGTAAGAACAAGTGTTCTTCGATATTAGATAACCACGTCGAAAGATTATTTATGGTGCAAACTTAATTACCTATTATCATGATAGACTCATTCATTATCTGAAATTTTGTGCATTCTAATATGACTCGGAGATAGAATCAGACTAAGATAAAATGTCGAAAGCACAAAGGCAAGAATGAGCAGAAATTGCGAACAACTCACGGCAACTTTTCATTGGCATTACTTCCCCGAGCAGGGTGCCATTTACGCCTCCTGCAATAACATGGAGTAAACGGTTAACGCGGACGTTCGTAATTAAACAGAACCTTTATTCATCCGAAAACATGACGTTTTGCCATTCGTGCACCCAGGCTCGTCGTTGAGTACACCATCGCAGACTCTCCTGTCTGTGATGCAGCGTCAAGGGTAACCGCAGCCACGGTCTACGAGCTGATAGTCCATGCTGCCTCAAACGTCGTCGAACTGTTCGTGCAGATAGTTGTCATCTTGCAAACGTCTGCATCTGTTGACTCAGGGATCGACACGTGGCTGCACGATCCGTTACAGCCATGCGGATAAGATGCCTGTCATCTCGACTGCTGGTGATACGAGGCCGTTGGGATGCACGGCGTTGCGTATTACGCTCCTGAACAAACCATTTCCATATTCTGCTAACAGTCACTGTATCTCGAGCAACGGGAGCAGCAGTGTCAAGATACGATAAACGGCAATTGCCATAGGCTACAGTCCAACTTTTATCAAAGTCGGAAACGTGATGGTACGCATTTATCCTCCTTACACGAGGCATCACAACAACTTTCCACCAGGCAACGCCGCTCAACTGCTGTTTGTGTATGAGAAATCATTTGGAAACTTTTCTCACGTCAGCAATTTGTAGGTGTCGCTACCGGCGCCAACCTTGTGTGAATACTCTGAAAAGCTAATCCTTTGCATATCACAGCGTCTTCTTCCTGTCGGTTAAATTTCGTGACTGTGGCACGTCATCTTCGTGGAGTAGCAATTTTAATGGCCAGTAGTGTAAATCGCGGTCGGTGCAGCCGTGCACTTAGTATTCGGGAAGCGTCGCTCGGAGGGACGTGTAAAAGGGAGCGGTTGACAGCCTCTGCGGGAGGCGAGGCGAGGTGAGAGAATCCAGTTTCTTGCCGGACAGGTCCGGCTCGGAGTCGCAGCGCGGTACAGCTCCGCCCGGCTCGGCGACAGCGGCGGGCGAGGCGCGACAAGAAGGCCCGCCACCGCCGGTGGCGACCGCAGAGGCACGCCGTGCCGCGGCGGCAGCAGGGGCGGCGCCAGAGCCGAGGCACCGCTGGCCGCGCTGGGAACCTTTCACCGGCCGTCACGGCCGGACGGCGAGCATTACCGCCGCATCCGCAGATCGCCCGGTGGGCGCTTCTTGCCCGCGCGCTCGCTTTCTCTGACGCGTTTCTCGAGCGCAGAGTTATATCACAGCTAACTCAGCAGTGTTGGTTGGCGGCCGTGACCGAGAGGAATTAGAGCCGAAATTAGAAAGAACCGTGACAATACTATCACAATGGTACCAAAGAACCAAACAAAATGTGGCACCAAATAAATCTACCTACCTACTCTTAAAAGGCCAATTGGCCAGAAACCCTACAGTCCGGATAGATGGCGCACCAGTAATACGTCGTCGGGAAGCAAGATACTTACAAGGGAACCTCCCCATCGCACCCCCCTCAGATTTAAACTTGGCACAGTGGATAGGCCTTGAAAAACTGAACACAGATCAATCAAGAAAACAGAAAGAAGTTGTATGGAACTATGAAGAAAGTAATCAAAATATACAAACTGAGTAGTCCATGTGCAAGATAGGCAACATCGAGGGTAGTATGAGGTCAGGAGCACCGTGGTCCCGGGTTAGCGTGAGCAGTTGCAGAACGAGAGGTCCTTGGTTCAGGTCTTCCCTCGCGTGAAAAGTTATCTTTCTTTATTTTCGCAAAGTTATGATCTGTCCGTTCGTTCAATGACATCTCTGTTCACTGTGATAAGTTTGGTGTCTGTGTTTTGCGACCGCACCGCAAACCCGTGCAATTACTAAACGAAAGGACGTGCCTCTCCAATGGCAACCGAAAACATTTGATCGTAAGGTCATAAGTCAACCGATTCCTCCACAGGAAAACACGTCTGATATATTCTATACGACACTAGTGACGGCATGTGCGTCACATGACAGGAATATGTTGGCGAATGGGTAAAAAGATTCTTCTACCTTGCCCGATTTAGGTTTTCTTGTGGATGTGATAATCATAAATTAAATAAAATAAATTAAATTTTTCAGTCGAGGTAAGACTTGAACCAAAGATCTCTCGTTCGACAGCTGCTCACGCTAACCATGGGACCACGGCGCTTCTCACTTCACTGTCTCCTTGATGTTGCATATCTTGCACATACACTACTCAGTTTGTATATTTTGCTTATTTTTTTCATAGTTCCACACAACTTCTTCTTGTTTTCTTGATTGATCTGTGTTCAGGTTTTCGAAGCCTATCCACTGTGCCAAGTTATAACTAAATCTGAGGGGGGTGCGATGGGGTGGTTCCCTTGTTAGGTGTAGTACTATATGAGAAATGGAGCTTCGCCCTGCACTTTGAAGTCACAAGACATAGGTCACTAGAGGTACCAAATAGCCTCATTTCGATAGAGCATATGCGATTTCATCTCACACCGAACCTCATCAAGTTGTACCACAACACAATCCTTGCCTCCATCGTGGGCTACGGGTCCGGAGTCCGGGCTCACAGGCTCACTAGGGTCGTTCCTGCTATGGCCGTGAGCAGAGTGCAGCGGAACATGCTATTGCTCTCAGTCGGGGCCTACCGTACATCTCCTGGGGGAGCATTGTTTATTCTCATGGGGCTGTGCCCCCTAGATCTAAAAATCAGGAAGCAGTCCACATGGTACTGGAAAAAAAGGGGCAGGTTGAAAAAACCGGGGACATAATGGGGGTCAGAGTGGGGGATAAACCACCAATCAACAGACGGGGGATGGAACTTTGGCAAGAAATCTGGGACGGGGTGTGACAGGGAGAAGGACATACCAACTGTTACCAAACTTTCAAAAACGATTGAGAATAAAGCATTTTCAGACTACTGAGGGACTGCTGCACTTCCTCACAGGGCACGGCCCGTATCCGGCATATCTCTGCCGTTTCGGGAAAAGATCGACACCTCGTGACTGTGGTGCCGGGATAGGTACGCCGGACCACGTGGTCTACGAGTGTCCTATTTTCGACGACGTTGGCTCAGGGTTAAGGAATTCACTGCCAAATACAGATACCTTCCATCTAATTAGGAACCCAGTCACCTTCACTCTCATCGATAAATTAGCCAGCGAGGTATCCGCCAAAGTCCTGAGAGAATATCGTAGGGAGATACAGTAACGAAAGTGCCAAAACGTGACATTACGCACCATCCCATTCCGCCAGTATGCGTACTGGCCAACCACCGTGACGATTGGGATCCGTCACGTCCAGGACTAGGGGGAGGGTGCGAACTTAACGACTATAGACGCAGCACACCGATTATAGCTTCGTAGAGTTTCAAATGGCTCTGAGCACTATGGGACTCAACATCAGAGGTCATCAGTCCCCTAGAACTTAGAACTACTTTAAACCTAACTAACCTAAGGACATCACACACATCCATGCCCGAGGCAGGATTCGAACCTGCGACCGTAGCAGTCACGCGGTTCCGGACTGAAGTGCCTAGAACCGCACGGTCACCGCGGCCGGACAACTTCGTAGATAAAATTACTTGTAGGAAATGGACAGTAGGATATTTTAAGGCCTGCAGCGATTTTCATTAAGGCCAACCCGGTGCCAGGGGCACGCCCACTGGGATTAGGTCGGTGGGCCAGCCCAAGAGATAGTTGGTTTATATTTCTACTGGCACACACGTAACGCTGCAGGATGTAGTTGTTAGTAGAGTAGGATAGAGTAGATAGCATGGTAGGTTAACAGTAGGCCAAATAGCAGGAATACTCATAGAACTAACTTCCCATCCTGTAGTTGACACCAACAATAAGTAGATAGAGTCTTCGTAAATGCTGCTGAAAATTTGTAATTTTGTATGTAACTTCGACCCACTAATGTCTTAGGTGGTGGGTTACTTTGTATAATATTGGTTTTGATGAATAAAGATTAAAAAAAAACTCATCAGTGTGACGTGCAAGATGTTCGTTACCACTAGGAGATTGGAGATTCTAAATTTTTAAACATTTTCATCACATAGACTACTGTAAAATTTTCCATCCAACTGGCCGGTTCGTCGCTGATAAAGTACTTCTTTTGTAAATAGACGTTCTAAAGGTACACACTGTTTTTATTTCATTTATTTGCCTTGCCTTGTGAAACAGAACATTCGCTTTGATGTAGGAGATCGGCTGTGGCATGGATGATGATAACGAAGAGGGAAATGATTAGCAGTCCTGCACCAACAATAGAGACTCTATCTATTCGACAGTGGAAAACCCACTTTGAAGAACTTCTAGTAGAAAATAGAAGAGGCCACATGAATGAAGTCTACAAAAAGAGCAGTACATCAGGTAATTCAGAACCTATGCCAAGGAAGAGATAATAGAGATGCTGGAAAAGGTAAGAAATGGCAAAGTAAGTGGACAGGGGTGAATCGTGATGGAATTGTGGAAATTGGGGTCCTCCAAAATGGTGAGACATACTTGTAAACCGTTCAATCAGATCGTGGAAGGTGAGAGAAATCACCAAGAGAATGGTGTGTATCCTACGTATCTGCTGTCTACAAAAGAAGAAACAAGAAGCATCCAAATAGCTGTAGAGGTATTAGTGTTATAGCTTCTATCAGGATACTTTTTAGCGCTATACTGAAAGCAGTTTGGAGAATGAGATTGAGACACCGATGCTAGAGGAGCAGGCAGGTTTTACAGTTGGACGCTCTTGTATGGATCATACGTTTTTTCTTAGAGAAATAAGTGAGAAGATGTATTCCAAGGGTAAGGAAGCACGACTAGCATTTGCGAATTTAGAAAAACCGAGTAATTCTGTAACCACGAACGCAGTAAGGGAAGCAATGGAATATATAGGTCTAGAAACACAACAGATAATTCCTAATTCAAAGAACATACGACCAATCGTACTCAGCAGTTAAATTATGGAGCAAGCTGAGTGAGAATTCCATTTATCGAAGGACTTACACAAGGCTGCCGTATGTCGACTACTCTGATTAAATTATATATGCAGTGCATATTGGAATTGTGGAATCGGTCATGCGGGGGTATTAGATTTTATTTCCAGCATGGTACTATGTATTCATTGTTATTTGCGACGATCAGGTATCGATAGCAGGAAGGAGACAGGATCTCAAATTTGTGATAAGGAAGTTAAAGGGAGCATTTAAACCAGGCAGGCTTGGAATAAATCTGAGCAAAACTAAGTATCTAATAGTGACAGGGGATGGGAGGGATACGGTACTGCCGCAAGGAACTATTAAAACTGTAAAGCAGTTTAAATACTTAAGAATCATTGTCCATTTTCTAAGAAGCTGTGGGGAAGACGAGGAACACAAGATTCATCAGGCAAGAGGAGCAATTAAGATGCTAACTTGAGTTCTGTGGAGCCGGAAAATATCAAAAGAAACAAAGAAGATGATTCTGCAAACAGTAGTGGAAATTACACTACCATGCAGAAGGATGGACACTGTTGGAGCGACAGAGAAGCGGAGTTCAGACAATAGAGGTGGATGAAATAAGGAGGGAAGCCCAAGGATATCCAGAACCAAGTGGAGAAGAAATGAGGAAATTAGGAAGATAACGGATATCGAACAACCAGTCGCGAAAAGAACTGAGAATAGTGCTGTTAAATGGTATGACCGTGTACGGCGAATGAAGCTAGGACGATTTCAAAAGCAGTCTGGATTGGTCGACGCCAGGAATGAGGAAGCGTGGACGGCCGAGATTAACGTGGAGAGCCACAGTAATTGGAATGATGAATAAGAGAGATCTGAAAATGATTGTCACGGTCATAAAAGCTGGCGAATGGGAATACAGGATAACTGCCGAAGAGCGGAGAAGCCCTTAAAAGTAAAAAAAATGAGTATCTTGGTTCTTTACTATCAGGTTCCAAGTCGCAGCCCCAGACAATCATACCTGCCGTCGCGGTTTTGTGGTGGAGTTTTGAACTTCACTTTCGCTAACAAGGATACGAATGAACGCGGTAACATTTCAGATTTGTGAAGTGTACAACAGAGATAAGGGTTCATCGTATTACATGTCGACTATGCCTTTGGTTCTTAGCACCAGGAATCGTCGTAAAATAAATGAATCGGAATCTGTCTCAGTGTGGGTGAAAGGTGCTGACAACTGTAAAAAGATGGCACTCGTTCGTGATCTGGCTCATTATTATATTAATAACGTCGAAATCAGACCTGGTGATCTTCCGTCGCTCAATACGTCTGGCTGGGATTCGTCTCCACCACTGATTCTACCCAAACTAAAATTTTAATTTGAATATTTTTAAGCAATCACTTTTGCCGTCAGCCAAGCTGTGATGCAGAGACCAGGCATCACATTTGGACGTAGCCTAGCTAAAATTTAGCTATGACCAGCAATGATTGTAACCTCTCAACTTGGCTGATGACAGGAGTGACTACTTTAGAATGGGGCTCGTCACAGTCAAATTAAAATTTAGTTTGGCTCTGACCAGTAGCGATGACGAATCATAGCCTGAGACATATAGACCCCGCATAGGCATGACGGCATGGCCCTCATGCAGTGTACTTACACCAGATGCATCTCGAGTGAAAAAAAGGAGCGCCTCCTTGAATCACGTCACAATACACTGCACACGTCTTACACAGCCAGACGATTAGAACATACATATAAGGACTTATAAGTGTGACTAAATGGGAACAGCATGGAAAGAAATAGATAGTGCGTCAGACTCGATCCTCAAAGCCCTGAAACTTCATTACATAAAAGAATGACAAAACAGAACTGCAGTGAGACCCAAGACACAACAAACGGCCAAAATTTATATCAATAGTAAGTAAAGTTGCAGAGGAAAACAAAATAACAGTACATTCAAAAGATTTAACTGGCACACTATCATATGGAGTGACAAAGGTAACATTGCGCTGGGCTCCGGATGCGATATGTCCTTAACCTCATCCATGAGGACAGCTCACGTCTGGGCACTGACGTAATGAGTAAGGGAGAAAATACGAGCTGCCTTATCCCATGATGCGATGCGTCTACGGCAAGCAGCAAATAAAATGAAAGAAATTCCAGGCGGACGGCTTGCCTGATGGCTGGAATGACTGCTTGAATCAGGGGCTACTATCCGCAAACCAGAGGTCAGGATTCGAAGAAAAGGATATGAATAAAAACAGTGTTTCTAGGAAACATCTGTTCCAAACACTCTTTACGAAGCTATCGCGCAATCATGCAAATTAGTGGAGGAAGTGAATAATAATGAGAGTGCGAAATACCACCCACTTGCCGACCTCTGACAAGTGATGAGTACTCTTAAATTTGGTGTTGCGTCAGTCAGTGGCTGAAAGAAACTGAGTATTAAGTGCACTACTTACTGACGCTGCTGTCGGTTTTCTCTCCCGGGCTTGTTGAGAGAGTAATAACATTTTCCCCATCGCGAAAAGCACTGAATTTCAGTTCACAGCCCGATGCGTCTGGCGTAGTCAAGGTGCCGTGGCAGGTATTCACAAATATAAATTACTTCGCAAGAGATTTTTTTTTTCAAAATGAACACCAAAGTTCGTCGCCTATCCCGTTCCGTGTCGTATTTCTATAGGCTTTTACAATTAATTAGTTGTTACCATCACAATACAACTTTTATCATCACACATTGCTCAGCGATAGCCAACCAACTTCTCCTGAGCTCCCCATGTGTTGCACAGCAACCATCTCTACGAGCGCGAAAATAGACAAAAACCTGTTGCAGGTACATTGTCGATAGCGGCGTAGAACTACGTACAGCTTGTAAGTAGGCTGTTTAGGTTCTTATATTGATAACGCCACCGGCACGTAGCGCTCTGTATGAAAATCACTGGCTGTGCTGTGTGCAGTCTGTGGCTGGTTGGCATTGTTGTAATACTCGCCATTGTAGTGTTGGGCTGTTGGCTGTTAACAGTGCGTAGCGTTGTACAGTTGGAGGTGAGCCGCCAGCAGTGGTGGATGTGGGGAGTGAGATGGCGGAGTTTTGGACAGAGACAGTAAATTTGTAAGACTGGATGCCATGAACTGATATATATATATATATATATACACTCCTGGAAATTGAAATAAGAACACTGTGAATTCATTTTCCCAGGAAGGGGAAACTTTATTGACACATTCCTGGGGTCAGATACATCATATGATCACACTGACAGAACCACAGGCACATAGACACAGGCAACAGAGCATGCACAATGTCGGCACTAGTACAGTGTATATCCACCTTCCGCAGCAATGCAGGCTGCTATTCTCCCATGGAGACGATCGTAGAGATGCTGGATGTAGTCCTGTGGAACGGCTTGCCATGCCATTTCCACCTGGCGCCTCAGTTGGACCAGCGTTCGTGCTCAACGTGCAGACCGCGTGAGACGACGCTTCATCCAGTCCCAAACATGCTCAATGGGGGACAGATCCGGAGATCTTGCTGGCCAGGGTAGTTGACTTACACCTTCTAGAGCACGTTGGGTGGCACGGCATACATGCGGACCTGCATTGTCCTGTTGGAACAGCAAGTTCCCTTGCCGGTCTAGGAATGGTAGAACGATGGGTTCGATGACGGTTTGGATGTACCGTGCACTATTCAGTGTCCCCTCGACGATCAACAGAGGTGTACGGCCAGTGTAGGAGATCGCTCCCCACACCATGATGCTGGGTGTTGGCCCTGTGTGCCTCGGTCGTATGCAGTCCTGACTGTGGCGCTCACCTGCACGGCGCCAAACACGCATACGACCATCATTGGCACCAAGGCAGAAGCGACTCTCATCGCTGAAGACGACACGTCTCCATTCGTCCCTCCATTCACGCCTGTCGCGACACCACTGGAGGCGGGCTGCACGATGTTAGGGCGTGAGCGGAAGACGGCCTAACGGTGTGCGGGACCGTAGCCCAGCTTCATGGAGACGGTTGCGAATGGTCCTCGCCGATACCCCAGGAGCAACAGTGTCCCTAATTTGCTGGGAAGAGGTGGTGTGGTCCCCTACGGCACTGCGTAGGATCCTACGGTCTTGGCGTGCATCCGTGCGTCGCTGCGGTCCGGTCCCAGGTCGACGGGCACGTGCACCTTCCGCCGACCACTGGCGACAACATCGATGTACTGTGGAGACCTCACGCCCCACGTGTAGAGCAATTCGGCGGTACGTCCACCCGGCCTCCCGCATGCCCACTATACGCCCTCGCTCAAAGTCCGTCAACTGCACATACTGTCCACGTCCACGCTGTCACGGCATGCTACCAGTGTTAAAGACTGCGATGGAGCTCCGTATGCCACGGCAAACTGGCTGACACTGATGGCGGTGGTGCACAAATGCTGTGCAGCTAGCGCCATTCGACGGCCAACACCGCGGTTCCTGGTGTGTCCGCTGTGCCGTGCGTGTGATCATTGCTTGTACAGCCCTCTCGCAGTGTCCGGAGCAAGTATGGTGGGTCTGACACACCGATGTCAATGTGTTCTTTTTTCCATTTCCTCTTTCATTTGTTGACTATGCTATCAGTAGTTAGTGCCTTCAGTAGTTAGAATCTTTTATTTAGCTGGCAGTAGTGACGCTCGCGATATTGCAGTAGTTCGATTAATGAAGATTTTTGTGAGGTAAGTGATTCATGGAAGGTATAGGTTAATGTTAGTCACGGCCATTCTTTTGTAGGGATTTTTGAAATTCAGATTGCGTTGCGCTAAAAAAAATATTGAGTGTCAGTTTAAGCACAGTCATTTATATTTTTTCTAAGGGGACGTTTCAAGCTTACAAAAACAACTCAATCACAGTATGTTGCAAAATACCGCACATAAAAACGAGATTTTCCTGTGCTCATACTTTGGACTCTAGAAGCCCTTGGGCTTGGGACCGTTTGTATGCCCAACAAAAAGAGCGTCTTAGTGTCACTATCCTGCAGCATAGAGTCAAATTATGAATGTTCCACTCTTCCTCCTGCTTAGGCAAATGGAGAAAATCGGTTGGTTTCTTTTTAAATTTGGTGTGGTCTACTGTGGGCTTGATGGGAATAATACAGGCACCATCAATTCAAGGGCAGTCCTCGGAAAACCTCGGGGAAAGAGATCTTTTACTATTTTTCTGCAGTCACCAGTGGACCAAAACGCAGTCGAGGGTCCAAGATGGTTATGCACAGCAAATGGCTGAAATTTTTACGAAGTGTTTCTAAGATCATGATCTCAAACAATCTTAAAAATTTTCTTAACATCATTATCCGTTTCCGAGATACGGAGGTTCAAAGATACTCTACTTATACACGTAAAGTCGGATATGAGGTAAGATCTAAATAACAAATAACCACAGCAGATTGCTCAAATTTTAACGGTATGTTCTGTATATCTAGAAGAATTATCTCCCTGTTTCCAAAAATATTCACCCGTTTTCGTGAAATACCCCAAAATTTTGTTTCATGGGTACCAAAATCCAGTCGCGGATTCTTTGACGGCAATGCACAGAAAATGCCTGTAATTTTTGCGACCTATTTCTAAGATCTCGAACAAACTTGAAAATTGTCTTCATATCTTCATCCATTCAGAGATATAGGGATTCAAATTTTCCCTACTTGTACATGTAAAATACGCACTTAACATCCGGAGTGAGGCGAAAACGTATCTCTATAAAGTATCGCAGCACGGTGAAATGTGCTGTAAAATGCCTCTGTTATCATGTGGGAGCACCAGTTTGTAGTAATGAAGGCATGTAAAATATTTTGCACGTAACATCTGGTATGAGGTTTAAAATTAATTTTGAGTTATTTTATTTTCATGTAAGTAAACTATCTATATTTTACTAACCAATACATTTCCTTTTATGAAAGTTACATGCCCTGCAGCGGCAGGAAAAGGAGAGAACCAAGGGAAAGATGCTTCTATCGGAGCACAAAAAAATGAGAATATGTTCCTGTTTATTTAAAAGACTGACTGAGAAGTGGGGTACGTGCTGCCCCTTTCTAGCTCCTTCAGCACATTTCCAACTTTTTTCAAAAATTTTTGCACTCGAACATATTTGCTCTTTTTTATGCTGAGAGATAAGAAGACAGTGACTGTGGCAAAGACACGGAAAAGTAATAAATACTGGAAGGTAGAATACAGAGGTTGTATTACAGAATGAGGAGAAAATAGCAGTGAGAGAGGAAGTGAGGAACACTGTAGTATTGCAATATAGTTGACAGTGGCAGAACAGCGCTAGGACAAGAGTTAAGGAGACAGTGCAAGGGAGGGAGGAATAAAGGGAAAGTGAAAGTGGAAGTGGATGAGAGCCAATGATAATGAGAAACAGAGTATATGACAATAGTAGGAAAGAATGAATTAAATGTTAGTAGTAAGACAGAGCAAGAGGGAGACAGTGACAGTGGTAGGAGACAACAGTTGCAAAACAGAACAGAACGTAGGTGACTGCAGCGGTGGCACAGGAGACAATGACAGAGACAGACAAAGAGATAATAGTAGTGAGTTGGGCTGAATGAGTGAGTGAGAAGGGGGAACTGGGAGTTATTGGGTTTGAGTGACTAACTGCGATGGCCCTGTGGGACTGAGTGAGTTACAGCTAGAGGAGCTTCTGAAAGTTTGAGGTGAGTCGCAAGTTAAGAAAAACTGAATATTTTCACATGCAAAACTATTTGGAATTTTTTTTAAAGAGCTGAGGAAGGTAAAATGATAAAGCTAGAACTCCATTTTTTAGTCTGTCTTCAAAATAAACAGGAACATATTCGCATTTTTGATTCTCCGATAGGTGCTTTTCCCGTTGGTATCAAAACACTCAGAAAATATCCCTGAACAGATTTCGAAGTTTTCTCGGTGGGGTTTCATACGTCCCTCGTCGTCCTAGCCTCGGCGCTGCTGCAGCGTCGGGTGGAGGACCACGGGCAGAATCCACACTCTTAGCAATGAGCGGCACAAGACACAAATCCTAAGACCTACTGCTCCACAGACTTTCTCTGTGCCATTTATTGACAGACTGGAACAATGTACGCACAGCTACGCAGATACTATCACTTTAAGTAAGGGTTGCCAGCCTTGCTTTGACCTGTGAGACAGGTTTAAAATTACCACTTATCATACACCACTAACCAGTGCCCCGCCAGATACTTTGGAAAAAACTGTCGGATCTGGCCATCAGATTATAAAACGTGAAGTGCAAGCAATGACAGAATCGTCTTAGAATGGTTTTTTGTCTCTTCCTAAAATAATCGACTCCATACTCTAAAGAGAATAACAGTGTGAAACCAAAGAGATGATGAACACGCACATGAACTCCATACTTCAAATTTCCATTTGAAGAAAAAGGGGTTTACGATTTTCTAATAAACCTCACTAAATCCTCCTCGATCCTTAGAATACACCTCCACCTACCTAATGGCTTCACTCTGCACTAAGCAGTGTCCCTCTAGACTGTTGTAAGCGTTCTATACCTCCAAGAGTAAAGACGCGTGAAGAATACTCCGTTCAGATTGGCCAGTTTTCTTTAAGTGAAATAGAAAAATATTATTCTCCCTTGTCGGTCCGCAGTTTTCATGACTAACGAATCAACAAATAACTCAATTTCGAATCGTACTTTTTTCCAAAATAAATATTCAACATTTTGATATTTTATTTATACTTTACGTCATTAACTATTTTCTAGTGCACTCGAATTAACTTTCGTTTTACCTTAAACTTACTTAACCTATTATGATACAAAATTCCCCGTCCTCTGCTCTCACACTGTTTTAAAAATTTCTCACGCTAGTCAGTACAGCGTTTAGCAGTATAACAATGATCTACATATTTACATTAGACCACATTCACACATCATTCACACTACTAAAAACATATACAAATCTGTACAAAATAATTAAACAAAAAAGCCTTCAAGAAACAGAACAATTCACAAAACATTCTCTTGACCCGTTTCTTGAATGCCTCTGTCTGCTACTATACTCTGGTGGATGCAAATTAGAACTACGTACTCGACTGAACCCGCTACAGATGTGCACGCATTAATCGTTCTCCCGATACACAGGCTCCAGACAGAACCGATATAAAGGCACTACGCCTCAATATGTGACATTTATTTCATCCAAGTACGTCTATTTCTCTGGTGTTTTACTCCATACGACACCAGAGAGGACGTTAGATTTACCTTTGGTATTCAGTCGTGTAGCCTGGTCTTAGATCATGAAACAAAATATTGGTTCGCAGGACCGCTCATTCGCGCGACCTGATTAAAACACTGAAGAGCACACATAAATGACAAACTGCACGTCATACTTTTAAGAGTTCTAAAAATTAACGAAATACAGAAAATAAATACTAACAGGTCGTTTTGCTACATTTTTATGTCACCCCATCTCAACCACTAATGATAATCGTGAATCTTATTCTGACAGTATTTTTATACAAAAACTAAGTCATGTAATCATCTAACAAATTCGCGAATTAAGCTTTAATGTCTCTCCCTTTTCCTCTCACCCCTATCGGTTGTAGGTGGATCATAACTCCACAGTGCTTCTTTCTGTACAGTAAGCAATCATTAAATTCCTAATTCTATAACACTTCAACTCCCCTACATAAAACAGCTTCAATCTTCTGTTTACTTAAAAAACGACTTAATGTGTTAAGTATTTGACAATGAGTAATCGAGAAAGAAATTATGGAACCGACTGAAATTATGTTTAAAGTATGTTGGAAGTTGCGAAGTGGTCTCAGTATGAAACACAACACGAGTGTAGTCTGGACAACTTGTTCTCTGTTTTACGAAATTCGTGTCTTCCACGCTACCCAGTGTTTATGACGTTATGTGTCCTCAGGTATGAGTCCTACATTGATATAATTTTGTTGTTAAATTCAGTGGTCTATACGGATACTGCATGCGAAATGTGTTGACAACAGAGTTTGCAGGAAAAAGTAATAAATTAGAATGTCGTACTTGATAGGGAAGAAATTTCATGCACCACAGTTTTTATGACGTCATATCTCCTGTACTGTGCAACGTATAAAAATATATAATTTTGCAAGTACATTTGGTGGTATATGTGAATAATGTCTCCAAAACGCATTGAAAATAGATTTAGTAGTAAGTAAGCAATGAAGTAGAACGTCGTGACTGATGCGGCAATTTCATTTCATGAACAGAGAAAATGTAATAAGTGATAAACTTTTTCCCTTTCGTAATTTCGAATGAGTTGTGAGTGAGGGAAAGCTTCGTAAAGGTTTGAAATTATGTGTGAAGCTTGGAAGACGCTAAGTGCTCTCGTTTTCAAATAGTGGATGAATGTATAAAGGTTATTTGCAAGCGGTGAGCTAAGTTTCTTTTCACCCCTATCACCTCATAAGAGGTAGGTCGGTTGTAACACCACAGTGCTTCTTTACAGACGGTAAGTGATAAGTGTACCAAGTCTGACTGTAACCGATCCAATAGATTAGGATGAGCCGTTGCACTCGCTTGCGCGCGCGCGCGCACACACACACACACACACACACACACACACACACACACACACACAAGATACAGCTATTTAGGCCTTCTGAATAAGTAGCCGTAAACAGAAAATTTCATGTGCCATTTCTTTCTCAGCTTACTCCACCCGAAAATTAAGCTACTTGTTAGGACATTTCGAATGTTTCTTTCTAGCAGTGCTTTGACCCACTGGTTATCTAGCTCTTGAGCTAGCCTCCTAGACCTCGAACACAACTCATTTAAGAGGATTAGGGTAAGACTAGTCTCTCATTTTCCCTCTTCCTCTTGTTACCGGAAACTATAGAGGCACAACCGGGAAACGATGTTACAAGTTCGTTACCACCTTGTATTTCATGTGTGCTGCTTCTTTCCACTTTTATTTCCGGAACTTCCACATAAGTTTCCTTCCAGAAACCTGCTCGTACGAATATTTTCCAACTCCTCGCGAACCGCGAGGCAATGACCGTGGACGTCTCCAGGTGAAGAAGCACGGTGTTGCCGACCGCCATTATAATTTTCGCCGCTGTTGCGCAAAGTTATACATCCCGGAGAACAGTCGTCGAAATGCAGGCGGGCCCATCGCTCTCCGCTATTGCCACACGGCGCAGCGCGATGACGCCGGCTACGGAACGATTTCCACCGCGTTCGTCTTGTGACGAAACGCGCTCCCTGTCTTGTATCTCGCAGTCCACTGAGGGATACCGGCCGGTTTGCGGGTGCGTCGACCGGACAGTGCTTAAGGGAGCGCGCGATAAGCATCGCGCCCGCTAACGCTGCAGGTGGAGGGCGAGTATTTTTACGGCGGTTTCCCCGGTGCACCACTGTCCATCAGGCGCGCCGTTGGAGAGAGGATCGGAGCCGGCCGCAGGGTGCTCACATTCCGGCCGCGACCCGACACGCCCAGCTCCATCCCCGCCCAGCTCTTTGGCGATCCTCTCTGCGGACTGCGCAACGCTCGCCTCTCGCCGCTCTGCAGTGCCCCGCCGAACACACACAGTAAATCGCCGCGCGCCTTCCAGATGGCTGCCGGGTCAATGGGATACGCCTGCGCAACCGAGTTCTCATAACGAGGATGTACTGCCGCTTAGCGTCGAAGGAGGCTATTGAAGCTATTAGGTGCGCAGAAAGCGGCTGATGGGAGCCCGTGCTGACTCTCGAGTCCGTCTTAGTGGCTCAGAGGTCGACTTGCGTAACTGCTGAACCGAGGACTGGGCTCGGCCACCACTAGCATCAGCCTCTTTTGTAATGAATAAGCTGAGACAATTGGAAACTGGTATCAAATTGGAACTCGAAACGGGATTTCTTACTTTTTTCCTTGTGTACTCTTCTAGCACACCCTGTAGGGTGTAGCTGTTGTTGTGATCTTCAGTCCGGAGACTGGTTTGGTGCAGATCTCCTTGCTACTCTATCCTGTGCAAGCTTCTTCATCTCCCAGTACTTACTGCAGCCTACATCTTACTGAATCTGTGTAGTGTATTCATCTCTTGGTCTACCTCTACGATTTTTACCCTCCACGCTGATCTCCAATACTAAATTGGTGATCCCTTGATGCCTCAGAATACCCCTTCTTCTGGTCAAGTTGTGCCACAAATTTCTCTTCTCTCCAATTCTATTCAATACCTCCTCATTAGTTATGTGATCTACCCATCTAATCTTCAGCATTCTCCTGTTGCACCACATTTCCAAACCTTCTATTCTCTTCTTGTCTAAACTATTTACTGTCCACGTTTCACTTCCATACATGGCTACACTCCATACAAATACTTTCAGAAACGACTTCCTGACATTTAAATCTAAACTCGATGTTAACACATTTCTCTTCTTCAGAAACGCTTTCCTTGCCACTGCCAGTCTACATTTTATATCCTCTGTACTTCGACCATCATCACTTATTTTGCTCCTCAAATAGCAAAACTCCTTTACTACTTTAAGTGTCTCATTTCCTAATCTAATTCCGGCAGCAACACCCGATTTAATTCGACTACATTCCATTATCCTCGTTTTGCTTTTGTTGATGTTCATCTTATATCCTCCTTTCAAGACATTGTCCATTCCGTTCAACTGCTCTTCCAAGTCTTTTACTGTCTCTGACAGAATTACAATGTCATCGGCGAACCTCAAAGATTTGATTTCTTCTCCATGGATTTAATACCTACTCCGTATTTTTCTTTTGATTCCTTTACTGCTTGCTCAATATACAGATTGAATAACATCGGGGATATGCTACAACCCTGTCTCACTCCCTCCTCAACCACTGCTTCCCTTCCATGCCCCCTCGACTCTTATAAGAACCTCAATGGCAGTGAACCTCAATGTCTTTGAAGGTCTGAGTTAGGCCTTTAGTTGTGCTCGGATAGGAATGATAGAGATCGGACTCCAAGGCACAGGTGCTCGCAGTTGTTGTTGGTGTTGAACACTATACTCAGCTGATTTCTTACAAAATTATATTTCACAATTGAACCCTAGATACCTACACTGAGGAGTCAAGGGATAGCGATATGTACATAGACACATGCCAGTAGTATCGTGTACATAAGATTAACAAGAGAAGTGCAATGGTGGAGCTGTTATTTGTACTCAGGCGATACAAGCGAAAATTTTCCGACGTGATTATGGCCGCACGGCAGGAATTAATACTTTGGACGTGGAATGTAGCTGGAGCTAGACTCTCGGTGTATTCCATTTGGGAAATCGTTAGTTATATTTTCCCCTGAGAAATTTAAATCTCTTCTTTATCTACGATAATGACTGAAGCAGAAGAAATGAATTAAAATTATCGTTGTTGCTGGGACTCGAACCCGGGTTTTCTTACTAATTAGGCTGAAATGCTAACCATTATAATTCCACAGCACTACTATTAGCACTACTGCACTAAATACTCAAGTTGACTGCCCTCCACAACACAAACTTCAGTTCGTACCTCCTGTTTATTTTCCTTTACGTTGTCTCTACTGCCAGGGCTATCCGGCATTGGAATAGCGCCCAAGCGTTGGACGTAAGGGGAAAGTCTTGTACCACAGGTGATGTTACAGATCTTATAATTACAATGATCGTGGAAATCGTTAGAGCCGCGCGGGATTAGCCGAGTGGTCTAGGCGCTGCAGTCATAGACTGTGCGGCTGGTCCCGGCGGAGGTTCGAGTCCTCCCGCGGGCATGGGTGTGTGTGTTTGTCCTTAGGATAATTTAGGTTAAGTAGTGCGTAAGCTTAGGGACTGATGACCTTAGCAGTTAAGTCCCATAAGATTTCACACACATTTGAACATTTGAAATCGTTAGAGAATTCGATATTCCCAGATCCACATTGTCAAGAGTGTACCGAGAATACCAAATTTCAGGCATTAGTTCTCACCACGGACGACGCAGTGGCCGACGGCCTTCACTTAACGACCGAGAGCAGTGGCGTTTGCGTAGAGTTGTCAGTGCTTACAGACAGGCAACACTGTGTAAAATAACCACAGAAATCAGTGTGGGGCGTACGATGAACTCGTGTGTTAGGACAGTACTGAGCAATTTTGCGCAACTGGGCTTTAGCAGCAGACGACTTTCGCGAGTGTCTTTGCTAACAGCAGGGCATCGCCTGCAGCGCCTCTCCTGGACTCGTGACCATGTCGCTTGGGTCCTAGGCAACTGGAAAATCGTGGCCTGGTCAGATGAGTCTTAATTTCAGTTGCTAAGAGCTGATGGTGGGTTTCGAATGCTAAGCCATGGATCCAAGCTTTCAACAAGGCATTATTCGTGCTAATAATGGCTCCAAAGTGGTTTGGGCTGTGTTTACATGGCATGATCTCTGCGTCCTCTGGTGCAACTGAAACGACAGTTGACTGGAAATTGTTAAGTCGGGATAGCCGGAGACCATTTGTAACCGTTCATGGACTTCATGTTTCAAAACAAAGATGGAATTTTTATGGGTGGCAATGCGCCATGTCACTAGGCCACAGTTGTTCGCTATTGATTTGAAGGACATTCTGGAAATTTCGAGAGGATTATTTTGGCTAGACAGATCGCCCGACATAAATTCGGTATAACAGTCATGGGAATAATTGAGAAATCGGTATGTCATAAAATCATGCATCGGCAATACTTTCGCAGTTATGGACAGCTAAAGACGCAGCATTCGCTCAACATTTCTGCAAGGAACTTCCGAACATTTGTTGAGTCCGTGCACTATACAGGGTAAAAGGAAGTCTGAGAGGATATCAGAAGGTTTCCCGTGACTTTTGTCACTTCATTGAAATACAACGGTGGAATAATGTTTCTATCAGTTTTCAGTTGCAAACGAAAAATGTGTAAAACTGAACATCTACAGGTTAATCATTTTATGGAAGTACTGTTCTTGTTTATTTAAACCGCTGGACAAATAATAATTTAATAAATTAGTTCATTAATGTACTGAACTTCTCTTCTTTCAGTGTCATGTTCATCCCAACACTCTACGGGCTTCCCATACAACTATCGGGCTTTTTCTGACGATATATCAATAAAAACCTCTATAACTTCTTTTTTCTAGGTTTTGTTACAGCTGACTCTGCTAGCCTTGAAATCATAGGCCCACACATGTCAGTACTTCCTAGAACCGAACAAATACCACGGTGGCTCAGAACCCCATGGTAGTGTGATGGTAGGCTTGTGGCTTCACGTTTTGTTAATCTCTTTTTAATGGTATCAAATACCCTATCACGGGTCATGTAACTGTGCCCCCTGAGAGGGAAATAGTGAGCTACCTCTCGAAATTTAACAATTAATGTCTACAACAAGCAGTAGACGTACAGATTAAACAGTCAATAGTAATTTTTAATAAGACCCTTGTACTGCAATGCATTCGTCTTATTTAGAAATACGCGAATTCCTAAATAACTCATGTTTGTAAATTTTGTAGTTCTTGAGTTTCGTGAAACCGGTCTTCAGCTGCTCTGTTATCAGCTATTCAGGCATGATTCACAATCGATAAGGGAAGCTATGAGGGTGATTCGTGAGTCGTGCCTGTATAGTTGAACTTGTAGAGCAATTAGCACGAAGTGCCCCGGGTTCGATTTCTGGTTCGTCTTGTAGCCAGAAACTTACAAACAAGCGCGCAATGCACTGCAGGGTGAAAATATCATTCTGGGTAGTTGTTGATATTTTCTTTAGTACAAAGACCGGTCTTATGCAACTCCCCATGTTTCCCTCTCCTGTGCAAGCTTCTCCATCACTATGTAATTGTTACAGCCTATAGCAACTTGAACCTGCTTATCACAGTTAAACTTTGGTCTTGGTCTCTCTCTACATTTTACCCTAGTTCCCTGTTCGCTGTGTTTCCTCCTATTACCAAACTGGCGATTCCTTGATGCCTCAGTATGTTTCCTATCAACTGACCCCTTCTTCAGCTCAAATTGAGCCATAAATTTTTCTACGAGTTTCATTCAACACCTCCTCATTACTTATTTGACGTACCCGTCAAATCCACTATATTCTTCCGTAGCTTGATATTTCAAACGCTTCTGTATTCTTCTGTTTGTAATGTTTACCGCCGCCTTTCGCATCCAAAAAGCTTCCCGCCCCACGTCATCAAAAATTTCCAGGAAAGACTGCCTAACATTTAAATTTATATTAGAGGTTACACTATTTCTTCTTTTACAAAAACGCCTTCCTTGGTATTTTAGACTGCATTTTATATCATTTAAGCAATGTGTTCCGATATCGACAGCGGTATAAGTACAGACGAATCACTATATATGGAAACAGAAGCTACAATAATATGCGATTATAAGCCCCTGAAACCGGTCTTAATTCAACAAATAAGTCTTCTGCCACTGAAGCGATTTATTAACTGATTCCACGATGATCAACTGCGGATGTCTTTTCAACCAAACCTTAGACAATTAAGAGGAAAACGGACAACGGCAGGAGGGACTTGAGCGCTCCAAGTGTTCCGAACGAACTTAAGGTTTATACAGACTACAATAATTTCGTGTGGCTCAAGTAATTCAGTGCAAGTCTTTGAATTTGACTCCAATTCGGCGACATACGTATCTCTAACCCTCTCTCGTATCCAACGGGGAAAGAGGACCTACAGTCGGAACTACTTGCTATTTCTGACGACTCTTCCCATCGTCGAGAGATGAAGGCTGGGTTAAACGCAGACTGAAAAATCCGTGGTCCGACTGGATTCAATTCCGTGACGTCTCGGTTTCCAGGCACGGGGTTTACCGCTAGACCACCAGACCTGACACGTACATAGGTAGTTCGCCTACAGGTTTTGATATGTGAGTTCGCTAGTATATCTTTTGCCTGCACTGAGTTAGAAGCTTAATTTTTCTCCAGCGCCAAGCGACCACAGACCTTAGTATTTCACATACATTTCAACTTGACATCTCTGCCCGTTCCTGAAATGAATGGGTCTTAGCACACGGGCAGACAGACAGATTGACAACTAAAGATAAAAATGTATTTACCATGTGATGTAATAATAAATTTATAATTTTCTGATTTTTTCCCCTGCGAAATCTCACTGCTAGTCAAAGTTTATGACTCTAGGTCCAGAGATGTACCCTATAGATATTGATTAGTCAATTTGCGTGTATCAAAATATGTGATATAAATAGCCGTATCTTTTTGTTTCATTCACTCAGAAGCTTAAATTTTTATAGAGAACCACTGGACCGTAGATCTTAGTACCTGACACAATTTTAACTTCATACCTCTAAATATTCCTGTAACAGATGGGTGGGCAGATGGACTGACAACAAACGGCAAAAAAAGTGAAATTGTTAAAAAGTGAAATTATCGTATGACATAGTTTGCCCGGAGGTCCCATTCGGGTTCGGCCGCCAAGCGCAAGTCTTACTGCAGTCGGCGACGTATTGGGCGACTTGCGCCCGATGATGAGGACAACTAAGCACCCAGTCCCCGAGCGGTGAAAATCTCCAACCCGACAGTGAATCGAACCCGGGCCCAGTGCTTGAGAGGCAAGCACGTTATTATCCATCTAAGCAGGTGGGCATATTGTTGCGACTTAACAATTATGGCTTTCTTTTCCTAGCTTTCTGTCGAATTTCATGAGTCTAGATGAACGGGAAGTTCCCTACAGGATTTGACGAATGCGTCTGCAAGCATCGAATTATGAGGCAAAAATGGTCGTATCTTTTGATTCCATTGAAGAAGGACGTTGAATTTCTCCATTGACGCAGAACCATCGGCCTCAGTATGTTGACATAAATTTGGTCTCGAAATCCCGACCACTTCCTAAGAAAAGGGGGCCTTAACTGTGAGACAGACAGACGGCCAACTATGTATCCTATAAGAGTTCCGTTTCTACCGTTTGATGTTCGGATCTCCAAAAATGATAAATGTCTGATTTCCACACGGGAAAGGGAGACCGAAGATCAGAGGAATACATTACTGCTTAGCAAGCGCGACAGGATTAAAACATCGCGAATTTCTTGCTCTACAGCAAGATTTTATTGCTAACTCTCTGTAGGTCAAGTTAACAAAAAGTCCCGTTTAGTGGAGGGAATCCGTATGGCAGCTACAAGCACTGACCGCCCAGACAGAGAAGCTGATTTCAGTCAAACACATCGCCATAAAACATGAAATATTATATCAATAATCTGAAAACAAAATGCAACTTAACTCACATAAGGTACAACTTGTCTCATCCAAAATTTCAGTTACAGCTGGTTCCCATTCAAGTGATGATAGTTTGGGACACGCAGCGTAGCATTTAGCAAGCTATTACTGAGAACCTCACCCATTTGTCATAACTCTGACTTTAGCACATCGAATGTTAAGAAGAACAACTGGTGACACGTTGCATTAGTTTCGTTATTCAAAAACGCAGAAAGACCCTTCTGTAACACGTTGATTCTAGCAGCGCTGACTTCTTTAAATACTAGACTTCCTACTACGTAATCTAACAAAATGAGGAATTTTCAACCATTACGACGTAAAGTATGTAGCTTGTAAGAATTCTCCGTATGCTGCGAAGGCCAGTAACTTCCTTAGAAGCCTTCAGAGAAACTCATCACCTGTCACCTCGATGTAGGATGCGCCGCAACCTTTTGGAATTATGAGCGGACTCACAATATGCAGCAAGCTTGGGGGGAGAGTGGCTACTTTCGGAGTAAGGGTGACTTTTGAAACTATTCCGCAGTGCGGTGTGGAATTTTGGGTAAGGATTTCTGAATGTAAGTTACACATGTCATCCCACACTAATGCAGTTGCGCAGCCAGAGTGGCGAATTGTTTGGAGAGCGTCCATGTTCTGGGTTCCCTGCAAGACCCAGTTCTGCTGCCAAACAGATAACAAGTGCTGTATAGTGTGGGTGTGTGAAATAGCGCGGCAACTCCAGACGTGTTCCAAAATCGAAACCCGGGTGAGAGCACGATTCAAGTAGGCGACAGTGAAAACAAGAGCCACGGAAAATTATGCAGAGGCATTGTTCTCCTGGACGACAACCCAACACCCCACACAGCTAGCGAAACACATGCTGTGGTTCAGCGTCGTAGATGGTATGTTTGGAAGCATCCTTTGTACAATCTGTAATCTTGTATTACCTAATTCGAGGAAATAACATGGAGAGACTAGGCCCCTTTAGCTAACATATTTTATGCCTCTACAACAACAAAATTTATATATTTTCTTTGGTAACAGATCCCCTGTAAGCAAAGTAGAAAAATTAACGTTAATTTACTGTTACGGGGATTCAAAACGGCAGAACAGCCGTTAAATTACAATAAAATTAACCTCAAACAAATTCAAGAAAATATATCTTATCAATATCGGCCTTTTTAAAATTTTTCAATAAATCGGCCAATTAAAAAAATCAAAACAGTTGTAGATAAATTTCTTCAAGCCGGTTGAAGTCCAAGACATTATCCGGACACCCAAAAAATGATTGTTAACAAAGATAACATACGGATTACTGACAGGTTTGCAGAAAAAATTATAATACAACTTAGAACAAGGAAAGAGTATGTATTAATCATTACGGAGAAAAATTACTGTAGGAAGTCCGTTATCAGAGGCCTCTTGGTCAACAACAAAATTTCGTGGACAGTGCAACTCAGATAAAGTAAGATACCCAACATGAGCACAGACGGCCAGCTACAAACAAATGGGCAGCCACGCTAGGAAATGCTCAAAAGCCGTGTACACGGCCGCAGGTAAGACAGTCCCACGAAGCAAGACGCAGCCGACATGGAACACTCTCCCAGCAACTTAGTAATTGCTGTTAAGAAAGAAGAGAGATACACTCTGTGATCAAAACTATCCACATACCCCCCCCCAAAATATAGGTGCATTGTGCTGCCACCTACTACCAGCTACTCCGCATCAGTGACCTCAATAATCATTAGAAATCGTGAGAGAGCAGAATGGGGCGCTCCGCGGAACTCACGGACTTCGAACGTGGTCAGGTGATTGGGTGTCACTTGTGTCATATGTCGTTTCGCGAGATTTCCACACTACTAAAGATCCCGAGGTCCACTGTTTGCGATGTGATAGTGAAGTGGAAACGCGAAGGGACGCGTTCAGCACAAAAGCGTACAGACCGACCTCGTCTGTTGACTGACAGAAACCGCCGACAGTTGAATAGTCAGACAGACATCTATCCAGACAGGAACTCCAAGCTGCATCAGGATCCACTGCAATTACTATGACAATTAGGCGGGAGGTGAGAAAACTTGGATTTCATGAAACTTCCTGGCAGATTAAAACTGTGTGCCGGACCGAGACTCGACCTCGAGACCTTTGCCTTTCGCGGGCAAGTGCTCTACCATTGAGCTACCCAAGCACGACTCACACCCCTCCTCACAGCTTTACTTCCCTAGGCTGCGGCTAAGCCGTGTGTCTGCAATATATTTTCTTTCAGGAGTGCTAGTCTTGCATGGTTCGAAGGACAGCTTCTGTAAAGTTTGGAAGGTAGGAGACGAGGTACTGGCGGAATTAAAGCTGTGAGGACGGGGCCTGAGTCGTGCTTGGGTAGCTCAGTTGGTAGAGCACTTTCCCGAGAAAGGCAAAGGTCCCGAGTTCGAGTTTCGGTCCGGCACACAGTTTTAATCTTCCAGGAAGTTTCATACCAGCGCACACTCCGCTGCAGAGAGAAAATCTCATTTTGGATTTCATGGTCGAGCCACACATCACGCCAGTAAATGGCAAGCGGCGCCTCGCTTGGTGTACGGAGCGTAAACATTGGGTGACTGAGCAGTGGAAAAACGTTTGTGGAGTGATGAATCATGGTACACAATGTAGCGATCCGATGGCCGGGTATAGGTACGGCGAATGCCCAGTGAACTTCATCTACCAGCGTGTATAGTGCGAACAGTAAAATCCGTAGGCGGTAGTGTAATGGTGTGGTTGTGTTTTTCATGTAGGGGACTCACACCTCCTGTTGTCTTGCGTGCCACTATCACAGGACAGGCCGAAATTAATGTTTTAAGAACCTTCTTGCTTCCCACTGTTTAACAGCAATTCGTGGATAGCGATTGCATCTTTCAACACGATGAAGCACCTGTTCATAACGCACGGCCTGTGGCGGGGTAGTTACACGACAATAACATCCCTGTAATGGACTGGACTGCACAGAGTCCTGACCTGAATCCTAACAAATACCTTTGGGATGTTTTAGAACGCCGACTTCGTGCCAGGCCTCACCGACCGACATCGATACCTCTCCTCAGAGCAGCACTCCGTGTGGAATGGGCTGACATCCCCCAAGGAAATTTCCAGCACCTGATTGAACGTATGCCCGGAAGAGTGGAAGCTGTCATCAAGGCTAAGGGTGTGCCAACACCATATTGAATTCCAGCATTACCGATGGATGGCGCCACGAACTTGTAAGTGATTTTCAGCCAGGTGTCCGAATACGTTTGATCACATAGTGTATTAGCTCCCTTCACTCACACACACGAAGATAATCATACGCACTTTAAAAAAAATAAAAGTAAATTAAGTTATCAAGAAAGTAATAATACAAAACGAGGACAGGGATACTTCCCAACACAGAAGTGTAAACGTTTTAAGTACTGTGTGCAAATACTCAACACATACACGTGGAAGGCGAAAAAAAGATCACAAACAAACAAACAAAATGTGAGAAACGAAAAGGATAAAAACTGTTTGTAGTAATACGTAAAGCCTGTGAACAGTTAATGACCATAAAAGAAAACTTGTAGGAAGAAAACCATATTGTTACCGTTACCATTGAAGAGCCTTTAAAACATAATTGAAGACGTCTGCTATTACTAAGGGTTTTACTATAGTAGCTGAAGACGGCAATTAACCTATACAACTCAAAAACTTTTTCTTCAGGCTTCAGCCAGCTCTCGGTTCCGACAATAATATGAGCAGGAAAAATGTCATGGAGCGCAGTAAATTCGGGAACTTCGTGACGAATATCTTGACAGTTCAGTGATAAAATTTTGACATTCGAACTATCCTTTCTCTGAGTGCGGCCTGATTTCGCTATTTTTGCGTCGACTGACGAGTGTTTATCAGAGTATCTCAAATGACCAGCTAGGCTGAAAGCATCACATGTGCATTCCACAACTACTCTGCTACCCGAATAGCTGCTTCCTTTTCGTAGAGCACCTCCGACCTTTCAAGAAGAGTCCTACAATTGCCCACCTGACGACGCAGGTCCAGAAATCTGCAGCCAAGACGAAGTCTTTAGTTGAGACCTTCCATTCGTCTCCAAACCAAAGGATCCCTATCAGCTCTGGGAACTCTGAGAAATATGCTGAAATTATAGTTCATGTAGAACAGCACAACTATAGATAATTGCTACTGATGTTGACACAATGATCCCAGTCCATAGGATGGGAATGGATGCCTTCAGTGTAGGAGCTCCTGGGTTGCCGACGGATCCAATTTTCCATGGCTTCTTGCGAACCTCTGACCTTTAACAAATTGTGCCCGAAGATGTGCCACTCACACGGGGTAATATCGGGGCCATAAAGAGGATGTTACAGGAGCTCCCACTGATATTTCACAAGGAGCTCCAGTGTCTTCTTTGCCTCAAGTCGCCTAGCGTTGCCCTTGAGAAGCATTATGCCATTCGAGAACTTGCCCCTATGCTTGTTGTTGATGGTCTCTTTGAACCTTAGCAACTGTTGTAATACTGCACTTTATTAACTGTAACACGATGTGGTGGACTGTACACAAGTACTTCTTCATCGAAAAAGAAACCGACCATCAATTTTCCAGTCTTGGGTATAGAGTGGACTGTTTTTGGACATGGGGAGCCGTCATGCCGCCACTCCATGCTCACCTGTTTGGAGGCAGCGTCGAAGTGGGGACACCACGTTTCATTACGTGTCACCATGTGAGCGATGAAATCCATTCCTTGCTTCATTTATCTCAATAGACGTGTCAGATAAACATCCATTCTCAGCATCTTCTGATTCTCTGAAAGACGCTTGGGCACCCACTGAGCACAAACTCTGCCATAATGGATTTTCTCGTGCAATACATATGATGGACAGTTCCTTCTCTGCAGTGTCACATTTGGTGATCCGACGCTTCGTCCGTATGCACTCTTCCACAGCCGAAATCGTTGCGCTGGTAATGACAACGTGCGGCTACCCAGGGCGTGGCATATCCGTGACGTTTATACGTACAGCCTAATAACGCTGACGCCCACTAAATATTGTGCACTGTGCGAGACACTGCAATCCGTACTCCTTTTCCATCCTACGATAAATTTCTAAAGCATACTCAATTTCTGTGTCAAGAAATTGGATAACCGTTCCGTATGCTGGTCGGGAGGAATCCATCATGCAGCGAACTGCTGAAACAGCTCTCCAGAAATGAGGAAACTGCAGCGAAGCCGTTAACTCCACTTGTGCAACTGGGAATACCAACACGCCATTTCTCGGCAAAGACATACACCCATTGGGATTACGTACAACGCAGCTACAGTGAAGGTCTTCTTTTTAGTTGGAGCATAGCTTGTATGTAGATTTCCATTTTCTCCAACAGGTTCAATATTTATCCTTTCGGTGTCGTGTTGCAAACCTTCGAAGTTATCCTGCATATTTCCTCCTACATGTTTTCCCTTTGTGTATCGTGAGCACTTATGCTCGATGCGAATGTTTTCTCTGAAGCGAATCTTAAAATTCCTCGCCGTCTGACCAAGACAAAACCTTCCATAGTCCTGGCAGTTTACCTTAAAGACCCTAGATTCCAAATATTTATTACTGTTGTTGCCAGCCTTGTAGCGCCTCCTAGATCCAGTTTTACCTTGTGTCTTAAATAAAATTTTAGCTTCAGTTTCTTTCTGAAAACTTGCACAATTCTAAGTGTGCCACTGTATGACATGACGAAAACCGGTTGTCGTCTGGACCCACTCTCTCTTCGTGTCCTGTATTTGTTATGTATGGTTTCGCGATCCTCGCGAGTGTATGTCCGGCGCCTTGTTTACAATTCCACCTCGCATGGTAACTGAGATTTGATGTTTTATGTATAACATCTGACGTATTGTAACCTGTGCCCAAGTCTCACGACAGTCAGTACGTGATATCTCGAGCTAATGCTATTTCGCCGGTTCTTGCACGTCCACAGTGCGTCGAGTTGGCGGCTATGTCTTGCTAGCTGTCAGCCTCCACGAGAACGCCGACAGCGCCTCGGGCGGCGGCGCAGTAATTGCCAGGCGACTCTTTATGAATTGTAGATGTGGCGCTCGGTCTCGGCGTGCGCATTCCTGCGGGCTGGCCCCGTCGCAATTAAAGTCGCTGCCACATCAAAGGCAGCAGCAGCCTGCTGCCTGCAGCCTTCGTTTATCGCTCGGTCACCGCCGCGGCGTTTCGGAATGCGAGTGAACACTCGGCAGGCCGTGTCCCTGGCTGTCCCGGGACGTCGAGAGCCGGCGCTAGGAACGCCGCCAGCGAATTCCCCTCGCCACTTTCCACACGCCACACTCTGCTCCACTCCCTTCCGAGAATGCGCAGTGTACGTAAATGCCTTTAGATCGGTTCCTGGATTTCCAATTTGCCAACGCAACAAGCCTGCCTGCATAACCGAGGATGCTGAATGGTTGGCCACCAGCGGAGGCCAAACTAATGGTTATCATCAGTGTTTTGCGACAACATGCTAAGTTCCACAGTCTTGTTTAGTGAAGAACATACAGTGTGTCCCTGTAGTTCGGCTATAATTTCAAAAGATCATGAAATAAAAATTAGTGGAGCATGTTGGTTTGTTGTAAAATGTTTAGTAGCTCTCGAAGATTTTTTCTGTTATGCCAGAATTTCAGTATGTGCTCCAGTCGTCACTCGTAGAATACTGGATTTCTGTCCATGTGCGGGTCAGCACTGCAACTTTGGCAGTTCCGATTCTTTCATTTATTCGATCACGAAGAGTGGCAGTGTCACTGACTGGTGTTGCGAACACACGATACTTGACGTAACTCCATAAAGGAAAGTCTAATGGTGTCACATGTGGATAGCGCGGTGGGCATGCGATGGCAACAATCACGACCCACCCACGTCTCTGGAAATGTGTCACTCAGAACATGCTCAAGTGCCAACTCCAGTGTGCGGGTGCACCATCGAGCTGGAAGACGATAGATGGTTACAGCTCTGCAGTCTGTGGTAGCACCAACTGTTCGAAGTTTCCGAGTAAACATTCTCTCTTATGGTTTTCTCTGGGAAGAAAAATGAGCCTATCGCCCCATTGTACCTTAGGCCACACAAAACATTACGGTTCAGATGATTTTAAAACTGGGTCAACCACAGCTAAAACAGTTATACATGATTTATTGACAATTCACAGAGTGAACAGTTTTTAAATTAGAAGTGTGTAGAGGTATACACACTTTTCATCATTGACGATGGTCTTATTTATCAATTGACAATGGTATTTTATCAACTGAGGAGGGCAGAAAATTTTACCTAGCTACGCCAATAGTTACTCTGTACATTCTGTAACCTATGACATAGCATTTATGTTTGCATCAGAAGATGCTACTTTAAAGTTGCGATACCAGTTTTGTGGGTTTATAAGTGACCTGAACATATACAGATACTCCGCAGCATTGGACTGTACGAATTGCCAAGCGGTCATGTATAATTGTTGTTCAGGCCATCACCGACGTGTTCACGTGCGCTACGTGGGTTCCCCAAGCCTCAGATCCCAATGTGGCGATTCTGGAACTGATGAACGTTGCTTCGTCTGCACACAGATGCTTTCTCGGGCAGTCATTGTCAACTTCTGTGGAGGTCAGCATGGAACACACGAATGCATACGGCAGAGGACGGTCGGTTTGCTGCAGTGCTTGGACAATTTGCCTACTGTACCCAAAAAGGCATTACATTTTATGAACAGTTGATTTTGCTTCTTGCTGTTCACGTGATAGACGACGAAATAACACATGGGGGCTGCTCTGAAATGCTGCTTCCACACTGTCGACACGTGCATGAGACACAAGGAGACTTCCCTTCGAGTAATGTCTTTGACACTACTAGTTTATTTAAAGGTTTTGACTCACTTTAAAGGGGTTCACCGAGGCTATTCCACCTATTTCAAATGCGAGCACAATATAATATGACATGAAAATTTTTAGAAACTCTAGTACTGAGACCCACCCACTTTCACCTGTGTGGGTATAATGTCCGCCGCCAGTCAGGTTTCAGCGCAGGCGAGAGTCAATATGATACAATAATGAAATATTAATCGTGAATAAATTCCAGTATATATAAGCTCGAAACAAACATCTGAAAAAGGCAGAAATCACAATACATAAAAATGGTGGGGGGTATTCGACCCAGTCAAGAGGCTGTTCCACCTAATGTATTCCAATATCGACACAAGTAAATATTTTTAACATATTTACACCAACACCAAATCCTGAAACCATGTAGTACATTGTTATCCAGAGGAACTGCTTATAACAGTTGTTACTGCTTATTTCATATCTCCCTCGGACCATGTGGCACTTCACTTTTTCCTTCCGTAACTATGGACAACCTGAAACAAACCAAGAAAACGTGTTCTCTAGAATTTCTCACTAAAACATCGGTTAAACTAATAATGTGATTGAGCGGAAACAGCCACAATGGTTCAAATGGCGCTGAGCACTATGGGACTTAACATCTGAGGTCATCAGTCCCCTACAACTTTTTTAAAAAATCTTTATTCATTTATTATTATTATTATACATGATAACCCACTACCTAACTACATTAGTGGGTTCTAATAGTGATACAGGTATTGCAGCTGTTACACTGACTACACTACGCTACACTACATTGCACTACACTACAGGTGATTTTGCTGTTATTAATACTATACTTGACCGCTATGGGGTTCTAAAACTACTTAATCTAAGACTTAAATCTACCTGCAGCGTTACAAGTGTGCCAGTGCTGCTATAATCTAGTATGTTGGCCGGGCCCACCGAGCTAACCCCAGCGGGCATGCCACTGGCACTGGGCTGGCCCTCAGTTGTTTTCGCTGCAGTCTATTCTAAGATGTTGTCCTATCTTCTACTTCTATTCTAGTATTTACATTGGTCATAATCGGGTGTGGTTCAATCCGGTGTATTTGTACCCCCCTCCCTCCTAGTCCAGGGCAAGGCGGATTCCAGTCGTGAGACAACTGGCCATGTCCTTACCCGGCGGTACAGGAGGGGTGCACTAAGTCGTAATCGGTATTATTTTATTACTTTTTAGTGATTGTCCCTTAGAAAGTTCTTAAGGACTTCCTTTGATACTTCGTTTGTCAGTTCGTTCAATATATTGAACTTGTTTTCATGCCTTATTAGGTGGTCCGTATCATTATTTGGTAATTTCTGTCTGAGATCATAGGCTACATCATCGAAGAGGTGGCACTCGTACACCACATGTTCTGGGGTGTCTTGCATAGCACCACAGTCACACGCGGGTGTAGCCTGCTTCCCAAACCGACATAGATATGTTGGGTATGGTCCATGTCCAGTAAGAAAGTGCAGCATACCTCTCGTTGGCGTGAAAAATGTGAATTTTGTTCGTTCTTCTACATCCGGAAGCAGCTCATAAGTTCTGCGTCCCGTGTCCTCACTACTCCACTGTTCTTGCCACAGTTCCATCCCTCTCTTTTAATGGCGTTCTTATCCCCCACGTAGACCCCAAGTATTTCCCTAATTTTATCCCGGTTTTCCCTCTTTATCCAGTACCAGGCGGCCTGCTCACGAATTTTGATTTCCAATGGACATATCCCCATTAGCACAAGAAGCGCTCCTCCTGGTGTAGTCCTGTAGGCCCCTGCTGAACGTAGAAGCATGTTCCGCTTCACTCTTCTTACAGCCATGGCAGGCATGACCCTCGTGAGTCTGTGTGCCCATACCCCTGATCCGTATCCTACTATTGAGGTCAGGATGCTATTGTGGTATAATTTGATTAGGTTAGGTGGAAGGTGAAATCGTTTGTGACCAATTCCAATAAGGTTATTTAGTAGTACCAGAGATTTTTGGGATACGGTATTAATATGTGAAGCAAAGTTCCACCTCCCATCGATAATGACACCCAGATAACGGGCCTCGCGGCGTCGAAGAACTGGTGTGCCATTGATTCTCACAGTTGGATTCCTGACCAATTGGCATTTAAGAAGTGAGTATGTTGTAGACTTACTAGGCGCAATCGTCAATTTACTTTTGTGGCACCATGATGTAAGTACATTTATGGCACTTTCTACCTTGGGCTCTAATTCCTCGCGGCTTCGGCCGCCGACCAGCAGGAGTCTGCGTATGCTATGACCTCTAGCACTTCGTCACTATTCTTCAGGTCTTCCAGTAATGGCTCCATGTTGAATGATGTCCCAAAAGAGAGGTCCTAGGACAGAGCCTTGAGGACATCCTTTGGTCACAGTCTTCTTGACTTTGCCGCTAGGGGCCGATAGCCAGACCTCCCTGTCTACACAATAGCTCCTCAGACAGCCGTATAATAGCCCTGGGCAGTTCTTCTCCCGCAAGCAGGAAAAGAGGGAGGGCCACCACAGGTTGTCGAAGGCACCACTGATGTCCACCATGATGCGGGGTGGAGTCACAGACCTCGTCGGCCAGGGCGATTGCGTCAGACGCGGAACGACCAGACCGGAAGCCGAATTGTCTGTCATTCATCCCGCACAGCATTCGGTGTGCTGTCAGTCTTTTAGCCAGTAGCCTCTCAAAAAGTTTTCCCAGTGAGTCTAACAGGCAGATGGGTCTATATGATTTGATGTCCGTTGGATCTTTCTCTGGACCCTTTTTAATAATGATTGTATTTGCCTTTTTCCATATTGCTGGGAATTTACCGAGCCTCAGGCACTCGTTGTACAACTTTGTGAGAGGAGCTACGAGCTGGGGGGCAAGGAATTGCACCACTTACGCAGTAATGCCGTCTGGGCCAGGAGCTTTCCCCCTTTTGAGGGCCTTGATTTTCGCAGCAACGTCTTCTTCAGAGAAGGGATAGGTTCTGGTGTTGTTGCCGTAGTCCCTTAGGTCTTCTCTCCTTATTCTTTTTTGCTCGTCTGTATCATTTTCCTCCTCATCGTCAGGTAACAGAACCCGAAGGAGGGCCTCCGCAGTTTCCTGCCAGGTGCCCGTCATCCGGTCCCCGTCCCTGACGGTGGATAGCACCATAGGTGATCTTATTTTTTCCCGTACTAGTTTGTACGGGGCGCCCCAAGGGTCTGTAGCCAATTGGCTTTTAACGTAATTTTCCCAACTTCTGATCCTTACTGCCCTAAGCTCCTTCTGAAATTGCTCCTTGCTTTCTCTGTAGATTCGCAGCCATCTTTGTTTTTCTCCCCAGACGACACTCCGCTGGTAGTACCTCCTCGCCCTCCTCACAGCCTGCCGCATCTGTCCTAATTCGACCGACCATGGTGTGGGGGTGGCCGCAACGGCTCTCCTCCTGGTTGGTACAGCAGCACGCACCGCCCTGGTGATTGGTTGTACCAGTTCTTCGGCGTACTTCTCCACGTTTTCATCACCCTCCAGCAATGCCGGAATGCTGCACTCTTCCGCAAGACGGTCCCAGTTAGTCTTATTATAATTAAGCTGCAGCTCCCACCCCAAGTCCCAGTGGCACTCGTTTTCTCCAATTGTAAACGTTATTAAGTTATGATCGCTGGTGGTTGCACTGTCCCATACTTTCCAGTTAGCGACTTTAGTTGCGAGGTTTGGTGTCACTAATGTGACATCAATATTGGTGCCCTCTCCCCCCCCGCCGGAATGGGTCGGGGGGTTCCCTAACTGATTGGCAACCACCAGTTGCAGTGCCATGATTGCCTCTTCGGCCTTGAGCCCTCGTTCGTCGTGTGTGCCACTGTACCATAGGGAGGACTTGGCGTTTATGTCCGCCGTTACGAGCATCCTGCGTCCCTGCAATGCCGTGGCAATTTGTATGAGTATCTCTAAAAACTCATCTATTTCTCTTCCATACTGGAAGTACATATTAGTGATATACATCACTCCTGTAGGTGTTTGTAATTCCACGACATTGCAGTGTTCGCCAGAATACTGCGCAAGTACGGTGGCTCTATATGATCTATTGATGAATACTACTGCAGCTTTTGGCTCTGTATCAGAATGTATCACTTGCCAGTTGGCAGCCATGAATGGGATCATCCCAGCTTGGGAGTACGTTTCCTGCAAACGGAGTACATCTAGACTCTTCTCTTCTACCACCCTCCGGAGTTCCTGCAAGACTAGCTTACTATTGTGAGTGTTGATCTGACACACGTTTAATTGGCTCACGTGGGAAATAGGTATGTATATGTGATTCTGGCCAGTTTTTGGACCAGTCGTGGGATACTCTGCCATTTGTTATCACTGATTGATGGTATAATTCATTATTATCAAATTTTTCATTCCTTCTTTCAAATACCTTTTGGAGTAGGTCTCGCAGGGCCCCGAAGTCGGTGGGGAGATTCATTGTCTTAAGCTGGATTCTGTCTACAGCCTCCATTACTGGAAAGGTGACGTCTCTGCCGTATTCGTGGCCGACGCGTACCACATGTGTTAGTGCAGTGGTGAGGATTGCCGGCTCCTCCAATCTGGATAGAAGTGCATGCTCCAGGTTGGGGTATACTCGTAAGGGATCAATTCCCATTCCTCCCTGGGAAGGTGGTTCTGAGGATGGGGTTGTACTAGTCACTTCCTTACATTGTACATGTTTGGTTACTATTTCTTTGCTGTGGGGTAGTGAACTCCCAAGCACAGGATGCCTTTGTGGTCGATTATGATCTTGGTTCGACCTAGGTTCCCGCTAGAGAGGAGAGGGAGAATCTTCTTCACATGGGTCAGTTTGTATGCACACATCTTTCATAGTTATCAGAGATCGCGATTGCGTGATTCTTTGTATGAAATCTTTAAATTTGTTTGCCCTCAGAGCGTCCCTCAGCCTCTTGCTTGGGGATTGGTATTGCAGGGTTTTCTTCCCCTTTTTGCGTATGGGATGCAGGTTGTGTTCTTATTACAGCTTTTCCTTGTGTGGTCCTCTGCCCCACACCTGGAGCAAGCTGGCTTCCTCTCGCAGTGTTTATGCACATGGTCCAAGTCGCCACAGTTGTGGCAGCGGGGGACTACTAAGTAATCTCTGACATTAATGGCATGAAAACCAATGTATATTCTCCCCATAGCGGTTAGCTTACGCCACATCTTGCCAGAGACCTCGGCTACGTGATGGACAACATCACGTTCCCGAGGTCCCGTTTTAAAACGCAGTTTGAAATCACTCTTGAACGTTTCCCACTCAATATCCTCGAAATTTTGATTATACTTGGTTTCATATATATCACTTTCTGTTAATGCTACTGGTACATCATACAGTATTACCAATGGATTTCTTTTCCTAGGTGGTTCACATTTTATGGCTTTATTCAATTTGGAATTGTTTAATATTTTGTCTCTATCTTCTTCTGTGGCAAGATCAACAACTACGACATTTTTTGTAGCTTTTAATTTGTTGATTTTAATTTTGTCTCTTGCTGGATCTATGGTAGTTGTGAAGATATCCTGCACTTTCTTGATGGTTTGTCCAGGCAGGGGCTTTAGAAAGACCGCCGTGTCTGGTTTCTTGGAGATCTTTGCAATTGTCTCTTTGGTTGATAGGGCCTTCGTTGTGGCTTGCGCCAACACTCCAGCACATGTCTTGGCCGGTTGTTGTTGTCTGAGTCTTGTGTTTTCTTTTTCCAACTCTTCAACCCGCCCCTCAAGCTTTGAATTTGCAATAGCCCAGGCAGCGAGCTCGTTCTTTATTGCCAGGATCGCGGCCTTGCTTATTTTCCCATTCTTGATACTCGAATCCAGAATTTGACTTATACGACAGAGTCTGTCGTAAACATTTTCATCCTCGTGTCCCATTTCCTCCTGTGAGGTTGGGACAGTAGCCGTACTCGCCCTCGATGTCGCACACGTGTCACTCGTCTCCTGGTCAGCCATGTTTGTAGACTTAGAACTAATTAAACCTAACTAACCTAAGGACATCACACACATCCACGCCCGACGCAGGATTCGAACCTGCGACTGTAGCGGTCGCGCGGTTCCAGACTGTAATGCCTAGAACCGCTCGGCCTCTCCGGCCGGCAATAGCCCCCATGTACGGAGCGAAATAGCCCCATGTGCAGACTTTTCGAAAGACGCTGCGCAGTGTCTGTTTACTTTCACGTCACTGGGCTTCTAAGTCTAACAGACTATCTTGGCCAGCTCTTACAGGAAGAACACTCTGAAGTTCACCTTTTCGAATGAATTCTCATGACTCAAAGCACTGACCGTCGAATGCTTCCTACGTGAAAATGTGAAAATATACCGTGACGATCACATTGGCATACACTTACTGATCATTAGCAGCGTTGTTTATGTTGAGATGGCTTCCAAAACTGCCTACAACAATATTATACAACAAACGCGTCATTGAATAAAATTTCGACACTCCGACGGCAACGACGGGCTTGTGGATGTACACCACGCAGGACTCGGCCTTCGAACGGTCCGTGTTTTCGAACTGCCTTTCGGGGTGCATGAAGATAAGTCATTGCTGCGCCAAGCCCGAATGGAAAAATCCACAATCATGTAGCCGAAATATGGGCACAATTTACGACGTATTTGGTGCTTCACGGTGTAAGTCTGAACGGATCTCAAACGGCACGTCCCATCGCACATTTCTACAGGCGGCTGCTGAGCAGTGGTGATTTACAAGCGCTAACATGTATCGGTTGTGGCAAAGAAGGCTGGCGTGTGTAAGGAATGCCTGCAACGCCGCATGACGCAACCACGGAATGACGACACGAACGCCGTCCGAACCACAACCGCCCTTCGAATCATATATGCTGTGACACTCCACCTCCAGCCCTCACAGGACGCATTTCATAAGCGTCTCTCAGGACAGATACATCCGGAAGCGTCACAGCACTTTGCCACCGGCAGTGCCGCCCTCTCAGGGCTCACAAGAATACCAGCGGTAGTCTTATAGAGACTGAAGACCGCTTAATAGAAGCCGCAGCTTTTGTATCAGAGCGACGCATTTATTTTCCTTCCTTAGACACAAATACTCATTGTCGGAACTAAAAGTCACGTAAACGCCGAAGGAAACGCCACAGATTCGGCCACTGAGCCACGTTTGGAGGACGAAGAGGTGGCGCATAAATCTGAAGGCATACGAGAACTCTTCTCCGACTGCCAAGGAGACGCGTCCTCCACAAGATTGGGAGCCGTTCAACAGAGGTTCTGAAGAACGATCCAGGAAGACATGGAACCCAGCGCGCCCGTCGTCGCCGAAGCTACTGAGCCGACTAGGCCAGCGCCTCCAGGTCTCACCAGTGCTGAAACTGCCGTACCGTTTTCACGGACAGATGACGTGGATTTACCACCTCCACCCGATGCGGCAAAGATATCGGTTCCCCCGATAGATCAACACTAACGTGGGCGACATTCCCTCCACAAAACCCTTCACCAGCTATGCGCATATCGGCAACACGGATCCCCCAGGTATACTGAATAGCTACCATCAGCACCAACAGTATCGGCTCGCAAGTTACAGTTCAGCTGCTCCGTGACACGCTAACGGCAGCGGACATCGACATCAACCTACTACAAGAACTGAGGACAGAAATTTGGTCTGTGTCTTACGGACGCGAGATACACCGCCGCCCCAGCGCATACGGAACATACAGGCGCGGCCATCATCCTCCGAGCAAAGACTGCAGTTTTAAATGTCGAATATCTCCCAACGGCGAGAGGGGTGGTCTTAACAACTGAGGGAATCAGGATCATCAATATCCATGCCCTATCAGGCACGGATAAACGGAGGAATCGCTCCCAGTTGTACGCAGAAGATACCAAGTCTTAATTTCTTGTCAGATTCGATCATCTTATAGTGGGTGGAGATTTGAACTGTGTTCGTTTTCACGTTAACCGCCTTCGTCTCGTTTACACTAGGAGATTGGTACACCATGATCGCCTGGAACATTCACACATCACGAGCCACTCGGCCAGCCAACTCGATAGAATATATGTAACTGACGCTCTAACATCCGAGCCTCTCGCTGCGGAACGTTGGCCGTCTGCCTCTTCGGATCTATACCATCAACCTACATAGACAACCTACATGCCGCAGTGCACGACCTTGGAAACTCGACGTCACGCTACTGCGAGACCTTGAATGTCGACAATAGGTCATAGAAAAGTCGCAAGCTTGTGTTAAAAAAATAATGCGTTACGAGACCACACTGCAATGGTGGCTAATGTGCGCCGAGCCGACCATCCATCGCACTTTGACACAACTGGAAGGAGCCGTTATATGTGGATGTGGCCAAGACAGTATTAACGGTGAAGACCTCCGATGCATCATTTCATTCGAAATCGCCGACATCTACAGGTCTTAAGGTCAACATTTGACCTACCTCAGGGGACGACGGGTGACATCGGAAGTTTGCATCGCTGAGGCTTCCACAACGCACTTCATACGTCTCAATTAAGAAGTACCGGCTGGTGCAGAGACTATTGCCGAGGTTTCCCAGGAGATCCATCCTATACTAGACTATACACGCTGCCGCAGCTGTCCTCCTTACGGCAGAAGCGGTCACCGTCGGTATCCTTTGAGTTGTGGCCAAGTGATCACTGAATTGGTCCCTCGGTCCGAATGGTTTACAGATGCGTTTTACAAAACCTTCCAAGATTTGATGTTGCCACAGTGGAGAGACATGTAGTAGGAACTTTTCTCCGGCGCGACATCCCCACCACCATTGTTCTTGTAACGCTTACTCACACCAGTCTCGAAACCTGCGGGAGGAACACGACTCTATAGTTATCGGTCGATGTTACTCAATTACGATTTCAGGATCTTCACAGGCCTTCTAGCTATGCGGCTCAAACATATATTACGGCAAATCCTTAGGCCGTGGTAATAACATGCAGACTACCCTTAATGAGTATCGAGACGTGATCGCTGTGACAGCACACTCCCCACTGCTAAGCGCTTTAATCTTCATTGACTTCAACCGAGCGTTTGTAGTGTCAATAATGCATTCCTCAAATCAAATAATGGAACAGATGGCGATCCCCACGACTTTCACGCAGGTGATTATGCGTCTGCGAGGAACAACGTCCAGGCTTCTAGTCAACGGAAGAATTACAGAACCAATACGGATCGAACCCTCAGTATGGCAGTGTTGCCCACTCTCTACGGTGCTTTATGAGACTGCGATGGGACCACTCATCTGCGGATTACGGCGACGCTTGAAAGGCATTCCATGTCTTCCACTGCCGAGCCTACGCGGGCGACTTGGACCTCATCGTACGTTCAGCGGCCGACGTACAAGCTGCGATGCAGTGGATTAACTGTTACAGTGCAGGAACAGGGATCATTTATGAACGTTGCCAAATCATGCGCCATGAAGATCGGCCGCGGCCTTCCCACCTACAGCGTAGCTCCTTTCAACTGGTGGACACCCTCCGTTGTCTCGAAGTGTTGTGCGCGCGAGACATTCACCGTAAATCGCCGATCTATTTTCGGGCGCTACTGCAACGTATCCGGGCAACCATACAGAATTACCTAATACAGCCGCTGAATATGTGCCAGAGCGTCACATGCGTCAATACCCATATGGCATCCTGGTTACCCCACATAGCACAGATTCTGCCCATCACTGCTATAATAGCAGCCATACTACAGGCGGATTTCGGGTATTTCACGTTTCTTCAAATTTCAGGATGGTGCCTGCACTTTACCATAGCGAAATGGTTGTCTTCATATGGTTAAGATCAGAGCTAGGACCATGGCACTTTACATCAATACTATACTCCTCTTATGGAGAAGCCAAATATTAGTTTTATGGAATGTTGACCACCGATTTCGGACCTGCTTCGAGACACCCGCCAAGATCATTGGCACGTATACCACCTCCAATGACACACATCGACCGGTTCTCTGTGGAATACAGCTACATATCCACTGAGCTCCCCAGGACCAGGAAGACGACCACCTGCGACATCTACCGTCTTCGCCGACCATACCTTCCCCGAAACCCCTTGGAGCTTGTCACCGTTGGTTTCATGACCTACAGTTTGGAAAACGATCCATCAGCCATACCGCAAAACTGACGCCACCGCGACGTGGTACATTCTTGTTAACGACAAGCATACTACAAGTCAGAAACTGCATCGCATCGTGCTGGTGGACTTACCTCCGTGCCACAGGTGCAGTGTCTAAGATACAGATTTACACCGTTTCGAGTGGGGGCAGCAGCAGCTGTCTGCACCCTTGTACAGAAGATCGTGGCTTTCTACCTCCCAGTACCCCTACATCACATCTGTCCTAACAAGCTAATATACCCTGAAACATCTTACTTTCGATCATCTACGCGGCAAGCCATCACATGGATCAGTGGCATGGCTATCAAGTAATTGTTCCCGGACGATATCGTCGATCCGGCGGACTTTTGGACACATCTCCAAGTACAACATCACAACCCTATCGGGCCACTTTCGTGAACTATTTACAGAAATTTTTCACCAACACCACCCCTTTCAGGAGCTGGAATCTCTACGAAACGCGCCAACCAAGACAGGACGATCCCACGTCCCCCTTCAACGATAGAACGGACGTTCAAATTACTTACCGGTTTGCTGCCGGTTGACGACGTCGGACACCGCCGATATTTCGACAGGAGCACACGCTGGACCGACAGGAAGAAGATGCTGTGATATGCAAATGATTAGCTTTTCAGAACATTCACACGAGGTTGGCGCCGGTGGCGACACCTACAACGTGCTGACATGAGGACAGTTTCCAACCGATTTTTCATACACAAACAGCAGTTGACCGGCGTTGCCTTGTGAAACGTTGTTCTAATACCTCGTGTAGGGAGGAGAAATGCGTACCATCACGTTTCCGACTTTCATGAAGGTCGGATTGTAGCCTATCGCAATTACAGTTTATCGTAACGCCACATTGCTACTCGCGTTGGTCGAGATCCAATGACTTTTAGCAGAATATGGAATCGGTGCGTTCAGGAGGGTAATACGTAACACCGTGCTGGATCCCAAAGGCCTCCTATCACTAGCAGTCGAGATGACAGGCATCTTATCCGCATGGCTGTAACGGATCGTGCAGCCACGTCTCGATCCCTAAGTCAACAGATGCGGACGTTTGCAAGACAACAACCATCTGCACGAACAGTTCGACGACGTTTGCAGCCGCATGGACTATCAGCTCGGAGACCATGGCTGTGGTTACCATTGACGCTGCATCACAGACAGGAGCGCCTGCTATGGTGTACTCAACGACGAATATGGGTGCACAAATGTCAAAACGTCATTTTTTTCGGATTAATCCAGGTTCTGTTTACAGTATCATGATGGTCACATCCGTGTTTGGCGACATCGCGGTGAACGCACATTGGAGGCGTGTATTCGCTATCGCCATACTGGCGTATTACCTGGCGTGACGATACGTGGTGCCATTGGTGACACGTCTCGGTCACCTCTTGTTCGCACTGACGGCACTTTGAACAGTGGACGTCACATTTCACATGTGTTACGACCCGTGGCTCTACCCTTCATTCGATCCCTGCGAAACCCTACATTTCAGCAGGATAATGCACGACCGCATTTGCATCGTGTTGAAGCTGCATGGGCAGCTGTACCTGTATACGCCATCCAAGCTCCGTTTGACTCAGTGCCCAGTTGTATCAAGGCCGTTATTGCGGCCAGAGGTAGTTGTTCTGGGTACTGATTTCTCAGGGTCTATGCACCCATATAGCGTGAAAATGTAATCACATCTCAGTTCTAGTATAGTATATTTGTCCAATGAATACCCATTTGTCATCTGCATTTCTTCTTGGTGTAACAATTTTACTGGCCAGTAGTGTAAATAAATTCGCATTACAAGATTACCAGTGGCAGATTCGAGAAGCAGTTCACTGTAACTTCTACATCTACATGACTACTCTGCAATTCACATTTAAGTGCTTGGCAGAGGGTTCATCGAACCACAATCATACTATCTCTCTACTATTCCACTCCCGAACAGCGAGCGGGAAAAACGAACACCTAAACCTTTCTGTTCGAGCTCTGATTTCTCTTATTTTATTTTGATGATCATTCCTACCTATGTAGGTTGGGCTCAACAAAATATTTTCGCATTCGGAAGAGAAAGTTGGTGACTGAAATTTCGTAAAAAGGTCTCGCCGCGACGAAAAACGTCTATGCTTTAATGACTTCCATCCCAACTCGTGTATCATATCTGCCACACTCTCTCCCCTATAACGTGATAATACAAAACGAGCTGCCCTTTTTTGCACCCTTTCGATGTCCTCCGTCAATCCCACCTGGTAAGGATCCCACACCGCGCAGCAATATTGTAACAGAGGACGAACGAGTGTAGTGTAAGCTGTCTCTTTAGTGGACTTGTTGCATCTTCTAAGTGTCCTGCCAATGAGACGCAACCTTTGGCTCGCCTTCCCGACAGTATTATCTACGTGGTCCTTCCAACTGAAGTTGTTCGTAATTTTAACACCCAGGTACTTAGTTGAATTGACAGCCTTGAGAATTGTACTATTTATCGAGTAATCGAATTCCAACGGATTTCTTTTGGAACTCATGTGGATCATCTCACACTTTTCGTTATTTAGCGTCAACTGCCACCTGACACACCATACAGCAATCTTTTCTAAATCGCTTTGCAACTGATACTGGTCTTCGGATGACCTTACTAGACGGTAAATTACAGCATCATCTGCGAACAGTCTAAGAGAACTGCTCAGATTGTCACCCAGGTCATTTATATAGATCAGGAACAGTAGAGGTCCCAGGACGCTTCCCTGGGGAACACCTGATATCACTTCAGTTTTACTCGATGATTTGCTGTCTATTACTACGAACTGCGACCTTCCTGATAGGAAATCACGAATCCAGTCGCACAACTGAAACGATACCCCATAGCTCCGCAGCTTGATTAGAAGTCGCTTATGAGGAACGGTGTCAAAAGCTTTCCGGAAATCTAGAAATACGGAATCAACTTGAGATCCCCTGTCGATAGCGGCCATTACTTCGTGCGAATAAAGAGCTAGCTGCGTTGCACAAGAGCGATGTTTTCTGAAGCCATGCTGATTACGTGTTAATAGATCGTTCCCTTCGAGGTGATTCATAATGTTTGAATACAGTATATGCTCCAAAACCCTACTGCAAACCGACGTCAATGATATAGGTCGGAAATCTCCATGTTGCCCGACGCATTACAACAGTGCCGCGTTTGTTGTAAGAGCCAATGTGAGACTCGAGAATAGCGGTGCACTGGCAATTGCTGCTCGGTTACCACCTTCTCATTTACGGGCTGTCTACGAGTAAACGTTTGGTGGGGACGCCTGAACGCGAATTTGCGCTCTGTTGTTGCGTGTTAAACCGATAAGCGCGGCTCCCTGGCACGCCTGCAGGAACGGCGGCAGGCGGTTCGTCCTCGGCTGCGGCCGGCTGTCTGGAAGGAGATCTCCAGCGGCGATTCTGGCGCCGTCCGTGCAGCCGGGAGCAGCGGAGCGGGCAGCCGACCCGGCTGCGCGCAACTCACCATTATCGCGCGTAATTAATAACCGGGGAGCAGTGGGGGCGCGTGACGGCCTGATGCAGCGGCGGGCCCGTGAGACGGCGAACGCTACTCTGCCGATGACGGGAGAAAACGCTCTGCCGTGTTGCAAGCCAGCCGCGTCCGCCGGAGCACACTGTGCTGCACGAGATGTACGCCGCGGGAAATGTTACTCGACGCACGCTCCTCCGACCTGGTCGGCTACTCCGCACTGCTAGGTGGCGAGGTCAGCGAAAACAGCGCAGTGGGAGGTCTGTGTTTTGATGGTACGAGTGGCGACGATTTCTCTGTTGCGTAAGTTTGGCGCGGAACATGCGCCAGACGATCAGGGACTTGGTTGAGTGTTAATTTACACTCCTGGAAATGGAAAAAAGAACACATTGACACCGGTGTGTCCGACCCACCATACTTGCTCCGGACACTGCGAGAGGGCTGTACAAGCAACGATCACACGCACGGCACAGCGGACACACCAGGAACTGCGGTGTTGGCCGTCGAATGGCGCTAGCTGCGCAGCATTTGTGCACCGCCGCCGTCAGTGTCAGCCAGTTTGCCGTGGCATACGGAGCTCCATCGCAGTCTTTAACACTGGTAGCATGCCGCGACAGCGTGGATGTGAACCGTATGTGCAGTTGACGGACTTTGAGCGAGGGTGTATAGTGGGCATGCGGGAGGCCGGGTGGACGTACCGCCGAATTGCTCAACACGTGGGGCGTGAGGTCTCCAAAGTACATCGATGTTGTCGCCAGTGGTCGGCGGAAGGTGCATGTGCCGGTCGACCTGGGACCGGACCGCAGCGACGCACAGATGCACGTCAAGACCGTAGGATACTACGCAGTGCCGTAGGGGACCGCACCGCCACTTCCCAGCAAATTAGGGACACTGTTGCTCCTGGGGTATCGGCGAGGATCATTCGCAACCGTCTCCATGAAGCTGGGCTACGGTCCCGCACACCGTTAGGCCGTCTTCCGCTCACGCCCCAACATCGTGCAGCCCGCCTCCAATGGTGTCGCGACAGGCGTGAATGGAGGGACGAATGGAAACGTGTCGTCTTCAGCGATGAGAGTCGCTTCTGCCTTGGTGCCAATGATGGTCGTATGCGTGTTTGGCGCCGTGCAGGTGAGCGCCACAATCAGGACTGCATACGACCGAGGCACACAGGGCCAACACCCGGCATCATGGTGTGGGGAGCGATCTCCCACACTGGCCATACAACTCTGGTGATCGTCGAGGGGACACTGAATAGTGCACGGTACATCCAAACCGTCATCGAACCCATCGTTCTATCATTCCTAGACCGGCAAGGGAACTTGCTGTTCCAACAGGACAATGCACGTCCGAATGTATCCCGTGCCACCCAACGTGCTCTAGAAGGTGTAAGTCAACTACCCTGGCCAGCAAGATCTCCGGATCTGTCCCCCATTGAGCATGTTTGGGACTGGATGAAGTGTCGTCTCACGCGGTCTGCACGTCCAGAACGAACGCTGGTCCAACTGAGGCGCCAGGTGGAAATGGCATGGCAAGCCGTTCCACAGGACTACATCCAGCATCTCTACGATCGTCTCCATGGGAGAATAGCAGCCTGCATTGCTGCGAAAGGTGGATATACACTGTACTAGTGCCGACATTGTGCATGCTCTGTTGCCTGTGTCTATGTGCCTGTGGTTCTGTCAGTGTGATCATGTGATGTATCTGACCCCAGGAATGTGTCAATAAAGTTTCCCCTTGCTGGGACAATGAATTCACGGTGTTCTTATTTCAATTTCCAGGAGTGTATAATGTTACTATTTTTGCACCACTTGTTAGCACAGACACAGTGTCTGCGCCAAAGACTGAGATGGCGTGGAGCTTTACAATTATTTACTGAACTTTCTTTACAATTTCTCCCTCGTCGTCGCTGCCCAGCCCTGCGGATCCCTCCACCTGGCTGCTACTGTGTTGATTCTCCCACAATGCGCGCAACGCACGCTACTGATCGCACTCCGTAGCCTCAGGCCACCAAAGCTCCGCTGAAGCCAGATGCCCTGTGGTTGAGATGAACTGCTGTTGCACCGGCGCACCGGCGGCTGGGAAGCCGTCAGTCGTGATGTCCGCGAGGTCCCGTCATGGACGGACCACGAACCGTGGGGCCGGGTTGCCGTGAAGTCCGGACGTCAGTCCCCGGCGGCGCCTGTGACCGAGACCGCGCTACGACCGATCCTGCTGGAAATTCTCGCTGTAGTTAGTCAGCCATAGTGCAGCCGAACTCAGGCCAACCTCCAGAGCTCTGGCGGTGAACGGATGACTCCTGCGAGCTGGAACAGACTTCAGAAATCGTACCAACGAAGATTGAACATTCGGACACGGACCACATTCGTCGTCAGATGCTAACTGCTTCCTAATGGCTTCTGTCGGTTGCTGCCTGCGCTCCACTATTTATATCAAGCAGGAGGACGTTTTTCAGCCTCGGTGGTAGCTTTTTGTTATTACTCCCACAGTATATTGCAGCGTTACTTAATGTGCTGGCCTCACTTCCCCTTACTCAGCACTCTCCAGGCATCGCTCGGCGCTCGGTCTGGGTGCGTACTTGTGTCAGCCTGTTGGTAGACTGCTGCTGTCAGCCAGGTTATCTTTGTGTGCTTACTTCGTAACGCCTCGGTCGCCGGTGTGCCTCTGTTTTGCCATTCTTCATTGTGTGAAGCAACGTTTACTGCATATGGCCGCAACAATAACTTCAGCAACTGCCTTCTGATATGTGGCGTAGTGAAGGCCAAAGGCCACTAAACATGGTCAACAGGCGATAAACTTGGGGTTGTAAAATTATGATTAAGAGGACAACATAACCAGTCACTAAATTTTAAATTTCTTAAATTGCGAATCGTTTGGGAGGCGTTGCTCCATCATCAGGTGGCACTGTGCCTGTAGAGCAGAGACGTTTCTGTAACCTACCACAAGGTATGCGTTATGAACGACTGCCACCCTGTCCAGCCTTTCTGACAAATATAGAGTGTTATAACAAAATACATAGTTTTTTAACAGAAGGTTAAAATTTTACTCAAATTTATGAATCATTTGATACATCACAAAGGTAGATCCGATTAACATCCAGAAAGTCAATGAAAAAAATCGTCAGTAAAATCACATAAAACTAATTTTCCACGGCAGACAGATACCACCATAACCTTGCCTAGCTAGACAACTGTTGTCTCGTGAGGGCAAAGTAAGTTTACGGACCTTGATTTAAATATTCATGATAATTTGCTATACGCCGAAGGGTCAGAAGGGCTGTTCGAGGCGTTATTTTGACTACTAGAGAATGGCTCCTGTCTCTTCGCTTTGGACGAGTAGCCGCCATTCCAGAGAACCGAATTTCGAAACCCTGAGACCAAGTCTTGCAGACCAGAGCAGAACATAACCACCACTCTCGTTTGGTTGGCTACGGGGTCGTCTTTCTGCCGGCAGGCGCTTACTGAGTTACGATACTCTTGGTAACTAAACTGCCGGGAGAGTCCATCTCATGCTCAGTTGCCTGCAGTGGTTACATGGAGCAGGTCCGTAGATTTCAGTAGAGGTTGGCGCTATTTCTACGTATTTGCATATAAGTGCTTGCATACCGTTGTCAGTAACAGTCATGGACCTTACATCTTCGGTTAGTACAGTTTCACTTGAAAGGTAACCAAAGCTATACATGTTTGCGCTATAGTGCTTTTAACTGTCCCTGCCTGAACTTTAGTTTGTTCTTTCCCCTTAGATAATAATCACTACTATTTTCCTCTTAGTGTACATACTCTCTCTCTCTCTCTCTCTCTCTCTCTCTCTCTCTCTCCTTCTCTCTGTCGATTAACAGAATGCTCGTTTGTTTGCAGATTGCTCAATTTGTCTTCCCCTGCAGCAAGACGTTCTCTATGTCACATTTGAGTTATTTCTATACGTCTAGTATCCGATATTTTAATTTTAACAGGCTTTCTCGAATTCCATATGAGTGTATCGAAATATATACAAGATTTTACCAGATCTGTATGACTCCGGTACTGTAGAGTTCCCCTGTTGCCTCCTACAGTCCTTTAACCGATGATCAGAAACCTCTGCTTGAGATCCGATGCTGGTCACGACCCAGACAGCAGAAGATTAGCATGTAAGCTAAAATGTGCTGTTAACTGGCAATCATAAGTCAGGCATTCATTTTAATTTCTACCAACCCTGTCGCCAAGGTCGTTGTCTTAAAAAGACAATCGACGGAAGCTGAAACATCTACATGTTGATTATCTCAGGTTCATTGCTCGTGGGAAAACATAATGGAGGATGTAATGGAGCCTGAATGCAAGTGGTGGTAAACCGTGCCTGTGAAGTATACCTGGTGAGCACTGCCTCGAACAATGTATTAGTCCGAGATATATTAGTTCCGATCTAGGCCTCACGGTCTGAAGTCTGGTAAGCTACACCTGTCGTTCAACTTGCGTGTTTGTGGAGGGAACGGTGACCAGCGATCGGTATATGCAGAATGTTGTTCGACCACTTCTGCCGTTCTTGAGGCAAAAAGGTAATGTGTCAGACTCAGAACCCTTATTGGCGCCAACATAGGCTACACTGCTTACCAATGTCGGTGTTTCGTCAAGGTTCCATATCTGGTACCTCTTGTCCTTTAGAACTATTGATCTATAAACTAAATGTTAACTTAAACACGTTTCCTTAAGGACGAAAAAAATTATGTTCCTTCGCGGCCTGATAAGTTGTGCACGCTTTGTAATAGGGTACATAGATGATTGCAAAACCACCTCTCAATGGAAAATGTGAAGTGCAACTGTTTAAAAGCATTAATTCAGCAGACATTTGTGGAAAAACCAGCACATCAACTGTAATATTTGAATTAGAAGTCATTTTTTCAAACTGGGTGCACAGCTTGTACCATGTTATAGACATAAATATCACAACGAATGATGACTGAAACACCTGTCAGCTCTAAAACATTTTTCTCTTCTTATTGAAGCTCTATAAAATGACCTCTGAGGACTGGAGTTGCTACTGAATATTACATTTCACACTGGTCTGCAGGGTAGAGACTCAGGCTGCTGTTATTTATCGGGTACATTTAGTAACCGTTACTTTGTCGGCAAAAATATCTTAAAACTAGAATGTCGCAACGAAAAAGCAGCGTTGTGAGTAAGTTTAATTACAGATGGTACAGTAAAATACGTAGAATCAAGTAAATTTTATGCCGTGCAGGATTATATCTCGACCCTGAGAGCTATACGCGAGCATAATTAATCCAAAGAAATGAGGAAGCTACAATCTTAGAGTATCTACTAATTGGATCTACGCCGATAAAAAGAACTGATATTCACGCAGAGTTCCGTAAAAGTACACACTATAAAAGAACATTATTTAGTGAGGCCGTTAGCGCTATAAAATAGTGCTGGAGAAATGTTTCTTTTAAAGCAACTCATTCAATGCATTGACAGCCACTGAAGCTGCAGCACGAGGAAGGATAGCAAATTATGGAAGTTTATTTATTTTGCGTGTATGGTATAGCCATGTAGCCATGAGCGCCCGCAGAATTTTTTACAGGTAAGTCAAGACTATAAAATTGCCATAATTTATACAAATGAGTACATCAGTTTCGAGACAGGCATGTCACTCCATAAGAACTCTCATCAGTACAGGCAACCCGCTCTTCAGTCGGTTGCCAGCAAAAATTTAATTAGATGAAAATGAGACAAGAAACCAATAGGAGAGATATTGACATTGATTCTCAAACATTTTTAACGGGAAAAATAAAGTGGAAGTTTATCTATGAGAAATGTGGCCCCTTGCACTTGTAGTTAAAAACAGTAATAATAAGAGGTAAAACGAAACACAGTAATTGCAGTTAAAAACATTTATAACCTGATGCCGAAAAAGTGATATTTAAAAGAAGAACTTCCCCATCACTAAGAACCGTAAAGACCTGGAAGTAGTTGTTGAATCGGGAAATGTTGGCTGGTAGGGAAGATGGGAATGTGGCGGTATAAGAATGGGAGACTGGTGTGTAGCATTGATAGGGTAGGAGTGGCTGTTATGATATAAGAAAGGTGGAATTGACAGGGTAATGTAGGCGAAATGAAGACGTAATTCTTGTATTTGTTTATGGCAATGACAATATGTTTATAATTTTGTATAGGCTCAATAAATGAGTATAGTATTTTCAGTTATAGTATAGTAACGAATACAAATAGTACTCAAGCAACGAGCTTCACTTGTGTTGGAGATATCTTATCACGAAAGGTTCGAGAGAACATCGCATGATAAACTGGGGGGGGGGGGGGGGGATGCACAAGTGAAGATAAAACACTGTGATACAATATAATTTCTTTTCCCTGAGCTTTCATCTTTACTTGGTACACTGATGCGTTCCCAGAGCGGTTCCAGTGTCCGTGGTACTTTGTTGTACGATGGATTTTGTAACTTTGCTTCTTGTGCAACTTTGTTTCTGCCAACGTAATCGAGTTGTTATTAATAGAATTGCTATTTTCCTTTTTCTGACGCTGTATTTTTCCAAGTCCGTGAACAAGTATTTGAAATTACTTTCCATGAACAGAATAATGTGAAGAGGTAATTTTGTAAGAAATTGTAAATCGTAGTACTTGTTATAATGTTAAGTAAGATGTACTGGGTTGTAGAAAGATACCAGTATGTCGATAAGGGAAAACACCAACAAAGATTCTGGAGAGTGAGAACGGGTGGTGACTGTCGTACCATGTGACACCGAGTGTGCTCTGTTCTTAGCAGATGTGTTAAAACTGTTTTATCGCTGATAGGCGTTTTGATTTCGGTGTGTACTGTGGACGAAGAAACTATTACCGAAAAGTGTAACGTTGTTTCTCATCCTGAACTGCTACTCGGTATATTAATCTCAGAACTATGATGTGCATCTCACCAAACAATGTGAATAATGTACGGGGAAGGTTTTGATTATGAACGATACGGACTGTGTAGTTCATACCGTAGATTGTCAAGTTAAACTGGAAATACACTAATGCATTTTGCCGTTGTGAACTGATATTCACATTATTGCTCTGGAAAGTGTAATGTATCGATTGCTATGACTGTACACAATCTACTTTGAACAGTACGAAATGTTTGGCTCATACCGCGCATTCTTAAATCAAAATCGAATTATAAATATGTTTATCTACGTTCATATTGCGGACTGTGGTACTTCGTAATATTCAGATCCACAATCGAACGGAAAAGAGCAAATTAAAAACTATGACGGCTAATGACCGTTATGACGTAGATGTACGTCACGTTTTAATACAGTAAGGTGTGTCTTATCTATGTCGCCGGACGAAAATATGCTGATTGAGAAGATTCTAAAATCATCGCTCTGTCCTACTCTATCAGCGAACGGAAGGCTACGATCGACAGGACCAGGGTGGTGATGATGATCAGTAGACTGCACGCCGCTGGATTATGAATTTCTCATAGTCACTGTCTTTCAAGAAAATGATACTGAATTTTGAGCAGTTAATCTCAGTAATTTCAGAATGAAAATGGTTTCGTTAAATAACTTTCTACTGAATAAATTTTTGCAAGCCTCTTATCCTTCATACCACCTCCTAGTTGCAAATGAGTATTATAATTGTTATTATTATTAATTATACTTAAGGTATCGCTCTTTATTATCTTGTCTTCTATTTGCTTTCACTGCATGTTTCCGAGTATTTTCTGTGTTGATTTCTGCTGTCATTTTTGCATTTACGTGTTGCCTTGTTTTGGTGCTACTCCTGTAGTGGATTATTGACATATGTTGAGGAAATATCCGCGTTCTGCAGTGTCCGACATTAGGCTAGCTGGCAGCAGCCAATCACAAATAATCGCCGTCCGGTGTGGCCGGGCGGTTCTAGGCGCTTCAATCCGGAACCGCGCGACCGCAACGGTCGCAGGTTCGAATCCTGCCTCGGGCATGGATTTGTGTGATGTCCTTAGGTTAGTTCTGCTTAAGTAGTTCAAGTTCTAGGGGACTGATGACCTCAGGTGTTAGATCCCATAGTGATCAGTGCCATTTGAACCATTTGAGTTACAAATAATCAACATGTTCGCATTGGCAAAGTTCTCTAAAAAGACAGAAATGTTCTGGTATTCGGAACTGTGAAATGATCTTCGTTTGTTAGAAAATCAATACTAGTCGTGTTATGGTTATCTGATCCTTGATTGCGTGTGTGTTAAAGATTAGCAGTTATTTCAAGTTGTGTGGCCATAATATTCAATTAATACATGGAAACGTAAATATTCTTGATGCCAGTTACCTCCAAATTTACGTGCTTGAGACATCAGGGAAGACGTATCAGGAGTGTTCGACTTTTACTAGAGGATCACTGTCATTTATAGTTGAGTTAATATTAGAGAGTGTCCTGTTTCTTCACAAAGTACAAATATAGTTGATGCACGAATATACACTCCTGGAAATGGAAAAAAGAACACATTGACACCGGTGTGTCAGACCCACCATGCTTGCTCCGGACACTGCGAGAGGGCTGTACAAGCAATGATCACCTGCACGGCACAGCGGACACACCAGGAACCGCGGTGTTGGCCGTCGAATGGCGTTAGCTGCGCAGCATTTGTGCACCGCCGCCGTCAGTGTCAGCCAGTTTGCCGTGGCATACGGAGCTCCATCGCAGTCTTTAACACTGGTAGCATGCCGCGACAGCGTGGATGTGAACCGTATGTGCAGTTGACGGACGTTGAGCGAGGGCGTATAGTGGGCATGCGGGAGGCCGGGTGGACGTACCGCCGAATTGCTCAACACGTGGGGCGTGAGGTCTCCACAGTACATCGATGTTGTCGCCAGTGGTCGGCGGAAGGTGCACGTGCCCGTCGACCTGGGACCAGACCGCAGCGACGCACGGATGCACGCCAAGACCGTAGGATCCTATGCAGTGCCGTAGGGGACCGCACCGCCACTTCCCAGCAAATTAGGGACACTGTTGCTCCTGGGGTATCGTCGAGGACCATTCGCAACCGTCTCCATGAAGCTGGGCTACGGTCCCGCACACCGTTAGGCCGTCTTCCGCTCACGCCCCAACATCGTGCAGCCCGCCTCCAGTGGTGTCGCGACAGGCGTGAATGGAGGGACGAATGGAGACGTGTCGTCTTCAGCGATGAGAGTCGCTTCTGCCTTGGTGCCAATGATGGCCGTATGCGTGTTTGGCGCCGTGCAGGTGAGCGCTACAATCAGGACTGCATACGACCGAGGCACACACGGCCAACACCTGGCATCATGGTGTGGGGAGCGATCTCCTACACTGGCCGTACACCTCTGGTGATCGTCGAGGGGACACTGAATAGTGAACGGTACATCCAAACCGTCATCGAACCCATCGTTCTACCATTCCTAGACCGGCAAGGGAACTTGCTGTTCCAACAGGACAATGCACGTCCGCATGTATCCTGTGCCACCCAACGTGTTCTAGAAGGTGTAAGTCAACTACCCTGGCCAGCAAGATCTCCGAATCTGTCCCCCATTGAGCATGTTTGGGACTGGATGAAGCGTCGTCTCACGCGGTCTGCACGTCCAGCACGAACGCTGGTCCAACTGAGGCGCCAGGTGGAAATGGCATGGCAAGCCGTTCCACAGGACTACATCCAGCATCTCTACGATCGTCTCCATGGGAGAATAGCAGCCTGCATTGCTGCGAAAGGTGGATATACACTGTACTAGTGCCGACATTGTGCATGCTCTGTTGCCTGTGTCTATGTGCCTGTGGTTCTGTCAGTGTGATCATGTGATGTATCTGACCCCAGGAATGTGTCAATAAAGTTTCCCCTTGCTGGGACAATGAATTCACGGTGTTCTTATTTCAATTTCCAGGAGTGTAACTGTAAACTCATCAAATCTGCATATTACACTCTACAAAATTTCTATTAGTGCCCGTCTGGTCACACAACATACGTCCAAGCGGTAAGCAAGTTGTTTCCGTGCCCTCCGTAGCGACATCCCGTCAGCGGTCGTTACAGTAGTACTGTTGCATTCCCTGAGATGCTCCAGTGTTCTTGGCAGTGGGGTACGTAAACACGTTCCTTAATGTACTCCCAAGGGAAAGCATCACAAGGCGTTAGGTCAGGCGAAATGGGTGGCCAAGGAAACAAAGTCACAGCCATCTGCACCACCATGACCAACCAAGCGACACTAAAGTTCGTCATTTATATAGTGACGAACATAGATGCTCCAATGACGGGTTTCCATGTTGTTGGAAGATAAAATCCACAGTATCAGAAGTCAGTTGTATAAACAACCAGATTTGCAACATTTTATTTAAGTCTACTTCACTTGCTGCATTTAGGATTCGACATGCAGCTATAAAAACGGTAAAGTTATATTAACCCCGATGTTAGTTTTGAATGTGAAAGCACTACTGTAACTGGTATGCTCTTTCCTTGCTCCGAACTTTGACATGGCGTACTCATCAATATGTAGGAGGACCTACAGTTTAACGTGAATTAGCAATCAAGATTGGCATTTTCACAGTAACATCATCGCCAGACGGGAAGCCAGCAATAACTGACACCATAGGATCATTGAGGATTGAACTCTAAGACATATTTTGTTCTATTAGTCTTATCTGTCAAGTGTGCAACTGACGAACGGTGCTTCAATAACCGCTCGAACGAGGGTGCTGTAAGCTACGTCTTAAGGAAATGACATAGGTTTTCTTACCATTCTTGCAAGTCTCGCAGTTACCTGTGGCAGTTCCATCTTAAATCACTTAATCACATGCGGCCGGATGGTTTACTATAGTGAGTGTTTCCCTTGTTGGATTGGCAATGATGTAAGTAAACAATAACAATTCTTTCCGCCTATTATCGCACAATAGGTTACAGTTTGTTATTTCGAGGGTCAAATGCTATTTCTTTCATCAGGAGTTAATTTCTCACAGGTTTTCTTGCATTTTGATTCCGTTTCTCACCTTAGATTTCCCAGTTTATGTCGTCAACAGCTCACTTATGTCTGCAGGCATTTCCTAGAAAAACTATATAATTTCAAAGTAATACCACGGAAAAGCCGTATTAATACAAGTAAAATTGAGTAAATTTACTTGTATAATAAGTTACACATTATTGATTTGACACTATTTGATAGTTATGCTGGCATTTTCATTGCAACACGAACCAGGTAATTGCATTTGCAGTTGATTTCTTGTCATTCCAGCACACTCATCATCTTATGTATAGGAAATCGATAGTGCTGTGGATTCACTTGAAAGATGTTCCCTTGCTGGATACCTGACCTAAGGAGAGATTCCCTTGGTGTGTGTGGAGTTGCAGCTTGTCCGCCAAGACGAAGTTTGCCCACAGCCTGGGGGCCTCTGCTTGGACCTGTCAGAGGCACTGCTTCCCAAGTATCACTGCAGCTCTTAACTGCCATGATTCGCCTGCAGCACGTGGAAGAACCATCTCCATGCCAGTACTTAGAGGCATTACAACAGTCAACCAGCAGTAGTGCTTTGTGCGTCAGCTGTAGTTAACTCGCGGATTTGAGTCGTGCACAAAGCTGTTGCACACAAAAAGCGATATACAAATGTGGCGTATCAGACTCGGACGTATACCTCACTTTAAATCTCTAATTCAGTTACTGTAATTGTCAGTGCGTCCTTTATCTAACATTACTGTGGAACAGGACGATTCGTTTGAGAGATTATTAAATAATTTTAACGTCTGGGGGGTAACGTGAGTAGAGCGTGAAGATACCGAGCTCAGTCTCCTATGTCGTGAAAAACTGGTTTGAAAAGCGCGGTAATTAACAGAGGCTGCCTCTTGTAAGAGCACTGTTGATGTTCTTAATAAATACGAATGCGAAGTGCCGTGTAGCTAACGTAAAGAACTAAGTGTTGCCAAATGAGTAACAACTAGTTCAGCAGGGAGAACGAGAAACGCAACGTCAAAAATACGAGAGTGTATTAGCAGGTCCATTACGTCGTGAGGGTCATACTGTTTTTATTATTAATTTTTGGTTTAAATGTATAGGAAGTAGAAGAAAGAAAAGTAAACGAAACGGGCTATATGGATACAAATAAACACACACTTGACGATGGTACAACTGAGCTAAAACACATTTAAATAAAAGGAAACATAAAACTGTGTTGTTACAGTGATGTGAACACAACCAACAATTATCTTCATATCCGCGTGATAGAGATTAAAATCCAGGATGGTTATAACCATGTTTGAGTAAGCATAAAATTCTTGGAACATTGAAGTAGGTCTCTCTTTACTCCCAGAAAACAGGTTCTGATGTCGTAAAATATAAAGTAACAAGTATTATGAAACTCAGATTCTTTGACTGTAAAACTCAGCAACCCCTGTATCACTGATTTAACAGGCACACAGGCTGCAGATTTCGAAGGCCTTAACGTTTAATTCCGAATTTTACAACTACAATACGAAATGTTTCTGACAGAGCGATATCGTAAATAGTCGCAAAGACATTCTTTCACCCCCTTCGTTCCAGGTTTGACGACTATTGAAGGTAAATACATGGGCTAATGTCAACGAACTATGTTCTCAGCGTCCTCATAAACGTTATATCATACATGATTTGGGTTTTACGGTTGATAACGAAACTGCGTAAAGATTCTCAAACTTTATTCAATTCTTTTTAAGGTGCTGAGGCGACGAAAGTCATGGAATACTTCGTAATATCGTGTCGTATCTCCTTTTGCCCGGCGTAGTCCAAATACTCTACGAGGCGTGGAATCAAAACTCGTTGCAATTCCCCTGCAGAAATATTGACCAACGGTACTTCTATAGCCGTCCATAGCTACGAAAGTGTTGCCGGTCCTAGATTTTGTGACATCTCCATTAAGTCCCATAAATGTTTGACGGGAACCATATCAGGCAATCTGGGTTGCCGTACCATACCTTCGAATTGTTCAGCATGTTCTTCACACTAATAGCGAACAGTTGTAGTCCGGTGTTGCATTGTCATCCATAAAAATTTCATGAAATCTACAATGGCTGAAAATGGTGTCTAAGTGGCCACACATCCAGAGGACCCAGGCCTTTCCATTTAAACACAGTCCACACCAATATGGATCCACCACCAGCTTACACAGAGCCTTGTGGACAACTTGGGTCCATGGCTTCGTGGGGTCTGTTCCAAACTCCAACCCTACCATCATCTCTTATCAACTGAATTCGGGATTCATCTGACCGCCGGCCGCTGTGTCGATCGGTTCTAGGCACTTCAGTCAGGAACGACGTTGCTGCTACGGCCACAGGTTCGAATCCTACCTCGAGCATGGATGTGTGTGATGTCCTTAGGTTAGTTACGTTTAAGTACACTCCTGGAAATTGAAATAAGAACACCGTGAATTCATTGTCCCAGCAAGGGGAAACTTTATTGACACATTCCTCGGGTAAGATACATCACAAGATCACACTGACAGAACCACAGGCACATAGACACAGGCAACAGAGCATGCACAATGTCGGCACTAGTACAGTGTATATCCACCTTTCGCAGCAATGCAGGCTGCTATTCTCCCATGGAGACGATCGTAGAGATGCTGGATGTAGTCCTGTGGAACGGCTTGCCATGCCATTTCCACCTGGCGCCTCAGTTGAACCAGCGTTCGTGCTGGACGTGCAGACCGCGTGAGACGACGCTTCATCCAGTCCCAAACATGCTCAATGGGGAACAGATCCGGAGATCTTGCTGGCCAGGGTAGTTGACTTACACCTTCTAGAGCACGTTGGGTGGCACGGGATACATGCGGAAGTGCATTGTCCTGTTGGAACAGCAAGTTCCAATGCCGGTCTAGGAATGGTAGAACGATGGGTTCGATGACGGTTTGGATGTACCGTGCACTATTCAGTGTCCCCTCGACGATCACCAGAGGCGTACGGCCAGTGTAGGAGATCGCTCCCCACACCATGATGCCGGGTGTTGGCCCTGTGTGCCTCGGTCGTATGCAGTCCTGATTGTGGCGCTCACCTGCACGGCAACAGTGTCCCTAATTTGCTGGGAAGTGGCGGTGCGGTCCCCTACGGCACTGCGTAGGATCCTACGGTCTTGGCGTGCATCCGTGCGTCGCTGCGGTCCGGTCCCAGGTCGACGGTCACGTGCACCTTCCGCCGACCACTGGCGACAACATCGAAGTACTGTGGAGACCTCACGCCCCACGTGTTGAGCAATTCGGCCGTACGTCCACCCGGCCTCCTGCATGCCCACTATACGCCCTCGCTCAAAGTCCGTCAACTGCACATACGGTTCACGTCCACGCTGTCGCGGCATGCTACCAGTGTTAAAGACTGCGATGGAGCTCCGTATGCCACGTCAAACTGGCTGACACTGACGGCGGCGGTGCACAAATGCTGCGCAGCTATCGCCATTCGACGGCCAACACCGCAGTTCCTGGTGTGTCCGCTGTGCCGTGCATGTGATCATTGCTTGTACAGCCCTCTCGCAGTGTCCGGAGCAAGCATGGTGGGTCTGACACACCGGTGTCAATGTGTTCTTTTTTCCATTTCCAGGAGTGTAGTTCTAAGTTGTAGGGGACTAATGACCTCACAAGTTAAGTCCCATAGCCCCAGAGCCATTTGAACCATAGTGCTTAGAACGGTTTGAACCGTCCTTACACTCATCTGACCGACCACGGTTTTCCAGTCGTCCAGGGCGCAGCCGACATGGCCACGGTCTCACGCGAGGCGCTGTAGGTGATATCGTGCTGTTACCAAAGCACTCGCGTCGGTCGTCTATTAACTCATATTTTGCCACACTATCCTAACGGATGCGTTCGTTGTACACACCACATTAATTTCTGTGGTGTTGCTCGCCTGTCCGCAGTGACAACTATGCAAACGCCGCGTCTTTGGCGGTGAAATGTGACGCCGGAAATTTGGTATTCTCGGCACACTCTTGACACTTTCTGATCGCTGAATATTGAATTCCTAACAGTTCTCGAAATGGAATGTCCCGTATATTTAACTCCAACTACCATTCCGCATTCAGAGTCTGTTCATTCCCGTCGTGTGGGAGTAATAACGTCGGAAACCTTTTGACATCAATCACCGCAGTACAAATGACAGCTCCGTCAATGCACTGCCCTCGTCCATCTTGTGTACGCGATACTACCGCCATATTTAAGTGTGCGTATCGCTGTCCAGTGACTTTTGTCGCCCCAGCGCATAAAATTTGAAACAAAAGAAAATAATAATTCATTTCTTTAACCTCTAGGGACTCTCATGTTGTGCTCCTCTGCCGGAACACCTCTAGGGGGCACAAACCAGACACGAGTAGTCTCATCGCTCAAACCGCTAGCAGACGTATGCCCACAGTCTGCTGCCTCTAAGGTCTTCACTTGCGTTCGAAGCCACCGCTCTTGTATTGAGATTTGGTAATCCTAGGCTATCCTGCGACAATTACTTTCACTATCTTAGTGCGATAGTTTACTGTCGATCACGTCTGTGTTGTTATCAGTTGTATCCAATACCTTGATGACTGCAAATTCAGTCCACGATGAAGTCGAAAAAAATGGCCATTTACCTTTTCTGGGTGTCATGGTAAAAAGTAGAACCGACGGAATGCTATACTCAGTGTCTGCCTCAAACCTACTCACACAGTTATATTTCAAGGCCAAAAGCTGTCAGCACCATTGACCGATGTTCCTCCTGGAGACAACGGACTGCAGTGAGTCCAAGTACAGTGGTGTGAGAATGTCCAACCATTACATCGAACGTTCCACCGTACAGTTCGTGATAAGCATATTCTCCTGCCTATAGTTACCTGAAATAGCTGCACATGGCCTGACACTGCTTTCATCATAAGTAAACATATAATTGTTTTCTTTTCAACTCTACAGCCGACTGTGACACAGTGTAACTACGAGTAGGTCGGAACATGGTAATCGTCGAGTACATGGACAACCATAATTCCTTTCCCACCGTAACGAACACGAAATTCTAGGACTACCAAACAGAAGGTAGTCTCTCAAATATATTCAAAGAGCTGTGAATGACTTTATTGACTTCGTGGTAAGTCGAGTGAGGAATGCATGGGAAAGTAGCAAACTATGAATCGTAGCCCAAGCCTCTACAGAAATATCTCCCTCCCCTCTATAGCACTTCTTTAGCACCTTTCATATCATGTCCTAGTGGCCAGGGCTAGTAGTTTAGTATGCTACCTTTTGTGGCATAACTAAAAGGCTAACAGTAATTTTTTTTTAAATTTGTAGAAGTTGAATAAAAATTAAATTTTCTAGTGATAACAGGCTGAACCAAGTTAGAGATTACATTAGAAGTATTTGCGAAAGACAGATAACCGCCTGGTGGAATAGGGTAAGGCTCAGAAACGAAATTTGTAGCAAATACTCGAGTTTGCCGCCCGATACCATCGTCTATGTCCCAAATTAATTCGTACAAGCAGCGGTGGTTGTAGTAGCTAGTGTTGCATATAAGGGTGATTCACTAAGATATGCAAATATTTTAATGTGTTATTCTATAACTAAAGAAAAAAATTCATATAAACATGGGTCCACAAACATTTAGTTACAGAGTTACGGCTAATAAAAGATTTTGCCTGAAATTTATCAACTTCGCTAGTGAGAAGCCATCGCAAAAAAAGATTTTGCCTGAAATTTAGCAACTTCGCTAATGAGAAGCCATCGCAAAACTGTACGAGGTTAAAGTAAAGCACGGTTTCAATTTATTATGTTATTATTGGAATATTGAATCTAATATATGTTCCAGACGTGTAACTGCAGTAGTTTTCCAGTACATTAGGAGAAGCAAAGATTATTATACAACTGAATTTGCTTACTTTCCATTAAGAGTGTAAAAACGGTTATGATATTGTTGGCACACTGTACAACTTCCTTAACACTGAGGTTTGTTTCCTTGCGATTTAACATGCTATGGTGTTAATAAAAGCAAATTCATACAGTTCCAGTTAACGTTATTACCACATTTTCTTCAAAATTAAATTATCTTCAACTTCTTTTTAAAACTTTGTGCAATTGTCTGGAATTTAAAAAATAAATTCACCCAAGTAGTTAATAAATTAAAATTTTTACGAAATTACGTCTTTGCTTCTCTGGATGTTCTGGAAAACCACTGCAGATACACATTTGGGACATGTTTGATTAGATTTCAATAACAACAAAATAAATGGAAATCGTGCTTTACTTTAACCTCGTACAGTTTTGCGATGGGTTCATATCAGCGAAGTCACTAAACTTCAGGCAAAACCTTTTATTAGCCGTAATTCTGTAACTATAAATTTGCGGACCTATGTTTGTATGAAGTGTTTATTCATTTTTACTTGTAGAATAACATATCAAAATATTTGCATATATTCGTGAATCACCCTGCATATCGGGGTCTCCAGCTGGAATGTATATCGGGGACACCAGCAGGAATCGTGTATGCGTAGAGATGCTCTTACAGCTTAAAGGAAAGAGCAGATATAGTGCCCCTTACGAACATATGGGTCATCACCGGACTACAAGTCCAACGTCATCAACAAACTGCATTAACCGCCCCTGTACTGACCGACCAGGTGCAACAGGGACGTAAATCCACTCCATGAACAGTCAGCTGGCGCCTGTACAACACAATGCATCCACGTTTGCATGCTTGCATTCAACATTCTGGCGGGGACACCGGTTATTTCACATTTGCAATGTCTTATCTATCAGTTACATTAACCGATGATCTTGAAATGTTAATCACTTAAATACGTTACCTACACAAATGTATCCCCAAACTTCATTACTCTACATTAATTCGATTTTCTTTTCTATCAGTGCATATTTAGATACAGCACTGTTTGGTAACTGTGTTGCGTTGTAGAGTTTCCAAGAAACTGAAAAAATACTTCTTTCTTTTTCCGCAAACATTATGCCATCGAGCACGGAGACCATTATACATAATTATATTTTATTATTTTGTTTAGGCGGTGTTGAACAGTTTTTAGGAGTGTTGAAAAGTGCATTGTATCGCATGCAGCTGTACCACTAACTTCTATTGAAGAGGGTCGATTTCGAAAGAAGATCGGACCATCTTTTGGTCTCAAAAGTAACTTTAACTATTGAGTACTAAGCGTAACTTGCATACTGTTGCGTTAACTACTATGAACTGTCTGTGCGTAACCTTTACGTCCATTCAGCATAACCGTCTCCGACGATCGAAATGTCGTGAGAACCTTTTGTCGGTGAATCGTGTATAAGTTTCTTCTGTGTGTAATCGTATTTTCAGTGTCTGCGTAACTAATTGTTTGAAATTGTTTGAGACGGGACTTCCGAAAGAAACCAGCATTTGCTTAAACCACTGTGTGGAGTTGTGTAAAAACCACACCCAAGCTGGTCACGGTCGTTAAGCCGCCACGTGGATTCTATATGAGTCTGGCGCACCTCCCTGTCTACCAAATTCAAGCTATACGTGTTACGCTATACGAGCTGGCCAATGAACTAAAGAACAATGTTGGTAAATCTTTTGTTCAATGACGAAGACAAAGGTCACCACGGCGCGGAGTGCGCTACCGCAAAGAAACGCTTAAACAGCCGCGAGCCGGATCGCCGAGTGGCATCAGGTGGGGGCGGCGAGACGTGACCGCGGGGCGCGTCCAGGCAGATACAGGGGGCGGCGCCGGTTCAGTGCGCGCTCGTCCTGAACGGCAGATTTACTCTCCGCTGCAGAGTCTGGCGGTGGGCGACCTCCCGCGATGGACGGCTGCTGGAAGTCCCAGGCGGACCCGGGAGCGCGACCTCTGGCTGCCTGCTCTCTCAGGCTGATCGCCGAAATAAACTCAGGACTCTGAACTGGAAAGTGCTTTCACTTGGATGATTCTATCTGCGCGCGTCATGTGCAAAACTTGGTAAACTGCACAAACAGCTTACGAGAACGCAGGCAGGTGACGTCTTTGACGACCGCCAGTGTTTCGACATGTGCTCGTTGCTACGACCCGAGCCAGGGTCGCGTTGTTATAAGGAAGAACAGTGAAGAGCGGGAACGAGTGACCCTCCGGGGGTGCTAATGAAACATAATTCAATTAACAATCATTTATTGAAGACAGCTTTACAATCACCCCATCGTCTTTCCTGCGCTGCCTGGCAGCGCCCTTGCTGTCCGTACAACTTGAAAGTGCGTAGTGGGATGTGAGTGTGTAACACTGAAAATTGCGGATAAATTACCTTCTGCTCCGTCCAGAACTTTTCGCCGTTTAATATCTGTTGATGACATGTACCGGGTGATCAAAAAGTCAGTATAAATTCGAAAACTTAATAAACCGCGGAATAATTTAGGTAGAGAGGTAAAAATTGACACACATGCTTGGAATGACATGGGGTTTTATTAGAACAAAAAAAGTTCACAAAATGTCCGACAGATGGCGCTGGACAGCAAAACGTCAGTGACTGCACATGACAATCGTGTATAAAAGGAGTTGTAACGAGAGACATAATCAGATGGGCCAGCAGTCGCAGCATGTTGACATTACCCGAAAAGGCGCTTTTAGTGAAGCTGTCTTATCAGAATGGGGCATGTGCTAGTTCAGCGTTACGATCCTACCGCCATAGGAAGGGGATTCGAACGGGTAAAGGTCCGTTGACAAATGCAGCTGTGGCGAGAATGATTTCGAAGTTCGAAGACACGGGTTGTTTAGACGATAGACCCCGTAGTGGCCGACCGAGCACAAGGCATAATGCTGCTGAGACAGTTCAGCAAGAAATGGAGACTAACGGGTTCGTCTATGCACGTGGAAGTCAGCGCTCATGCAGCCGCACGTCGCACCGGCATTCCATACACTTCTGTTTGGTTGGCACTTAGGCGTACCCTCCGATGCTATCCGTACAAAATCCATCGGCATCATGAACTTTTACCTGGCGATTTAGTGAAGCGGAGGGCATTTGCGGTGTGGGCGTTTCAAAAGATGGCGGAAGATGACGATTTGTTGATTAACGTGTTGTGGACCGACGAAGTTCATTTCACGCTCCGAGGGTCTATCAACGCCCACAACTGCAGAATTAGGGCTACCGAAAATCCTAAAACTGTCGTGGAAACTCAATTGCACGACAAGAAAGTCACGGTATGGGTTGGATTTACCAAATCTGCCGTTATCGGGCCTTTTTTCTTCGAGGAAATGCGTGATTCTGGTTTTGTAACTGCTACCGTGACGGGTGTGAGGTACGCCGATATGTTACAGAATCGCATAATCTCCAGCCTGGCTGATAAACACCTGCTGAAACGTACAATGTTTATGTAGGATGGCGCACCACCCCATATTGCTACATGCGTGATAGATCTCTTGCGTGGGTCGTTTGGTTGTGATCGTGTGCTCAGTCGCCACTTTCGTCATTCTTGCCCTACCAGGTCCCCAGACCTCAGTCCGTGAGATTATTGGCTTTGAGGTTACCTGAAGTCGAAAGTGTATCGTAATCGACCTAAATCTCCAGGGATGCTAAAAGACAACATCCGACGCCAATGCCTCACTGTAACTCCGGACATACTTTACAATGCTATTCACAACATTATTCATCGACTACAGCAGTTGTTGAGGAATGATGGTGGATATATTGAGCATTTCCTGAAAATAACATCATCTTTGCTTTGTCTTACTTTTTTATGCTAACTATTGCTGTTCTGATCAGATGAAGCGCCATCTGTCGGACATCTTTTGAACTTTTGTACATTTTCGGTTCTAATAAAAACCCATGTCATTCCAAGCATGTGAGCCAATTTGTTCCTCTCTATCTACATTATGGGACCTGGATAAACTGAAAGAAACAGAGGTTGCAGAGAGTTTCAGGAAGAGCGTAAAGGAACAATTGACAAGAATGGAGGAAAGAAACACAGTAGAAGAAGAATGGACAGCTTTGAGGGATGAAGTGGTGAAGGCAGCAGAGGATCAAGTAGGTAAAAAGACGAGGGCTAGTAGAAATCCTGAAATAATGAATTTAATTGATGAAAGGAGAAAATATAAAAATGCAGTAAATAAAGCAGGCAAAAAGGAATACAAATGTCCCAAAAATGAGATCGACAGGAAGTGCAAAATGGCTAAGCAGGCATGGCTAGAGGAAAAGTGTAAGGATGTAGAGGCTTATCTCACTAGGGGTAAGATAGATACTGCCTACAGGAAAGTTAAAGGGACCTTTGGAGAAAAGACAGCCACTTGTATGAATATCAAGAGCTCAGATGGAAACCCAGTTCTAAGCAAAGAGGGGAAAGCAGAAAGGTGGAAGGATTATATAGAGGGTCTATACAAGGGCGATGTACTTGAGGACAATATTATGGAAATGGAAGAGGATGTAGATGAAGATGAAATAGGAGATATGATACTGCGTGAAGAATTTGATAGAGCACTGAAAGATCTAAGTCAAAACAAGGCCCCGGGAGTAGACAACATTCCATTAGAACTACTGACGGCCTTGGGAGAGCCAGTCATGACTAAACTCTACCATGTTGTGAGCAAAATGTATGAGACAGGCGAAATACCCTCAGACTTCAAGAATCATATAATAATTCCAATCCCAAAGAAAGCAGGTGTTGACAGATGTGAAAATTTCGGATTTTTAAGTTTAATAAGTCACGGCTGCAAAATACTAACGCGAATTCTGTACAGAGGAATGGAAAAACTGGTAGAAGCCGACCTTGGGGAATATCAGTTTGGATTCCGTAGAAATATGGGAATATATGAGGCAATACTGACCCTACGACTTATCTTAGAAGCTAGATTAAGAAAAGCATTTGTAGACTTGGAGAAAGCTTTTGACAATGTTGACTGGAATAATCTCTTTCAAATTCTGAAGGTGGCAGGGGTAAAATACAGGAAGCGAAAGGCTAGTTACAATTTTTACTGCAACCAGATGGCAGTTATAAGAGTCGAGGGACATGAAAGGGAAGCATTGGTTGGGAATGGAGTGAGACAGGGTTGTAGCCTCTCCCCGATGTTATTCAATCTGTATATTGAGGAAGCAGTAAGGGAAACAAAAGAAAAATTCGGAGTAGGTATTAAAATCCATGGAGAAGAAATAAAATCGTTGAGGTTCGCCGATGACATTGTAATTCTGTCAGAGACAGCAAAGGACTTGGAAGAGCAGTTGAACGGAATGGACAGTGTCTTGAAGGGAGGATATAAGATGAACATCAACAAAAGCCAAACGAGGACAATGGAATGTAGTCGAATTAAGTCGGTTGATGCTGAGGGTATTAAATTAGGAAATGAGACACTAAAAATAGTAAAGGAGTTTTACTATTTGGGGAGCAAAATAACTGATGATGGTCGAAGTAGAGAGGATATAAAATGTAGACTAGCAATGGCAAGAAAAGCGTTTCTGAAGAAGAGAAATTTGTTAAGATCGAGTATAGATTTAAGTGTCAGGAAGTCGTTTCTGAAAGTGTTTGTATGGACTGTAGCCATGTATGGAAGTGAAACATGGACGATAAATAGTTTGGACAAGAAGAGAATTGAAGCTTTCGAAATGTGGTGCTACAGAAGAATGCTGAAGATTAGATGGGTAGATCATGTAACTAATGAGGAAGTATTGAATAGAATTGCGGAGAAGAATAGTTTGTGGCACAACTTGACAAGAAGAGGGGATCGGTTGTTAGGACATGTTCTGAGGTATCAAGGGATCACCAATTTAGTATTGGAGGGCAGCGTGGAGGGTAAAATTCGTAGAGGGAGACCAAGAGATGAATACACTAAACAGATTCAGAAGGATGTAGACTGCAGTACGTATTGGGAGATGAAGAAGGTTGCACAGGATAGAGTAGCATGGAGAGCTGCATCAACCCAGTCTCAGGACTGAAGACCACAACAACAACAACATCTACATTATACCGTGATTTATTCAGTTTTTAAATTTATACTGATTTTTTGATCACCCAGTACTTTTCTAATTCTGAATCTGTAAGCTTTATTACAGTAACTATATTTGATATGTAATAGACTGTTTATTTCTGATTGGATATAATTCATCATCTTTTTTTTCTTTGAGCCTATGCCCCATTTCAGCCTGGGGTCGGCCTTATTACTTTGGAGTTGAGAATGTGTCAGAGGATGGCCGGATGTCCATCCTGTCGCCACCCTGTACCCCTGGGACGGTATTAGTGTACCCCAGCTGCCTGTATCGAGTCTAAGCCATGAGATAGTGCGAACCACATCCAGGCAGGCTGGGCCGTCTTCGTTATTCCGCCAGGTTGTTTCTATCCGTGGCCGGCGCGCCTTCCCGAGTCCAGGGAGCAGCGCATTATCGCTCTCGGCTAACGTTCTGGGTTGACTGTATATAATTTGTTGTAATTATAATGAAAATGTTGTAAGTTTCTGGGTAATAGCCAGGGGAAGTTTTTAAAGGTATCGATAGCAATGACGAAATGGCAGTAGCTCTGCACTTGTTTATCTTTGCGTAAGGAGAGTCTCAGTTACGCTGCGAGCAGAGAGGAAGTAGAGCAGCTTGACTCATGAAAGAGTGCGGAAGCATTTGTTGGCCGCTCCCGCAGACGGGGTGTGCAGCTGCGATCGCGCCTGTGTAGGTGTCCCACAATTATATTCGGCTCTGGATACGACTCGTGGTTCTCAACCAGCAGCTGCGACAGCAGCGTCGCAGCATTGTCGTCGGCTACGCTCTTCGTCGTCCGCGCAGCTACAACATCGTACCACTCTTAACTGTCAGAGTATAACTAATGTTGTAAAGGCATTACCCAGTGTCATTTCTCTCACAGACATTAGTAAGCTTTTTGAATAATAACATACAATACTTAAAACTTATAGGGCACCTGTGTTGTCATTGTCCTCAGACATTATTACCAAGCAGAGTTCGTTTCCTTTCCATGCAGTCACCGAGTGTTGTAAAAATATGATATTTGATCAACAGTTTACTGTACTTTTATTTTTTGTTAATGACCAGTTTCAATCTAAATTTTGCTGCCACTGTTGCTGTCCGTTACTTTATTCCGTGACAGAGGCTTAACGAATTTGCAGTTATGAGTATTAATTTTACTCACTTAAAGTAACGTAAAATGTCAATAGCAAATCTAATAACTAATGATGCAGCACAAATTAAGAGTGCATTGAGCTTAGCGAGTGACTCGTGCTGGCTTGGTAAGTACTTTAGAGTTCTTATGTTAAGAGTTAATCACTTGCTCATTTGCTTAAGTAAATTGCTTTTAATTTTTCGATAATTAAAAGTAAATTGACTGCCTTTTTCCAAATTGTGCATTACATTTTAATCTGAGGTTACTGAAAATCATTTTTTCTTTAAGTAACAAAGTTTCAGTTACTGTCAGTCATTTATTTAACCGAAAGCATCATTTAACTTTTCTTTCAAAATATAGTATTTCAGATTAAGTAACCGGAAACACAGTGCTTCGTGATTCATTTATTTTCTCGGAACTGTTGTGCTGCTGAAAAGCGTGACAACCTTTTGTTGCCACGGTAGTGATTACTTGATTAATTTTCTTTGGCATTACCGTTCTTCGGATTTTCGATATTCATTGCCATGGTGGGCTGACGACTGTTTAATAATCCCTTTTTTCTAAACATTATTTTTTGTGTTATCAGTATGTTTTGTATTAAAAATATTACTTGGTGCTCTGTTTTTTCCGTGTGGTTCGTGAGCAATTTCACTATATTCCACCCTTTTCAAAATTATTATTATTGTTTATATTAGGTTTAGAACAGATAATTCCTTCAGAAGGATCTGTTGTACACTTTCCTCCTACTAACCAATATTATTTTCCTACGGTAACGATTGCCTTGGTCAATGCAAAGTTTCATTAGACGTACGCGATCACAGTCAATTACATCGCACTCTAGTAGGACGATTTCTGAGCCTGTCAGCGCTGTCGGCTGTTCTGTTGTTTAACTGCGGGGTTTCAGAGGGTTCACTTATGCGATGTTTGCATCCTTAAAGGTGATCTTATTAAATCTCTAAGTGAAATTGCAACAACTAGCGTCGTTACAAATGGCTCTGAGCACTATGGGACTCAACTTCTGTGGTCATCAGTCCCCTAGAACTTAGAACTACTTAAACCTCACTAACCTAAGGACATCACACACATCCATGCCCGAGGCAGGATTCGAACCGGCGGCCGTAGCAGTCTCACGGTTCCGGACTGCACGCCTAGAACCGCGAGACCACCGCGGCCGGCAGCCTCGTTACAGTAACGCGTTCTGTCTGTTTCGCACTGTTGTCGAGATACTGAATCAAATAAGTTTTTCTTCGCTTGCTTCTCGCATACTCTGATGAAATGAGCTCACAGCTTTTTTGTACTTCGGGTCCCTCGTGTTGACGTTTAGTTACGACAAGGCTGTGTGGCCGGCAGATGCGCCCCACTTAGTCATCTCCGTTCGTGTGTAACAACATTTTATTCCTAACCTCACTATTCCGGTGTGCAACAGAACTGCTCCTCCAGGCACAAATACAGAAACAGAGCGCTGTACAGGCAAATTTAAAATCTCGTCATGCACAGCATATGCCTAATGACAATAGACACAAACCATTAAGACCTGCACCATCATACAACCAGTGACGACCACAACCAGTGGTGTCAAGAACACAATACATGGTCATTGGAACAGTGGTCCCAGGTTGTGTTCACAGATGAGTTCAGGTATAGTCTGAACAGTGATTCTCACCGGGTTTTCATCTGGCATGAACCAGGAACCAGATACCAATCCCTTAATGTCCTTGGAAGGGACCTGTATGGAGGTCGTGGTTTGATGGTGTGAGGTGGGATTATGATTGGTGCATGTACACCCATGCATGTCTTTGACAGAGGAACTGTAACAGGTCAGGTGTATCGGGACGTCATTTTGCACTAGTATGGCCGCCTTTTCAGGGGTACAGTGGGTCCCACCTTCTTCCTGATAGATGATAACGCATGGTCCCACCGAGCTGCCATCGTGGAGGAGTACCTTGAAACAGAAGATACCAGGCGAATGGAGTGGCCTGCTTGTTCTCCAGACCTAATCCCCATCGACCACGTCTGGGATGCTCCCGGTCGACGTATCGCTGCACGTCTTCAAACCCCTAGTACATTTCAAGAGCTCAGACAGGCACTGGTGCAGGAGTGGGGAGCTATACCCCAGCAGCTGCTCAACCACCTAATCCAGCGTACGACAACCCGTTGTGCGGCCTGTGTACGAGTGCACAGTGATCATATCCTATATTGATGTCGGGGCACATGCGCAGGAAACAGTGGCGTTTTGTAGCACATGTGTTTCGGGACGGTTTTCTCAATTTATCTCCAATACCTTGGACTTACAGGTCTGTGCCATGTGTGTTTTCTATGTGCCTATGCTATTAGCGCCAGTTCTGTGTAGTGCCACGTTGAGTGGCACCACATTCTGCAGTTATCCTTAATTTATGAGCTTGAGAGTATTTTATTTCTTACTTTTTGTAAAATCGTTTTACAACGTATTTGACAACACTTTTTTTAATACTTTTCTTACCTTTCTTTAAAAAATGTTGTCGACGTTACCAAATACATTAAAATTTTAACGGATTCATTGTTATTCATGTATATTTCATACTCTGTAGTCATAATGTAGAACTACTGACGGCATTGGGAGAGACAGGCCTCACAAAACTCTACCATCTGGAGAGCAAGATGTATGAGGGAGGCGAAATACCCTCAGACTTCAAGAAGAATATAATAATTCCAATCCCAAAGAAAGCAGGTGTTTACAGATGTGAAAATTACCGAACAATCAATTTAGTAAACCACAGCTGCAAAATACTAACTCGAATTCTTTACAGGCGAATGGAAAAACTAGTAGAAGCCAACCTTGGGGAAGATCAGTTTGGATTCCGTAGAAATGTTGGAACACGTGAGGCAATACTGACCTTACGACTTACCTTAGAAGAAAGATTAAGGAAAGGCGAACGTACGTCTCTAGCATTTGTAGACTTGGAGAAAGCTTTTGACAATGTTGACTGGAGTACTCTCTTTCAAATTCTAAAGGTGGCAGGGGAAAAATACAGCGAGCGAAAGGCTATTTACAATTTGTACAGAAACCAGATGGCAGTTATAAGAGTCGAGGGGCATGCAAGGGAAGCAGTGCTTGGGAAGGGAGTGAGACAGGGTTGTAGCCTCTCCCCGATGTTATTCAATTTGTATATTGAGCAAGCAGTAAAGGAAACAAAAGAAAAATTCGGAGTAGGTATTAAAATCCGTGGAGAAGAAATAAAAACTTTAAGGTTCGCCGATGACATTGTAATTCTAGCAGAGATAACAAAGGACTTGGAAGAGCAGTTGAACGGAATGGACAGTGTCTTGAAAGGAGGATATAAGATGAACATCAACAAAAGCCAAAGGAGGATAATGGAATGTAGTCGAATTAAGTCGGTTGATGCTGAGGGTATTAGATTAGGAAATGAGACACTAGAAGTAGTAAAGGAGTTTTGCTATCTGGGGAGCAAAATAACTGATGATGGTCGAAGTAGAGAGGATATAAAATGTAGACTAGCAATGGCAAGAAGAGCGTTTCTGAAGAAGAGAAATTTGTTAACATCGAGTATAGGTTTAAGTGTCAGGAAGTCGTTTCTGAAAGTGTTCGTATGGAGTGTAGCCATGTATGGAAGTGAAACATGGACGATAAATAGTTTGGACAAAAAGAGAATTGAAGCTGTCGAAATGAGGTGCTACAGAAGAATGCTGAAGATTAGATGGATGGATCACATAACTAATGAGGAGGTACTGAATAGAATTGGGGAGAAGAGGAGTTTGTGGCACAACTTGACAAGAAGGGGCGATCGGTTGGTAGCACATGTTCTGAGGCATCAAGGGATCACAAATTTAACATTGGAGGGCAGTGTGGAGGGGAAAAATGATAGAGGGAGACCAAGAGATGAATACACTAAATAGATTCAGAAGGACGTAGGTTGCAGTAAGTACTGGAAGATGAAGAAGCTTGCACAGGGTAGAGGAGCATGGAGAGCTGCATCAAACCAGTCTCAGCACTGAAGACCACAACAACAACAACAACAACAGGTATTATGCCCGTAGAAATTGACATGAATGTTAGAAGAGCGGAACTGACAGTTGAAGGAGAATGAACTAAAGTAGAAAAATGACGGCTGTTGGCCCTGCTGGTGGCAGGGTGTGCAGGGGGAGATCAGTGATTAGTCATCGATATATCAAGTAGTTCAAAGTGAGCGCAGGCTGTCCAAGCTCGAGCTAAAATATTTAAAGCAGAGCGCGTTGGTGGTGTGCTATAATTATTCAGAGATAGAATGTCACGGTTTGGAAAGTGTTTTATATGAACAGCGTTGTGGTAGGAGGAATATATTAATGACATTGGGAGAGCACAGTATACCCAATTCGTTGTGGCTGCTAATCAATAAACGCTAGCCCATATTCGTAAATATCTAAGTGTGTCATCTTATACAGAATGTGTGAAACCTGTCTCTGTGAGCATTTATTCTCCGTCTCGACTGTACATTGCACCATAACCTGTTCTACATACAGGGGTCTACTGGAATTCATGAAACTGCTATATTCCATTATCCATCAGCTGTTTAGCCTCATAAGTATATTCAACGACGAATTACGTAATATTCAAGAAAGAGGAGTCGCCATAACGGATACAGCTTCATTTATTTGCTGTGTCATTCTCCATCTTCTGGTTGACGAGGTAATCGTAACTTACTTGAATGCATCGATGGAAAAGGGAACATAAATTGTAGATTTGAGCAAAGAAAACTAGTCAAGACCGCAATAAATTATTTTTTTTTAAATCCGCCAACCGGTCTCGGTCTGCACGACCAGGCGGATGGAGCTGCTATGAGCAGCAACTGCTACCTGTCACTAACTGCTTCCATTGTTTAATGGTCAAATCGATTTAGAAGCAACTCGAGATCGAAATCACTTAAACATTTGTTACATTTACTTAGTGGTGCCCCAGTCAGTAGGGACAGCTGGATGAAAAGAGCTGCAATTTTTTAATGGGGTGGCAGCCAGCCTTGGTTCTTGGAGTGATATTTCTAATAATCTTGCAGACGGCGGAATATTAATGGTAAACATTTTGTAGCTAGTAAGAAACTGATCAAATAACAAATCTACGTGCAGTAAATGTTTACATATTAAGAAAACTGTACAAGTGTCTTTGTTGTGCGTTTATATAAGATATAAAATGTGCGTTGTGGTGCAGTTGCGCCACCGAACTAAAGACAAGTGGTGGTAGAATGCTGACAAAGCAGTCAAATAAAGACAGATACAATACCGCTGGAGTTAGAGTGTGTTCAGCGTTAGACCACAATACAGCACGATCACACGATCTGCAAGTGCTGTTTGTCGTCGTCTTTCGGACAGATAATGATCGAATCACCGGGAAAATGGAGGTGAGAGCATGATACCAAGAGATCACACAGACAGCTGTCTGTAGTGTGAAGTCACAGACTGAGTCGAGACAAATGGGTTCACTACAACTCTGGGGCAAGCACGTTCAGTTTCATTTAGTGTAGTAGATGGACAGATACACTCCATCTTCCAAGATTTTCGAGAAGTGTGCGAAACTGTGCTACCATGTCGGCTGATAACAATTATCTTCCAGGGAAGACAGTCGAATTGACCAACTGCCTATGACGAGTAGACATATGACAACAACTGGCACTTGGGCAGAGATAAGAGACAGAGCTGTCAAATACAGATTACTGAAAACTATTGGATTGAGATCTCTAGTCGTCACAGGCTTTCACAGCTGACACACTAACACAGACAATATAGAATTGCATCATGTAGAGCGGAACAGACGCTTAGAGAGGCTATCTGCTACGTGCAGCAGCAGCTCTGGCTTTTCCTTGTGGCAGTCAGTTTGAAAGCAACGTGTCTGTAAGAGGTCGCTGGTAGCAGCTCGAGAGTCATTGCTCCCCAATTCCTGGAATTACTTGCTTGGGTGGAATTATATACGTCCAGACTTTTAATCAGCAGGATACCAAATGGAATCTTTCAGCAGGATAGTGCAAGAGCCAAATTGTAGTTGACACCACGAACGCCTTGAGGGATGTAGCTGTCCTTGGTTGACCGTTGATTTCTCGCCCATAAACTACGACTGGTTTGCAAAGGCAAGACGTATACTTTCATATCTGCCTCCAGCCAGAAATGTTTATAAACTGACACAGCATGTGTTTCAGGTATGGCAATAAGATCAGATGAGGAGGCTGTCAAGCCACAACGAGCAGAAGAATGTATTACTGCTTGTTGGTTCACGCCTGTTACTGTCGTTTAATCACTGATCAGTCGTTATGTGATGAACATATTCTCAAAGTTTGATAAGTATCGAATTGATGTTCCCTACTGTACAGCAGTAGACTGTCTGTATTTGATAGTGTCTGTATAATTCCATGCAACGTTCCTTCAGACATGCATGCATGCAAGCGTGCTCGGACAGTCGAAGTGGTTAATGCAATCGCTCGTGACAAGAGGAGAATTCGGGCTCTAGTCCCAGTCAGGCACAAATTTTCGTTTGTTTCCAGTAATAGTCCAAGGCCAGGTAAAGTGACGAAAAAAATAAATAAGTGTCTCCTTGTGAGGGAATCACATAACTATGGGAGCGCCATGGAAACAGACATTGAGACATATGGAGATTTGTGTAGGCCCTGGAAGCGTGGTCGGATAGCCGAAGTGGTTAAGACGTCTGCTCGCGACAATCGGGATATTCGGGTTCAGGTCCTGGTTCGGCACAAATTTTCGTTTGTATCCAGCAGATTGTACAGCTGTAGTGGTACCATGTTGGCAATCTGCTAATGCATTTCAGGAACGGCTGGACTGTAGCACATTACATTTCATTTAGTGTAGTACATGAATAGATAGACACCATCTTCCAAGATTTCCAAAAAGTGTGCGACATTGTACAACCATATCGAGTGATAACATGATAAAATCAATAATACTGCCTACTCATTTGTTTATGGGTGTTAAGAAACAGGCAATTTTAAGAAGCATTTGTTCAATTGGTTTTTCAATTATGGATTTGTAGATTTCACTGAAGCACATGTACTTGGTCTTATATGAGATGTTTACTAGTTACCTAATCCTGTCGAAATGTATTCTAGACTCTTGGGTGAAATTATGAAAAACTTAAAGTATCCTGTATCGTATTCTACTGCTACCGAACGACCAAATGGAGTTTTTTGTCTTAATTGATAGCAGAAACTCCATTATTTACTTTTGTTAAAATCACCGAAACAAACTTCACCCTCAGCTGTGTAGTAATTATTATCTTAACGTGCGATTGTGTTCTGAGAAATCCTGTATGAAATCCAAAAATAGGCTGTCAATTAGACAGCACTTTGTAACGTCTCATATAAACATAAAATTTCCTTGTGGTATATTGCTAGAAGTGAAGTAGGTGGAAAGAAAAATTGAGGCAGTTATTACGAATGGACAGGGACAGGACTGTAGCCAATTTCCCGTGTGATTTAACTGTAGAATGCGGAAAGAGAGTTGAAGTTCAAGGAGAATAAATTAAAATTTATGGGTTTGCCAATGACCTTATAATCTGTCATAGACGCCAAAGCACATCGAATAGGAGTGGATAGAAACGGATAATGCCTTCAAAAGAATTTGTGCAGCGAACATTAACAAAAGCGAAGCAACAGAAAATGAGTATTGACGAATTAAATCATGATATGCTGAGGTAATCAGATTAGGAAATCAGAAACTGAAAGAAGTAGCCGAATTTTAGAGAAATAACTGACAATGAGAAAAGTAGAGAGGCTATATAACGCAGGACTGTATCTGCAAGAAGAGCTGTTATAAATAGAGAAACACATTAAAATCTGACAGAAGATGGAAGCTAATCTGGTAGACAGAACCTGTTATACGTCTTTTCTGAAGGTATACGTATGGCTTGTAGCTTTATACAGGAGTGAAATGCGGACGACAGTAAAGACAAGAAGAGAATAGAAGATCTGAAATATGGTGCTACAGAAGTATGGTGAAGATTAGATGGGTTCAACGTGTAACTGACAGAGGAGTTCCCAACAGTGGAAAAGAATTTGCAACACAACTTAATTAAAAGTAGAGATCAACTGGTAGACACAAACATAGGATTCAAGGAAAAATTATTTTGGTAGTAGAAGGTGGTGGAAGGTGTGTGTGGGAGGGAAGGGGGAGATAAAATTTGTAATAGGAGACCGAGGCGTCCATACAACAAGCAAGTCCAAACCTCTTTAGCGTGCTGTAGTTACGCGGGGATGAAAAGACCAGTATACGACAGACTATCATGAAGCCCGCTTTAAACCAGTTTTCGGACTGAGGACGACAGTAAAAACTCGCTATTAGACCTTGATCTGTTTTAAATTACCATTTTATTTCTTTGATAATCGTAGAGTCGTCGTTTCATGGTACATCCGATAATTTGAATAGGTTACGTGGAACCTAACACTAGAAAATGAGTTTGTAACACCACACCGTGTTGAGGAAGATAAAAATGTTGAGGAATATATGTCAATAACTGCGTTTTCGTGTGCAAACCAACATCTACTGGTTTCAAAAGGAATATGAAAGAGACTGAAGATGCATTTAGTTATTTATCCACTATTTTTTGTAAGAGGCATGCGAAATTTTAGTAACTAGGCTGACTGTATTACACAAGTTATTTGCGTGTCAAGTAAACTTTGGGGCCAATTTTTTTGTGTACTTTGTTGGACACAACTCAGCATCTCGTTTTGATTCTGTCCAGCAACCACTATAAACATAACGTTTGTAGTATTTTGAGCCTGCTGAAGATTAGGACTCATCTGTTCAGCCCAGACCGAGGTAATAAGCACATATGCACAGGATAAGAAAAACAGATACCAAGTCCATCGCGTAATATAATGATGAAGGCTGCAAGTTAACTATCTGTAAGTCCTCGAATCGGTAGGCCATTATGTGAGTCGCTGAATCCATCAAGCTCTCTTACGCAACTCCGTGTATACATTCGAATTCACAAATCATAGACGCGCCCTAGTTTCTCCGCAGGAGTCATGGTATTTGATGACTGCTCCTATGTGAGAGCTGTAGAGGGATAAAAGAAAACGCTGGCGGTTTTTCTTATGTTTGCATTATGTCACAACTGACCTGTCCAAAAAGCTACGAATGAGAGAATCTAGGAGCTTTGGTAGATCATACTTCCAGGACGCGGACCCTTTCATTGTTATTGAACGAATTCAGCTGTTTAGAAGCAGTTATCTTTAACTTAACCAATTCAGTCATAACAAGAAGAAATATAAAATATAATTTTAAATTTTTTCACATAATTAACATTTATTACCACTGTAGTTTACCCTACCTTTCAGCCGTTCGCAGTACCAGCACAGAAAGGCCGTTTTAGTTGATGTTGCAAGGCCATATCAGTCAATCATCCAGACTGTTGCAGCTGCAACTACTGAAAAGGCTGCTGCCCCTCTTCAGGAACCACACCTCTGTCTGGCCTCTCAACAGATACACCTCCGTTGTGGTTGCTCCTACGGTACGGTTACCTGTATCGCTGAGGCATGCAAGCCTCTCCACCAACGGTAAGGTACATCATGGTTCATGGGGGGGAGTGACAAATGGACGATAATTGGTTTGGACAAGAAGAGAATAGAAGCTTTCGGAATGTGATGCTAATGAAGAATGCTGAAGATTAGATGGGTATATCACGAACTAATGAGGAGGTGTTGAATAGAATTGGGGAGAAGAGAAATTTATAGCACAGCTTGACTAGAAGAAGGGATCAGTTGGTAGGACTTGTTCTGAGGCATCAAGGGATCACCAATTTAGTATTTGAGGGCAGCGTGGAGGGTAAAAATCGCAGAGGGAGACCAAGAGATGAACACACTAGGCAGATTCTGAAGGATGTAGGTTGCAATAGGTACTGGGAGATGAAGTAGCTTGCACAGGATAGAGTAGCATGGAGAACTGCATTAAACCAGTCTCTGGACTGTAGACCACAACGACAACACCAACATTTATTGTCGTAGTAAGCAACAAATACAAGAACAAATTGACCAAAAGTAAACAGTGAATCGTTTCAAGGAAAAGTTGCTCTTTGGAATATAAATGTAAGGTTTTTCACAAAATTAATCTTGATTATCGTAGTAAGCAAAGAATATCAGATGAATTGGCAAAAGATAAACTATCAGTTGTTTTAAGGAAGTAGTTTCACTTTGGAACCACTGGGACATACTATTTTGAACTACCCATCACTTCATGCGATATACACTGAAGGAAAAAGAATCACAACACTAAGAAGGAGTTGTGCTACGTAAACGAAAGTCGGTAGGAATATTTCTACATATGGAACATGCTGTCTATTCAAATTTCATCCCAGCCGCATTAGTGGCGCAAATCGGTTTGTTTTAAAAGCACGCTGCAACGGTCGTCAGCGATGGTTAACTTTAAGATTGGACGTGGAGCGTTGATATTAGTCAAGAATGCCTTTAGGGCAACAAAAACTTGGTTAGCAATACCTCACTGAGTTTGGACGAGGTCGTGTAATAGGGCTACGAGAAGTTGGATGTTGCTTCTACGACACTGCATAAAATGAAGTTAAATGACTGTATGCCATTTATTGGCCGGGATATCCCCTTAGTGGGTCGGCCACCGTATTACAAGTCTTTTCAATTGACGCCACTTCGGCGACTTGCATGTCAGTGGTGATGAAAGACACACAACACCCAGGCCCCTGCCGGGAATGGAACCCGGGCCCTCTTGCGTGGTAGGCAGTACCGCTACCGCTGCTATATGGAGGCGAAAACTGCAAAAAGACTTGGCAGGAATGTGCACAATATTGTTGACAACGGCCACATTACACTACTGAGAGGGAATACCACTTTGTTATGCGTAGGGCTCTGGCAAATAGTACTGCATCTGCAGCAGTAAATTTGAGCAGTAGCTGGCTCCACAGTGACACAACGAACTGTTACAAATCGGTTAGTTCTTGGGCAGCTCCGACCCAGAAGCCCTGTCGGGTGCATTCCACTGACTCCAGATCACTTCAGTCTGCAAGTTCATTGGTGTCAGTCGAAATCTCACTGAAGGGCAGAGTGGATGTGTACTGTGTTTTGTGACGAAAGCTGGCTCTTCTTCGGTGGCAGTGATGGCCGTATATTGGTTAGAAGAAGGGCAGTTGAAGGCCTGCAACAAAGCTGTCTACGTTCTAGACACAATGGATATAAACCTCGAGTTATGGTCTAGGGTGGGATTTTGTATGACAGTAGGAGCGCTCTCGTCATTTCGTACGCACCTTGACTGTAAAACTGTACGTCAGTCTGGTGATTCTACCTGTTGTGCTGCGAGTAATGAACAGAATACCAGAGGGTGTTTTCCAATAAGATAACCTTTTTCTCACGTACAGCTGCTGTAACACAATATGATCTACAAGGTATCGACATGTAGCCTTGGTCTGCTCTATCACCACATCCGTCTCCAGTCGATCACATATGAGACATGATCGGACGACCGCTCCAGAGTCAAATCCCAAACAGCGTTAACCGATCCTGTATTGATCAACCAAGTGCAAAATGTGTGGAACGACATCCCAAAAACTGAAGTCCGGTACCTGTACAGCACAATGCTTGCATGTTTGCTTTCTTGTATTCAGCATTCCGGCAGTTACGACAATTATTAACGTACCAGGATTTCAAATTCGCAATGGCTTATCACAGACTTTCATTAACCTGTGATCTTGCAATGTTAGTCACTGAAATGTGTTACCTGGGCCAATATATTCCCGAAATTTCATTATTGTTTCTCCTAGACGAAGTCCCAAATCCCGAAACTTTCATGCACTCATAAGGCGTAAAACAAACTATAGGCTTCAGTAACAAGCAAAAATTGGGTCTAAAATTCAACAAATTTTATATCACAGTTACATACTGACCCGGTGGTTTCATTTCGACAATACTCGTAAAAGCAGTATTACTAACTCGAGTGGTTCAAATGGCTCTGGTATAAAAGAAAACAACAAGTCGGATTCTCTTACAGTCACGTAGCACAGTCCCCGCGCCGACAGTTGCTTTGAACGCTATGGAATAACTTCTGAAGTGTAGTACCTTCGTAGAATCCGTGCGGTTGACCTTCTCTATGTAGGCGATAGCTGCGCTAACAAGTTCTCTACATACGCTTACACCACCATTACTCTACCACGCAAACATAAGGGTTTCACTCGTCTGGTGTGAGACGCTCCCTGAGGGGGTCCACCGGGGGTCGAAACTCACAATAACCCTGGGTTCGGTGTGGGGCGGTGGAGGGGTGAAGTGGACTGCAGTAGTTGCGGACCAGTGCAATTGCGGCGGGGACGGAGCCTCTCCGTTGTTTCTAGGTCTCCGGTTGACATAACGTAACATAACATAACCTTCGTAGAGGTACCTCATCGTAAACCGGAAGCCCCTGTCTTTCTGTAGTGTCTGTAGTTACACCTCAATGGCAGTGGTACTTAAAAAATTGGCCAGGCCCTGGTAGATCTCGTGCTGTGAGGGTTCCGAAAAAACTTATTTATACAGAGAGCTCATACATTCCGGGAAACGAGAATTCGACGACTTCCTGTTATCGACACTGTTATTGTTAAGCTATGGGTCCTGGGGATTCCAAGACTGTCGAGAATGATTTAATTTCAGGATTCAAGTCGAATATTAAACGTCACAAAAAATTCCCGTGTGGTATAATTACATATTAACAATTTCCTTATTTTTCCCTTTTACTGCACTGTGAAACCTTCCTTTTTGGCAGATATAATGATTTTAGATCAATGAGAAGAACACTCAGTTCTTAATAAGGGACTTTACGTGAATCAAAATACGCCAGATAAATGGCCCTATCTTTTGATTGCACTGACTTAGAAACATAACGTTTTTACACTGTCAAGAGACTGTGCACCGTAGTATGTGACATAAATTTCAAGTTGATATGTCTAGTCGTTAGAAAATGGCCTTAACAGACGCAGGAAGACACAGTCGGATAACAAATAAAGATATTTTTTCGTGTGATATAATCACAAATTAACAATTTTCATACTTTTCCTTTACATGTACCGCGAAACTTTCCTTACTACTAAATTTCATGATTATAGGCTAACGGGAAGTTCCTTATAGGTTTTGATGAATGAATTTGTCGGTATCAAAATATAAGACACAAATGGGCGTTGGTCTTGATTACATTTACTTATAAGCTTAAGTGTTTTTCAACGCAAAGGACCCATAGAGCTTAGAAAGTGACGTAAACTTTAACTTGGTACGTCTACCTACTCCCGGGTTTAAAAGTCAGACAGGCAGAGAGCGACAGATGAAAGGACAACTAAGTGATCCTACAAAGGTTCTGTTTCTAATGATTCAGGTACGGATCCCTAAAAAGTTAATGAAATGATGATTGCAGGCAGGAAGTGTTGGGGTCAAAGATTATACGAAAGGGAAGGATTATCCGTTCCAGAACTGTATTGATGAACCTGTCTGGACAGCGTCGCGCGTTAACATGTCTCTTCCGGGATTCCGAGAGGCGCGATGATTCAGCATAGAGTCCTCACGGTGGTTTAACAATAAGGGTCGATGTTCCGGACGGCCTGAATTTGTCCCACATCCTACTAGGTGAATACCACGCAGGCATCCATGTCCCGTCACAATTACACGATACGCAAACATTTAGAAAACTTGCGCCCACTTTTAGATGAAACAACGTTAGACGCAATAAACACAGACAATTGTAGGTACACAAAATTCCATTCCAGGTTGTGAGGAGGGTTGGGGGCTGGATGGAGGAGTGGTGACAGGAAGAATATGCAGCCAACCTGTATCACTGACATCGCCAAATACGTGAATTAGCATGCCGTCCCCTGGATAAAGTACAGGAAAAAGCACTGGTTTAATGATTTAGTAGGGGGGGGGGGGTGGAGGGGAGGGTATGGCAGTGCGATCGGGGTTCGTTGATGACATTATTTGTGGAATGTGTGGCAAATAAACATTTTAAGTGTAGCTCCCGGTTTTCTTGGGGATGGAACCCAGATACTGATAAACACAGATTTAGGTCTACCAATGAGAAAAATGAAAGTAAATTAGAAGTTAGAGGGGCGTAATAGAAAACGTTTTTCAATATCCAGAGAGGGGAGTTAGAAAACTTGAAGGAAATCTGAAGACTGTGTAGATGATTGACATTAGATGGAAAAAGAAAATAAGAGAGAAAAAGAAATACCAGTGTACAGAATAAACGTTAAACGGCAGAGGAAGCTTTCTTCTCTTAAACTCAGAGCAAGATAAAAGTGTCCAAGTGTAGGTATGGGGGTAAAATACATTCAACGTGAGGGCAGTAAACAAAGAGATCAGAAAAAACGAAGCCCTGAGTAGTTGTTGGTCTTTAGAATGTTGGCGTTAGGCAGCCATAAGCTCACAAGGCAGTATATTAGTAACCCTCATAAAAGGACACAATGGAGCGCTGTATGTGGTGTGGAACTGATACCAATAAGTCATGTGTGTCGTCATCGCTGACGTAACACGTGGCAGTGAAGTGGTGTGTATGTGACAGTAGGTTGTACGGAATCAGCGTAGTAGGGTGGAACGTCTTCGAGACTTACCAGGGCTATCGTGTTTGACCTTGACCATGACCACACTATGAATGATACGTTGGTGAATCAGCGCAGATTGTGTAGCGTATCTACAAGAAATACTATAAGAATCATTGCCGTATAATACTGCATAAGAACAGCGGTCGTAAGGAATTCGTGACATAAGGAGGCGAGTATGATGCTTCGTCACAATCTGTTTCAAACCCAGCTGGAAGTGAACGCACGTCCAACTCAACCACTTCCCAAGCGAATACTGCGAAGAACTGAATGCTGAAGACAGTGGATACTTGTAGTCGGGTACTTCACTAACTGCCATTGGTCACGGCTGCAAATAAAGCTGCACGTCTTCAGTGGGCAAAACAATACAAAAACAGGACAGCAGCTAACTGTGGGCGTATAGGTGGTCCAACAAGCGGCCATTTTGCCTCTTTTCAAATTATCCTTGGCATCATGTGCAGAAATGGCCCAGTAAAGTGTTTATTCGCGTTGTGCGAAGGGTGTAATTCAGCCAGGAGGTGATTTCTGAGATGTTGTGGTTGTATTTTTCGTATCACGATTTGGGTCCAGTCTTGCAGGTTATCGTTAACATGAAACTAATTGTTTATTTCAATGCTATCGGTGACGAAATATTGTCACTGCATGTGACTTTCCCACAAGGAGCATGTTGTGGAACGACAGCCCTGAAAGATGTCACAGTCGTGTCCGCAGCGCCCCACCCGTACGTTCCTGGTTTAACGCACACTTGGGCACCCTGTGCTACCTAGACCGGCCTGCAAACTGCCCTTCTCTATACCACAGGAAACCTCTGGCACTATATGGAACACCGGGAAACTCTACAATCAACATTCCTGCGATCTGGTTTCCCCAATCTTCAGTGAATGGCTTCAGCAGGTTATGAAATATCTAAAGAAACTTGTGGACTTTCTTCCTAGACAAACTGAGGTCGTTAGCGAGTGAGTGATATTGCAAGACTTCAGCGTGATGTCTCCAGAGAGTAACTAAGTTTTTTTAATGTAGTGTGCTGACCACGTGCCAATATAAATCGTACTACTCGGTACAAAAGAAGGAAAATTTACGTTGGTAACATCATAAATCTCTACAATTTGGAGGTTTATTTTTAGGTTACTGCATTATGCCTATTAATCAATGGAAAATATTTGACACCGAGACACGGGGCTGTAAATTTGCGGTGTATCATGTACCGTGAGATGAAGAGATTGGGATGGGACAGAAAGAATCGGAGAGCGACATGAAGAGATTTGAGTGGTAACTGTATTGGTAAAAGGTGAAGAATGTTAATGTCAGTTCAAAGGAGAAGGTTAAAAATGTAAAAGGATTACACGTTGTGTACCCCACCACTGAATTTACTAATTTATAAGAGAAAAGTTGTTTTTATCACCTACGATGCAGATACAAAAATGCAATGCTCTAGATGAAATCTGTAAATATTCAACACCACAGAATAAGAACAAAGAGGCGCTGCAGTCATGGACTGTGTGGCTGGTCCCGGCGGAGGTTCGAGTCCTCACTCGGGCATGGGTGTGTGTATTTGTCCTTAGGATAATATAGGTTAAGTAGTGTGTAAGCTTAGTGACTGATGACCTTAGCACACACATTTGAACATATTTGAAGAACAAAGAGGACGTTCTGCAAGGGATGAGTTCCGAAATATTTCTGAATCTACCAGGAGCACCTGAGAACAGGAAGAATGATGTCATACAAAATTGTTTTAAGTCAAAGTGCAAGAAAGTTCTGCCTTAACGTTTATAAATGGAAATTTTTTAAAATAAATAATTTCTGTAACACTAACTGAATTTGGCAGAGAATACTTATTATGTTAAATAGGAAACACTTCATTACGTTCTACAGTTATATGTATTTGGTCACTAACCGTCTTTCGGCTTGCTAGGCAGATTTCGTAGAACTCCAGGAAATGCTCCCTGCTTAATATTAAAATAGACTCTGTTTTTCTATTCATAGTTGTTATAATAACGAAACATTAAGTCATGTATCGTAGGACTCAGACGTTCAGAGTTGCTTTCGATATCATAGATGTTGGTCTGTCACCAATAAACTCCCGATTCTTTAAATTATTCTCATGTGTTGAACAGCTTGAAATTTCTGATTAACTTGTAAATGCGGCAATGTTTTAAATATTTGACATGAAACATGTAAGGGAGGAAAAGTGTAAGAAAGATTTAAAATTATGTTGAAGTTTGTTCGAAGTCGCTAAGTGATGAAACACTGAACGAATATAGCCTGGGATATCTGCGCCCCATTTTAAGTAAACGCTACTTTGTCACTCATCTCAATGTTGAAGACGTCTGTATCACGAACTATGTGTTTTACAATGAGATAATTCTGCAGGTACATGAGGTGGCTTACGTAGATACTGTGTGCAAAATATGTTGCGAAGAGAGTTAGCAGTAACGAAATGGTAAATTAAAACATAATGCCTGACGTTGAAGTTTCACGGAGCGCCATTTGACAAACACTAACTTTCCATGCATAGAAATGTTCATGACCCCCTATCTCTCCAACTATGTGTCGTGTAATGATATAATTTTCAGAAATGGTTCAAATGGCTCTGAGCACTATGGGACTTAATATCTGAGGTCATCAGTCCCCTATAACTTACAACTACTTAAACCTAACTAATCTAAGGACATCACACACATCCATACCTGAAGCAGGATTCGAACCAGCGACCGTAGCGGTGGCGCGGTTCCAGACTGAAGCGCCTAGAACCGCTCGGCCACTCCGGTCGGCGATGTAATTTTGAAAGTATATAAACTGATATATGTTGATACTGTCTGCAAACTTTGTAGCGAGTAGAGTTGGTAGTAAGGAAGTAATAAATTAAAACTTTATGACTGATCCTGAAGTTTTGCTGCATGAATAGCGGTAATGTAGTAAGCAATATTTTTTTTTCCTTTCCTCAGTTTTGACGAGTGTCGACTGGAAAAAATGTCACAAAGGTTTGAAATAACGTTTAATGTTTGTTGGAAGTCGCAAAAAGTTCTCTCATTCTCAAGTATTGGATTACTGTGGCCCAGGTGTTTGTGTGCCGTCACTTATACTGCATCAAGTCAAACACACAGTTTCTAACAGCAATACGTATGTTATCCTGCTAAGTTTTTAAAACATTGGACTATACCTCTTAATTGGTAGATTACGACCCCATTTAAAAATTTTAAATTCGGTCGACAATTACGTGATATACTGAAAATCAAAATTTTTTGCCCCCTGGAAGCGGTTACATGGGCAATCTGCAATTGATGCCGGGAACCTGGATAACGTTTTACATAGGTTATTTTTGAACTAAGGTAGCACAACAGGAATCACGAGTGAGTAAACACAGCTACTAGACAGGTAAACAAGACGTCGCCTGCAGCGCATGCGCCGTCAGATGCGCGCGCAGAAGCCGGGCCGCACGCGGATTTGCAGGGCGCCTACGGCGGCTGTCGCGGAAGATCCTCCGTAAATAATGGCACCGGAGCCTGGCCGGCCTCTCGGTCACACTTAAAGCGCCGGAGATCCGCGTTCCTCGCCGGAGAGTCGTATTTTCTCCGGAAATTTTACGAAGCATGGCGGTTCCGCAACGTCGAGAATCGTCCCGAAATAGGAACCCCAGTTTCATACTTAGAGACAGACCTTAAATCATCTTCGTTATCTACGTTCGGGTGTGACTGTCAGCTTTCGGTAGCTGTATTTTAGGATGCTCGCAAAGAATAGGTCAGTGCTAAAAGTGAAGACAATATTTTGTCTTAGAGAGGACGTTAGTACTGTCGGAAATTATGTTACCGAAAAATGTGGATAACGTGACTAAGACAGCGAAATCCAGGCAGGAGACGGATGGTTCAAATACTGTCCGATCATCTAGATTTGAATTTGGAGCGATTGTCTGAATATCACTCTAAGCTGAAAGACGGGGAGGGCACTGCGACATGCCGCAGTAGATTCCTCCGAGCATTTTTCTGCAGATCATTTAACGTTCCGTAACTGACCGCGACGACATCAGCGACGCATTTAAATCTAGCGTTCCTATATCCATTTATGTATACATAAATTTGATTGTTTTCTCTTTCCTCTCTCCAATAGTCCTGCTTTCTCTGGTTCACTTCTCTTCTTCTTTCGTTTCACCCTCTTCGGGGTACGCTGGTTCATCATTTCCTTGTGCGTTGTTCTTTTCTTAGGGCCCAGTATTTCTTCATTCTTTCTGATCTTCTTCTCCTCTCTTCTTCAGAGATGAAGGGTGTGGACTTTTGTGTAGACTTGTCCTGGAACCTTATGTTTTCATCTTTAGTAATTAATTTAGCTGTTCGATCAATAAGTGAATTTTATGAAATCTATAATTCTACTAGGTCTTTCTCGGTTTCTTTAAACCAGCTGGGTTTCGTTTTGTGGTTATGGAAGAAGTCAAAGATTTGTTTAGTTAATCTGTTGAAATTCATTCTGAGAAGATGACTATAAAAATTTATTCTCCTTTTTCGCACAGAAAATGAAAGTTTTTCAATTTTCTTGTAGAGAGTTTCATTTTTGATGTATATAATCTTATTGTCTTGAAATTTTGGCCGAATGATTTTTCTTAAAATTTTTCTTTCCTTTAGCGCAAGTTTCTCCATGTGGCCTTTGAAATTCATGTGCAGTGATTCTGCTGCATACAGTTCTTCTGGCTTAATCGCTGTCTTGTAATGTGTAATTTTGTACCCCCATGAAAAGGATTTTTTGTTGTATGTATTTTTTGTTAGTTGGAAGGCCAGTTCAATTTTAGTTTTTCTGGATTCCATTGCTTTGCTTTCCCCAGCATTCCAACTAATCCACTCCCCGACACATTTGAATTCTTTTACTATTTAAATCTTCTGTTCTTGAACTTTGAGGTATTTACATGAGTGCTTGATGTTTGTCAATATCTTAGTCCTCTTCGTTCTATTTCCGAGGATATTATTCTTATTGTTATTGTTTTCTAAACGGATAGATCCACTACTCTCATTATCTAGTAGACAGACCAAGCATTTCTGTCGGAAAACGAGGTAAATACCAGGTGCAGTGGATCAGAGAACGGGGGAACCAATAGCGATTATCGCTTTCCTGATTGGTTTAATGCTGTCCACCGTGAATTCCTGTGCACAATCTGTTCCTCTCAGAGTACGACTTAAAACTAACGTCCTCAGTTATCTACAGAATATGGCCCAGTGTCTGTCTTTAATACAGTTTCCCCCCCCCCCCCCCTCCCCACCACCCGACTACAGCAGTTACAGAGAGAGAAAGCGCAGTGGTTAACACACTAGTCTCGAACTCTAGAGGACGACGGTCCAAATCCAGATCCGACCATACTGATTAAGGTTTTCATTGATTTCCATAAATCACTCCAGGCAAATGCTGGGATGGTTCATTTAAAGTACAATGCCGATCTCCTTCCCCATCCTTGAAACATTACGAGACAGTTCTCCGTCTCTAATGATTACGATGTCGGCGGTATGTTAAACCCTAATCTCCCTTCCTTCGTTTTCCCTCAGTTACCTTGGAAGTCATTCGTTGTTGCCTTAACACTCGTTTATTCGTTCTGTTAATTCATTCCAATGTTAACTACTTGTCCTCTCAGTACCTATTCTGCGGAGAATCACCTCGTTCATTATCTTATCAGTCCACCTAGTTTCCAACAATATTCTGCAGCACCACGGCTCTAAACTCTTCGATTCTCTGGGTTTCCGGTTTTCCCACATACAATGCTGTCCTCCAAAAGTACTTTCTCAGAATTTTCTTCCTCAGATACTAGCAGACTAAATTTGGCCAGGGAAGCCTCCATTACCTTTGCTAGTCTGCTTTTTATGTCGTCTTTGTTTCATTCGTTATGACTTACTTTGCTTCCAAAGTAGCTCTATTTCGTGGTCCACAATGTTGGTGTCAAGTTTACCGCTAATCTCTTTTCTGATACCCTTATCATCATCGTCTTTCTTCAGCAATCTAAATCAATACTGCTGGCCCATTAGGATGTCCATCCGACTGAACAAGTCCTGTGATCGTTTCTAACCTTCACTAGAGCCAGCAATTTCATCTGCGAATCTTATTATTGACATCCTCTCACGCCGAATTTCGTTACTAGTCCTGAATCTTTCTTCTAATTACGTCACTGCTCTTCAATGTGTAGATTGAGTAGTAGGAGCGAAAGACTATACTCCTGTCTTATACCCTTTCAAATCCGAGGTCTTTGCTCTTAGGCTTCATTCTTTTCTTCCTTCTTGGTTCTTGCACATTTCGTATGTTACCCTTCTTTATCTATAGCTTCTACCATTTTTCCGGAGAATTCTTGCACCACTTAACATTACCGAATGCTTTTTCTAGTTCAACATATCCTATGAAGATCTATAGTCTTGCTTCCATAAGCAAGCGCAATGTCAGAACTGCGCATCTGGTGCCTTTACCTTCACTTAACTCAAGCTGGTAGTTACTTAACAGATCCTCCAGTTTCTTTTCCCTTAAGATACCATATCAGTGTTTCCCACAAATTGTTTGCTGATCTCACACCTCCCTAGTTTTTGATGTACTTCTTTCACGTATGAGACAAGAATTTCCTATTCTCTTGGTAACTGACTATCTTATTTTCAGTCCTCTCTAGTTCCATTCTTAAAATAGTAACATACAAGGTCAGTGATCTTTTCTTTATTGGGGATGATATCTTTTCAAATTTTCATATAATCCATTAATTGATGTCAAACGAAATGTGGATTCATGTGCTGTCGCTCTTTTATGCTTTGAGACCTTCCTTAGAATTTTTTTTCCTCTGTAAATGAGACTCTCTTTTTGAAAATTGTTTCTGTTGGATATAAACTCCCTTTTTTTAACTACAGTACTGAAGTGTCTCAATCTGGCAAAGTCTCAATGCAGTCTCCAACCTGCTGGCTACTTTTTTTCGACTGCTGTCTTTTCGTTCCTGTTTGGGGTAAGAATCTCAGGTACGTACTTCTGTTACTAGATGTGGTTTTAGTGTCTGTTTCAGGGAAGACTGCAAAAAGACAAGCTTACGATAACTCCGTTCACACAAAATAAGTGTCACATTGTTACCTGTAATCCTTGAATAAAGGCAGTCAAATAGATTCAGTGGTCCTCGACTTTGGTAAAGTTTTAAGTTTACTACCATGTAGGCGCTCACTACATAAAATACTTCCGCGGAAGATATCCTGCCAGGCTGGTTAATTAGACTGCATATTTACTGATGGGCGTGTTATTCCGAATAGATTTATCCACCGAGAAGAACGTGATATAGGGTGTGGAACAGAAAAATATGATGGGTCCTTTAACATCCAGTTTAATGTGTTGGAGAAAAGCTGTAAGCAGCAAGTATTCGCTTTTAAAGTGTTTATCTGTGAGGTAGAGCCATCCAGTTAAACACTGTTGTTAGTCTGAACTGATCGAAACAGCAGTCTGGTAAAAACCTTGCTCATTAGTGTAGCATTTTTGCAGAAAACTGTCAATCCGTGCAAGTCGCATAACAATTTAATAGACTTTGACAACAGGATTAATGTTGTACTACTGGAGTCAGTCATGTGATATAAAGACCTGGAAATAACATTGCGTTAAAAAATGAAGAATAATGCTGTATTTGCTGTTCAACGTAAAGCAAAGCTTAGATTTAGATTGAAAGGTGCAGTTGCAGGAAGGTATTGTTTGTTTACGAAGCCGCGCGGTTCTAGGCGCTTCAGTCTAGAACCGCGCGACTGCTACGGTTTCAGGTTCGAATCCTGCCTCGGGCACGGATGTGTTGTCATGTCCTTCGGTTAGTTAGGTTTAAGTAGTTCTAAGTTCTAGGGGACCGATGACCTCAGATGTTAAGTCCCATAGTGCTCAGAGTCATTTGAACCATTTGTTTACGAAACGACTGTACACTGTAACAATGGTCAAGTTTGTGGTACTGACTGTAAGTTGTACGAACCAGATGGTTAGGGTAGGATGTCACAACAAGGGCGAAATGAACAGAAACGATACACTATATTAAGAAAGAAAATCGAATACAACATACAGGTAGCTTGGATCTAGCGTAGCATTCCTTCTTTCTCGAAACGACGCTCCCGAGGTTTTTCGGATAAAATGCGTTTCAGGCAGTTAATTAAGAATATACTGTACGGTAAGGCTACCATTATCTGCCGTATTATGGCAACTTGAGAAAATTTGGTTAGCCCTATTATTTCAAATCGATATGCATGCGATAACAAGCTTACCAGTATGTTCCAAAACGTCGCACATAGAAACGGGATTTTCCGGTGCTCATATGTCGGGTTCTATTGGTGATAAAAAAGTAGAGTCAACTGTTCTGGATACCCCTTGCGCTGGGGACCATTTGTACATGCAACAGAAAAATCGTCTAAATGTCACTGTCCTGCAGTACAGGGTAAAAGATTGAATACTACACACTTCCTCCTGCTTGGGCAAATGGAACAAATCGGTTGGTTCTTTTTCCATTTGATAGTACTTATGGAGGCACCATTAGTTCAAGGGCACTTCCTCGAAAATCCGAAAAACTGTTTTTTTTACTACATTTCCCTTGAAGCTAAGATGTTTATTGATGGCTATGCACAGCAAATGGCTGAATACGTACGATACGTATATGTATATTCCCTGTGCATAGCCATCTATAGCGATGTATATATATATATATATATATATATATATATATATATATATATATATATATATATATATATATACTCCGCTATTTGCTGTGCATAGCCATCTATAGCCATCTTAGATTCATCAGGTGGGCATACATATACGATATTTAAGACAAACCTTGAAAATTTCCTTGCTATTCCTATCTTTTTCTAAGACAAAGAGGTTCAAAATTAGACTGCTTGTATAAGAAAAATGCGAACATCAAAATTATTAAATAATAAATTGATTGATGATGAGGGCTATATCTATGATAGCCTGTGATTTAAACTGCATGCTGTACGAAAGAGTGATGCAATTGTGTAAATTTTGTGATTACAGTTTGGCAAAATTGTTGAAAACGTGATTTTTAGGCACCATATCGCAGCCACGGATTCCAAGACGGCTTGCACAGCATATGGATGTAATTTTAACGATGTATTCCTAAGAATCCGGTGTCAGTTTAGAGTTATCCTAATTGTGAACGTAAAATACGTAAGTAAAATGCGGTGTGAGGATATAACATAGTGTATAAAGTGAAGTAGCTGGCAGCAACATGAAGTAAAGTGTCTCTGTTATCATTATGGCTCTGGACGCTCCACGGTATAGTACTGAAGCACGTGTAAATTTCTTTTGTCCGTTGCACCCGGTGTGAGGTGTAAAATTATTTTGTACTTCTTCCGTTTCTCTTAAGTAAGCTATTAAAATTTTACTGATCCATCATTTTTTTTCATATGAGAGAAATGGCCTCCTGTGGCAGGGAAAAGAGGGGAACCTGGAATTGGATGAGAGCCAGTGATAATGAGAGGCAAAGTCTAAATGACAGTGAAACGAGAAAGAGAGAGATAATGAGAGTGAGAAGAGATAGCAGCACTGGGAATGAGTGAAAGAGATACTAATGCTAATAGAAAAAAGAAGAGGGATACAGTGACAGTGAGAAGAGGCAGTAGCAGTAGGGCAGAACGAAGTCGACCGTGGCTGTGAGGCAGCAGTGGTGAGTTATAGTTGGAGAGCCACAAAGAGATAATCTACATCTAAATCTAAATCTACATGGATACTCTGCAAGTCACATTTAAGTGACTGGCAGAGGGTTCATCGGACCACCTTCACATTTCTCTATTATTCCAAACTCGTATAGCGCGCGGAAAGAACGAACACCTACATCTTTCCTTACGAGCTCTGATTTCCCTTATTTTATCGTGGTAATCGTTTCTCCCTATATAGGTCGGTGTCAACAAAATATTTTCGCACTCGGAGGAGAAACTTGGTGATTTCGTGAGAAGATACCGTCGCAACAAAAAACGCCTACCTTTTAATGATGTCCAGCACAAATCCTGTATCATTTCTGTGACACTCTATCCCATATTTCGCTATGATACAAAACGTGCTGCCTTTCTTTGAACTTTTTCGATGCATTCCGTCAGTCCTGTCTGGTAAGGATCCAAAACCGCATAGCAGTATTCTAAAAGAGGACGGACGAGTGTAATGTAGGCACTCTCCTTAGTAAATCTGTTGCATTTTGTAAGTGTCCAGCCAAAAAACGCAGTCTTTGGTTAGCCTTCCCCACATCGTTTTCTGTGTGTTCTTTCCAATTTAAGTTTTTCGTGATTGTAATACCTAGGTATTTAGTTGAATTTACGGCTTTTAGATTAGTCTAATTAATCGTGTAACCGAAGTTTACCGAATTCCTTGTAGGAATCATGTGGATGACCTAACACTTTTCGTTATTTAGGGTCAACTGCCAATTTTCGCATTATTCAGATATCTTTTCTAAATCGTTTTGCTGGTTTTTTGTATCTTCTGATAACTTTATTAGTCGATAAACGACAGCGTCATCTGCAAACAACCTAAGACGGCTGCTCAGATTGTCTCCCAATCCGTTTATATAAATAAGGAACAGTAAAGGGCCAATAACACTACAATGGGGAACACCAGAAATCACTTCTGCTTTACTCGATGAATTTCCGTCAGTTACTACGAACTGTGACCTCTCTGACAGGAAATCGCAAATCCATTCACAAAACTGAGACGATATTCCATAAGCACGTAATTTCACAAAAAGCCGCTTGTGTGGTACAGTGTCAAAAGCATTTCGGAAATCCAGAAATACGGAATCGATCTGAAATCCCTTGTCAATAGCACTCAACACTTCACGTGAATAAAGAGCTAGTTGTTTTTCACAGGAACGATGTTTCCTAAACCCATGTTGACTGTCAATAGACAGTTTTCTTGGAGGTAATTCATAATGTTTGAACACAATATATGTTCTGAAATCCGGCTGCAAAGCGACGTTAACGGCATGGGGCTGTAATTAAGTGGATTACTCCTATCCTATGGGCAGTTGGATGTGAACAGCGCATAGCGTTGGGCAGTTGCAGGTGAGCCGCTAGCAGTAGTGGATGTGGGGAGAGAGATGCCAGAGTTTTGGGAGGTTACTATGAGCGGACGATCTGGACGTGTGTCCGTCAGAAAAAGGAATGTTGTTTAATCAGAAGTCAGTAATATGACTTTTGAACACTTTTAAGGTAAATACATTGTTTGTTCTCTGTCAAAACCTTTCAATTGCCAAATACACTCCTGGAAATGGAAAAAAGGACACCGGTGTGTCAGACCCACCATACTTGCTCCGGACACTGCGAGAGGGCTGTACAAGGAACGATCACACGCACAGCACAGCGGACACACCAGGAACCGCGGTGTTGGCCGTCGAATGGCGCTAGCTGCGCAGCATTTGTGCCCCGCCGCCGTCAGTGTCAGCCAGTTCGCCGTGGCATACGGAGCTCCATCGCAGTCTTTAACACTGGTAGCATGCCGCGACAGCGTGGACGTGAACCGTATGTGCAGTTGACGGACTTTGAGCGAGGGCGTATAGTGGGCATGCGGGAGGCCGGGTGGACGTACCGCCGAATTGTTCAACACGTGGGGCGTGAGGTCTCCACAGTACATCGATGTTGTCGCCAGTGGTCGGCGGAAGGTGCACGTGCCCGTCGACCTGGGACCGGACCGCAGCGACGCACGGATGCACGCCAAGACCGTAGGATCCTACGCAGTGCCGTAGGGGACCGCACCGCCACTTCCCAGCAAATTTGGGACACTGTTGCTCCTGGGGTATCGGCGAGGACCATTCGCAACCGTCTCCATGAAGCTGGGCTACGGTCCCGCACACCGTTACGCCGTCTTCCGCTCACGCCCCTACATCCTGCAGCCCGCCTCCAGTGGTGTCGCGACAGGCGTGAATGGAGGGACGAATGGAGACGTGTCGTCTTCAGCGATGAGAGTCGCTTCTGCCTTGGTGCCAATGATGGTCGTATGCGTGTTTGGCGCCGTGCAGGTGAGCGCCACAATCAGGACTGCATACGACCGAGGCACACAGGGCCAACACCCGGCGTCATGGTGTGGGGAGCGATCTCCTACACTGGCCGTACACCTCTGGTGATCGTCGAGGGGACACTGAATAGTGCACAGTACATCCAAACAGTCATCGAACTCATCGTTCTACCATTCCTAGACCGGCAAGGGAACTTGCTGTTCCAACAGGACAATGCACGTCCGCATGTATCTCGTGCCACCCAACGTGCTCTAGAAGTTGTAAGTCAACTACCGTGGCCAGCAAGATCTCTGGATCTGTCCCCCATTGAGCATGTTTGGGACTGGATGAAGCGTCGTCTCACGCGGTCTGCACGTCCAGCACGAACGCTAGTCCAACTGAGGCGCCAGGTGGAAATGGAATGGCAAGCCGTTCCACAGGACTACATCCAGCATCTCTACGATCGTCTCCATGGGAGAATAGCAGCCTGCATTGCTGCGAAAGGTGGATATACACTGTACTAGTGCCGACATGGTGCATGCTCTGTTGCCTGTGTCTATGTGCCTGTGGTTCTGTCAGTGTGATCTTGTGATGTATCTGACCCCAGGAATGTGTCAATAAAGTTTCCCCTTCCTGGGACAATGAATTCACGGTTTTCTTATTTCAATTTCCAGGAGTGTATGTGCCTATCCGTAGTTAGTGCCTTCAGTAGTTAAAAACTTTTATTTAGCTGGCACTATTGTAGCCCGCTGTATTGCAGTAGTTCGAGTAACGAAGATTTTTGTGAGGTAAATGATTCATTGAAGGCATTCTTTGATGGGGATTATTGAAAGTCAGATTGCGTTGCGCTAAAAATATTGTGTGTCAGCTTAGTGATGATCAGAATAAGTAAAGAGAAATCTGTTTGGGTACGTTGAGTTTTACTCAGCTGTTTCTGTATCAAATAACGTAGAAGTTTACCAGCACAGTCATTCTTAATTTTCAAAGGGTACGTTTCAACTTCTGTTAGCCGCTCGAAACCAGAGAGAATCTCTTCTGATCCAAAGTGACACACATCATTTGTACCGACGTGAGCAACCACCTGCATTTGGCTGCACCCTGTGCTCTTCATAGCGTCCGGGAGGACCCTTTTCACATCTGGAATGAATCCACCCGGTATGCACACGGAGTGCACATCGGTTTTCTTTCCCTTCTTGTCAGCCAAACCCCTAAGAGGCCCATAACAAGCCTAACGTTGGAGCTCCCAACTACCAGTAATTCCATCCTCTATGATTGCCCGAATCTTGCAGACTGAGTGATTTCCTCTGAAACAGGAGAGGCGACAGCTTCCGGCTCAGCGACAGTGTCAGCCACAGACAGCACCTGGGACCTGTTTGTCAGACAAACCGGGGAGGTTTACGTGCTGCCGACTGGGAATTATTTCGCCACCTGCTTCACCACGGTGCGACCTCCCACGCGACCACAGGTTAGGGTCAACCTCAGTGGGAGCAGTAACGGGGTTGGCCACCGGTGAGGACCGATCGGAGGGCTCTGACGCTCTGGACGTCCGTTGGATCCCCACAGCCGGCCCACAACAGTGGTGCCCATCCACTGCAGCCTCAAGCTGTGTAACCGAAGCCATCACAGCCTGAAGCTGAGAGCGAAATGACACCAACTCGGCCCGAATGTGCACACAACAATCGCAGTCCCTGTCCATATTAAAGAATGTGGAAAATTAAACGATGCAGATAAACGGACCATCGGCACGTGCTGCGCAACTCTACTCTATATCCTGAAGGAAAAGCAAGAACTGTGGCTAATAATACGCGGGTATTCAGAAACCTAACTATCGAAGAACTCAGGTGATACTAAATAATGCGCCCCTAACTAGGAACTTCTAATATGTCACAAGATCGGTTTACTTTCCGACGAAATCGAAAACTCGAGAACTGTGGCTATTAGACATTAAATTTGCACGCAGAAGCTCCAGAAACTATACTATTAAAGCACACATATATTACAAAATTCGCTCCTTGTCAGGAACTCGTAAATGTCACAAAAGAGTTTACTTCCCTGTTGCTACGTCTGTCTCTGTCGGCTACTACTACCTGACAATGAGCTGAGTAAGAATCGTCAGCTGGGAGAGACTTGCAGCGATGGATTACTGGGTGAGAGCAAGTTAGGGAAGCTTGTGAGAGTAGGAGATGATTTAACAAGAGCACAATTATGTTCGCTAGCCAATATTTCTGCGACAATATTTGCAGGGTCTGAGGCAGGTGGAATAAGGCAGCTAGTAACACACTTTTCAGTCAGACTTTGTGCTCCGATAGCAGAATTTTTTCGCTAGTAACAGTAGCGTTCTAAAATTGGTACGATCGAATAGAAGTCCCGAAGGTATTTTTCCTAGAAAAGTTTTTATTACATTTCGTACTACTTTGTGGTATAGCCGTAAGGAAGACAACAGAAACTCCCTGTGGAACTGGTGAGCTTAAAGACAATCTGTTAATACTTTAACATGAGACATTTTTCTTGCACTTCCAAAAGTAATTGGACCTAATTTCGCTATTTTATAAGTAAAAAGAACATGATTTTAAATGCTAATTAGTCCCCCTGTTTAGAAATTATTTTATAACATATTTATCACTTTCTAGATTTACTGAAACGAAAGATGAAATTTTTCCTTCTTGCTCTCTAGACATTCCTACACTCTGGGTTCTTCTCAGTGGTGTAGGCGGCAGCGAGAAACACGATTTACACATTCTGCCTTTCTACATCTACATCTACATGACTACTCTGCAATTCACATTTAAGTGCTTGGCAGAGGGTTCATCGAACCATAATCATACTATCTCTCTACTATTCCACTCCCGAACAGCGAGCGGGAAAAACGAACACCTAAACCTTTCTGTTCGAGCTCTGATTTCTCTTATTTTATTTTGATGATCATTCCTACCTATGTAGGTTGGGCTCAACAAAATATTTTCGCATTCGGAAGAGAAAGTTGGTGACTGAAATTTCGTAAAAAGGTCTCGCCGCGACGAAAAACGTCTATGCTGTAATTACTTCCATCCCAACTCGTGTATCATATCTGCCACACTCTCTCCCCTATAACGTGATAATACAAAACGAGCTGCCCTTTTTTGCACCCTTTCGATGTCCTCCGTCAATCCCACCTGGTAAGGATCCCACAACACGCAGCAATATTCTAACAGAGGACGAACGAGTGTAGTGTAAGCTGTCTCTTTAGTGGACTTGTTGCATCTTCTAAGTGTCCTGCCAATGAAACGCAACCTTTGGCTCGCCTTCCCGACAATATTATCTATGTGGTCCTTCCAACTGAAGTTGTTCGTAATTTTAACACCCAGGTACTTAGTTGAATTGACAGCCTTGAGAATTGTACTATTTATCGAGTAATCGAATTCCAACGGATTTCTTTTGGAACTCATGTGGATCATTTCACACTTTTCGTTATTTAGCGTCAACTGCCACCTGACACACCATACAGCAATCTTTTCTAAATCGCTTTGCAACTGATACTGGTCTTCGGATGACCTTACTAGACGGTACATTAGAGCATCATCTGCGAACAGTCTAAGAGAACTGCTCAGATTGTCACCCAGGTCGTTTATATAGATCAGGAACAGTAGAGGTCCCAGGACGCTTCCCTGGGGAACACCTGATATAACTTCAGTGTTACTCGATGATTTGCCGTCTGTTACTACGAACTGCGACCTTCCTGACAGTAAGTCACGAATCCAGTCGCACAACTGAGACGATACCCCATAGCTCCGCAGCTTGATTAGAAGTCGCTTGTGAGGAACGGTGTCAAAAGCTTTCCGGAAATCTAGAAATACGGAATCAACTTGAGATCCCCTGTCGATAGCGGCCATTACTTCGTGCGAATAAAGAGCTAGCTGCGTTGCACAAGAGCGATGTTTTCTGAAGCCATGCTGATTACGTGTCAATAGATCGTTCCCTTCGAGGTGATTCATAATGTTTGAATACAGTATATGCTCCAAAACCCTACTGCAAACCGACGTCAATGATATAGGTCTGTAGTTAAATGGATTACTCCTACTACCCTTCTTGAACACTGGTGCGACCTGCGCAATTTTCCAATCTGTAGGTACAGATCTATCGGTGAGCGAGCGGTTGTATATGAGTGCTAAGTAGGGAGCTATAGTATCAGCGTAATCTGAAAGGAACCTAATCGGTATAGAATCTGGACATGAAGACTTGCCCGTATCAAGCGATTTGAGTTGCTTCGCAACCCCTAAGGTATCTACTTCTAAGAGACTCATGCTAGCAGATGTTCGTGTTTCAAATTCTGGAATATTCCATTCGTCTTCCCTGGTGAAGGAATTTCGGAAAACTGCGTTCAATAACTCCGCTTTAGCGGCACAGTCGTCGATAACAGTACCATCGGCACTGCTCAGCGAAGGTATTGACTGCGTCTTGCCGCTTGTGTACTTTACATACGACCAGAATTTCTTCGGATTTTCTACCAAATTTCGAGACAATTTTTCGTTGTGGAACCTATTAAAGGCATCTCGCATCGAAGTACGTGCCAAATTTCGCGCGTCTGTAAATTTTAGCCCATCTTCGGGATTTCGCGTTCTTCTGAACTTCGCATACTTTTTCCGTTGCCTCTGCAACAGCGTTCGGACCTTTTTTGTGTACCTCGGGGGATCCGTTCCATCTCTTACCAATTTATAAGGTATGAATATCTCAATTGCTGTTGCTACTATATCTTTGAATTTGAGCAACATCTCGTCTACATTCGCATAGTCAGTTCGGAAGGAATGGAAATTGTCAGGCGTCGGTCCCTCTGTAAGGTACTGCTCTAGACTGCGTGTCTGATGCGACTCCGAGTTTATGCTAGACACGAGTCACACGTCTCACAGACCATCTAGGAACTGTAAACCGAGAGTGTTGTGACCAAAACAAGGAAACGTATACTTTTGTAATAAATATGAAACCTGAGTTTACTTTTCGTGTAAAAGAAAAAAAATTAATGCTATACTGCAAAGCATACATTTAGTTAAAACAGTGGATGGGTGGATATGTCTCTCCCTTTACGCAATATCATACATAAAATATTAAATACATCAATAATATTCTATAACGCCTGTGAATTTCTTCAAGTTCTGTGTAACTTGTCATGTCCTGAAGATCATTTCGATGATATGGTGTTAGTGCAAAGTTCTTTTCCTTTATTTCTTTCGTTTTGAGTCCTCAGTCTTCTGATTGGTTTGATGCGGTACGAAACGAATTCGTCTCCTGTGCGAACCTCTTGCTCTCAGAGCAGCATTTGCAACGTAGGTCCTCAGTTACTTGTTCATTGTATTCCAATCCCTGTCTTCCTCTACGTTCTTACCCTCTACAACTCCTTCTAGCACCATGGAAATTATTCCGTGATACCTTAACAGATATCCAGCCCTCCTGCTCCTGATTCCTGTCAGTATTTAACAGGATGGATAAAAAAATTACCATAGATAAAAAAGTCATGATATTTGACATACGTTCGTGATAACGTACTATAGGAAAGAGCAAAATCTCGAGTTTACACGCTATGCGCTAGGTAGCAGCAGTGTGTGCCCACTTCACTTCTAGTAAAAATGGTGTCGGGAAAACAGAAAGCGTTTAGTGTTCTACGTTTTGCCCAATCTGGGACAGTAATAATAAGTGTTCAGTGTGACTTTCGTAATAGGTATGGTATGTAATTAGTGGGTATTACTGTAGTTCGGTGTCAGAAGGACAAGACTTCTGGTCAGGTGAATACAGGGTTATAAATACAAAATCAAATAGGGGTAATGCAGGAGTAGGTTTAATAATGAATAAAAAAAATAGGAGTGCGGGTAAGCTACTACAAACAGCATAGTGAAAGTATTATAGTGGCCGAAATAGACACGAAGCCCATGCCTACTACAGTAGTACAAGCTTACATGCCAACTAGCTCCGCAGATGACGAAGAAATTGAGGAAATGTATGATGAGATAAAAGAAATTATTCAGGTAGTGAAGGGAGACGAAAATTTAATAGTCATGGGTGACTGGAATTCGACAGTAGGAAAAGGAAGAGTAGGAAACGTAGTAGGTGAACATGGATCGGGGCTAAGAAATGAAAGAGGAAGCCGTCTGGTAGAATTTTGCACAGAGCATTACTTAATCATAGCTAACACTTGGTTCAAGAATCATAAAAGAAGGTTGTATACATGGAAGAATCCTGAAGATACTAAAAGGTATCAGATAGATTATATAATGGTAAGAAAGATATATAGGAACCAGGTTTTAAATTGTAAGACATTTCCAGGGGCAGATGTGGACTCTGACCACAATCTATTGGTTATGACCTGTAGCTTAAAACTGAAGAAACTGCAAAAAGGTGGGAAATTAAGGAGATGGGACCTGGATAAACTGAAAGAACCAGAGGTTGTACAGAGTTTCAAGGAGAGCGTAAGGTAGCAATTGACAGGAATGGCGGAATAAAATACAGTAGAAGACGAATGGGTAGCTCTGAGGGATGAAGTAGTGAAGGTAGCAGAGGATCAAATAGGTAAAAAGACTAGGGCTAGTAGAAATCCTTGGGAAACAGAAGAACTATAGAATTTAATTGATGAAAATAGAAAATATAAAAATGCAGTAAATAAAGCAGGCAAAAGGAATACAAATGTCTCAAAAATGAGATTGACAGGAAGTGCAAAATGGCTAAGCAGGCATGGCTAGAGGAAAAGTGTAAGGATGTAGAGGCTTATCTCACTAGGGGTAAGATAGATACTGCCTACAGGAAAATTAAAGAGACCTTTGGAGAAAAGAGAGCCACTTGTATGAATATCAAGAGCTCAGATGGAAACCCAGTTCTAATCAAAGAAGGGAAAGCAGAAAGGTGGAAGGAGTATATAGAGGGTCTATACAAAAGCGATGTACTTGAGGACAACATTATGGAAAGGGAAGAGGATGTAGATGAAGATGAAATGGGAGATACGATACTGTGTGAAGAGTTTGACAGAGCACTGAAAGACCTGAGTCGAGTCAAGGTCCCGGGAGTAGACAAGATTTCATTAGAACTACTGACGGCCTTGGGAGAGCCAGTCCTGATAAAACTCTACCATTTGGTGAGCAAGATGTACGAGACAGGTGAAATACCCTCAGACTTCGAGAAGAATATAATGTTTCCAATCCCAAAGAAAGCAGCTGTTGATAGATGTGAAAATTACCGAACTATCAGTTTAGTAAGTCACAGCTGCAAAAGACTAACGCGAATTCTTTACAGACTAATGGAAAAACTGGTAGAAGCCGACATCGGGGAACATCAGTTTGGATTCCGTAGAAATATTGGAACACGTGAGGCAACACTGACCTTACGACTTATCATAGAAGGAAGATTAAGGAAAGGCAAACCTACGTTTCTAGCATTTGTAGACTTAGAGAAAGTGTTTGGCAATGTTGACTGGAATACTCTCTTTCAAATTCTGAAGGTGGAAGGGGTAAAATACAGGGAGCGAAAGACTATTTACAATTTGTACTGAAACCAGATGGCAGTTATAAGAGTCGAGGGGCATGAAATGGAAGCAGTGGTTGGGAAGGGAGTGAGGTTGTAGTCTCTCCCCGATGTTATTCAATCTGTGTATTGAGCAAGCAGTAAAGAAAACAAAATAATAGTTTGGAGTAGGTATTAAAATCCAGTGAGAAGAAATAAAAAGTTTGAGCTTCGCCGATGACATTGTAATTCTGTCAGAGACAGCAAAGGACTTGGAAGAGCAGTTGAACTGAATGGACAGCGTCTTGAAAGGAGGGTATAAAATGAACATCAACAAAAGCAAAACGAAGATAATGGAATGTAGTCGAATTAAGTCGGGTGATGCTGAGGGAATCAGATTAGGAAATGAGAAACTTAAAGTAGTAAAGGAGTTTTGCTACTTGGGGAGCAAAGTAACTGATGATGGTCGATGTAGAGAGGGTATAAAATGTAGACTGGCAATGGCAAGGAAAGCGTTTATGAAGAAGAGAATTTTGTTAACATCGAGTATAGATGTAAGTGTCAGAAAGTCGTTTCTGGAAGTATTTGTATGGAGTGTAGCCATGTATGGAAGTGAAACATGGACAATAAATAGTTTGTAGAAGAAAATAGAAGCTTTTGAAATGTGGTGCTACAGAAGGATGTTGAAGATTAGGTGGGTAGATCAAGTAACTAATGCGGAGATATTGAATAGTATTGGGGAGCAGAGAAGTTTGTGGCACAACTTGACTAGAAGATGGGATCGGTTGGTAGGACATGTCCTAGGGCATCAAGGGATCACAAATTTAGCATTTGAGGGCAGTGTGGTGGGTAAAAACCATAGAGGGAGACCAAGAGATGAATACACTAAGCAGATTCAGAAGGATGTAGGTTGCAGTAGATACTGGGAGATGAAGGAAATGGCACAGGATAGACTAGCATGGAGAGCTGCATCAAACCAGTCTCAGGACTGAAGACCACAACAACAACACGGTATGGATCCCCCTACAGCACAGAGCATTAGACGAAGGCATGAACAGTTTGAGAAACAAGTTCTTTGTGTAAAGGCAAATCTCCGGGCTGTCCCCGAATGTCGGACAAAAACGTCGAAAGCATCTGCCAGAGTTTCACAAAGAGTCCGCAGAAAGCCGTGCGCTGTGTAGCTCGACACTCCAACATGCCCCTGATGCCCGTCGGGCAGGTACTGGGTCGACGTTTGTACATGAAACCACACAAAAATTCAGCTCCTACAAATTCTTCATGGAGTTGACAGACAATAACGTCTAGAGTTTTGTAATTTCGTTTTTGGCAAGGTGGAGGAGAACTGTCTTCTTCCACGCTTAGTGTTTAGTGACGAGACAACATTCCATTTAAATGGAAAGGTGAACCGTTATAATGTGAGAACAGTTGTACAGCATGAGAAAGACTCTCAAAATTTTAATGTGTTTCGTGCAGTTTCACTCTAAAAGGTGTATGGTCCATTTTTCTTTGCCGAGAACACTGTTATAGGAAGCACATATCTTGATATGCTTGAGAACTTTTCTTTTCTCACAGTTGGATACTGATTCGAACGACTTCATTACAAAAAGGATGGGACACCGCCACATTGGCATCTGGTTCTTAAACATATTGCATATTGTCGTCTTTCCCTATGTCGTACGCTTAATTTTCTCAGAATTTCGATAATTTTGCACTAGTTTGTATTGTAGAACGCTTTTTCCAGGTTGTCAGAACCTACAAACATATCTTGATTTTTCTTCATTCTTGCTTCCATCATCAACCGCAATGTCAGAACCGTCTTTCTGGTGCCTCTACCTTTACTAAAGCCAAACTTATCGGCATCTAAAAGATCCTCAGTTTTCCATTCTTCTGTGTATTACACTTGTCAGCAACATGGGTCCATGAGGTATTAAGGTGACTGTGTGATGATTGTCGCACTTGTCAGCTCTTTCAGTGTCCAAATTGTGTGAATGATGTTTTTTAGAAACTCGGATGGTATATCGCCATTCGGAATATTCCACACACCAACGTTAAAAGTCGTTTTATTGCCATTTCCTCCAAGATTTCAGAAATTCTGATGGAATGTTATCTACCCCTTCTGACTCAGTCGATCATAGTTCTTCAAAAGCTCTTTTAAATTCCGATTGTAATACTGGATCCTCTATATCTTCTATACCGACTCCTGGTTCCTCTTCTTGAATTAAATTCCAAAAGCGGCAACGTTAAAGTACTGGAAAACAGGTTGTTTTCAAGGAGTGGCTCAGCTCAACATGATGCGCACCCCGTGTCCGTTAGCGGCAGAGGGGCAGAGCGCAGCTCTCTAGTGCGGTGGGTTCCCGAGGTCGAGGCTGCCCGAGTTTCCATACGGAGCGCGATAGATACGTCGGCAGGCGTGTCCGCTTTCCTCGACCCGCGACCCGCGCAATTAGGCGCACTTTCGCTGAACACACAGCGCGGACCTGGCTAGCTGGCTGGCACGCACGCCTCGGCGGTCGGCCTTGCAGCGGCAAAGTGCTCCATCGCACGCTGCACTCCCGAGTCGACAGACGGAGCTCGGCGGCTGCGACGTCGACGGACGTCTGTTACGAAAGTCCACCTCCACGGCATCGGAAGCGGGTTTCTCAACGTCTACTAGAGCGAACGCCGCGGCTAAGGCTTTCCAACGTTACCTGTCCTCAGCTATTGAACGGTGTCCTTTTACGCCGGCGGGAACGTACCTCTTCGGCTCTCATTAGATAGCCGCTTACGGCAGGACGCAAACTAAAAGGAAACTGTCGAAGAAGTTTCTACTTTGCCAAGAGAGCGACCGACATAATCCTTTTCACCAATACCGACAGCGAACAAGTACTAAGTGTAATTACTGAAGAATAATCACCAGGCGAACCGATTAAGTCAACGTGTATGAAATGGACCAATATTACGTTTCTGAAAGACATTTATGAACAACACCTACATCGTACACACGATATTAAAACTGCGAGGCTGGGCGTACCTTTCATTTTACAATCGTACAATTCGCGAATGAAGCGTAGGAAACAAGAATGCTTATACAGGGTGTTTCAAAAATGACCGGTATATTTGAAACGGCAATAAAAACTAAACGAGCAGCGATAGAAATACACCGTTTGTTGCAATATGCTTGGGACAACAGCACATTTTCAGGCAGACAAACTTTCGAAATTACAGTACTTACAATTGTCAACAACAGATGGCGCTGCGGTCTGGGAAACTCTACAGTACGATATTTTCCACATATCCACCATGCGTAGCAATAATATGACGTAGTCTCTGAATGAAATTACCCGAAACCTTTGACAACGTGTCTGGCGGAATGGCTTTACATACAGATGAAATGTACTGCTTAAGCTGTTCAATTGTTTCTGGATTTTGGCGGTACACCTGGTCTTTCAAGTGTCCCCACAGAAAGAAGTCACAGGGGTTCATGTCTGGCGAATAGGGAGGCCAATCCACGCCGCCTACTGTATGTTTCGGATAGCCCAAAGCAATCACACGATCATCGAAATATTCATTCAGGAAATTAAAGACGTCGGCCGTGCGATGTGGACGGGCACCATCTTGCATAAACCACGAGGTGTTCGCAGTGTCGTCTAAGGCAGTTTGTACCGCCACAAATTCACGAAGAATGTCCAGATAGCGTGATGCAGTAATCGTTTCGGATCTGAAAAATGGGCCAATGATTCCTTTGGAAGAAATGGCGGCCCAGACCAGTACTTTTTGAGGATACAGGGATGATGGGACTGCAACATGGGGCTTTTCGGTTCCCCATATGCGCCAGTTCTGTTTATTGACGAAGCCGTCCAGGTAAAAATAAGCTTCGTCAGTAAACCAAATGATGCCCACATGCATATCGCCAACATCAATCCTGTGCACTATATCGTTAGCGAATGTCTCTCGTGCAGCAATGGTAGCGGCGCTGAGGGGTTGCCGCGCTTGAATTTTGTATGGATAGAGGTGTAAACGCTGGCGCATGAGACGATACGTGGACGTTGGCGTCATTTGGACCGCAGCTGCAACACGGCGAACGGAAACCCGAGGCCGCTGTTGGATCACCTGCCGCACTAGCTGCGCGTTGCCCTCTGTGGTTGCCGTACGCGGTCGCCCTACCTTTCCAGCACGTTCATCTGTCACGTTCCCAGCCCGTTGAAATTTTTTCAAACAGATCCTTTATTGTATCGCTTTTCGGTCCTTTGGTTACATTAAACCTCCGCTGAAAACTTCGTCTTGTTGCAACAACACTGTGTTCTAGGTGGTGGAATTCCAACACCAGAAAAATCCTCTATTCTAAGGAATAAACCATGTTGTCCACAGCACACTTGCACGTTGTGAACAGCACACGCTTACAGCAGAAAGACTACGTACAGAATGGCGCACCCACAGACTGCATTGTCTTCTATATCTTTCACATCACTTGCAGCGGCATCTGTTGTTTAAAATTGTAACTACTGTAATTTCGAAAGTTTGTCCGCTTGAAAATGTACTGTTGTCCCAAGCATATTGCAACAAACGGTGTATTTCTATCGCTGCTCGTTTCGTTTTTATTGCCGTTCCAAATATACCGGTTATTTTTGAAGCACCCTGTATGTTTGTGTGTACGCTATTATTATTTCATTTTTACGTCCATGGTCTTTACAGGAACAATACATACGGTACGCAGGTCGATTTCCACTTTTCGCACCGTACAGATATCTTATCTAAATCATTTTTCTATTCGTTTTGCCCATCTGATGACTTTACAACACGGTAAATGACAGCATCATCTGCAAACAATTTAAGAGGGGTGCTCAGATTGTCTTCTGTGTCGTTAACATAGGTCAGGAACGATAGAGGTCCCACAACATTCCCTTGGGGAAAGCCGGATATTACATCTGTTTTACTCGATGACTTTCCGTATGTTATTACGTACTGTGACCTTTTGGTCGGGAAATCACAAATCCAGTCGCACCACTGAGAATACTCCACAGGCATGCTGTTAGGTTAGAAGACGCTTGTGAGGAACGGTATCGAAAGCCTTCTGGAAATCTAAAAATATGGAACCAAATTGACATCCACTGTCGATAGCACTCATTACTTCATGACTATAAAAAGCTAGTGAAACGTCCCCTTAGAAAAATTATACAAGATTGTGCTTAAGCTCACACACAATATTTTTAGCGCAACGCAATCTGACTTCAAAAGTCCCTATGAAAGAATGGCCCTGACTAACATTAACCTATACGTTTCACAGATCACTTACCTCAAAAAAATCTTCGTTACTCAAGCTACTGCAATACAGCGAGCGCCACAACTGCCAGCTAAATAAAAGATTCAAACTATTGAAGGCAGTAACTACTGATAGGCATAGTTAGCAAATGAAAGATTTTAATACAGAACAAACAATGTATTTACCTTAATAGTCATAATATATATATCAGCTCGTGACACCAATTCTTACAAATTTCAAAACTCCGCCATCTCTCTCCCCACATCCACCACTGCTGGCGGCTCACCTCCAACTGTTGCTGTGTTTGTCTCTGGTGTTGTTCCATTGTGTCTAACTTTCGAAGATTTTGTTCCATTGTGTCTAACTTTTGAAGCTTTTGCTGTGTTTGTCTCTGATTTTGTTCCATTGTGTCTAACTTTTGAAGCTTTTGTCCCATTTGTTGCATTAATTGTAATAACAGTGCACTGGTGTCTGAAACATGTTCCTTAGTGCTATTTGGCAATGCATTTGAACCGGCAATATTCGCAGTTTGAAAAACACAAAATGTGTCTTGACTTATTTGAGAAAACGGTGAGGACGCAAAACCTGAATCTACAGTATTTGCAAGAATGTGTCCTGTCATTTCGGAATCCTGAGGCGAGCTGTTGCCGACCGATCGATCGATAATGCTTCCCTGTTCACTAATTGTTTCACTGTCTACACCATTGTTTGCAGCCCGCTCCATTTCCCTATGTGCAATTACCAAATTACTACTTTGAACATTACTTAATTGATTACATGGTGGCGCTAACACACTGCTTTCGTCTTCACTGTCATTTCTCAGTTTACTTTGGAGCCTAGTATTACGTTTTTCACACGCCATTATAGTCACAATATTTCACACGACAACACAGAAAAGCACAATTTGAAGAGCAAAATAAGAAAACACATTAACATAGCACTGAAAATAATAACTAGTTAATTGCAAGAGCATCTGCGAAATACTTGGTGCAAATTTACATGCGTGCCACACCTGTTTTACTGTACAACAATGAAAGACTGCAACTACAAAGGAGATTCTCTCTACAATTACGCGCTAGCAATAAACAAAATCTACACTAATTACACAAACTACAACAAAAATCAGGAGATTCTAGTGAGGTATCCTCGGCTAAGGGTCGACATATGAAACGTCCCCTTAGAACAATTGTACAAGACTGTGCATAAACTGAAACACAATATTTTTGGCGCAACGCAATCTGACTTCCAAAAATCCCTACGAAAGAATGGCCCTGACTAACATTAACTTATACGTTTCACAAATCACTTACCTCACAAAAATCTTCGTTACTCAAGCTACTGAAATACAGCGAGCGCCACTACCGCCAGCTAAATAAAAGATTCAAACTACTGAAGGCACTAACTACTGATAGGCATAGTTAGCAAATGAAAGATTTTAATACAGAACAAACAATGTATTTACCTTAATAGTCATAATATATATATCAGTTCATGACACCAATTCTTACAAATTTCTAAACTCCGCCATCTCTCTCCCCACGTCCACCACTGCTGGCGGCTCACCTCCATCTGCGCAACGCTACGCGCTGTAAGCATCCAGCTGCCGCTGCCCAACACTACAATGGCGAGTATTACAACAATGCCAACCAGCCACAGACTGCACACGTCACAGCCAGTGATTTTCATACAGAGCGCTACGTGGCGGCGGCGTTACCAATAAAAAAACCTAAACAGCCTACTTACACTAGTTGTGTTTCACTAGAACGATATTTTCTGAATCCTTGCTATGTGTCAATAAATCGTTTTCTTCGAGGTAATTCATAATGTTCAAACACAGGATATGCTCCATAATCCTACAGCAAATGGATGTTAGTAATATGGGCCTGCCATTCAGTGGATTACTGCTATTTGCCTTTTATGTATGTGGAGAGTAGAAACATGAGGCAGTCAGCTTAAACTGCTGGTTCTCTAAGTTTTTCTCGACATAAATGTCGCCTTCCCTCCAAGGATTACCATTTGAGTGCCAAAAGCATCTCCGTGACACTTACGTGTTGTTCGAACCTACCGGGAGCAAATCTAGCAGCCTGTCTCTAAACTGCTTCGAGGTCTTTCTTCAGTCTGACTTGGTTCTGAAGAATAGGTCGCACTAGCTTCCTATACACGTTTACAAATTAACCACTCTTTCCTAAGATTCTCCCAATAAGAAGCAGTCGACCATTCGCCTTCGCTGCCACAGTTCTCACATGCCCGCTGCACATCATTTTACTCTGCAACGACACGCCCGGATATTTAAAAGACTTGACTGTATCAAGCAAGACACTAGTAATACTGAATCCGAGCATTAAAAGTTTGATCTTCCGACTCATCCGCATTTACTTTAATTTTTTCACTTTTAGGGCTAGATGCTATTCATCACACCAACTGCAAATTCCGTCTAACTCGTCTTTTATCGTCTACAGTCACTCAACTTCGACACCTTACCGTACACCACGGTATCACAGAAAACGACCACACATTGCTGCCCATACAGTCCGCCAAATCATTTATGTAAATGGAGAACGGCGGTCCTATCACACTTCCCTGGAGCGCTCCTGACAACCATTCGCCGACGAAGACAACATACGGGATTCTATTAGTTCAGAAATCTTCGAGCCACGAACTTATGCCATACGCTCGTACCTTCGTCAACAGCCTGCAATGTGGCACCGTGTGAAATACTTTTCGGAAATGTAGAAATAATGAACCTGTTGCACTTCATCGATAGTTCTCAGTGTGTCATGTGAGAAAAGACAAGCTGACTTTCCCACGAGCGATGCTGATTCGTGGTCTTAAACTTCTCAGCCTCAAGTAAGTTCGTTATATTCGATCTGAGAATATTGTCAAGGATTCTGCAGCAGACAGAATCTAGGGGTATTGGTCTCTAGTTTTGCGGGTCTGTTGTTTCACCTTTCTTATATACTGTAATTACCTATGCTTTCTTCCAGTCGCTTGGGACTTTGTGCTGGGCGAGAGACTCACTAAAATGCAAGCCAGTGCCATAGAGTACTCTTTGTAAAATCGAACTGGGATTCTAGCAGGACCTAGTGATTTATTTGCTTTCACATCTTTCAGTGGCTTCTCTTTCAGTTCGCTTAGAACTATGTCGTGCATACGGGAATCTGTCCAATGGTTAAATGACGGCATGTTTGTACGATTCTCCTGTGTGAACGATTCCTTGAAGGCGAAATTTAAGACTTCGACTCCCGTTTTGCTGTCTTGAATCGCTACACTAGACTGGTCAACAAGGGACTTAGTGGAAACCTTAGACCCCCTGGCGGTTTTACATACGACCAGAATTTTCTTTGGTTCTTTGCCACATATTATGCTAAGGTGTGACGGTGGTACTTGTTTATGCTTCCCGTATAGATCTTTTCACAGACACACAAATATATACTGATTTTCGCTTTTCCTTTTAAACCGAGATTGCAACAGCGGCCGAATATCTTTAATAAACCATTATGCCTCTTTTCCATCCTCTATCCACTTACTGGGCACATAACTCTACACACCGCGATTTACCGTCTGCTTAAGCTTTGCTCGCAATTCCTCTGAATCCATCTTTCTGGAACTAAATGTAGCCAGTTCATTGTCTAAGTGAGATGTAGATAAGTGCTTATCTGCTCTGTCTAGCAGAAACACTCTCATAGGAGGAGGAGAATAGTGTTTAAGGGAACCCGGAAACTAAAAATGATGAAATTTTGGGTTTTCAGTTTATTGTGAAATAAAATACTACAGATCTTCCTCTTTAAAATGAGATATTAATCTTACCTGTAGCTCAACTACAAGTATTGAAAATATTATTTTCAATAATGTGCTGCAGAGGGCGTCTCGTGACATTGAATTTCCATGGATATATGCTCATTGAAAACATCGTTTTCAAAACTTCCGGTCTTTACAAAGACTTTATATGATATTGGCAACACGATTTGATAGGCAATTGTTTTGTCTGCGTATTGCAATCTTTGGATACTGTTGTTTACATTGAACATTTGGTGGTTATTGCACGGTTTGTGTTGTATTTCTATTGCGTAACTGGAACTTATCAAATTTGCCTCGATTTTGTAACAAAGGAAGAAGCCTCCTCCGAGGTACACTAGTGGAACTGTGACAATTTCTCCGACGTTGGGAAATGATTCTGAAAATAGTGAGGTTATTCATGAAGTGATATCTACTGCTGTCTCTAGCACAAGCAAGAAGTTGGATGGATCAGCTGAAAAATGCTGCAGTTTATTGGACAAGTGTAGTGAGGATAATGTGAACGAAATAATTAACATTTAATTGCTCTCAAAGGTGATTGAAAGTTCAGTACTGTGTGAGGAATGTTGCAAATTGAGTATGTCAGTAAATGTCAAGCGACACATAGGACTTGTAGCAGAAATCTGTCTCCGTTGTATTAGTTGTCATTACAATGTTTCATTTTGGAGCTCATAATATGTCGAAATAGGCCAAGGTGAAACTGATAGTGAGAAAATAAATAACTATGGTGTAAATATTAGATGTGTTTATGCTCTAAGGTCAATCGGTAAGGGATACTATGCTGGTCAAATGTTTTGTGGTGCGATCAATCTACCACCACCACCAACGAAATTCTCAAAATCTAGCTCGGTTGTTAGATCCTGAATCCATGAAAGAAGCCGTGGAGGAGGTTGTGGCGGTGAATGAAGAAATTCCAGATGTTCAGAATCCTCGAGACCTGACTGTCGCACTAGATGGTACGTGGCAGAAGCGCAAGCACACTTCACATAATGGGGTAATAGTGGCAACATGTGTTGATACTACAAAAGTTATAGATGTTGTAATTAAATCCAAGCACTGTAGGTGTCCTAAAAGAGTGAAGGATGAGTATGCAGAAAACTGTCGAAGGAATTACAGTGGGTCTAGTGGGACCTTGGAAGTTTCCGGTGTGAAAGACATTTCCAGTCGCTTTCTTCTGTGGTACAAGGTCAGATACCTACAGTTCCTGGGTGATGGTGATTCGAAGTCTTTTGCTGCTATATCTGAGCTGAAACGTTATGGAAATGATGTTACCATTACTAAACAGGAGTGCATAGGTCACGTTAAGAAACGTATGGAAACACGGCTGAAGACCACAATGAAAGGCCAAGTACTCAGTAATGGAAAACCTTTGTGTGAAGCTAAAAGATTGACAGACGAGGTAATCAACAGATTGCAGAGAGACCATGGACTGGCAATAACACAAAATACTCACAGCCTTGATGCAATGGAAAAGGCTGTAATGGCACTTTACTACCACACCTTATCGACTGATCAGGAACCACTACATGGACTATGCCCAAAGGGACCCAATTCCTGCTGCAAGCACAACAAATATCAGGGATCTGAACGTGTATACAAGCATCATCACAGTCTACTAGAAACTGTCATCAAGGCTATAAAACCAATTTTCAAAGATCTTTCTGCAACTGAACTTTTGAAGAAATGTCTCCATGGACGTACACAAAATCAAAATGAGAGTGTGAATAATGTAATTTGGACCAGAATCCCAAAAAAGGTGTTTGTGGAAATTCATACTCTTCATTTTGGAGTATATGATGCCATTGGTACGTACAACAAAGGTAACATGTGCAATATGCTGCAGAAGTTGGATGTGATACCCAGAAAGTACATGGTGAGTGCAATGATGTCGATAGACAATGAGAGGAAACGGGATGCTTAAAGGAATGAAAAGGAGTGTGAGAGGCAATCCAGAAAAAGAATGAAAGGTGTGAAAAGAAGGCTAGATGGAGAGATGTCTAGTAACAGTGAAAACCCCTCTTATGCTGCTGGATTCCACTAAAATGTTAGTGAAACTTTGAAACTCGTTTTCCACAAGTTCACTTTTTTGCCATATAAGGAACATTTTCTGCTTAACTATTAGAGATAAAGACTTACAATTTTCAAGAAATGTAAACAGTGCCAATATAAACCTTGTATCATAGCCTTTTTGTGATACATAATTGATACCAGATTTTATTTCAAAGATACTATGCCAAAAAGTGTCAATTATTTTCAGTAACAAAATGATTAATATCTTCCCAAAAAACACCAATAAATTAAAATACATATAGTATATGGTATTAAATATATGTAATATTATAGTGTAAAAGTTTCATCATTCTGGTGTTAATAGTTCATAAGAAAATGTTCTTTCCATTTAACATTGGAGGTACATGACGTTCTTGGTCCCCTTAATGTCCCGTCGACAACGAGGTCAATAGAGACGGAGCACAAGCTTGGATTAGGGAAGGATGGGCAGGGAAATCAGCCGTGCCCTTCCAAAGGAACCATCCGGGATTTTGTCTGAAGCAATTTAGGAAAATCACGGAAAAGCTAAATCAAGTTGAGGGGAAGAGGATTTGAACCATCGACCTCCAGAATGCGAGTCCAGTGTGCAAACCTCTGCGCCACCTCGCTCGGTAGCCACTCTCATAGCCTTTTTGACTGATCTATTGATTTACGTAATCATAGATCCTATAATGACATCATGACCACTTATCCCCGTTTCTATACTGACACCGTCGATAAGGACAGGTTATTTGTAGCTACAAGGTGTAAGGTATTCCGGTTCGTGTGGGCTGGCGAGCTAGCTGCTCAAGACAATTTACAGAAAACGTTGTAACTTTCTTTTAAAAATTAATAACTTCACGATTATGTTGAATGAAGTATGATCTGTGGAATGGATGCAAAACTGGATACGTAACCCGAATTGTCATGTTGCGTGTTGTAACAGCAAGTGGTGGGCTTACTCTGTGTTAAAGTTACCGAAACTTTACAGGAATTTATTGGACAATGCAACTCCCAACACAAATAAAGGAATACAGTCACTGCAAAATACATTCAGCTCTTAGGTATTGAATAATCTGGCCCTGTTCAAAACTGATAACTTTGGTCCCTGTGCACATAACAAATAAATTAAATAGTCTTACGTCTAGACCAGCAACGGAGTAACGCGAGATATTCTGGTCTCTCACAAAAATATGAATACTAGCCACAGGCTCAGCAGTGTGCAATGCTGGCCATATTACTTGAAATGCGCATGAGTTTCTTTTGGCTGATAAACGAGAACATTTAAAAAAATTCAACTTCTTTAAAAAATGTATGACAGACTGGGAGGCGGTACTGATTATGGTAATTACTCTCAGTTTCTTTTAGAAAAATTATGTTGCAAGTTTCGTTTTGCTTTTGAAAGCATTTGACAATTGAAGTTACATTACTCACAGCTGATTCACAAAAATGAGATTTAAACAGCAAATACTATCCCACTTCATTAATCCAACAGAAATGCAAATCATCAAATTAAACATTGCTCTGTTAACAAATCTTAAAGGCATTACAAAAATGAAATATTTAACTATCCTCTTTATCAAAATCGCTTACGTACATTCTGGGGTTACTCAACAATTACAAATTATCAGGCAACTCATTTGTATTAACGCACTGTAAAAAACAGAAATTACAATTGTTTAAATCTTTAGCCTATTTGCATGAAGACTTCGGCTTCCTTGTTCAACCATATCAACATACTTACATTAATCTAACTCTTTGTGGCTTCACACAGCACACCACAGAAAGTGTCTACTCCATCGTCTTTCCCTCACAGACAACTACCTACTACTGAGAGCCCAGCGCTCTCTTAGTCCAACCAAGCAATTCAGTTACATTTGGCTCTGCGGTAGCGTACTGTTAGCGGTCCACATCCTTGAGCCTATCAGAGACATTCATTGTTTATAGTATACTAGTTTAATTTTAATTTATTCATATTCTTATCTTATTCTGGTGCCACATACAAGGGCGCCACAGTATACGTCTTTCACAACTTGCTAAGGATGCTTGTGAAACCACGCAGTACATCACCATTCTATTTATCTGTTTCTAATCAGGTACGTACAATCGTGACAACACAGTCAGAATTCAAAATTAACAGCTTCAACAAGACGACGTTCATTACTAAAGAAAATGAAAACACCTCAACTTAGTGGCATTTACATTCCGAATTTCAGCACGGATGCAGATGTTATTTTGAGCAAACAGAGTTTTATTATCGACGATATGCCAACCCAGTCTGATGTCACAGCCCGTAAGAATGATGGTCCTAACAGTTCGAGTTTATTTCAACAACTCACTTCTAATTCTAAGAAACAGCACATTCTCTCTGATTACGTTAGAGAACTACCATTTACAGCAACTTTCATAAAGCTACACTGTCAAGCAACACTTCTGATATTTCAGATGAAATTTCTAAAACCGCTCAAAGTAATAGTTTCAGCACCAGTAGATAAAAGCCTAAGCCAGGAACGCAACATCATAGGAAGCATGTTCAGAAGACCAGTATATATGCAGATGTCATTTTATGTGAACAGTATTTTATTATCTACTATCAATCAGTTCTATCTAACGAGACAGCCCTTCAGGACAATGCCAAAAACAGTTTCAAATTATTTTCGCAACAGACTGTGCAAGGGGACGAGAATATTTTGTACTCAATTCACAGAAAACTTAAAACAAGCAAATGCACAGAATCCTATAGACCGACCCCGCACAATTATCAAGCGCAAACTGAAAGCAACTCTAACAACGCTAATAATGTTACAAATTATTCAAAGTCAATGGCAATGCGTAATACAGCCTATTGGAAGCGTAGAGGCCACGTGCAGAGAAAGCATTGCATCTGCAACAAGTAAGTGCCATGCAGTACTAAAAGCAATGTAGAGCAACGCCTAACAAAACAAAACTCGCCTCCGCATATGTCAAGCCCATCGACGTCAAAATTACTTCTTCTTACTCAAGAAGCCAATCTGATTTAACAGCAGTGCACAGATCCTATGAAATCAATCGCAAAGTTAACGGTAACAAATCAGTCCACAATAAAATAACCAGAGCTGAATACCACCAGTACCAAACTCTATCAGGTTTATTTGAAAACATCGAATCTCAAAACTAAGCACATTTATATTCATCTCAAAAATATTATGCCAAGCCAAACACAGGTGCTTTGACGACTAATCCACCTGTCATGAAATATACTATTCAATACCGCTTCAACCGCACGCGAGCTATGTGCCGGACGTCCATCATTTTGGATGTACATCGCCATTCTGTCATCCAGTGACACATCTTGTAGTAACATCGGTAGAACATTACGTAGGAAATCAGCATACATTGCACCATTTAGATTGCCATCAATAAAATAGGGGCCAATTATCCTTCCTCCCATAATGCCGCACCATACATTAAACCTGATGTTCCACTTGTCGCAGCCATCGTGGATTTTCCTTGCCCAATAGTGCATATTATGCCGGTTTACGTTACCTCTGTTAGTGAATGACGCTTCGTCGCTAAATAGAACGCGTGCAGAAAATCTGTCATCGTCCCGTAATTTCTCTTGTGCCCAGTGGCAGAACTGTACACGACGTTCAAAGTCGTCGCCAAGCTATTCCTAGTGCATAGAAATATGGTATTGGTGCAATCGATGTTGATGTAGCATTCTCGACACCGACGTTTTTGAGATTCCAGATTCTCGTACAATTTGACTGCTACTGACGTGTGGATTAGCAGCGACAGCAGCTAAAACTCCTACTTGGGCATCATCATTTGTTGCAGGTCGTGGTTGACGTTTCACTTGTGGCTGAACACTTCCTGTGTCCTTCAACAACGCAACTATCGGCGAACGGTCCGGACATTTCGATGATGTCGTCTAGGATACCAAACAGCATGCATAGTGTTTTGGATGGCAGGAGAGCCAACACCGTGTTACTAGAGGAGGCCGAAAGGCACGCGATTTAGCTCACGCAGGCTGGCGTGAGGTCTGGAACAGTACCAGGAAATTAGAATTTAGAAACAACGGACGTAGCTGGTGGAATACTTAACTTTAACCCATTAATGACTAACGTCGCTCTTGACTTTACATGATTCACAGTATCAATAGTAACTGATAATGGCGCCTTGCTAGGTCGTAGCAAATACGTAGCTGAAGGCTATGCTAACTATCGTCTCGGCAAATGAGAGCGTAGAAGTCAGTGAACCATCGCTAGCAAATTCGGCTGTACAACTGGGGCGAGTGCTAGGAAGTCTCTCTAGACCTGCCGTGTGGCGGCGCTCGGTCTGCAGTCACTGATAGTGGCGACACGCGGGTCCGACGTATACTACCGGACCGCGGCCGATTTAAAGGCTACCACCTAGCAAGTGTGGTGTCTGGCGGTGACACCACACATAGCACACTCCCGTTGGGCATATTGATCACAATAGTCAAACATCAACCTTTCCGCAATTGCTAAACGGTCCATTTTAACACGGGTAATGTATCACGAAGCAAATACGGTCCGCATTGGCCGAATGTTAAGTAATACCATGTTTGTGACTATTACAGCGCCATCTATCAAAAATCGAAAAAAGTGGTCCAACTGAAACATTCATATTTCTGTATGTACTACGCGAATATGCAATAAAAATGGGGGTTCCTATGTATCCGTTTGACATATGGCAGTGCCATCTAGCGGGCCAACAATTGCGCCATCTGGTTTCCCCCTACAAGATAGACGAGATTCGTTCTTTGTAGTTTTTTCGTTTGATGCTTATTTCGTGAAATATTTGGCCCGGACACTAACAATGGACCACCATGTATACTGAATTTTAATGTCCATCGTATAGCAATAATGAGAAATGACTGAAATGCCAGTACGTTAAGTTTTAGCACCAAGAATACGGATGGGATTATGAACGAAATTAGACGCACGCTTATTTCAGCAGCAAGAATTTCAGAAGAAAACTTTACACCATTTATTCTACGAAATTTCTATGTAACCAGACACTTTATTTACGCTGCTTATATTCAGCAATCTTCACGGCATAAATTATATCTTCAATTAGACGTCTTGCATTCTGAAGACATTACACTACTGCTGTTAATATTATTTTTGCTTTTTAACTTTGTATCCATTTTTTTGCTAGTTTTCAGGAACTATGCTAACTGCCAATTTTTTTTCTGATGTGCCTATTTAAATGGCTAGCTTTCATATATGCTTATTCTGACTTCCATATGAGTGTATATAATGATTTAACACAACACAGACATTTTTATCTGATGCTTTTCCCATACTTACACAAATTCCATTGGTACCTTGTTTCCACGATTCCTTGATTATTCAGCATTCCATTAGGTGGCGACGTTCCTGGTATGGAGCATCTTGCAGGTCGGTCCTCTTGCCGTAAGTTTAAGTCTTGCACGTTTTCTGTCTTCATACAGGTGTACATGAAAACAACAACTGAAAGAGACAACATTTATTTTGACATGTGTCCAGCCGATCACATCCCTTTGATGGTCTAACCGGTGAAAACTCTATCTCAAAGAATTTTTTGCATAATAAAAATTTGTTTGCTTTTCCTATGAGGCCTGTATATATCTTATGTTCATTTATTTCTGATGCTATTTTGTCTTTACTGATACCATCCAATGTTCCATTTTATGATGCTGTGCTACTTCACGTTGAAATTATTCCGCAGACTAGGCGAAATAGTATTACTACTGAAATTTATGCCACTGTCTGATGAATTATTATTACATTTTTGTTAGGTTAGTCACTCTTCGCTCATTATAATGATGCCATGTTTCATGTATACCCAGTCTTGTGCTCTAATTTGCTGTACTTGATGATGTCATTAGTTTACTAGCTTTCACCTATGTAGGTTTAAGAAATCAATGTACCCTGTAACTCATGTCCATAACATGTACTCATCAATTTTTTATATTTTGCAGAAGCAATGTACCAAAGTCTCATTGTATTCAAACGAGACATTATGCTCATAAACAGAATCACACGAAAGTGCAGGAAATACAGTGTATAGAAAACGCGAGATAAGCACCATTGACACTATCACACTGTTTTCTGACAGACCTATTATAAACGTTTTCCTCTTAGTGTACTAGGTAAATTATGCAGATTGCCTAAAAAGATTTAGGATGAAGAATAATTTTTTCTCTGCTTTTGTGTTAGATATAAGAGTATTATTGGAACAACCTATAAATATTGTGTCTTTACTCACATGGTACCATTCTTTGATTCTATGATTCATGCCCTGAGCTGCACCAATTTTTTTTGTAACAATGATGGAATATTGATGTTTAATAAGTACTAATGCCACGAAATGCACTCCAACAATGAGGATTATATTGATATATTGATGAATTTTCTTAATGATATTGTAGGATGTTAATATGAATTTTTGTAAGTTGTGTCCTTGCTAGGAAAATCTGTTTTGCTTTGTGGAGACTGTCACAGAAGTTTTACACCTAAAACATGTTTTTTCTCACCATTCCTTTGAGATTACTTATGATACTGCCTTCTTATGTTAGCATGCATGACTTCCGTCTTTATTTTGTTTCCAGGTTAATAATCAAATATACAGGTTCCACTATTTCTGCCATTCAGCCTCTTATTTGTAAACTTAACTCTTTATTCAATGTGATATGCTAAATGTATCTAGTCACTAAGGTATATTGGTCGTAGTACTCTGGTCTTTATGCTTGCATATACTATAACCTCACTTTTTCTTTGCTTCAGCCCTAGCAGTTCTTGACTAAAGACGAATGACGATTGACTTTTAATCATTTTCTGTACAGTTAAGTGCACTGCCCTTATCAAGCATTCTCATATCCTTCCCTGTAGATATGCCCATTCTTAGAGACATAGTTCATTTGAGAGGTAGTTTTATGAACCCCCAAGGGTGCTGCATAAGCTATAAATGTTGTCTTTACTCACATTGTACCATACTTTGATTCTATGATTCTATTTGTCTAATAGCTATTAATACAGGTCATACAGAGCTATACTTTTATATAATACCGCTATTTATGCATTATATTCTTGAAAAAGCCATCTCGAGTTAAGTATTCGTATTGTGAACTATTCATTGGCCTCTGAGTGCCATATAAAGTTATAGGTAAATGATATTTTATGACACTTTCTCAGCTTTGATGTTTATACTATGTAATACTAGGCCACCTTGAGCCACAAACACGTTTTCTGTTACCTTTCAGTTACTGAGGTCAGCACCTATTTAATGTAAAAACAGGCCACTGTGACCCACAAAGAAGAATTTTGTCACGTTTTAGTTGCTAAGGTCAGCGGTTATTTCTTTGTAAAACTTGGCCACTTCTGAGCCACAAAAATGATGTCTGTAACATTTTATAGCTGCTAAGATCAACATTTATGTTAGTAGAAATGCCAGTATGAACCTCAAAGAAGTCACCTTTTAGTAATTTAGGTCAGCAATTACTTCATGTAGAAAGGCCACTTGGAGACTCTGATTGACATTTTCGATTCAACTGTTTTAGATATTAAGATATGCATGTATTTCCTGTACTAAGCCATTTGGAGCCCCAATCGTCTACAGCTATTCAGAGCACCATTTATGTATGTAGAAAAGATACTTGTCACCTTTCACTGACTTTTTTTCTATTCAGATGTTTTAGATATTATGATTTGCACGTGTTTCAATACAAGGCCATCTGGAGCCATTCACTTGTTGATTTTATTGTTACATTTACTTAAAATTGTGTATACAAGGCCACTGACAGCCATAGTATAATGTTACGTCCCAGTGATGTTCTGTGTAATGTTAGGTTATTCTATGTCTAATTGTCAGACTGATGCCATACTTATTGATGTTATCTTATTAAGAGTTCACTTTCCCTTTAGCGTATTCACTCTGATATTAAGCATTGTTTCTTCATCCAGTCTGTAATTTCATTAGCATATTGTTCTTATTCTGATCAGATAGATTACTCGATGTTGACATAGGTAGAAATGGTTATGTTACACTACCTTATCTTTTCTACTTTTTTATACCTTCCATTATCCAGTCTTCTACCTCTGTTCTTGGTACTGGAGCAATTTAGTACTTTTATTCATACTTCAACATAAGTAACTATATATGTTGTTTGGATTTCAGAAGAATCTCTGCTATGAAGAACACTAATGATGATGTTCATCATGTTAGTGATATTAAGGTATTTGCCAACTACGGTTGTTGGCAATCTGTTGCTGAGTACCTCTTGTGTGTCTCTGCACGTGGTTGAGAAAATAGTACAGAGTTCAGATGCATTGGTACACTGAATGTAATCCACATGGGTCACTATTAGTTGTTGAGCTCACACAAAACAAAAGCATATGAACTTTATGATGCAGTCACTTCAACATGCTCCTTGGCTTCTGCCATGACTCTTCCTTTTCCTTGCCCAATCCTGTAACTTTATCTTGACGATTAGCATTGGTTAGTAATTCAGCTTTACGTGGTTTATTTATCAGCAACCTTGTTTACGAGACAATTTACTCAGATTATAACTAGTTTATGATTTATAGTAGTTCACCTGAGGATTATAGATTCGGACGAGTTTGATGATGTCATAGAGTTAGATAAATAAACCACACATTTGTTGTACAAGGTACTTCCAAATATGGTCCAAATTTGTTAAACCCCACTGGAGGATTCAGAAAGGAGTATACTGGGGCACTCTTGTATGTGGCACCAGAATAAGGTAAGAATATTAATAAATTAAAATTAAACTACTATACTATAAACAATGAATGTTTGTGATAGGCTCGATAAAGTGGATCGCTGATTGTACACGACCACAAAGTCGAAGATGCTGTACTGTTTTGTTGGAGTAAGTGAGCGCTGGGCGCTCAGTTGTAGGTAGCTGACTGTGAGGGAAAGACGATGGAGTAGCCAGTTTCTGTGGTGTGCTGTATGAAACCACAAAGAGATTAATGTAGGTATGTCAATATTGTTGAACCTGTAAGCAGAAGTCTTCATGCAAACAATGTAAAGATTTAAATAATTATGATTTCTGTTTTTGACAGCGAGTTAGTATAGATGAGTCGCTTGATAATTTTTAATTGTTGAATAACCACAGAATGTACGTAATCAGTTTTGATAAAGAGACTAGTTAAATATTTCATTTTTTCAGTGTCGTTAAGATTTGTTAACAGAGCAATGTGTAATTTGAGGACTTGCATTTCTGTTGGATTAATGAAGTTAGATAATACTTGCTGTTTAAACATCATTTTTTGTAAAGGAACTGTGAGCAATGTAACTTCAATTGTCAAATGTTTTTCAACAGCCAAACGAAAATTGCAGTATAATTTTCTTATGACTGAGTGTTAGTAATTCACCATAATCAGTACCGCCTCGCAGTCCAGGTCATATATTTTTTTAAGAAGTTGAATTTTCTTAAATTTTCTCGTTTATCAGCTAAATCAATTTCATGTGCATTTCAAGTAATTTCACACTGCTGAGCCTGTAGCTAGCGTTCATATTTCTTGTGAGAGATCAGACTACATCGCGTTCCACCGTTGCTGGTCTAGAGGTAAGACAACTCAATTTATTTGTCATGTGCACAGGTACCAATCTTATTAGTTTTGAACGGAGGAAGATGGTTCAGCGCTTAAGGGGTTGAATGTATTTTGCAGTGACTCTATTTCTTTATTGGTGTTGGGAGTTGCATTGCCCAATTGATTCGTAAAGTTTTGCTAACAGTAACACAGAGTAAGCACACCACTTGCAATTACAACACGCAACACAATTCGTGTTTTATATCCATTCCACATTTAGACATAAGTCAACATATTCGTTAAGTTTATTAAAGTTATAATAATTTTTTAAAGAACGTTACAACGCGTTCGAACACATTTGGCATGACTGTCTGTCTGTACATTTCGCAATTAATTCACAGACATCCCGGTCTATACTCGGAGGTTTAACGCTGGAATGGTACCCTTCGTCGATGCGGCGAACTTGCAAGGATGTTTACTGCACTGAGCCACGGTATCGCTGCCTAGCATCGTGCGCGCTCGGCTATGCTTAGAGTGATTAGTAGTCTACCTGATCTTGGCACGAGCAGTCGGCTGCATGCAGACCGTGGTGAGTTTCTTTCAATAGTTTAGATGTCAGTTCGTCGATACGACGAATGAGTAGCAGTAAGAGAAGAACTTATAATCGTCAGAGCGACTAATGGGTCCATTACAGAAAAAACTTCCTTCGTTGATACGACGAAGGGGTAGAAGCAACAGCGCACATTTACTAGAAGTAGTTTAGTTCCATTAGTAAATTCGTCACTTATTTTGGCAGTAATAACAACACCCTTCATTTTGTCTGTAGGGCATGGCTTCGAGTAGAAGATTCTTGGATGATGACGAAATTAGAGCACTTTTAGGACAAGATTTGCGTGACGTGCTGTCGTCAGAGGAAGAGGACTCTGTAGATGAGTTGTTGAACGTGTCAGAAGAGGCCGACCCTAACTATGAGCCTTCCTCAAGTTCAGAGCCAGATGCAGATATGCGACGTGGGACAGGACATTGCAAACCACTTCATTCAAGCCTCAACCTCAACCTCAACCTCTGATTCCATGCAGAAAAACAAACGAACAGGGCGTCATAAACAAATTGTATCTGAAACAAACAGCTCAACCATTACATCACTTCTTGTGTCACCTGAGAAGGATAAAATTCCTAATTACCTGGAAAGGTGGTAGCTACAACTGGAAGACAACGCCTATCAAACAACCGGGAAAAACGCCGAACAGGCATGTGATTCACTTCACTCCAGGCCCTGCAGGTCACTCGAAAAAAAGATAGCCCACGTCAGTGCGTTCATTTATTGTTTACTTCAAATATGTTGGACGCAATGATTACTTACACCAACGACGAAATAAAAACACAACGTTGTCAATACAAAGATTCGCCTAGCTTCACAAAGAAAGTAATGAATGGTGAAGGAGAATCACATGTCAGTTGACGTTCTGTTTGATACAATGAGGTCCGGAGAAAGATGTCGACTTGCAATGTCATCATCAAGATTCAAGTTTCTCATAAATTCCTAGCGATTCGATGACAAAGAAACGAGAGCAGAAACGCGAAAGATAGACAGATTGGTCCTCTTGTCTGCCATATGGGATCCATTTCGTATAAACTGTAAAAGCAAGTACAGACCAAGCCGTTATGTGATATTTGTGTACTCTTAATTTACCGAGACTGATTGGCTGTAGAATCACGTAAAGTACACGTTCAAAAGCATTTATTTACTAGTCCTCAGTTCACTTACATGCATGGTGAGGAGCTCTGAAGAATAGGCGTTTCTTTTTGTTTATAAATCTCTATATTGTAATGTATTACTTTAATTTTTACATTTTTACTCTGATTGTTACAGAGCAACCTACTGTAATTCTTATTGTTACGTAGTTATATTGTTGTTTTCTTACAGATTTTCAAGTGATTGTTGCCCAGTTGACAGAAGGAATTTAACTGTTTGCTATTACATTAATAAACATCGAACCAAACCTACTTCTGAAATAGTTCTTTACCTATATGCTGTGGTGTGCGTACTCTTAAGACCTGCGGTAGCACACCATCAGATTATTCGACTTGTCGCTTTAATGACGTAGGCGAGTGTAAGCAATATGTCTCGTGGTCTTTTCATGGCCTGTTTATCTTCTGCCATTAGGTCAGACGATAGAAATGCCACTTGCACACTTGGAGTAGCAGGTTGACAGTGACCAACTTCAAACACAACTTGATTAATTTTCACACACATTTATTAAAATAGTAACAAGCATAAACCTTATGTAACTTGATTTTGGATGCTATTTACAATTGACAAGCTGAAGTTCCTTTGGTCTTGGTACGTTAATCTTATTCTCAGATATCTCTGATACATGACAAAGTGTCTATACATTTAACTTCATGGCTATGTACAGGAATATGGTAATCTTATTACGCACAGACTGAAACTTGACTATAGACTGGTACAGACAAATGTAGACTGGTACAGACAAATGCTGACTGGTACAGACTATTGCAGACAAATGCAGACTAATACAGGCTGACTAATCAGAGGTCTGTACACTCGTTACAATACCTCGTGTGTTCAGGTATCAATGTGCGGGTGTGATCCGTGAGGAGAAAAGGTTCTACATTAGCAGCAATCTCATTGGATGCGTTACATATTAATACGTGGATCGGCGAAAGCAGAATTTGGTCCGTCTCTAAGGCAGCGCCATCTCATAGTGCGGAGATGGACGAGCGCTGCGCCTGCGCTGTTGTGCTTAGCGGGGCGCGCTGTAGTGGGAAAGTTGTGTAGGCGCTGACTACGCAGAACTATGTACACAACAGTCCGCAGCTCGTGGTCGTGCGGTAGCGTTCTCACTTCCCGCGCCTGGGGTCCCGGGTTCGATTCAAAGTGGGGTCAGGGATTTTCTCTGCCTTGTGATGTCTGGATGTTGTGTGCTGTCCTTAGGTTAGTTAGGTTTAAGTAGTTCTAGGGGACTGGTGACCATAGATGTTAAGTCCCATAGTGCTCAGAGCCATTTGAACCATTTTTATGTACACAACATATCCCCACACTAGTCCTCGTTTGAACCCTACTTATTTTGAAATTTTGACATGTTACTGATTGTAAAGGAGTATTACATACATTCCGAGGTTCAAATCTACATAAACTGCTGTTATTGTTGATTGTACACATCAAAAGTGGTGGTGTTCGTCGAATAGACCAATGGGTAGCAGTGATCGTCAAAAGTTCTTAGGTAGCATTCCAGGGATAAAGTCGACGCCACCTATTACTGCGTGATGTGGGTATGTGCTAGCTATGGACTGTAGACTTTCTTCGTTCTGATGTTCCAGCCGACAGTGTCAGACGTCGACTCGATAGCTGCGGATTTGCAGCGGGGGCAGCTGCATCTGCTGACGTGTCCGAATACGGCAGGTGCCGCGTCGACCCGCATTCCGGCGTCCGAGAGGCGAGAGCGGCGCCGGTGCGGCCGCATTCGCCGCGCTCGGTCAGCGCGAAGTGCTGTAACGAGCGGCGGACGGGTCGTGCGTTGCGCCCGGGCGTGGGATAAACACTCGCAGCCGCTCGTATGCGGCGGGCCGATGGCCGGCGATCGCCCGGACCCCTTCGTGCCGCGCCGATCGGCCGCGCTCATTACGCTGTCCCAACAGTCGGCGCCCGAGCGTTATAACTGCGGGTTGCCACCGCCATCACCCGCCATCGCGCGCCGTGTTCGGAGAAGTGAGCCGCGAGACGAAAGCTGCCGTAAGCAAGTGCTCAGTGCGGCCCAGTAGGTAATGACCACCAGAGGACGACCGCTCCTCTCACTGTTTCACCGACTGCGGGATCGACCTCTAAGTATAAGGTGTTGCTAGTGCCTGTATTGATCAGAAGTACGATGCAATGTTCCTTGGACATCCACGCATGTAAAGGCTGACAGTTATTGAATTACATGAAGAAAAGGGTAGATTAGTTAGAAACTAAGGCGTCCACACACTGTATTCAACCTGTAAACGTCACTACAGGTACTCGGATTTACTTATAACATGTTCGATATGGCTGCCATCATCGGCGATGTTGTGACGCAGACAAATAGCGAAATTGTGCATGACTCGCTGGTCTCGGAACGTCGATGCTGTCGATGACCGCCTTAATGGCTGTTTTCCGTTCAGAAATGGTTTTGGCGTCATTGACGTACATCTTGTCTTTAGTATAGCTCCTCGATAGGAGTAGCAAGTATTCAGATCCGGAGAATATGGCGGCCGATCGAAGCCCATACCAGTGGCCTCTGGGTATCCCAGAGCCAGAATGCTCCTCCAGGACATCAAACACTCTCCTGCCTCGATGGGGTCGAGTTCCGTCTTGCATGAACCACATCTTGTCGAAATCAGGGCCACCTTGCGTAACGGTGATGAAATCATCATCCAAAATCTTTAGATACCATTCGGTACTCACCTTGCCATCAAGGAATATCGCGCCGATTATTTCGTGAATGGACATTGCACTCTACACAGTCACCTGTTGAGGTTGAAGAGACTTCTCCATCGCTAAACGCCAATTCTCACTCCCCCAAATGCGCCTGTTTCGCTTATTGACGAACCCATCCAAATGATAGTGGGCTTCGTCGTTGAACCAAAGTATACAGCCCTTACTAATTCCCATCATCCCCGGGGCCAACATAGCAGCTTGAACGTACTAACGCAAACCGTTCAGAAGTTAAGACTATTTAATTTCATATAGTTCAAAACTTGTTACCCTGTATTCTGAACAACGCAAGCACTGCAGTATTGTGTTTGCCCGCCGACACCGGACAAGCGACTTTCAGTTAAAATGTCTCTGTTGTATGCTGAACATACATAATGGATGTACTAGTGCAGGTTGTAGACACGTGGTTGACGAAACGGGGAAATTTCGCTCGGGCCGTAAAGCGTGCTCGGACAGCTCGTGATGAGTGGGAAATTTTCATTGTCATTCCTTTATACAGGTGAAGGTTATTCCATATTCGCAACTGGGTGAATACATTTCTTCTATTTTGTAACGGTTCTAGTCGCCGTAGTACGTGTTGCTTCAGACGTGTATGCTTGTCCACAGGAACATAGCATCGTATTTCTGAACAACACAGGCACTGCAATATCGTATTTATCAGTCGATGCGGCCCAAGCGACTTTCAATTAAAATATCTCCCCTGTACAGGAATATACATAACTGATGTACGAGTGCAGATCATGGACATATGGTTGATGAAATGTTGAAGTGTGGGTCTGGCTGTGAAACAGACTCGGATGCCCTAGTGGTAAGGTGACACCAAGGGCGATAAGCGGGGAACCCGGGTTCGAGCCCAGGTCGTCATTCCATTGTTCAGCTGCTGCTTGTTCGTATTCCCAACGGCGAACGATGTGTAGGGTGTCGCAAAATCATTTCAAAACACCATGATTAGAGACAGAACATCATCGCTTGTTGTAAAAAAGTTCATCGGATACCAGAGTTTCTTCGGTATAGCAGAGCTTCATTATACGCACCACTCATCACTCATGGAGCAACAAGTTTTACTCATTTCTAGGTCAGATGCACTAATTCAGCCACAACGTGTTGCAGTTCCACTGGCAGGCCCCATGTACACGCTATTCCTCACGTAACCCTACGAATGACACCGTGGTATGGTAATGTGCGAATTGTCTGTGATTAATTTCTGTACAGTGGTCTTTGACTCAGAACCACCGTTAAATACACTGCTGTAAACTGTGCACCACAAACTATTTACAGTGTGTGATCCTAGTAATGAACCCTAAGTTAGCAAATTTGCAAATTAATACTACACTGAGGTGATCAGATAGCGATATGCATATATACAGACGGCGGTATAAGAGTGCTATATAAAATGGCGGTACGCTAGTGGAGCTGTCATTTGTACTCGGGTGATCCATGTAAAAAGCTTTCAACGTCATTATGGCGGCACGACGGTATTTAACAGACCTTGAACGCGGAATTTTAGTTGGAGCTAGACGCATGAGACATTTCACTTCAGAAATCGTTAGTAAATTCACTATTTCATGATCCATAGTGTCAAGAGGGTACCGTAAATACCAACTTTCAGGTATTACCTGTCGCCACGGACGACGCTGTGGCTGACGGGCTTCACTGAACGACCGAGAGCAGCGGCGTCTGCATGGTGCTGTCAGTGATAGCAGACAAGCAGCACTATGTGAAATAACCGCAGATGTCAATGAGATACATACTATCAACGTATCCGTCAGGACAGAGAGGTGAAATTTAGCGTTAATGAGCTGTGGAAACAGACGACAGACCCGAGTGTCTTTACTAACTGCACGACATCGCTTCCAGCGCCTCTCTTGGGTTTGTGACCATACCGGTTGGATCCTAGACGAATGGAAAACCATGGCCTGGTCCCTATTTCCGTTGCCAAGAAATGATAGTAAGATTCGAGGGTGGCCACTGTGCAAGCTGGTGGTGGACTCATAATCGAATGGCCTGTTTTTACATGAGATGGACTCGATCATCTTGCCCAACAGACCCTATTATTCACTGGAACTGGCTATGTTCGACTACTTGGAGACAATTTGCAACCATTCGTGGACTTCAACTTCCAGAACAATGATGGATTTTTATGGATTGCAACGAGCCATGTCACCGGGGCACAATTGTTCGCAATTGGTTTGAAGAGCATTGTAAATAATTCATGCGAATGATTTGACCACCCAGATGATTTACGTCGAACATTTATTTGACAATTCGAGAGATCAGTTCGTGCACAGAATCCTGCACCGGCAAGATTTTTGGATTTATGGACGGCAACAGAGGCAGCAGATCAGTATTTCTGCAGGGGACGGCCAACGACTTGCTGAGTCGTCATACCAATGGAGTTTCCGCACTATGCCGGTGAAAAAGAGACCAGACACGATGATGGTAGGTATCCCGTAACTTCCGTCACTTTAGTGTGTATAAGGTGTTCCGCAATCATTTCAAAACATCATTTATTGGAAACTGATAGAGCGTCGTGGTTTGTTGTACAACGTTCAGCAGATCTCAAATTATTTTTCCTTATACCAGAGTGTTATTGTATGCTCCATTAGGCGCTCGTTGAACATTGAGACGATATTGCAGTTTGTTCATGTACGGGTCAGCACCGCTGCAACAACCTGATTACTTCACTGATTCATCCGCAAGTGTAGCATTGCCACCGACAGATGTTGTGTAATGCGATCCGTGACGTAACCTTTTGCAGCACCATAGTGCTATGTGTTGTGTACGACTTTGTTCACAACGCTGAGGAGAGGTGGGCTAGACAGTGGACGGGAACAGAAATGACTAGTGATAAAGGTAACACAACCAACAGAAGATTTGCTTGTATTTCTCCAAGCGAACGAAGACTCATTACCAACAATACAGCAAGAAACGAAGCCCAGCTCATAGATATCAACAAGAAAAGAGTATCTCAGCACTGAAGCACGAAAGAGGCTGTTGGAGCCACAAGTAGAAGGCGCTACGTAGCGAGGTGGCTCCGAGCGGAAGTGGGTGAGCAGCTATCGGCAGCTGTCCAGTATCGCGGCGGCAGAGGGCGCTTCTAGTCCAGGGCTGACCGGGCGTGCACCTTTGTGCCCGCCATATCCAACACGACCTCTGTCAGCGTCTAACGGAAACATGCAGTGCCGTTGCCAATTCTAAGATGCTCGTGGGGAGGTATCGATACATGATACCACAGTACGATAATGTAGGAATTGCCTGTCATACGTTTCTGCACCAGCACGACTCCTGAGACAGAACCACACTTTAGATACACTACTTTAATCTGTGCACAAGGAACTGTTTAAAAGTGTATTAATAATGGGTGTTCCTAGCAGTAAACCAAAAATTGGCAAATTAGTAATTAAACTATAGATTACACAGAATCTGCCAGAGAAGAAGAGCAAAATTTTTAATTGGACAAGTAATATTATCTATGGAAATGAGAAAGGTTATTCATTGTCATGATGAATTTATTGCACAAAACCGTGCATGAAGTATGAAGTTAATAATAATAAAGATCACATGTGCAATTGAAACACCTATAAAAGTCATATAAGTACTGATGATCGGGTGGCATAGTTGGTGAACTCTGTAAACGACGCCTTCCGCTTTCAGTATCAACATTAACATTATCAGATTGGTTGTATCTTCCGTGGCATTGATTATGAACTACACACAACAACGGAAGTTTTGCTTCAACCTGGTTCCAAGAACTCCTGAAGATAGTCATTGACTGTGGATATTGTATCACAGAACAGTTCATTTGACTGTTCAGAGATGTCACTAAACCCGCCCAGAGATGTAAATAACCATGGATGATCAGCGTCTATTAGACGGAGGGGGTCCGACAGCCGACCATTTCCAGTCATTCCACCAGAAAGGAGGTACACGACTCGTGTTATCTGTAGTTCAACCCTGCCTAGACGGTCAATACCGCAGTTCGATCGCTTCCACATTGTTACTTTGTGCCAGGAAGGGGTCTCATCAAGGGAAGTGTCCAGGTGTCTCGGAGTGAACCAAAGCGATGTTGTTCGGACATGGAGGAGGTACAGAGAGAAAGGAACTGTCGACGACATGCCTCTCTCGGTCCGCTCAAGAGTTACTACTACAGTGGATTAGAGCTATCTACGGATTATGGGTCGGAAGAACCATGACTGCAACGCCACCCTGTTGAATAATTCTTTTCGTGCAGCCATAGGAAGACGTTTTACGACTCAAACTGTGCGCAATAGGCTGCATGATGTGCAACCTCACTCACGACGTCCTTGGCGAGATCTATCTTTGCAACCACGACACCATGCAGCGCGGTCCAGATGGGCATAACAACAAGCCCAATGGACTGCTCAGGGTTGGCGTCAAGTTCCCTTCACCCATGAATTTCTCATACGCCTTCAACCAGACAATCGTCGGAGACGTGTTTGGAGGCAACCCCGTCAGGCTGAACGCCTTAGACACACTGTACAGTGAGGGCAGCAAGGTGAAGGTTCCATAATGATTTGGGATGGCATTATATGGGGACGACGTATCCCGCTGATGGTCATGGAAGGCGCCGTAACGGCTGTACGATACGTGACTGCCATCTCCTGACCGATAGTGCAACCAGATCGGCAGCTTATTAGCGAGGCATTCGTCTTCATGGACGACAATTCACACCCAGATCGTGCACATCTTGTGAATGACTTCCTTCAGGATGACGACATCGCCCGACTAGAGAGGCCAGCATATTCTCCAGACATGAAGCCTACTGAACGTGCCTGGGACAGACTGAAAGGGAATGTCTTTGAACGACGTGACCCATCAACCACGCTGAGGGATCTACGCCGAAACGCCGTTGAGGAGTGGGATAATCTGGAGCAACAGTGGCTTCATGAACTTGTGGATAGTATGCCACGACGGATACAGGCATGCATCAATGCAGGAGGACGTGCTACTGGGTATTAGAGGTATCTGTGCGTACAGCGATCAGGACCACCATCTGTGAAGGTCTCGCTGTATGGGGGCACAACATGCAGTGTGTGGTTTTCATGAGCAATAAAAAGGGCGGAAATGTTATTTATGTTGATCTTATTCCTATTTTCTGTACAGGTTCCATAACTCTCGGAAACGAGGTGATGCAAAACTTTTGTTGTTGTGTGTATCAAACTGTTAGAACCATTTCTATAATGGGCCGAAAGAACACGATGCAGTTATTGTAAAGCAGCTTGGAAAATTTTTAATGTTCCGGAGCTCCAAAGATGCTCACCACAGGCACCTTTCCAACATGCGTAAACCCCGCGTGCCGCACTGCAAATCCGCAAGACAGCGACCCTTCCCTAGACCCATCCATGGACTCGAACACTGGACACCGCGTCGATCACCGTGCCTGGGAAAGCACTCTGATCCCTACACGATGCTGTCACTGGACCAACACTCAAAAACTTTCCAAAACCTCCTCCTCCGAAACATGTTCCACGTGGAGCATTGTAACTACCAGTCAGGATCTCTCTACGTCAATCATCTAATCCAATATCCGCTTAAAGAGTGCCTCTAAGAGACATGCAAAAATAACCCCCCCCCCCCCTCCCAACAGAGCACCCTGCCACCAAAAGTTGCTGATGCCCTGGTATGTCTTCTGATATCACTATCTGATTCCTAATCGTGACACCTATTTTCAGCGTGTGCAGGAAATAGCTTCGCATGGGAACCCGGACGTCTAAAAGGAATACACCGGCTGTGCTGACAACACACTGTTGGGCATGCACCAGCGAGGAGAAAAGTTTTCAGTCTTAACGGATAAGATTCTTATCAAAACGACCTCTTCTATTAACAAGCTGATTCAACTTATGTCACCAATTTTTCGTTGCGATGATCGGATTGCAAGTGGATACGACAAGATACAAATTGAGGATGGCCAAAAGGAAAACATCGTTGTAAATTGTCGTAGTACCTGTTGCCTTGTACCTCGAGTTCTTTGGCCGACGTTTATTTAACGATTTTGCTGAAGTCTCGCCAGCACAAGTGGCAGGAATTGTCAGAGATTCAGCCTCCATTGCCGGTGGTGGATGAAGTCGAGCCGGAGGAAGGTTACCTTTGACAGTACCATCTACTCGTGCTGGCGTCAAGTCAGAAAAACTGACATCGGCCGAAGACATCGAGGCAGAAGTCAATAGAAAATGCGTCAAAAAGTGGCCACGAAAGTATCAGCAATTTTTTATTGTTGTCAATTGGACGCAACTCATTTCCTAGTACTAATAACGTTCTGAAGCACGGATTTTCCAAAGTAGAAGAATTCTGAGCTTCAGGCTTCAGTTGGAAAGAGGAAAGGCAACAAAAATCTTACAGACAGGTTTACCGAAGATGATTCATCGATGGCAGAGGATTCCCAGAAAGCAAGAGATCTTCGGGTTCTGTTGCTGCTGGACGATGAATGGCATCAGCAGTAAAAAAAAAAAAAAAAAAAAAAAAAAAAAAAAAAACTTACTTTTTGACTCAATTTGCAGTGGCAGATCTATTTCTGCGTGAACCTATAGTGTTATGTATTTCATTTTAAAATTATTGCTTTGGAATGGGAATTATTTTGTAACATATCAACATTATGTTCAAAAATGTGGCGTGTTTTTACCTACCGGTAGGAACAAGCGTGGCTGAGTGATTCAGAGGCGAATAATACTCAGATTACAATTCCATAGCTTCGGGGTTCCATCCGCACCTGGTCCTACGCTTTTTTGCTGTCCGTTACTGCTTCTTTCAACTCTGTCAGTGATTTCCTAATTTAAAACTGGCGAACTTCACTTGGTTCTAAGCCACGTTCAACTGTTGCCGGGCTGGATGAGTCCGTTGAAAGGTCGGATGACTGCTGGGTATATTACCATTGTAACGTAACATTCCTAGGCCACAGCTGTGTGTTTGTCGGGTCGTTACTACGTACACCAGCGCCAGTACCCGGGGGAAGTCGGTGCTCCCCAGCCTAGAAGTGATGAGCGGGTCTATCCCTAATTCTCCTAAACGGAAAGCATGGAAAAAATTTCTAGAGTGAAAAAATATGCTCTCAGACAGCTCTTTAATTTTTACAGATAAACAAACGACTACAGACAAAATCATTAATAATAACCGAATGGAAAGTGTGGAAAATATGATAGGGTGAGAAAAATATGGTGGCAGACAACACTTAAGTGTTTATAGAAAAACAAATAACTACGGATACAATCAGTAATTATATCAGTAATTTTTACATTCAGTGCTAGAGAGGATGTGAGTAAGGCTACTACTATCAGATCACAAAGTGAAAACTTAATGCATTGAAATATATGACTTCTAAAATGAATTTGGACTTCAGGTTGTAATGATATTTTTTTGTCGTCATCAGTCTTCTGACTGGTTTGATGCGACCCTCCAGCAATTCCTCTCCTAAGCTAACCTCTTCATCTCTGAATGGCACTTGCAACCTACGTCCTCGATTACTTGCTTAATGTATTTCAATCTCTGTCTTCCTCTAAAGCTTTTGCACTCCACAGCTTCCTCTGTTACCATGGAAGTCATTGCCTTATGTCTTAACTATTGTCCTATCATCCTGCCCCTTCTCCTTACAGTGCTTTCCACACCTTCCTTTCGCCCTGATTCTGCGCAGAATCTACTCATTCCTTATCTTATGTCAGTCAAACTAAATTTCAACATTCGTCTGTAGCGCCACATCTCAGCGGCTTAGACTCTTTTCTGTTCCGGTTTTCCCACAGTCCATGTTTCACTACCCTCCAGTGCCTGTACTCCAGACGTACGTTCTCAGAAATTTCTTCCTCAAATTAAGTCCTATGTTTGATATTAGAAGACCTCTAATCTGCTTTTTATGTCCTCCTTGGTCCGTCCACCATTTGTTATTTTACTGCCTAGGTAGCTGAATTCCTTAACTTCATCTACTTTGTGGCCATCAATCCTAATTTTAAGGTTTCCGCTGTTCTCATTTCTGCTACTTCTCGTTACTTTCCTCTTTCTTCCATTTACTCTCACTCCATATTCTGTATTCATTAGATTTGCTCATTCCGTTCAGAAGATCATGTAATTCTTCTTCACACTCAGTCAGGTTAGAAATGTCGTCAGCAAATCGTATCGTTGATATCCTTTCCCCTTGAATTTTAATTCCACTCCTGAACCTTTCTTTATTTCCATCATTGCTTCCTCGATGTACAGATTGAACAGTAGGGATGAATGACTACATCCCTGTCTTACTCCTTTTTAATCCGAGCACTTCGTTCTTGGTCGTCCACTCTCAATATTTCCTCTTGGCTCTTGTATATATTGTATATTTCCCGACTCTCCCTATAACTCACCCCCCCCCCCCCTACTTCTGTCAGTATTTCGACCATATTGCACCATTTTACATTGTCAAAGGCTTCTTCCAGGTTGACGATTCATATGAACGTATCTCAATTTTTCTTTAGTCTTGCTTCCACTATTAACCTCAACGTCAGAATTACCTCTCTCGTGCCTTTACCTTTTCTAGAGCAAAACTGATCGTCATCTAGCACACCCTCAATTTTCTTATCCATTCTTCTGTAAACTATTCTTATCAGCAAGTTGGATGCATGAGCTGCTAATTATTCGATAGTTCTCGCACTTTTCAGTTCTTGCAATCTTCAGATTTGTGTGGATGATATTTTTCCGGAAGTGAGATGGTATGTCGCCAGACTCATACATTCTATACAGCAACGTGAATAGTTTTTTGTTGCAACTTCCCCTAATGCTTTTAGAAATTCTAATAGAATGCTATCTGTCAACTCTGCCTTATTTGATCTTAAATCCTCCAAAGCTTTTTTAAATCCTCATTCTAATACTGGATCCCCTATCTCTTCTAAATCGACTCCAGTTTCCTCTTTTATCACATCAGACAAATCTTCCCTCTCATAGAGGCTTTCAATGTATTCTTACCATCTATATGCTTTCTCCTGTGCATTTAGCAGTGGAATTCCCGTTGCAGTCTTAATGTTACCACCCATACGTTTAATGTTACTGAACTTAGTTTTGACTTTTCTGTATGCTGAGTCTGTCCTTCCGACAATCATTTCTTTTTAAATTCCTTCACTTTTTTCCTGCAGTCATTTCGTCTTAGCTTCCCTCTTCTTCCTTTTTATTTCACTCCTCAGAAATTTTTATTTTTGTGTTCCTGCGTTTCCTGGAGCACTTTGGTACTTTCTCTTTTTATTGATCAATTGCATTATTTCTTCTATTACCAATGGTTTCTTCGCAGTTACCTTCCTTGTACCTATGTTTTTCATTCCAACTTCTGTGATGGCCCTTTTGAGAGATGTCCATTGCTCTTCAACTGTACTGCCTACTGAGCTATTCCTTCTTGTTGTATCTATAGCCTTAGAGAACGTCAACGTATCTTGTCAATTATTAGTACTTCTGTATCACCGGCCGTTGTGGCCGAGCCATTCTAGGCGCTTCAGTCCGGAACCGCGTTGCTGCTATTCTCGCACGTTCGAATCCGGCCTCGGGCATGGATGTTTGTGATGTCCTTAGGTTACTTAGGTTTAAGTAGTTCTAAGTCTAGGAGACTGATGACCTCACAAGTTAAGTCTCATAGTACTTCGAGCCATTTGAACCAGCTCCTGTATCCCACTTCTTTGCGTATTGATTCTTCCTGGACTAATGTCTTAAACTTGATCCTACTCTCCAACAATTGTATATTGTGATCTGAGTCTAAATGTGCTCCTGGGTACGCCTTGCCATCCAGTATCTGATTTCGGAATCTCTGTCTGACCATGAAATCTTCCCGTATCACCCGGTCTTTTCCAAGTACGTCTCCTCCTCTTGCCATTGTAGTACAGAGTATTTGCTATTACTACCTGAAACTTGTTACAGAACCCAATTAGTCTTTCTGTTCTCTCATTTCTTGTCCCAAGCCCACATTATCCTGTAACCGTTTCTTCTACTCCTTCCCCTACTACTGAATTTCAGTCTCCAATGACTTTATTTACTGTATTATCCTCTCAATGTCTCAAGTGCTTTCTCTGTCTCTTTTATCTTGAGGGTGCGATGTTGGCATTAATACCTAAACTATTGTTGTGAGTGGTGGTTTGCTGTCGATTCTGATACGAACAACCCTATCACTGAACTGTTCACAGTAACACACTCTCTGCCCTACCTACCTATTCATAAAGAATCCTACTCCCGTTATCTATTTTCTGCTGGTGTTGATATTACCCTACTACAACTAAGCCTTTACATTTCCCTTTTCAGATTTTCTAGTTTCCCTACCACGATCAAGTTTCTGACATTCCACGACCCATTTCGTAGAATGTTATCCTTTCGATGCTTATTGAGTCTTTTTCACATGGTCACCTCCCCCTTGCCATTCGCCTCCCGGGGATCCGAATGGGGGACTATTGCGGAATCTCTTGCCAATGGAGAGATCATCAGGACACTTTTCAAATACGGGCCATATGTCGTGTGGATACACGTTACGCGTCTTTAATGCAGTGGTTTTCATTGCCTTCTGCATCCTAATGCCGTTGATCATTGCTGATTCTTCCTCCTTTTGGGGCAGTTTCCACCCCTATGACAAGAGAGTTTCTTAACCTCTGCCCGCTCCTCCATTCTCTTTGGTAAGGTCATTGGCAGAACGAGCGTAACTTCTTATGCCGTCAGGCTTCAGCCAACAATGGTGATTATTAATCAAAATTTAGTAAGTGGCGGGATTCGAATCAGGGACCAAAGACGTTTTGATTACTAATCAAAGACGCTACCCCTAGATCACCTGGTGAGATTTTGCAAGAATAATATGAAAGCTACGGATATGACTAACATTACGAAGTCAAAACGGAAAAGATAAAAGAGAACCGAACTCCAAATATGCAGTTCTGCCTTTTTAGAATATTTCTGAGAAAATTAATCAGTTTTTCAAGAGAAGTAAAATAATCGTATCATTTCAGACTCTTAAGAGATTGCTAAAAACACTACGACATGATACTGGTCAGGAGCCTAAATATGAAAAACCCACAGTTTGTAGAATTAACTAGCAATATTTCAAAATTTATATAGGCCACAACCATAGAAAACTATGAATAAGGTACAAAGAACGTGCGTAACCCAGCAATACATCTGCTTCAGGCATCTACTTGAAATCGCACTCTATGCAACATCTCAGATTATATGGAATTATTGCATAGAGTTGAAAAGGTATTAACATTAATTTGTTAGAAGAGATTCATATTTTTGCTGACTTCATTCTGCACCAGAGTTCTTAATGAACAGACTGACTTAAAACAGAAAAATTATTTGAATAACTTGACAGGGGTATTCAAAAACATAGTGACTTACAAAACTGTGCCCATGGTAGGAAACAAAAATGTTTTATCTCTCAATTTACTTCTCCCATTTCCTTTGTCTATTGTTCTCTGAAGTTTATCCTCACACAAAGCAACAGGATAAAATAGGATGTGATATGGATACTCTGTGCGGGAATTCCTCACCCATTCTCCCTTTGGGTACTGCCACCTGATGTTTTGTCCTTGCACAAAACAACAAAGTACAATGTCACAAGTGATACTCTGTTCAAGATTTCATGTCCATGCCTTTATATTACCACTGACTGACATATACTACTTCTAATGTTAATATGGACGTAATACTGAAATCATTTACTCACTCGATCTAAATGACGTATAGGGTACATGCTGTAGTATATCCACAGCTTATGAGTAGGATATATACTATCATAGCAATCCTCGCACTCCCCATTACCCATCTCTTTCGTTTTAAATCATTACACATACATCTCATTTTATCTTACAAGATTTATGTAATTGTAGGAACAGTTTGAGGTTTGATTCCTTGTATTTTAGATGGCTGACACATACATACTGCCGATAAAATCTTTTATACTAACTCTTACTAACATACCAGATATACAACTTATTTTTATGTAGTCAGTATCTTCTGTTCGAGCTACGTAATGTTTTAGAATTTAACTACATTCTTTCGGATGCTCTTTTTTCTCTTTCGTAGCCTTTTCTTTATTCCTTGGATCACAATAAACATAATTTTATAATTTATTGTATGAGTTTTTAAATAAATGATACGAAAGCTTGTTTTCTTTTGACAGATCAGAATTAAATTTTTGAGTTATGTAAGTAGACTTACCAATCTGAGCTCGGTACACCTCATTGATAAATATATTGGAATCACCGATAGTTTGGGAGATTGAAGTGGTAAACTCGGACGATGTTTGGACTGATTTCGTTGGTGAGGAAGCTTGCGTGCCTCAGTGATGGCGATAGCTATACCGTAAGTGCAATCACAATGGAGAGGTATCTGCTGAGAGACTAGACGAGCGTGTGGTTCCTGAACACAGGTAGCATTTTTTAGTAGTTGCAGTTGCAACAATTTGGATGGTCTTGCAACAGCAGCCTTACTGTGCTGGTATTGCGAAAGGCTGAAAGCAAGGGGAAATCGCAGGCGTAATTTTTACCGAGGGCATGCCGCCCGACTGTATGGTTAAATAATTATGGAATCCTGTGAAGTAAAATATTCCGGAAGTAAAATAGTCCTCCATTGCATTTCCGGGCGGGGACTACTCAGGAAAATATCGAGAAACAAAACTGTCGTTCTGCGGACTGGAGCAGGGGAAGTTAGATGCTTTAATCGAGCAGGTAGATTAGGACATTTAAAAACGAAAGTGGGAATTAGTGAAGTTTGTTGCAGGAGGAGTAGGACATTCGGTAGGGTTAATACAGGGTAATGCGGAAGTACATTCAATAATGAATAAGAAAATAGGATTGCGGGTAAACTACTACAAACACCATTGAGAAAACATTATCGTAGCCAAGGTAGACCTGAAGCCCACATCCACCTCAGTAGTACAAGTTTATATGCGAACTAGCTCCGCAGATGTCGAAGAGATTGAATAAATGTGTCATGAGATGAAAGAAATTATTCAGATAGTTAAGGGAGACAAAAATTTAAACTTGACGAGTGACTGAAATTCGATAGTAGGAAAAGGAAGATAAGGAGAAATAGTGGGTGAATATGGACTTCGGCAAAGAAATGAAAGAGGAAACCGCATGGTAGAACTTCACACAGTTGGTAATTTAATCACCAATAACACTTGGTTTAAGAAATGTGAAAGAAGAGTGTATACTAAGTGGAAAAGACCTGGAGACACCGGTAGGTGTCGTATTGATTATACGATGGCAAGACAGAGATTTAGTAATCAGATTTTAAATCGTAAAAGGCTTCCAGAGGCATATGTGTGTTCTGACCACACTTTATTGGTTGTGAACCGTAGATTAAAACCAAAGAAATTTAAGATATGAGACCTGGATAAGCTGACACAACCAGAGGTTCTTGAGGGTTTCAGATGCAGCGTTAGGCACACACTAGAAAATGAATGGGTATCTTTGAGAATGGAAACAGTGAAGTCAACAAATCATCAAATAGATAAAAAGGGAAGGCTTAGTAGTAAATCCTTGGATAACGCAACAGATATTGAGTTTAATTTTTGAAAGGAATAAATATAAACAAGTAGTGAATGAAGCCGGCGAAAGGGAATACAAACTTTTAAAAATGAGATTGAGAGAAAATGCAAAATTGCTAATCAGAAGCGGATAAAGGACAAATGCAAGGAATTAGGATAATGTATCAGTATGGGAAGGATAGACACCACGTACCGTAAAATTAAAGATGGCTTTGGAGAAAGGTAAAGCAACTGTATGATTATCAAGAGCTCAGATGATAAAACCGGTGCTCAGCAGAGAAGGGAAAGCTGGATGGTTGCATGAGTATTTAGAGAGTCTATGCAAAGGAGATAAACGTGAGGGCAGTGTTATAGAAATAGAAGAGGACGTAGATAATGATACTGTGAGAACAATTTGGCAGAGAACTGAAAGACGTACGTCGAAACAAGACCCTGGATGTAGACGACATTCCGTCAGAACTACTGGTAGCATTGGGGAGAGCCTGCCACGACAGAACTCTTCCATCTGGTGTGGAGGATGTAAGAGACAGGTGATATCATCTCAGACTTCAAGAAAAATATAATAATCCCTTTCAATGGAAGCAGACTCTGACAAGTGTAAATAATACCGAACTGTCATTTTTATAAGTCATGGTTATTAAATACTAACACGAATTTTTTACAGAAGAATGGAAAAAGAACTGGTAGAACCTGATCTCGGCGACGATCATTTGTGATTCCGGAGAAATGTAAGAACACAGGAGGCAATGCTTACCAACGACTTCTCTTAGAAGATAGGTTAAGGAAAGCTATACCTACGTTTATAGCATTAGTAGACTTAGTGAAAGCTTTTGACAACGTTGACTGGTATACCCTCTTTAAATGTTAAAGGTAGCGCGGGTAAAATACAGGGAACGAAAGGCTATTTGCAATTTTTACAGAAGCTGGACGGCAGTAACAAGAGTTGACGGGCGCGGAACCAAAGCAGTCGTTGAGAAGGGAGAGAGACAGGGTTGTAGCCTATTCTGCGATTATTCAGTGTGTACACTGAGCAGGCAATAAAGGAAAATAATTAAAAAAATTAGCAGGAATAGCATTTCAGGGAGAACAAATGAAAATGTTGAGGTTTTCTAGACAAGGAAACGGTAATTCTGCAAGTAGAGGGAAGGATTTAAAACTGCAATTGAATGAAATGTTCAGTGTCTTGGAAGGAAGAAAAAAATGAAAATTTATAATAAAGAAACAAGGGTAATGGAATGTAATCGAATTAAATCAGGTGATTCTAAAGGAATTACAGTACGAAAACAGACACTAAAAGTTGTAGACGAGTTTTTCTCACTGAGCAGCAAAATAACTATAGATCAAAGCAGGGATGATTTCAAATGTACAGTGGCATTGGTAAGAAAAACGTTTCTGAAGAAAATAAATTTGTTTACATCGAATATAATTTTACGTGTTAGGAAGTACTTTCTGAAAATATTAATGTGGAGAGTAGCCATATATGGATCCAAAACCTGAACGATAAATAGCTTAGACAAGAAGAGCTTTAAAATGAGGTTCTACGGAAGAAAGCTGAAAATTAGATGGGTAAATCACGTAGAATGAGGAAGAAGTGACTATAATGGGGAAGGAAAGAAATTTGTGGCACAACCTGACTTGAAGACGGGATCGTTTGATAGGACACATTCTGAGACATAAAGGGATCACCAGTTTAGTATTGGAGGGAAATTTGGGAGGTAAAAATGTAGAAGGAAACCGAGAGATCATTACTGTAAGCATGTCCAGAAGGATGTAGCTTGCAGTAAATTTCCAAAGAGAGAGGATAGATGAGAGAGTAGCATGGAATGCTGCATCAGAGAAGTCTTGGGACAACAACAGATTCCTGATAGATAGGTACTGTGAAAGTAATTTTAGATAGTGGTAACGTTGGTAATTTTGCTCACATTTAACTTATTGTAAGGAACAATATTATTACGGTTTATGTTCAGATGTTCTCCGTCTCTTCATATAGCCTGCTCCTTACAGTTTCGTTTGCACTATGCCAATGTATAAAAAGGTATGTGCGACACCACCATATGCAATTCCTCTCGTTATATCAGATTTGTCTTTTAGGGCTGTACTTACTCTTGACAACTGAGCCATTTTTGTTGTTAAGATTTTCAAGATCTTTCCTGTACGGTCTGGTTGTGTTAGACACAATACTATAGGTACGTCAACATTTTGATTTTGCACTACATGGGTTATTGATTTTGCAGTTTGATAAGATTTCAGTATGACGTCATAAGATGATGGCTCACATTCTCAAGTATTTTCCTGTTAATAGATCTATGCATAGGTGTCGAATCAGAACCAAATTTTAGATTGTGGCTGGCGGTACCTATTTTCCACATGTTTCAGGTGATTAAGTTATATTGTTGGTATAACATAAAAATTTAATTTTTTTGTTTTTATAACATTATTTTTATTATACTTTCTTTGAAATCCTTGTTCGATTGATGGCTTATTTTTCGACTGATTGTATGCCTCTTTGTGATGATATTATGTTGTACTTCAATTTGTCCTTAGTTCGTTGATATTTGGCTTCACTTCGTCACCTCTTAGATGGCACTCATAAACTGGACTGTCGGTAGTCTGCCTGTTGTTGTTTGAGACAGTGCTGTAATGATGATTATTTATGTTTCTTACGTTTTTCAAGCCATTCAGTGTCCTTCATGCCATGTTTAAAAGCATGAATGACGTATGATGCTGACTTTTTAAAAGACGTTCCTTGAAAGTAGAGTATTTAAAATCTGTGGTTACGATTTCCTTTGCATATCGTATTTTGGTTTCAGAGTCCACTATTTTCTATTTGTTTCACTTTATATGTACAGTACTGTGAAGATGGTCTTATAATTTAAATCGGTCCTGAATAATTTGATTCACAAGCCAGCGTATCGTTCATCATTCATTTCAACAAAAATCCCTGAATGGGTTGTGGCCTGAGTCTGCACACATTGCTTAAAATTTGTGATATCCCTTGATGATCTGTGGTTTCCAAAGACAGAAAAAGTTCTGAAGGTCCTACCAGGAAGCAGCATCTTACTGAAACTCAGCCAGCGGTAACAAGAAATGTGAAATAAAAACATCTACATTCTGCATCTGACTCTAATTGGCTGAGAGACCTAAATCATTAAAAAAATTCATGGACCGGTTTGGAGTCTATCGGATCGAGGAGTCATCTAACAGCACTCCGGATGTTAGGACAGGTGCCATAGACGCTGTGACGCGGGGATGAGGTTTTAAAAGAATTGAACGTATTAAGTCAGGAGTGAGTGATCTTCAGTTATTATTGAAGTCGTTTTTGGATTTTGTGGTAAGAGTAGCGACTTAATGAATGAGAATTTGTTAGGTGGAGAGAAATTTCGTACTAGAACTCGGACACGGCTGTAATCTGGATGTAGTGTTTCATAACAATGAGGTGCAGACAGTAACTTACATTTTTTACAATGGAGACGTGTACTAGTTTTGATAATGTCCTTCCACTTTTTAAATTTAGATAGTTGTGTGTGTGGAGGAGATAGTGTGTCGTGTCGAATGGCACGCGTTTTTTCCCTGGCGCCAGAGATCTTCGTCATCCATGTATGTGGCACTGACATCGCCAAAGGGCAAATTGGGCGGCCACGTGAATGCCTCGACTGCATCCGTGGCGCAGTTGGCGGAGTGAATGGACGGATTCCTGGAGTGACGCGGAGGGAGCAGTTCTGAGTGGAGACAAGTTTGAGGTACTCAAGGATCTGGTGTGCGGAACGGTACAGGATGTGACGACGGTTAGCACGTGCGGCGCTGTCGTGTGAAAAACAGCCCGCTGGAGCGGTTGCTGTCTGCCCGGCTGGACGCATAGCATTGCAGTGGAGTTGAGGGACGGCGTCGGCAGATTGTAAGGAGCACAACCTCAGTGGTTTTGCGGTTAATGGCGGCATCCTGATTGCCTCGTGTTTGTCGCAGAGCGTCGTGTTATGTGAGAACGTGACCGAAGTGTGGCCACTTGTGAAGAACTAACTGAATTAAGGCATAAGTGTGATGAGTAACGACGTGTTTGTATTGATGGCGTGCAATGCCTGCTGCAGTGTGTGTCTTATGAAGAAAGATTCGGGCTAATTATATCACTACACACTTTGGCTGTGACTAAGAAGATTAAATGAAAGTTAATTGTTTCTCACTACGACCGTGAAACAGTAGCTTGTTCAGTTGTTTTAAGAACAGATTCTACAGGGTGAAACGTATTTAAACCGATAAACTCTGGGAGGTTGCAGGGGACATCAAAACAAACATTTTTCCATAATGTCATTTTTTTCCTATTAGGAGTACTTAAACCGGTAGAGGAAGATTTCTCTGGTAGCAAATTAATTAAACCAACAAACACTTTTCCATTTTTTATGACCAAAAGATAACACATTGACACAACCCAATTTCAGTTACAGTAGATACTCAAAAATGCCTCCATTGACACGTAAACAAAGGTAGTAACACCGTAGGATCATGTTCTCTCTGACACGGACAAAAACCCTAGGAGTATCCTGAACTGTTCCTGCTGCTACTACTATCTGGGTAACCAGATCCTCCTCTGACGCAACAGGAGTTGCGTAAACAAGGCTGTTCATCTCTCCCCACACAAAAAAGTCCAGAGGGGACATATCTGGGGATCGAGCAGGCCATGGTACAGGAACACCTCTGCCAGTCCACGTTTTTCGGAATCGTCGGTCCAGGTATCGACGCACACGACGACTGAAATGTGCCGGCGTCCCGTCATGTTGGAACCGCATGGATTTTTTGTACGGAGCGGGACGTCTTCCAGCAGTCCTGGTAATGCTCTGGCGAGAAAATTGTAATAGTGCCTGCCATTTAATGGCCTAGATAGCAGACACGGCCCAATTAAACAGTCCCCAACAACACCGACCCACACATTAAGAAGAACCGCACTTGATGAGCGCTAGTTACTGTGGCATGTGGGCTATCCTCACTCCAAACATGCGAATTGTGAATGTTGAAGACTCCATCACGCCCGAACGTTGCTTCATCGGTAAACAACACAGAGGGTGGAAGTGTAGGATGCATATCACACTGTTCCAGGTACCACTGCGAAAACTGTGCTCTGGGTGGATAATCATCTGGTTCCAGGTTGTGGACACGCTGTAAGTGAAATGGACGTAACAACTGCTCTCGAAGAACTGTTCTTAGATTCGTCTGATTCGTCCCCGTGTTACGTGCAATTGGACGAGTGCTGATTGAAGGATCCCGCTCCACATGCTGCAAGACAGCTTCCTCAAATTGCAGCGTTCTTACCGTGCGACGGCGTCCCTGTGCAGGTAATCTGCTAAATGACCCGACATCACGCAGACGTTGGTACACAGCAGCAAAGGTCGTATGATGCGGGATACGGTGATTAGGATATTGTTGTTGATAAAACGGCTGTGCAGCTCGTCCGTTGTGGTGCGCTACGTTGTACGCACCGACCATGTCACTGTACTCACTCCAGGTGTATCGCTCCATTAGTAAACGGAGACAATGCACTACTACGCTGGTGCACAGCAGTTGCCTACAACTGAAGAGCGTAATACGCCCGCTAACAACTGAAGATCATAATAGGGCGCAATACGGCCTCCACCGGTTTAAATAATCCTCATAGGAGAAAATTACATTAGGGAAAATATTTGTTTTGGTGTCCCCTTCAACCTTCCAGAGTTTGTCGGTTTAAATATTTTTCACCCTGTATATGGAGTTCTTTTAACCAATGATTCACTCAGGTGCGTTAAAATATTATTCAGTTGTTATAGCTGTAGCTGGATGAGTATTTATTTAGGCATAAGCGTGGGTAACTAAGTAGTGTTTTTGGTAGATGGTGTTTTAGTTGTCGGATGTTGGGAATTAGAGTAGAAAAAATGGTTCCCGCATCTCGAGGTCATGCGGTAGCGTTCTCGCTTCCCACGCCCGGGTTCGATTCCCGGAGGGATCAGGGATTTTCTCTGCCTCGTGATGGCTGGGTGTTGTGTGATGTCCTTAGGTTAGTTAGGTTTAAGTAGTTCTAAGTTCTAGGGGACTGATGACCATAGATGTTAAGTCCAATAGTGCTCAGAGCCAAAAAAGTGGTTCAAATGCCTCTGAGCACTATGGGACTTAACTACTGAGGTCATGAGTCCCTAGAACTTAAAACTACTTAAACCTACCTAACCTAAGGACATCACAGACACCCATGCCCGAGGCAGGATTCGAACCTGCGACCGTAGTGGTCTCGCGGTTCCAGACTGGAACAGCACGGCCACTCCGGACGGCAATTAGAGTAGACCAGTGTCTAGTTAGTTGCTACATCTTTATTTAAGTGTTATCATGTATGATGAAGGCAGAGTGCCCGACGTTTTAAGTTGTTGTATTGTTTCTTCATTGCTCGCTCTCAACCCAGAATGAATTTGCTTTATGTTATTGTAAAAAGTTATTGCCTGTTTGATTCTTCTTGTCCTCCTAAAATTCTTTCGGGCTACAGAGTACTGTATTGCTGTACTGTAATCGGTTTCTGCTTGGTCTATTCAAAATTTTGATCATTAATAAATTACAGATAAAATGAGCCACTCGTCTGCACAAACCCCACACCGAACCCCACTCCACCTACATCCCAAGCTACAATTACATAACCCGTTATAAAACAGTATCGTGATTGTTTGCAGTAATCGTTCGCCAATCCAGTGGTCGGATTTGGGAGATATTTTATTTGTTAGATACAATGTTACATTTCATTATTAATGGTACACAAGAAGTGACTAATTCATCGGCGCGCAACTTGATGCAATCATCCTTGACTTCTGGAAAGCGCTTAGTACAGTTCTGCACAGTTACCTAATGAACAAAATACAAGCGGTTGGAACGTGAGATCCGCTTTGTGACTGAAACTGCGAGTTCCTGGCAAAAACGACACAGCTTGTCATTTGTAACGGAAATAATGCCGGTAGTGCCAACCTTTCAGCTTGATGTGAGGGAATTTCTGAATAGCTTCAGAGCGTATCGGAACAGAAAAAGTGCTGTGGAGTATCCAGCTGTACCGCCCACTTTATGCTTGATTCTCCTGTCTGCTGTGAGGACAAAGAGTACGCAACAAAACCACAAACAGAGGATGCGGTAATAGAGCTAACTGAGCAGTCTTGCATTGCTATTTTATTACAAACAGTTGGTATTATGTAGCTCTGTTCTCAGTAGTTCCAAGATGGGTCGCGTTGCAGAGTGGTTTTTTTGGGAGGAAAACCACCTTATGCTACAGGTTAATGTAAACGAAACAATTTTTTTTTCATTTCTAGCTGCTTTAGTTAAGGAAATATTGTTTCAAAGAGTGTATACATTAGTTTGGAACACTCTGTATATTATTTCGTCCTAGGTATATCGAGCCATTCGTGACTGGAACATGGAGGAGGGGACTGTCAAAGTCGTACACCTAGTAAGGTGGCTAGCTGAGTATAGTGGCAGATATACACTAATGAAAAGTATCTGGACACCATTAAGAAGACACGATTATGGGGTGTGTCCACCCGCCATTTTTATGAGGGATTGACCACTGCTGGCGACACTTTCATTGAGGTTTTTGAGTGTCTGTGAAGGAATGGCAGCCCGTTCTTTCTCAGAGAAGGTAGTGATGGACGCTGCTGTCTGGAGCGAAGTCGATGTTCTAACTCAAAAAAATGACTCTGAGCACTATGGGACTTAACGTCTGAGGTCATCAGTCCCCTAGATCTTAGAACTACTTAAACCTAACTAAACTAAAGACATCACACACATCCGTGCCCGAGGCAAGATTCGAACCTGCGACCGTAGCGGTAGCGCGGTTCCAGACTGAAACGCCTAGAACCGCTCGGCCACCAGCAGCCGGCTGTTCTAACTGTTCCCAGTGGTGTTCCATTCGGCTTAGGTCGGTACTTTGAGCAGCCCAGAGCATTTCAAGAATGTTATTTGTGACAAATCATCGACTCACAGATGCTTCACTATGCCACGATGATCGAGAAGCTGATATAAACAATCACTTCCTCCGAACTGTCGCTCTGCCGTACACAGTACTCATTAGTGTAAAATGTGTTCGTCTCTTTCCGCATTTAGCATTTTCTTAAGCACAGTAAGGGGAACAAGTCCTAACCACGAAAAACGCATCTACACCGTGACACAGCCACCTTCGTATTTGACTGTTGGCACTACACGTTATGATGTGTAACGATCTTCAGGCATTCAGCAAACGCAAACGTTTCGATGAATTGTCTCACGGTATAGCATAACTCATGGCTACAAATCACTTTTTTTTCAGTTATCCACTGTACACTTGTGTCGTCCTTTACAGCACCTCAAGCTTCGCTTAGCATTCACTACAGATATGTGTGGCTTATGTGGACCTGTTGGACGATCGTGCCCCATTCTTTTTTACAGCATGTGCAGAGTAATTGTGCTGGCTTGACTGCTGGTAGCACCGAGGAACTGAGAGGTGTTTCCTTTCAGTGATTTAGGGCGATTTGGTATAATCATCATCCGTAATGGTCGACGGACGCTATCTCCAGTGCACGAGGTTTCCCTGATACTGATTTAGCTATTGTTGTTCCTTCGCGTTTTCACTTTGCTACCATGTCAGCCAAAAGTCGACTTGAGCAGCTTCAGAAGGGTTAAAATGTACCTGATGGATTTCTTACTCAGGTGACATCATCCAGTGACTAGCTCACCTTCGAAGTCACTGAGTCCTCGTGACCGACGCATTGCCGCGCGGGATTAGCCGGGCGGTCCTAGGCGCTGCAGTCATGGACTTCGCTGCTGGTCCCGGCGGAGGTTCGAGTCCTCCCTCGGGCATGGGTGTGTGTGTGTTTGTCCTTAGGATAAATGTGTAAGCTTAGGGACTGATGACTTTAGCAGTTAAGTCCCATAAGATTTCACACACATTTCAACATTTTGAACATTTGACCGACGCATTCTCCAGTTTTACGGACAACGCAATACTCCCCGCCACCTTTTATACAGGCTGGTCGGCCTCACGTGACATCTAATGTTCCATTTCCGCATCACTTAGTGGTATCCGGATACTTTTGATCTTCTAACAGTCTGCTTGGTATCTGTTTGTTCCATATCGTGTCTCCCTACCACTTTCGCGCAACGACGCTCTAAACGTGTTTTTTAAGGAATTGACTAGTTTGAACCTGGGACCTGTTGCTGGCAAGGACACGCCAGACCACACATGACATGTAGAATTCAGAAGAGTGCAGTAAGACTAGCGATGATATAACCAAATACTCAATGATTTCAGCGTCAGCTCCACTGCACTCTACATCTCCAACCCAACGGTGTGTGGCGGAGGGCACTTTACGTGCCACTGTCATTACCTCTCTTTCCTGTTCCAGTCTCGTATGGTTCGCAGGAAGAACGACTGTCTAAAAGCCTCCGTGCGCGCTCTAGTCTCTCTAACTTTACATTAGTGATCTCCTCGGGAGGTATAAGTAGGGGGAAGCAATATATTCGATACCTCATCCAGAAACGCGCCCTCTCGAAACCTGGCGAACAAGCTACACCGCGATGCAGAGCGCCTTTCTTGCAGAGTTTGCCACTTGAGTTTGTTAAACATCTCCCTAACGCTATCACGGTTACCAAATAACCCTGTGACGAAACGCGCCGTTCTTCTTTGGATCTTCTCTATCTCTTCCGTCAACCCAATCTGGTATGGATCCCACACTGATGAGCAATACTCAAGTATAGTTCGAACGAGTGTTTTGTAAGCCACCTCCTTTGTTGATGGACTACATTTTCTAAGGACTCTCCCAATGAATCTCAACCTGGTACCCGCCTTACCAACAATTAAGTTTATATGATCATTCCACTTCAAATCGTTCCGCACGCATACTCCCAGATATTTTACAGAAGTAACTGCTACCAGTGTTTGTTCCCCTATCATATAATCATGAAATAAAGGATCCTTCTTTCTATGTATTCGCAATACATTACATTTGTCTATGTTAAGGGTCAGTTGCCACTCCCTGCACCAAGTGCCTATCCGCTGCAGATCTTCCTGCATTTCGCTACATCCTCGAAAAACCGCATGGAACTTCCGACACTATCTACTCCCTGTAAAAGAATCTTAATACGAACTAAATTTAGCGGAAGAGGTTCAAGGCTTTCCTATTTTTAGTTAGCTGGGAAAATAACGTCGAAAAAGCAGTTAAGTTTACCATTGGAAATTTTATTCTACTCACAAAAACATCGTTTATAAATTGCACTATTCATAAAAGGAAATGTTTTGATACAGAACGGTAAAAACCAACGGCGTTCAACAAAAATGTGAATGAGTATTCCCTGAATGGGTTTCCAAGTTCTACAATGGATCGAAGGATGACCTATGCCACATCACATCTGTAATCTAGGTTTAAATTAAGTTTCATAAAAGAGAAAAATATCAAAATGGTCTACAGTGACCCTCAATTATCTTGAGTTACTTATCTAACTTGTCGTAAATTACAGTGGCTGATGTGGCTTCTCAATAACTATATAACAGAAAAATCATCGTGTTTCAGATTTTTACTTCAAGTGGCAAATGTGAACACCATGAGTTGTAATTAACGATCGACACTAGTAATACGCAAAAGGGGGTGTAACAGATGAGACTTCTGCAGTTCTGAGTGAAGCTTTATGCGTTGCTATGCGGCATCGCGTGCGTTCATTACCTTGTTGGTGTTCGTCAGGTGGCGGCGGGTAGCACAGCTCCGTTCACCTCGCTGTCTCGGAAGCAACTCTCCTAACTTCTCCTTACTACAATTTAACGAAGTTGGTTTAAAAAAAAAACCTACCTGGCTGTATTTTCATCTGACCAATCAGCGTCTCAGTGTTAACTTAAGGCTCCGCCTACAAAAATTCTGTCTATCCAATAAGAAATGTTATGCTTTTCGTGGTGGGGCAATGTTTTTAAAGTTTGCAACGTAACAGAGAAGCGAAAAAGTCCCACGCTAAAACTTGCAGCTGGGGTTGTCCTAGTGGTTAGCTGGCGACGTGGGTGTCCAGTCCGTCCCTTATCGTAGAGCCTTCTAGCTTAAAACGGTCGTATGTAAAGTACACAAGCGGCAAGACGCAGTCAATACCTTCGCTGCGCAGTGCCGATGGTACTGTTATCGACGACTGCGCCGCTAAAGCGGAGTTATTGAACGCAGTTTTCCGAAATTCCTTCACTAGGGAAGACGAATGGAATATTCCAGAATTTGAAACACGAACATCTGCTAGCATGAGTTTCTTAGAAGTAGATACCTTAGGGGTTGCGAAGCAACTCAAATCGCTTGATACGGGCAAGTCTTCAGGTCCAGATTGTATACCGATTAGGTTCCTTTCAGATTACGCTGATACTATAGCTCCCTACTTAGCACTCATATACAACCGCTCGCTCACCGATAGATCTGTACCTACAGATTGGAAAATTGCGCAGGTCGCACCAGTGTTCAAGAAGGGTAGTAGGAGTAATCCATTTAACTACAGACCTATATCATTGACGTCGGTTTGCAGTAGGGTTTTGGAGCATATACTGTATTCAAACATTATGAATCACCTCGAAGGGAACGATCTATTGACACGTAATCAGCATGGCTTCAGAAAACATCGCTCTTGTGCAACGCAGCTAGCTCTTTATTCGCACGAAGTAATGGCCGCTATCGACAGGGGATCTCAAGTTGATTCCGTATTTCTAGATTTCCGGAAAGCTTTTGACACCGTTCCTCACAAGCGACTTCTAATCAAGCTGCGGAGCTATGGGGTATCGTCTCAGTTGTGCGACTGGATTCGTGATTTCCTGTCAGGAAGGTCGCAGTTCGTAGTAATAGACGGCAAATCATCGAGTAAAACTGAAGTGATATCAGGTGTTCCCCAGGGAAGCGTCCTGGGACCTCTACTGTTCCTGATCTATATAAATGACCTGGGTGACAATCTGAGCAGTTCTCTTAGGTTGTTCGCAGATGATGCTGTAATTTACCGTCTAGTAAGGTCATCCGAAGACCAGTATCAGCTGCAAAGCGATTTAGAAAAGATTGCTGTATGGTGTGTCAGGTGGCAGTTGACGCTAAATAACGAAAAGTGTGAGATGATCCACATGAGTTCCAAAAGAAATCCGTTGGAATTCGATTACTCGATAAATAGTACAATTCTCAAGGCTGTCAATTCAACTAAGTACCTGGGTGTTAAAATTACAAACAACTTCAGTTGGAAGGACCACATAGATAATATTGTCGGGAAGGCGAGCCAAAGGTTGCGTTTCATTGGCAGGACACTTAGAAGATGCAACAAGTCCACTAAAGAGACAGCTTACACTACACTCGTTCGTCCTCTGTTAGAATATTGCTGCGCGGTGTGGGATCCTTACCAGGTGGGATTGACGGAGGACATCGAGAGGGTGCAAAGAAGGGCAGCTCGTTTTGTATTATCGCGTTATAGGGGAGAGAGTGTGGCAGATATGATACACGAGTTGGGATGGAAGTCATTACAGCATAGACGTTTTTCGTCGCGGCGAGACCTTTTTACGAAATTTCAGTCACCAACTTTCTCTTCCGAATGCGAAAATATTTTGTTGAGCCCAACCTACATAGGTAGGAATGATCATCAAAATAAAATAAGAGAAATCAGAGCTCGAACAGAAAGGTTTAGGTGTTCGTTTTTCCCGCTCGCTGTTCGGGAGTGGAATAGTAGAGAGATAGTATGATTGTGGTTCGATGAACCCTCTGCCAAGCACTTAAATGTGAATTGCAGAGTAGTCATGTAGATGTAGATGTAGATGTAGATGTTCTGCTCTCGGCTTCTGTTCTCGTTTCTCCCCTCGGAACTACGTCTGTCTCACGGTGGGAAGGTATGACATGCATTTAGGCATTCTTGTGTTAGTATGTGGCATTCCATTTGCTCACTCCTTACTCGTATTACTTTGGTTAATTTAATGTCACGATTTATTCGGAGCAATGTGACATACCACTGTGTTTGCTTATCATGTCAGGGATTTCATGGAAGGTGTTGGATTTGCCTGACACCTTACATATTCGGAGCTATGTGACATAACACTGGGTTTGCTTATCATGTCAGGGTTTTCAAGTAAAAGGTGTTGCATTTGCATGACACCCTACAATCTGATACTGCAGGTCTTTCCGACGCAGGATAAAATCTGTACAAGAGGTTTGCGGGAGTCGAGACCGAGTCGTCTGAGGCTGCAACGACATCATCGTGACAGTGAGCGAAACTGCGAACGATAATCAGTCGTACTTGTTGTGCGAGAACAATGTTATCTTTTCCTATCGTACCTCACGAAGGTCGGCGAGCGTTTCCGCGTCTCTCTGGTCCCGCTAACCCCGGCAGGCAGAGGTATGTGAGGCGCCTATTGATGCAGGTGTGTGCGTCACGCGAGACCGCGGCTGTCCCGGGAGAAAGGACGCAGAGCGTGCGTGGGCGCCGGAGGAGCGGCGGGGCGGCGCGGGCTCTGCTGGGCTGCAGCGGTCTGCGCGCGCCGGAGACGCGGGTCCCGTTACGGCCGACCCGCGGCCGGCCACCAGCCTTATACGGCGTGCGTCGCAGCGTCGTAGCCAGGCCTAGGCGTGCCGAGCCTAGCCTAGCGTAGCCTAGCAAAGCGCAGCGTAGCGCGGCCTGCGCGGCGACCTCGAAGCGCCGCTCCGTTTGCAGAGCGGACGGGCGCTGCCGCCACCGAGACAGCGGGATGGCGAGAGGAAGCGGAGCAAACAACGTCGAGGGTGCAGGACTGGAGTTCAGTGCTCTGACAGTGGCGCTGTCACCACACAGGCGCTGATGCGGGGTCCAACTCCAGTGCACGTCACAATCTCCAATCTCCCCCCCCCCCCCCCCCCTCCATACTTCCAAAGATACATGCGATATTAATAATTGTTGTTGTTGTTGTGGTCTTCAGTCCTGAGACTCGTTTGATGCAGTTCTCCATGCTAACCTAACCTGTGCAAGCTCCTTCATCTCCCAGTACCTACTGCAACCTACATCTATCTGAATGTGCTTAGTGTATTCATCTCTTGGTCTCCCTGTACGATTTTTACCCTCCACGTTGCCCTCCAATGCTAAATTTGTGATCCCTTGATGCCTCAGGACATGTCCTACCAACCGATCCCTTCTTATGGTCAAGTTGTGCCACAAACTTCTCTTCTCCCCAATCCTGTTCAATACCTCCTCATTAGTTACGTGAAATACCCACCTGATCTTCAACTTTCTTCTGTAGCACCACATTTCGAAAGCCTCTATTCTGCTCTTGTTCAAACTATTTATTGTCCATGTTTCACTTCCATACATGGCTACACTCCACACAAATACTCCTAATCTAATTCTCTCAGCATCACACGACTTAATTCGACTACATTCCATTATCCTCGTTTTGCTTTTGTTGATGTTCATCTTACATCCTCCTTCCAAGACACTGTCCATTCCGTTCAACTGCTCTTCCAAGTCCTTTGCTGTCTCTGACAGTATTACAATGTCATTGGCGAACATCACCTTTTTTATTTCTTCTCCATGGATTTTAATACCCACTCCGAATTTTTCATTGGTTTCCTTACTGCTTGCTCAATATACAGATTGAATAACATCAATCACTCCCTTCCCAACCACTGCTTCCCTCTCATTTCCCTCGACTCTTATAACTGCCATCTGGTTTCTGTACAAATTGTAAATAGCCTTTCGCTCCCTGTATTTTACCCCTGCCACCTTCAGAATTTGAAAGAGAATATTCCAGTCAACATTGTCAAAAGCTTTCTCTAAGTCTACAAATGCTAGAAATGTAGGTTTGCCTTTCCTTAATCTTTCTTCTAAGATAAGTCGTAAGATCAGTATTGCCTCACGTGTTCCGACGTTTCTGCGGAATCCAAACTGATCTTCCACGAGGTCTGCTTCATCCAGTTTTTCCATCCGTCTGTAAGGAATTCGTGTTAGTATTTTGCAGCTGTGACTTATTAAACTGACTGTTCGGTAATTTTCACATCTGTCAACACCTGCTTTCTTTGGGATTCGAATTATTATATTCTTCTTGAAGTCTGAATAGTAACACAAAGCCGGCCGCTGTGGTCTCGCGGTTCTAGGAGCGCAGTCCGGAACCGTGCGACTGCTACGGTCGCAGGTTCGAATCCTGCCTCGGGCATGGATGTGTGTGATGTCCTTAGGTTAGTTAGGTTTAAGTAGTTCTAAGTTCTAGGGGACTGATGACCACAGCAGTTGAGTCCCATAGTGCTCAGAGCCATTTGAACCATTTGAATAACACAAAATGATTCAACCTATTTATGTGAATCACACAGACGATAGTAGTTCAAATAATTTGATTTATTCTAATTCCAGTGTTGCATGAATCACAGGTAATTAATTTTTGTCGGTAAAGACAATTTTCAGACTTGAATAACAAGGTATTGCGTTGCATAAACTGAAGAGCCAAAGAAACTGGTGAACATGAATAATATCGTGTGAACCCTGCGAGATCCCCTCGCTTCTAACCTCCTGTCTAGAGCAACGAAGGACACTTGAAAATAATTTGCAAATCGTTCCCGTTTTCAGTGTGTCGTCGGACCGCTGACGTCGAATTGTCACGGAATTATGGAAGATAATTTATGCTCACCCATTACCGTGTTTTTTTAAAACGACAATCAGTAGTACACAAAAGAACGGTACTGTAATAAACAAACATATTGTGAAACGCAGCTTTGTGGCAGGAAAAAGGCTCTGGAATATCTTATCTATAATAAGAAAAGAACTTACAGCTTCACAATGTAATATCGTAAAAATGGTAACAGTTAATCTCGGGAGGAATAGAGGGAGTGTCTTCATGGACGACAGTTCGCACCCTCTCGTGCATGTCTTGTGAATGACTTCCTTCAGGATAACGACATCGCTCAACTATAGCGACCAGCATGTTCTCCAGACATGAACCCTACCGAAGATGCCTGGAATAGATTGAAAAGGATGTTTATGGACGATGTGACCCACCAACCAATCTGAGTGATCTACGCCGAATCGTCGTTGAGGAGTGGGACAATCTGGATCAATAGTGCCTTGATGTACTCGTGGAGAGTATGCCACGAAGAATACAGGCATGCATCAGTGCAAAAGGAAGTGGTATTGAGTATTAGAGGTACCGGTGTGTACAGCAGTCTGGACCAACCACCTCTGAAGGTCTCGCTGTATGGTGGTACAACATGCAATGTGTGATTTTCATGAGCAATAAAAAAAGCGGAAATGATGTATATGTTGATGTCTATTCCAATTTCCTGTACAGGTTGCAAGATCCCCTCGCTTCTAAGCTGATGATGTTATTACTCAGCTTAGCCACGAGTCCCTAGAGGGTGGTATGTGTGACGTACAGTATAACTGGTCAGCATTTCCACCCGGAATTTGCGAGCGGAAGTCGGACCTTCCTTGATCCGTCTTGGTGGGTCGTGTCGTCGGATTTCCTCCTACCTGTGCGCGGTGCAGCTCTCGTAAATGTCGTCCCGTGCAGCTTCTTCATTGGCGCATTGGATGTCTCTGTCGGTGGAAGGTAATCATCTGAAATGCCTGTTGATCAACTTTGGGGTATCTATTTACTCGAAATTAACATTCAGAATGCCGTAATATCACTTTTATTCTTCTTAGATGAATAATGAAGCACTCATGTCACAAACTACTTGTAACCGAGAGCATGGCTACCATCGAACAAGACAGGAAGAGCTCTTAACGCCGACTGCCGGCTTTGGTGCGAAGTCCGTATCTCTTACTAGTTTCGTTACAGTTCGTGGATTTCGTTTCAAGTTCGTATTTACTAAGATATGCATTTGTTAATGAACGGGTGTGAATTTTTACCAGGCAAAATTATGATAAGTAGTTTTAAACATCCAGAGGCTCCTCCTAGTATTCATGTTGTCATAAATGACTTTAATTATTAAATACAAATAAACAAAATCGGTGACTTTGGCGCCAAGATGGCGGCACTTCCCGTCATGTGTATTTCCCAGGCTGACGCTTGTTGCTACGGTCCAGCACCGAGCTCCAACCCCACTAAGCGCGACATATGGTCACTTCGTCACCTAGCCAGCCAGCGTGGGAAATGTTCTCCGACTCATGGCCGGCTACGGACTACAGCACTTCCTAATTATCGTGAATACATCAACAAGAGACAATAAAACTGGTAAAAATGTCTTCCTCACGTAAGAGGCACCTTACCCCCCCCCCCCCCCCCCGCCCCTCTTCCCGCGAACACGCAGAAGTGCCACAGCACGACTTGACACGGACTCGACTAATGTCTGAAGTAGTGCTGTAGTGCTGGAGGGAATAGACACTGTGAATCTTGCAGGGTTGTCCATAAACCCTTAAGAGTACTAGCGGGTGGAGATCTCTTCTGAGCAGCACGTTGCAAGGCATCCCTGAATTGCTCGATGGTGTTCATGTCCGTTTTGTGGGCAGCGGAAGTGTTTAAACTCAGATCAATGTTTCTGGGACCACTCCGTAGCAATTCTGGACGTGTGGGGTGTCGCATTGCCCTGCTCGAATTGCAGAAGTCTGTCGGAATGCACAATGGACGTGAATGGATGCAGGCGATGAGACAGGATGCTTACGTACGTGTCACTTGTCATAGTCGTGTCTAGACGTATCAGGATCGCATACCACTCCAACTGCACACACGCATCACCATCACACATCCTTCACCAGCTTGAACAGTCTTCTGCGGACATGCAGGGTCCATGGACTCTTGAGGTTGTCTCCATACCTGTACACATGCATCCGCTCTACTCTGTCTAGGGCCCCTTGTCACGGTTCGCGCGGCTCCCCCCGTCGGAGTTTCGAGTCCTCCCTCGGGTATGGGTCTGTGTGTGTTGTCCTCAGTGTAAGTCAGTTAAAGTTAGATTAAATAGAGCGTAAGCTTAGGGACCGATGACCGCAGCAGTTTGGTGCCATGACAATTTACTAAAAATTTCCAATTTCCATCCGCTCTATACAATCTGGAACGAGACTTCCGACCAGGCAATATATTTCCAGACGTCAGCAGCGTAACGTCGCTATTGACAGGCCCAAGCGAGACGTAAAGCTTTGTGTCGTGCAGTCATCAGGGGTACACGAGTGCGGTTTCGGCTCCGAAAGCCCATAACGTTGACGTTTCGTTGAATGGTTCGCAAGCTGACACTTGCTGATGGCCCAACGTTGAAATCTGCCGGAATTTGCGGAAGGGTTGCGCTTCTGTCACGCTGAATGATTCTCTTCAGTCGTCGTTGGTCCCGTCCTTGCAGAATCTTTTGTGTAGGGGATTAGATGTTTTATCGGATTCCTGATATTCACCGTACACTCGTGAAATAGTCGTACGGGAAAATCGCCTTTTCATCGCTACCTCGGAGATGCTGTGCCCATCGCTCTTGTGCTGACTGTAAGACCACGTTTAAACTCACTTAAATCTTGATAACCTGCCCTTGTAGAAGATATAACCGACCTAACAACTGCGCCAGAGGTGTTGCCGACCGCAGCGTCGTGTTCTGCCTGTTTACATATATCTGTATTTGAATACGCATACCTATACCAGTCTCTTTGTCACTTCAGTGTGCATATATCACGCTACTGAATTTCATTAATTGATATAAGGTCTTCCTGCCATAAAAACAGCTGTTTCTTTTTTTCTCATGTGAACCTAACTTCACATGAGAAAAAAAGAAACACGGTTGTGCCACCATCAGTTGACATTCTTGATTGTAATCTGTAAAATTCGAAATCATTTTAAGTGATTACTATTATACCGAAAATTATATTACAAACAGATTTTATCTCTTGTTGTAATAATCTTAATTTTGCTACATTATCTGTAATATAGCGCCGTCTGTACAGTATTAGATATTAGTAGCTTGTCATCTGAGCCTAAATTGCGTTAATGTGAATTTGGCTTGCGAGTTAACTGAGACAGAATTCCTCGGTTTTGGAGCGAAATATTTATTACTGGTTAATAAAAAAAGCACGTACATAATAACAACAATTAAACCCATTACAACTACAGTCGAAATATATAGTCTGAACTGGGTTCAACTCACCTACCTAACTCACATAAACATCATTTAGTTGCAGATGACAAGACATCAACAAACGATAATGAAAAGAGAGTCGTACATAATAGTATACTGTAGAAAACGTAAGGCAATGACGTCAACAGACACAAACAGTTTCAGTTCTAACTTTCGTTAGGAAAATTGTTGCCCAAAACATGATCACATTTTATAGGTTTGAATCAGAATACCTACTGACGATTGTATTAAGGTGCTCAAACGTGTCTGGGTCATATGGAGACGCAGTGCGTGGATAACAGGCGAATCCTACATTCAGTAATTTTGTCTGCCGATACGGCCACTCCAACCACAACGAAATCAAAATCTGTTTTAGTGAAGAAATAAATACGCAGAAGTAAACGAGAAAGTTGGGATGCTCTGTATGCGAAATGGATCGCGACATTCATGCAATACAAAACAAAGATGCATGATTATGAAGTACTCGAATAAACAAGAACGAGATATTTTAAACTGAATACAATATCAGAATATGAAAGATTAAAGTACTTTAAATCGTTATCGACTGTCAAGAAAGAAGGGCTTGAAATAAAAGCTAGTACAAATAACTCTTTCATTCTGGTAACAATGGAAGAACTGAAAAAAAGTGGTCCAAGAAACAAATAACAAAGATCGCCAGGTACTGATAATGTAAACGTGGAATTGATTCGATGTGTGTCTTATCAGCTAAATCTTTTAAGTTTTATGAACGTTTGTTGATAGACGTATGGAATGAAGCTTTGGTATGCCGTATTTGCAGGTGAGGTGGTTTTAGTAAAGGTATATCATATTTTGTTTGTCTTTTCACTTTGGCACAAGTGACTAAAAAAGAAGAGAATTTAGCTTACCAACTTATTATTTTATCGATTATGACAAGGCGTTTGACAAGGTAAATGGAAAGAAGATGGGACTTCAATAGATATGATTGCAGTAATCCAGTCGTTATACAAGAATGATAACATAGTGATCCATACTGTACCAATGGGACAGAATCTGCCGATATTAAAGAAGGATACAGATAAGGCTGTCCACGGTCCCCTAACCTTTTCAATGTTTACACCGTGGATGTCATACATAAATGACTGATTAGATTAAATGAGAATTAGGAAGCGATAATTTTAATTTCATGATTCTGTTGTCTGCTAATGATCAGTTTCTAATAGAAGCTAAAGGAAATGGTCAAGTTGAGACAAATTACCATTAAGTATGTATCGACAGATAAAAAAACGTCATTTCTACGACTGGACCTCACAATGCATAAAAGTCTTAGAGAGGACAAGAAAATCAATAAGGAAGACAATTTAAATATCTAGAGTCCAGTTTTAAAGTTACTAAATCAGATGACACAGGGCTAAAACTGGCAAGATTCACACTTTCTCGTGAACGCATGCAGTGTACATTAAAACTTAAAGTACAGAAATCAGCATTACTTAAAGTTTACAAACAAATAACCTTGGTTATGCTGCTCTATGGTAGCGAATATTGGACAGTAATATTAGATCAAATACGACAGATAAAATCATCAGAGCTGAAATTCCTCTTCTTTGTAGAAGGATATTTATAACTGGACCATATACGGAAAGTAGTGGGCCTCTACTACGCCAGGTCTCCACCAAGGTGAGGTCGAAAACACCCTTCTGCCTCATCCCTCCTCTCCCCCTTGCGTCCCATTCGAGGCCAAATAGGTAACTTCAGAATGGTAAAATAAAAGGTACTTTATCCTGCTTGTCACGGATATGAGTGCAGAAAGTACGGTTGCCAGATTTATCTTGGAGAAAAGTACCTTCACCTTGCTAGAGATCTGGTGATGGTGCAGACTGCACCCAGGATGGTATAGTGCTGTTACTAAGGAACAGCAACGTTAGTTAAGATTTAAATGTTTAGCCCATTACAACTATAGTTGGAAAACAGAGCCTAAAGTGGAAATACCATGTCCAATATATGTCTAATAATAGGATAACTAAACCTGTTTCACTCTATAACTCAACAAGACGAAGAAATATTGGACACCCGTTAAAGGTGTTGGATGGAAAATTTTGAGGCACAGCAGACGCCAAGACCTAACACTTAGAGAAAAAGACGAAGATGATGATAGAATGTTTTAATATAATAATACTTTGTTTACATCAGTACTTAGTGAGCCTAACACCCAAGAGACATCAGTTCAGAAAAATCACAGCTTTTGAGAAGTATTTGTCCAAAAATTTAAGAAAATATGTCATGGAGCTAATTTAAGAACTTTAACAGTAACCAACTCTCATAACTTTCACAATGTCATAGCATACAACGTAAAACTGAAGTGTGTTTTCATTATTATCAATGTTTCAATTAGTAATACGACTATGGTTACATAAGCGTGTAAGTGAGCGGAACATTGTTTTTTTGAGTCATTTCCATGCATGTTCAGGACGTCAGTCTTTCAGTTTCTGTTTGTGAGTGCTTGGATTTTCCCTTTCTGTCCTCCCTCACTCCCTTTAATATATCATTTCTACCTGTTGGATTACACAATGAGTCTAATTTGTTATTGATGGTCGTTATAGTGAACCTGGAATCGTGTGCCTTTACCTGGCTAAAAATATCACTGAACAAGTCGTAAACTCATCCAGACGGGCAGGTCCTCACAGAAGGAACTGAAAAGCGTCCTGTTTTAAATGTATACTGTAATTAACTAAAATTCCTTACTGTCTTTGAGACTCCTAGTTTTATGCTACTTTATTCTCTGAAAGCAGTTACAGTTGGAAATTAATATGTGCTGAAATATAAACACTTCTACGGATATGTGTTTGGGTTTGTAATGGCCGTCAAGACACTCTCCTCCCTCCCTTACCACCTTTGGACCTGCGCGCGTCACTAAAGACAAATAATGTGTCATATTAGACCTTTACTGTAACGACTTTTTCTAAAGGTGAATCATCGAGACCGGATTTTAATTTAAGAACTATTTATGAATATTGAACATACCAATACCACTTGTTTACTTTGACATATGGTCTACTCAAAGCAGCAGATATTGTAATACAATTAAAGCACATACATATCGTGATTGGCTGGGAGTCTCTCAAGAGAGTTAGTGAGACCCAAACTTCTCGTTCCTTGAACTGAATTATCACGGACTGGTGACAGAATAGTAAGTATCCTTTAGATGCGAATAGCAGTCGTGTGGGATCCAGCGGATCCAATATCGTATGGGATCCAGCAGATCCAATGGACGACGCCCACTGAGTCACGCCTCCAGCAGTTCTGGACTATGAGCGCCGTCCGCCACTGCAATACTGAACGACCAGCGGCTGCCTCTCGACCCAATTGCTCTTACTGCCTCATTTCTACAACACCATAGTTCGTGATTTCTTTCAGAAAGTATCATCCTAGTCGACACTGTGATAGCTGGATTCCACTTCGTGCTATATTATTTGTGATAAGTCTTTGTACACTTGGAGAAGTACATGTTAAGTAACTCTGTTGTTTATTGTGTTAACTTGTTCACCAACCATTTCTGCTCCAGTCCAGCTTTCCTACGACGACATCACTCTCTGGAGCCTACCTATCCTTATCACTGTGAACGAAGTCGTACACAACAGAACCTTAAGTTCAACAAGGAATCTGAACCACATCTCGTTTGTGATATATCTCCACATTACTCTACCATGGAAGTGAGACCTTCAGTTTAACATGGTATCTGAACCACGTTTACATCACTGAAACTTGAAAGCTAATATAAAGACAGACTGAAAATACTGGTGTCGGGTCAGGATTCGATCCCGCGAGCGTACGGTCTCCAGACTGCCACTTTCCCACTGGTCCACCAAGCCTGACAATACACATACACGTACTGGGTAGTATACTAAAGGTCGTAAGGACGTGAGGCATCGTGTAAGACAATGAAGGCAATGTCATGATATGGAGTAAAGCACAGTTTGGAACCAAGAACAGTGCTAGAGGATACAGACACTGGCTGCGTCGGAGCATCGCCCCCGTTCGATCAGCACCCTTCAGCATAGGAAGACTTCCGTGATAACGCTCCGAGTGTCACTGCCCTGCGAGCGTCGGCGACGCGTGCTGCCAAGTGCGACAACCGCCCCGGACATGGTCTCTGTTCCAGAACATTTGGCGTGGCATATAAATCCAGCCGTTGCCATGAAGTCAGCAAGCAGCAGTGGCATTTGAATTCCTCCAGGACCGACGGTATTCATGGGCAGCAGTGTTACATGAAGTCCATGTTGTTCAGCGCCGTATCGATGACGCTGCCATCTCTACCTTCACCAGGCTCCCAACCTCTGGCCCCGCCTGAGAATCCGAGCAATCGGCCATTATAGCGCCCTGTCGGGATTACAGCCCGGAATCCAGCCATACACGGCCCTGTCGAGGCAGTAGTGATGGGGATCTACGTACCACACCTCCGGGCGGCGCAACATGTGATCAGGGCAGAGCAGCTGCAGCCGGCTGCGCGACATGGGCTGGGAAATGCACGGCCTTCTCCTTGCGAAGGTCCCGATCGGTACTTATACTTGGGTACCGTGCCGGAGGTCGGCGCACTGGGTGAAGGTCAAGACGTATTCGCTTCGCTATCCATCAGCGTTAGCAGTTTCGAAGTACAGTGTTTGTAAACAGACAGCAACTATCTTTTACTGCTACACCTGCAGCTATCTTCGGCAGAAAATCGCCGCCATCACCCATCCATGCGTATCCCACCACAATACGAAGAATGCCGATATCAGGAATATTAATATCACTGGAACTGGAACTTACGTGCGAATTTACAGTTCTACGTTGTATTTCAAACATAGTTCAACGATTTTAAAGGAACAAAACTTTTTTCACAAATGTAAAAGCATTCTTTAAAGAAATTACAGTGAAAGGTGTTATTATTTTCGTTATTTGTTAATCAATAACGATGGTCTTAGTATTTTACTGACATTAGACAAATAATTAGAACTTTCGCAAATTTTGTACTGAAATTTGGAATAACAAATCAGACATTTTGTTTATATGCTTAGGCAGTTTACAGCAACGAAAATCTAAAGAATAAATGTTTGTTGTAAGACACTATATCAAAATTTGATTAAAATATAAAGTACGGTTACATTAAAATTTTGTACAGTACAATGATAAATATTATATTAAATCACTCTTTCGTATCCGTCTTCTTTGTTTTGGCAACAGACATTACCAGGTACATCTCTGCAAATCAATACTTCTAATGTAGAGCTCATTGTGAGCATTTGTATGGTGCAAATCTTGGTGGAAATGCTTATGTAGGGCTCGTGGAGAGATGATAGTAGAAACTGTTAGCACTGAAGATATAAAATCCTTCAAACTCAAGTGCTGTAATGTATTTTTTGTATCTGTTGTAAGGTAGCAAAAGCAATAAATGGAAGGTGTATGCCACTGAAACTTTCGACACACTACGGAGAGCCAGAATCCCCTTGCTTTATTAGTCATTTGAAGATATGAATAACAAGTTTATTAGGCAGAAAATATCAGATAAAAGCACTTTTAAGAGAACTGAAGGCGTTGAACTTTTCAATTTACGAAAGTTATTTCGACAAAGTGTGTTTAACATACAAGTGATTATAGGTGGAGAGTAGTGGCAATCTGCAACACAAATCCATTTAATAATGACTGACCACCTATTTTGAGCTCATATTCTCGTTACTCCAAATGACTAACATCGATATTTTGACCCTTGCCTGAATCGTGGAAATATCTACTTTTATATAGTGTACGAATATTACATTTTGGCTGCAATAGGTGCGACATACGAGGCACTATTTAAGAGAAAACATGCTTCTTAGAGCATTTTTGGCGCTTATTATCTTTGATGAGTCATAAAAGCCAGACTGTAATTAAGAAAAACATTACCTTTTCACATTTCAAAAATAGAGCCTTTTCTATTTTCAGGTAAATTTTGGTTATCTGATTAGTTGTTTCACTGCTATAATTTAAAACCCAAGACGCTACGACTGAACTTACCGTCGTAGCCGTTGCGGCGGAGAAACCACGGGTGGGGAGCCTGAGCTTTGGTCGATTACATCGTTTGCCAGTTAAGAGCTTGTAAAGAACTTACATTAGCAACTGCAAGATATGCGAGGCGTTGTGGAACATTGTTGTCGTGCCAGCGCTCTGCTTCTGTTGTAATGGGCGATTAGCGGCTATTCACTGGCGAAGAATGGCAGTTCCGTAGACGCATTCCAATACAGCACTGCCGCACGTTGTCTTGATACAGCAGTAGAACCGTTGCTGCGACAAGCAGACGACTGAAGTAGCAGGTGTGAGACCTCGTCCAGCAGCGGAAGCGACTAAGGTAGTTTGTATTTCATTCATCACTCTCTCCTGCAAAATTTATTTGATGTAATGGATTTCATTTACTATTAAAATTTGAAATACATTTCGTTGTTCATTTATTGACAGTTCCTTCCACATCGAGCGTTCATTTACTGTTTTCCATATTATTGCCTTCCTCTAGACGACATCTGAACGCGGCAGTGATGTATTGGAATGCGTCTACGGAACTGCCATTCTTCGCCCGTGAATAGGCGCTAATCGCCCATTACAACAGAGGCAGAGCGCTGGCACGACAACAATGTGCCACAACGCCTCACATATCTTGCAGTTGCTAATGTAAGTTCTTTACAAACTCTTAACTGACAATCGATGTAACCGACCAAAGTTCAGGGTCTCCACCCGTGGTTTACCTAAAAATTGTTCTTCTCCTTTCCTGCTCTATCCTGACTAGTGCCTATATACGTTCAGTGGCACTGAATTCCCAGTGCGCCACAGGCTACCACAAACGTTTAATTTCCTTGTTCACTGAGCGAACTACACTTTTTCAAAGATATTCTCGTGACCTGTCGTGCAGTCACCCGTGTTCTAGTAGACCGGCTTGAGTAATTTCCTTACATTATGTGGCATTAGATGACAGCTCTGCATTATTTCTTTCCATCTATCCAATAATAGAATTCTGTCAGCATTTCGTGTATGGATTCCGTGATACTGGACTTCACATTGTGTGACATGGAGCCTCATCTACAACAATCGCAGATCTGTTTCGTAATTTTTCAGGAGCACTCCTAAACCGCTTTTTGTAATGTCTGGCATTGAGAACACTCCTAAACCACTCTTCTTAGTGTCTGGCATTCATTTCATAATGGTAGTTTGCACCTCATTTTTGTTCAGTAAAAAATAAGGTACCTCTTCGCACGAACCCATCTCCGTTCCAAATGTGGCTCATTACAACCATTTTTCCAGAACAGGACAGTGCTTGAACCTTTCCTTTCCAGCCATTCCATCTTTAACATTTTCTCTGTGATAACTGTAAACGGTTTCTGATGCATAAGACTATTTTGTTCCTGCCATCGAAACTTCCTTCAGTGATTAGCACCACACCCGGTCTCTTTGGTGTAATAAACAGTCCATCCAGTGTTTCTAAAGTGACTCATTTACCGCAAGAACTCGACTCTTTTCCTGCTACTCTGTTATTTTTCGTTGGCAAAGGTTTTTTGTTGATTTTTTTGTATCTAAGGCCAATTTCCGAACAGCCCGCCAAAGGATTGATTCATACATATCAAGTCTTCCATTTGAGTCTTTAACTTTTACAATACGGCAGCCACTGATGGAAACAGCTTCTCCACACAGAAGTTGTGGATTATTCTTCTTATAATTCTCTTTGTAAAGTCATCCAATGTAAATTTCTGTTGCCTGCGAGAACCGTTTTGTGGTGACACAAGACATGAAGTTTCTCTCTGTTCTCCCGAAATTCATTTACTGTACTTTAGTACAGATACACTCAGAAGTTCTCTTTACAGGCTGTGACACGGAAGTACTAGCGCCCTGTTCCTTATCAGCGTAGACCGAGGCACACACTCAGACTCCAACAGACTTTTCACAGTTGCGTAAATGATACCGTTTCACACAGGTACGACGTAACTAATTATGTTACGAAGTTTGTCTCACATGAATACACAACAACGAAAGTGAGCACTGTTATTTCCTATCTGACGGAAAGCTCCGATGTAAGTAACGCAACTGTGAACAGTGGAGTGGAAATACTGTTCGCAGAACTGAAAACATAGCATACTCGAGCACACGCCGCACGAAGACGCAGAAGCAAATAAACCGCAGATGTGATATTAGTGCTTTATGTAGATTTATGCGCATAAAAGTATAACAGATGTAAAAGGCAACAACAGAGCTTCTATTTACATTATTCGTGTTTTTAGTACCTGTGACTATTAGGCGAGTTGCTGCAATCTAATTCACTATTATAGAAAACAGCTGATAGGTTGTAAGAAAAGAATGATTGTATATGGCTCTGAGCACTAAAGGTCTTAACATCTGAGGTCATCAGTTCCTTAAACCTAGCTAACCTAAAGAGGCAGGATTCGAACCTGCGACCGTAGCGGTCGTGCGGTTCCAGACTGAAGTGCCTAGAACCGCTCGGCCACAACGGCCGGCAAGAATGATTGTATCTTTAAACTGTGCAAAAGAACACTCTGGTTTCTCTGAGGTTCCTCGAAGTTGCTGGCCGGTATGGCCGAGCGGTTCTAGGTGCTTCAGTCTGGAACCTCGCAACCGCTACGGTCGCAGGTCGAATCCTGCCTCTGGCATGGTTGTGTGTGATGTCCTTATGTTAGTTAGGTTTAAGTAGTTCTAAGTTATAGGGGACTGATTAAAAATAAATTCGTGTGACTAGGGCCTCCCGTCGCGTAGACCGTTCGCCAGGGGCAAGTCTTTCGATTTGACGCCACTTCGGCGACTTGCGCGTCGTTGGGGATGAAATAATGATGATTAGGACAATACAGCACCCAGTCCCTGAGAGAATAAAATCTCCGACCCAGCTGGGAATCTAATCCGGGCCCTGCCGCGCTGACCACTCAGCTACCGGGGGCGGACATAAGGGACTGATGACCTCAGATGTTAAGTCCCATAGTGCTCAGAGCTCAGAGCCATTTGTACCATTGGAACCATTCCTCAAAGTTGACACTCATCAAAAATCTTCGAAAAAGCACACTTTCTCCCAAATATTACCACAATGTCGCCTCGATTACAACTAAAATGTAATACTTACACACCACTACTCCGGCAAGGTACAGACATCGGTGTTCGTCATCCAATGTAACCAGAGTATGTGCTCTAAGTTAGGGGTCAATGATTATGAAATGCATACAACCTTGGAGGTAGGCAACCACAGCAATGAGTAGCCATCCTGGGTTTTAATAAACCGTTTCCGATTTATTTATTCCTTTGTTATTGGGTCACTACCGGTTTCGTGACACTAACAGCCACGTATTCAGGTGAACATTCGTATAACTATAAATACAGAAGGCATAATAACCCAGAGATGTGCACTGGTATGGTAAATTATTTTAAGATTTTAAATTTATTTATCAAATTTTATTTATTAAAATGAGCATATCAGAATACTAGTACTCACATAACTAAAACATTAGAGCTGATAAGCTCGGAACTTTGTACCCAGCATTCGTTGTCTATCAGAACAATACACAGCTAAAAGTCGGCGCGTCGTAGAACAAAGCTGCCGGATTCCAATATAGTGGATAGGTCCTAAACAAATCAGACCACACTGCTCCACTGGTACGGTGGAAATAAATGAAAACTATTAAGGCCAAATTTTGGGCCGGAATGAAAATACTAGAAGTGGTTGCCACAAAATAGAGGGATGTTCTACGTGGACCAAACCCGTCAACTAAACAGCTATTGCCGGAAAAGCAGAACCTGGAAACTTCACTTGTGGCTTCTCCGATCTATACGCAATAGCGAACAGGGGACGCGGCCACCTGCTGTGTCATATTGACAGCAGGAAAGTACACAGCTAGCCTGTGGGCGACTCGAGCATGTGCTGACGATACGCAGGTTCGAACGAACGGTTGGTGATCTTCTGGGGGATACTCGAATGGCGAGTGAGAATAAGGAATATTGGGATAAAAAGTCAGAAACTTTCTTAAAAAAAACAGTCTGTAGAATAACAATATGATAGTGACAGCTGATATTTTTTTCGTTAATAACGCCCTTAAGTTATGCCATAGCTTGATCAAGTAACGACGTAAAAGAGGAACATCATGCGCATACATTACATCAACGAAACCGATCTACTGGCAGTGTCCACTGAATAAAGGTTAAAACATTAAGAAACTTTAAGAACTTTAAAATTCTAAAAATTATTGTTTCCGTGGTATCATGGCCACTCGTCTGATATAGGGTGCCTAGGAAGCTGTACAACATTCGAGCAAATCCTATTAATGGAGTTTATTACAATAAACTGAATTGACGGTACTCGACTTTGCCTTTTCACAGTAAAGTGTTGCAAGCAATTGGCGACATGCAAATAATAAATGTCCTTCGATAGTCCATTTCCATGCAAGCAGGACATAAGTCACGAGTAAGGAGTTACGATGAGGGCTGTTGTTCTGGTGAGGCTCTTCTAGTGCGCCCGAGGCTGGCAGCAGCGCCGCTTATATTCCTTTCTTGCAGAGGCCGCTTCTGTCGTGGTGCGGTCCTATTCAGCGTAGTATTGGCTGACGTCGTCTCACAGCCCTCTCTGCTGCATCTTTCTTGATCTTCGTGCGCGCGCTTGTCGTTACGCCCGAAGACTTGCATAAAAATGTTTTCAAAAATTCTTCACTTTTGCAGTTAAAAGTATCCAACACTGTAGTGAATTTTTGTACTTATTTAAAGTAGATCAAATATCAGAAAATTTATGAACTTAAGAATTTTACATCGAGAAAACAAGGGCTACACTTCAGGTAATTTATATAATTTTATGAGATCCATTAGTCCACCCTGAGTGTACTAATGGAGTTGTGACACCATAGTATGTCGACAAATTTCCACTACCTAAATAAGGAATGTAGTTTCTTTATCTGGTCCTCCTTTGTTCCTCCCGGACCTTTCCATTTTCCTCCCGCCCCGCTTCCCCATCTCACCTCCTCACGACACTTCCCCACCTCCTATTCATCCTCCTTATTATCTTAGTTGTTTCACATTTTCCTTTCAAATATGTTTTATAATTTTTATACATTTTCTTAAGTTTCATCCACTCCACATAGGTATCAAAATTCGCTATATTCTTGGACTGTTTCTACTCTAAAAGTGAAGAATTTTTAAACCATTTTTATGAAACAATAGTTAACGGAGTTTCACAGTTCATAAAGCTTTTTAAAGTTACCGGAATTTCATAGTTCTTAAAGATTTTTAAAGTTTCATTCAGTGGACACTGTGACAGATCTGTTTCGTTGCCTCTTTTACGTCATTGCGCCCCTCGGGCTACCCTTCAAATGCATTTTTCTCTACAACTTATATTCAGAAAAGTATAATAGCACCAAAACCAATATTTTCGGTTACCTGCTATATCTCAGATTGCGAAAGTATGTACTCCTCGTCACAACGTCACTGCATCAGGCATCAAAGTCGACGTCCATTATCTGTTGGTTGAACACAATCTTAACATCATTTCATGATACTGAATCTTTCGGTTCATATTTTGACACATTGGCGTGTTTCAAAGATTTCATGTCTGACGCACGGCTCAGCAACGACATAGATGTAATTTCATGTTATCGAAACCGTGGCTAGCTGTGGTCTTACTTTGAGCTTTCACACTTAGTATGGAGTGCAGCCTATTTAAGACAGGTGATTCTGAGGGAATTAGATAAGCGAATGATATGCTGAAAACTACACGCGAGATATGCTAGCTTGGCAAAAAAAATGCTAACGAGAATAAAGTGGATATAGAATGTAATCTGGTAGTAATAAGAAACACATTCCTCAAAAACAGAAATATATCAACGTCCAGTTTCAATTTAAGTGTTAGGAAGTCCTTCCTACAAGTATTTGTCAACAGAAGATGAGGAGACCTACACTATGTAATCAAAAGTATCCGGAGACCTGGCTGAAAGTAACTTAACAAGTTCGTGGCGCCCTCCATCGGTAATGCTGGAATTCAATATGGTGTCGCCAACCCCCCCCCCCCCCCGGAGCTCTTGCACGCATATTTTCAACCAGGTGCTGTAACGTTTCTTAGGGAATGGTTCAAATGGCTCTGAGCACTATGGGACTCAACTGCTGTGGTCATTTGTCCCCTAGAACTTAGAACTACTTAAACCTAACTAACCTAAGGACATCACACACGTCCATGCCCGAGGCAGGATTCGAACCTGCGACAGTAGCAGTCGCACGGTTCCGGACTGCGCGCCTAGAACCGCGAGACCACCGCGGCCGGCAGTCTCTGTTAGTCAACACACATGGTCGGCCTGTACGCTTTTGTGCTGTACGTGTCCCTTCACGTTTCCACTTCACTATCACATCACACACAGTGGACCTAGGGATATTTAGGAGTGCGGAAATCTCACGTACAGACGTATGACACAAGTGACACCGAATCACCTGACCACGTTCCAGGTCTGTGAGGGAGCGCTCCGCTCTGCTCTCTCACGATGTCTAATGACTACTGTGGTCGCTGATATGGAGTACCTGGCAGTATGTGGCCGCACAGTGCACTTAATATGTAAGACGTATGTTTTCGGGGTGTCCGGATACTTTTCATCACATAGTGTATTTCCATTGAAACGAACTCCTGTAGTTTAGTAACGTTACGAGGTCTTATATGTGAATTTAGACTTTCTCAGCGAATGTCGATGATGAAGTCTTTTCGGATAATCAGCTGAGTCAAGGCATCATTCTGCGGCAACGTATCAACAATTTTCCTACTTGTCATCTTTAGGCTGTAATGGTACTTGAATTACGTAACCATTATGGTACCTCACCTAAACCTCTCGATATCAGTAATATTCTACTGTATTTCTGTTAACTACTTAAAATATTTCTGAGACAACATTCAGATTTGATTTCAATTTTGATACATCGATCTGTTTATATTGCAATGATATTATTCTTATGTGTATTCTTTCTTTTGTCGCTATGATCTTTGACGTACTTGTAACTCTGATTTTTGGGCGCGTAAGCGATTATTAGTTAGATGTTGAATAGTTAGTTGTTGAATTGTTAGAGAGTCGGACCTTGAGAAGGTCAAGTCTTGGATGTCATGTTGGAAAGACGCGTATTGTAGTCCGCTTATAAAAAGTGAACTTTAACAGTGACTGTAAGGAAGATGTTTTCAAGTATGTTTTGTATTGTGAAGTGATTATTGTGTTTACGTGATATTGCAATAAAAGCAATTAAAAGGAAGTGTGACTCAAATTCGGAGTGCTGATTATTTTTTTACATCACCATTGTGCTAACTTTGAAAGGTTTAATCTCCAAGAATGATGTAAGAAGCGCATCTACATAACTTTTGAATATAGCAGAATAAAATCTAGGCCTTTTTGCATCCGAGCTTGGAATCATAACCACCTAGATTTTCAACGATTAGGCCATGACTTTACGACGAGACCGGAGTGGGTAACACAAAAAGATGAGTGCCTAGTTTTTTCATTATTACATGAAATGACTTTATTAACAGTGCTCTAATGACACTTGCCACATAATATGACTGTAGTAGCCCGAAAATGCAGTATTTAGCAGCGTGAGCAACACCACAGTCCTTATTAAATTCTGACCTTTATTGTGGTAGGGTTGTTAGAAGGCGAAGACTTCACCTGAAGCTGACAAGTTGGACACTTGTTGAAATGTTGCCGCAGATCGTCGCCTTGACTCAACCGATAACCCGAGGCGATTTCATCATTAAACGGTCCTTCCTAGATGGAACACAAATAAGAAAATTTGAAATGGAAGATGAGCAGAATAGTGCTGTGTGAGGAACAGTGTTTCACGTTGTACAATACATTTGAGGAGGCGATATCGAATAGAATTAGGGGAGAAAAAGAATTTTGGACACAGATTAATCTGGACTGGATCACTTGATATGGCACTTTCTGAGGCACTAAGGAATCATCGCTTTTACAAATAAATGAAATGCAATAGGTAAAACTTGTACTGAGAGATCACAGGTTGAATACAGCAAGAAAGTTCAGATGGAAGCAGGCTGCCGTAATTGTAAAGAGATAAAGAGGTTTTCACAGGAGAGACTAGCGTGGAGGACTTCGTCAAACTAGTCAACAGACTGAAGACAACCATATTCAGTTATTTTCAAGGTGACGACCTGTCATAAAAGCGCATTCGCCTCGTTCAGTGTCCAAGGAAGCTTTCTTCCTGGGGCAGATCAAAGACCGTCTAATTTCAAAATGATAGTACTGCTCAACTCAATAAACGCCCGGCGTTGGGTTTGCTTTTACGATTCTGGCCTGGGGACTGCGAGGCTGACATCATTTGGAATAGAAAGCTGAAATTGGCTGCGGACTCGGCGAAGTGCAGGAGGCCCCATAAAGCAGCGCGGGGCAGGCAGTAATTCGCGGCCCGGCCGGCGGTGGCGTTTACTGTCGCGCTGACGTGTCGCCTCCCAGGCGCGGCATTGCCGACCATTTCCCTTCCAAATGGGTCGCCTCTCCTCGCTGCTGATTTATCTGCTCACCGGACGTTTACTGTTGCGACGATAACGCATGCTGCCTTGTGCATTGCGGCCACTAAGCAGCGTATAAAAGGAGACGCGATAAAGTAAGGCGAAAGCGCAAACGCGACCTATTCAGGGCAATAACAGCCCAAGATTAAATACAGCTGTGCCCAGCATATCTCTTGGGGAAATTGCAAAATGCGTATGTCGCCGCTTCTGGGCATTTACGTCTGCCCCAGACGACAGCTACTTTCTGTCGTTTATTATTCTGCTTCACTAACGAACGTCGCACAGTCAACACAAGAACGTCAACCTATATTAACTAGAAGGAGCATTCAAGAGGTAAAAAAAAAAAAAAAAAAAATAAAGGCAGTTTGGTTTTATTCAGGATTACAATACACCATATCAATCCCCACTCTTTTGGTTACAAAAGCCTATTTTTTAAACATAATCTCCGTTCAGTGCTACGCTGCGTGGTCCGATGGTACCATTTCGCTGGTCGACGTCGGACCCAACCTCTTGCTCCATCAGTAACCCCCCCCGTAACGCATGTAATTCTTCCCGTGGAGTGCAACCTCTGTTGGACCAAACAGATGGAAGTCGGAAGGTGTGTCATCCGCTCTGTACCATGGACGAGGGAGAACAGTCCAAGTTTTCTGAGCTTCTCTCGAGTGCACACATTTGCCAGGCCTTGCGTTGTTTTGGAGGAGACGCTAGTTTCCATTTTAATGGCGCCGAACACGCTAAAGTCGCTTCTTCAATTTCCTGAAGATAGCACAAAACACTGTATCATGAGGGAGGACATCGAACAGAATAACCCCTCAGAGTCCCAGAAGACCAACGCCACGGCTCTACAACTTGAGGTTGCGGATTTGAACTTTTTATTCGCTCAAGAGGTGGTGTGGCGCCCCTCCATTGATTGCCTTGTTGATTCCGGTTCGAAGTGTTAAACCCGTGTTTCATCGCATATGATGATGTACAACAAAAAATTGATTCGATCAGCAACGTTACGTGCAAGCATCTCTAGACAGATGATCCTACGTTGCTCTTAATGGTTATCAGTTAGGTGGCGATGAACACAGAGGACTCACACTTTTGAGCACCCCAACTGATGGACGAGTGTGTCAGCACTACCAGCTCTGAAGCGAAGTATTTGATATACCTCGATCACCTCGAACGACACTGTCTGCAAGCTCCAACAATGGAGAGGTAGCTGTTGTATGCGGTCGATCGGCATGGATGGGTTTGCACGAGTTTGTTTCGATGATGACAGATGCTCACCCAACGACTCGCCGTGCATTTGTTCACGGTGTTCGAAGTAATCAATAGCAAAATTAATAAGCAGCAGGGGTAGCTTTATCTCTGTCCCTCTGCCGCGCGGAATTAGGACCGCGGTCTAAGGCGTTGCAGTCATGGACTGTGAGGCTGTTCCCCCCCGGAAGTTCGAGTCCTCCCTCGGGCATGGTTGTGTTTACATTCTGGAGTAGTCGTGTGTTCTGCCGGATGTTCGTGTCAAACTTGCACAATATTTCGACAGTGAGGCACACTGTCGAAATATTGTGCAAGTTTGACACGAACATCCGGCAGAACAACCGACTACTCCAGAATGTCAGCTATTCGCCGGGAAAGCATGAAATCATACATGGTTGTGTTTCTTTGTCCTTAGGATACTTCCATGCAGAATACAAACAGAAATCACGAAATCATTTTTTCTATGAGTCAGGTGCAGCCGCACCAGTGGTCTAGAGTATCGTCAGGAGATGTAGCCTGTAATTGAAGAAGTGTCATAATGATCTCTCCATTAGCAGAAGATTCTGGAATAGTCCCCCATTCGGATTTCTGGGAGAGGACTGCCAAGTGGACGGTTACCATGAGAAAAAAATTAAATTATCAAAGAAAGGAAACGTTCTACGAGTCGGTTGGTAGAATGTCTGAAGCTTGAACGTGGTAGGAAAGTATAAAATATGAAAAGGGAAATGCAAAGCCTCAATCTATATATAGTAGGGCTCAGCAAAGTGAAATGGAAGAAGACAACGATTCCTGGTCACATGAGTACAGGGTATTATCAACAGCATCAGAAAATGGTGTAGCGGGGGTAGAATTCGTCATGAGTAGGAAGGTAGAGCAGGCAGTGTGTTACTGTGCACAGTTCAGTGACAGGGTTGTTCTTATCAGAATCGACAGCAAACCAACACCGACAACGATAGTTCAGGTACATATGCCAACATCGCAAGCTGAAGATGAAGAGATAAAAAAAGTGTATGATTATATTAAAAGCGTAAGAAAATATGTAACGGGGGATGAAAATCTACTAGTCATAAGGGACTGGAATGCATCTGTGGGGGAAGGATGAGAAGAAAAGGTTACAGGAGAATATGGGCTTGGGACAAGGAATGAGAGAGCAACATTTTTTAACTGATATGTCCATCAAAATGTTTTGATAAGGCCCACTGAAATTAGAGCTAATATATGCGCCGATTGTATCATTATAGTTTCTTGCCGATAAAACACCGGAGCGATGGAATGCGTACAGAACAGCCCGAAGAGACGCAAAACAGGCTATAGCAGCAACCAAATCCTCACGTTATGCTGATCTATACGCAAAACTTGACACACTTGAAGGAGAGTGGAACTTATATCGACTCGCTAAAGCAAGACATCGCAATTCAGAAGATGTTCATCGGCTCTACGGAGTCCATGATGAGACCGGTAATCTGCTAGTTGACTGGAAGAAGATCTCAGCAGAAGAGTTCCCCCATCCACCAATATCCACCGGCCATGCTGGTGAAGGGCCCATAAGAGAAACTGCAATCGAAGAGATCAAGACTGCTATGAGGAAAATGAAGCCTGGGAAATCCACCGGCCCAGATGACTTTCCAGCAGAGTTATGGTGTTCCCATCGTTGGAAGGCAGCTGAATGGTTAACGGAACTCTTAAACAAGGTCACTGACGAGGGACAAACACCAACTAATTGGCAGCAGAGCACCACCGTGCTTATCTTTAAGAAGAAGGGAAATCTCGCTGAGTGCACCAATTGCCGTCCAATTCGACTTCTCTGCCGCGCCAAGAAAATCTTTGGGGCCGTGTTGTGGACCAAAGGATCCGTGAGATCATACAGATATTCAGAAACCCAGCTGGGTTTGTGAAGAACTGCGACACAACTTATTTATGCTGCACGACTCTTAGTTGAGAAACATCATGAGAAAGCGAATCCGCTGCGTCTAGCATTCCTGGATCTCGAAGAGGCCTTTGACCAGGTGCCACACAGTCTCATCCGGCTAGCACTTCGACAGCATGATGTGCCAGAGCAGCTTATTAACTGGGTGCAGTTATTTTATGCACAACCAATAAGTTATGTCTGTACAACCTCAGGACTGTACAATGACTTCCCCATCACAGTCGGCGTCCATCATGGTTCTGCATTATCACCGCTCCTGTTCATTCTCGTAATGGACACCCCTGACAACAGACCTGCACCTGCCATTACCATTGACCCTACTTTATGCTGGCGTCGTGATGCTGGCAGCAGAAAACAAGCTTGATCTGCAGAGCCTCACTCAAGAATGGAGCAGCGCGTAGTGTGAAGCAGTCGCCCTCCGTTTCTGGCGGTGGGGCCGCTGTGGCAGTCGCAGCTTTCGTGTCTCCCTATGGTGGGAAACGGGAAAGTTTGCCTGTTAACGTGCATTTAAGGGGCGCTATGAGCTCGCCAGTCGGTTCGGGAGAGCGATTTGGGGGTGCTGCGCCAGGTCTTCTCGAGAAATCGCAGTTTATTAGAAGTTGAGTGATTGGTGTTATGTTGTCTGATTTACTCTTGTTAAATTATACTTGTTTTCTTTGTGAGGTCACCAGCCGTTTTGCTTTGGGGTCGTACCACAATTTTTCTCCGTTGCCCACCCGCGGGAAGGTGCTTGTTTATAAATTGGGAGGCTCGTTTTTCCATTGTGGAGTAGGGGCGGGTTAGAGCATCCTGCGGTTCGGGTTGTTCGGTAATCTCCCTATCAATCTAACGTACGTTATTAGCTGCCTCTGTCATGTTTGTCGGATTTGGTGTGTTAACGAATTTATTGCTTGGAGTGTAACGGCCTAACAAGTGATATATGTTTTGATCTTTGGAAACTTTGATACTGTTGCCTATGATCTTGAGAGGCGATATCTGCGTACAGTAGAGTATCTTAACTATTGTTTGGTCAACCTTGCAGAATTTTATATAAGACTGCATTTTGTGGGCTTTTATTTATATGACCATTTTGTGTATAAAGTTGCCACCGTTTCACAGTAAGACTTTTCTTAGAAGTCAAAATCAAGTTGCACCTTCGTTAGCAAGGTTAATATTTTAATTGTTAGTGTTTTGTACCATTTCCATCCCTCCCACGTGGTGTGCATAGTTTGTGTGTTTGTGTAAACCGTTAAAACTGTTAGTTTAAAGTAATCTGGTGTGTTGCACATTTGCACCAGTGTAGTCTTTAGAGGGTGCTTTCTGATTATAATTTTAAATCCGTTTCTCTTACAAAATGCTTTTAGGCACTATTAAAGTGAATAAAATTCCCATTTGTTAAAAGGAGCTAGGTTATGATTTCATCAGTTACTCCCTGGCAACTACTTATATGCTTAAACAGTGTGATTAAATGTTTTAATGTTTTTGATGAATCTCTAGTAAAAAAAAAATCTTAAGAATATTCTTTGAAAATAAATCACGGTTCAGTGAGATCTGGCTCGTGTGAGCAAGTTGAAGTACATTGGTTCCACCGTTGACGGCCGATTCACTGAAGAGGTCAACACCAGAACTCAGGCAGCCTGGATGAGGTGTCCAACAACAACCGGAGTCACTTGCTACCTATGAATGAAAGATAATTTAAAATCAAAAACCTATCGCTCTGTCATCCCATCAGTTGCTTTGTATGGTTCTGAGTGCTGGCCGACTACAGTTGAGAAAGAATACCACCTAAGAGTAATGGAAACGAAGATGATAAGATGGACAGTGGGCCTCACTAAGTAAGATCACGTTTCTAATGGTGGCATTAGGAAACGGTTTGGTTTTGCATCGATCCAGGTCAAGATGCGTGAGAGTCGTCTTCGATGGTTTGGGCCTGTTTTACGGGCCGGTGATGACTCTATTGCCAAGGCGGCTTACACTCTTGAAGTCGTCGGCAGTAGACCCAAAGGACGACCTAGGCAACATTGGGCTGATACGATTCATAAAGGCCTTAAATGCGTGAACTTCCACCCAGATGCAGCCCGTGATAGAGCGAAAGGGAGACAACGGACCCACGTAGCGGGCCCAGGAGGCACGCGGGACAAACGGTAAAGGATAAAAAGAAGAAGAAGATACGCGCCGATTATAACAGGGAAGGGGGAAGTCGTACCGGAAGTACCCCCCCCCCCCCTCGCCATCTAGGTGGCTTGCGAAGTATCATGTAGATGTAGATGTAGATTTAGAAGAGACGGAGTGAAATACTACCTCCTTCTACACTACCGATATCGGATCTGTTGCTCTCAAATTGCTCTACAGTGTAACGTCAGTGTTTAGAGCGGTTTCGTACCTGCAAACAATGATCTCTCAGGACAGTAATTACAAGTCACTCGGTATATCACCATCTCTATATTTGTAGCCGCTGTTGTCTCTATAAACTAAGATACTCCAACTGAAACATAATTTAGTTTTTCTTCTCTTGACTTTCAACCAATTTCAGCAGAGAAATTAAACACTGGGGTATGAGTTTTGTTAACGTTTAGCCAATTTCAGAGAAGAACTTAAACACTGAGCTATGAGTTCGATAATGAATCTCAAAATGTAAATCAAAACAACTTCTGTTTGGCAGACAGAAACAAAATTCATCGAATTGACAGATTAGTACCAAAGGCGAAGAGGAAGACGGTGAAAAACGATTACTGCCCCGTCTGGCTTTTATCTTCCCAGGCGAATTATGGAGTGAAATGGCGGAACGCTGGGCTGCGCGATTCGAATTCCACTGAACAGGTTTCCGCTTGCTCGTGGTGATTTAATTTCCGAGAAGGCAATAAGTTCTTCTTTTAACGTTCTTCCAGGTAATGTGTTTTCATCGGTCCAGAACAACGTGACATTTTTGTATCAACAGCGTAGTTCTTGCTGTCTTATTAATGAGCAGTCGGCAATTCTTCGACTTTACCAGTTGCACGGCAGCAGCTACCAGCTATAGTTCGGAATGTTCTGTCGCAATTGGATGTTCATAATATCCCTGACGCTACGCTATTCTGCTTGTGAAATTTACTGCACCATTCATTAATCGCACTCTTTAATCATAGAAGCTGTAATTTATTGTAGCATCCAGGTAAAAGAGGAGAATTTTTTCGTAAGAGTATCAGGTGTTGACGAAGTTGCAGTAATGCGATAGCACGCTGAACGCAGAATGGGGTACACGCAGATTCAGTCTGTGCCAGATATTAATACAAAAAATATTCTGTGTGGGTAGCGATGAGCAGCCTCCACAATGGCTAGGAAATGCATCATGAAATACACAGACGTAGTCCTACTTATTTCAGTTTTGGCTATCGACTTTAGTCACACTCTGACCATCCTCGGGTCATCTGTACCGAGAATATTCCATCATAAAGTGCTTACATTGACTGTAGATAATGCCTCAATAGCATTCTTCATCAAGAACACATCGATTATATAAAGACTGATACGAGACATATACTTACAAAACACGCATTTAATTGTGCATTCCACAACTGCAGTAACTTATCATTTTTGGAATGCTCAAATTTGCTGTGACATATGATTCCAAAAACATCTACTTCTGCCTTCCCATGTAAACGTTAACGCTCCTGGAACAATCCTAGTGAATTCTATTACGGCAGCAACTGCTCAAAGACCATGCGTTATAGCCTACAGATCTTCCAAACATTCTTACTGTTCGTATTCGGGGCAATTAAAAATTTTCCGTTCGTAACTGTACAGACCAGAATCGATGTCAATCAGGCGAAATCATCGTGAGTAATTAGGCAATCATCCCAGCGACGCACCAAGTTGAACACTCGTTTGGTGAAACACCGTGTGTGATTTCCCTAAATCGCCTCAGGAAATGCTGGGATGCTTCTTTTGAAAGGGCACGGCTGACTTCCTCCCTAATCCGATGGGACCGATGATCTCGCTGTTTCGTCCTCTCCCGTTAAAATTGGTTGCAACCATCCACCAACACAGTGTCCTGCTGCTTGAAAAAGTCCCTAACGGTGTGTTGTGTTAAGGGGCCGTAGGCTTGATAATCACATGGTTAGAGGTCAGGAATATAGGGCGGGTCCACGAGTATCAACCACTTGAGTTTGCGTTAACTTGTACGTTACGGCGTTTGCAAAATGGTTCAAATGCCTCTGAGCACTATGGGACTTATCATCTGAGGTCATCAGTCCCATAGACTTAGAACGCCGTAAACCTAACTAACTTAAGGACATCACACGCATCCATGCCCGAGGCAGGATTCGAACCTGCGACCGTAGCAGGAGCACAGTTCCGGACTGAAGCACCTAGAACCACTCGGCCACAGCGGCAGGCCGACGTTTGCAATTTGGGGACGTGCGCAACCCCGACGCAGCAGCACACAGTACTCATTATACGTCGTCTCATGATTGTATTCGAGGCAGTGCTCAGCGATAGCTAATTTGCTTGGTTGTTTTAGCCTGGTGTTCCTTGCATCTCTGTTCAACTATTGTGATAGCCTAACGTAAGACACGACGCATTCACGTAGAATGCAGTTTCCACTACTCTTCCCCCACCTCCCACCCCACCCCCTGCTTTAGGGGACCTAGATCGTCTTTAAGGTTAAAAGGAATACTTTCTATCTTAGTTGAGGTGATGCCATGTTTCCGTAGGAGTTGACCGACTTTTCCGGATACTGGTCCAGTATAAGGTAGATAAGTGATTTTTGGCGTCTCTTTCTCGGTCTTAGTCTCGACCTCTTTCTCAGGTGTTCTTGGTTTTGACTGCATCGACCGTTCAATTTGATGCTCTGAGTACCCATTTCTTCAAAATGTAATATCTCAACATACGACATTTCCAAACCCCTTACACACTTTTTCAGGTCTGTTAACGGCACTAAATACGACCAACACAACGTACTGCGATGGTAGTTCTACCTGTCGCAGAGAATTACAACTCTAATTACACTCCTACCCACCTATGGTGTGCACGTGTTCTACACTATATCTTCGTGGCTATCTGCAAATCACATTTAAGTGCCTGGCAAAGAGTTTATCGAAACACCTTCAACTTAATTCTCTGCTATTCCACTCTCGAACAGCGCGCGGGAAAATCGAACTCTTATATCTTTCCGTACGAGCTCTGATTTCGGTTATTTTATTATGATGATCGTTTCACCCTTGTAGGTCGGCGTCAACAAAATATTCACATTCGGAGGAGAAAGTTTGTGATTAAATTTCGTGAGAATATACCGCTAAAACGAGAAACAATTTTGTTTTAATAATGTTCAACTAAAATCCTGTGACATATCCATGACACTCTCTCCCCTACTTCTCGATAGTAAATAACGTGCTGCCTTTCTTTGAACTTTCTCGGTATACTCCTGCTAAGGATCTCACAAGTACTCCAAAAGAGGACGCAGAAGCGTTTCTGTCGTAGATCTGCTGCATCCTGTAGCTACTCTGCCAACAAAACGCAGCAATTGGTTCGCCTTCGCCACAGCATTTTCTATGAGTTCTTTCTAACTTAAGTTGTTCGCAGTTCCTAGGTATTCTGTTGAGTTTGCAGCCTTTAGATTTGATTGATTCATAGTGTAACCGAAGCTTAGCGTATTCCTTTTAGCACTCATGTGGGTGACCACACAGCTCGCATTATTTAGGGTTAATTGTCATTTTTCGCACCATATAGATACCTTAGCTAAATAGTTTTGTAATTGGTTTTTGTATAGGCTTAAAGTCAGCGCCGGCACGCAGTCGAGAACGGCAGAGAAGAGACGGCCGCGAGAAGAAGTCAACCAATCGAACGCTGGCCGACCTTACTCCAGGACGAAAACGCGACAGCAGTAGCCCCTAATTGGAAAGGACATGAGCCTCGTCCGACTGGGGGCAGTCCACTTCGATAGCAGCTTAAATGTTAGCCACTACGATAGCAGTGCCGGCCGCGGTGGTCTCGCGGTTCGAATCCTGCCTCGGGTATGGATGTGTGTGATGTCCTTAGGTTAGTTCGGTTTAAGTAGTTCTAAGTTCTAGAGGACTGATGACCACAGCAGTTGAGTCCCATAGTGCTCAGAGCCATTTGAACCATTTCAACGATAGCAGCTTCAGTCGTAGCCTCTTCATTAGAACCTCTACGATGTACAGAAAAAAAATTGACATGTTCCCCATCCACGAGGATCTCCTCAGCACAAATCTATGGAACGAAAATTTATCTAATCTAATCTAATCCGAATTTGTGTTTGTCTGTGCTGAGGGAGACTGATTATTTCGTATGTCACCCTTTTCTTGCGACACGTCTATCAAAGTTAAGTATTATAATTAGCTTGTTTTAATAAAACTCATTAATACGAGTTGTTTGATTGTTTGCCTAGCGAACCGAATACGCAGAATTCCAAGACATAACAGATTTGATCTTCCGCTGTCTTTAGTAGACGATAAACGACAGCTCACACAACCTAAGAAGGCTGCTCAGATTGTTTCCTAAACCGTTTACACAAGTAAGAAACAACAGAGAGCTTACAACACTACCTTGGGGAACGCTAGAAATTACTTATGTTTTACACGATGACTTCTCGTCAATTTTGTTTCGTTGACACCCGCCTGTGTGTTGTGGCAACACCGACTCAAAGGAAGGCCTCGGCGCTTGTTGGTGACGTAACGTCAGCTAGGCACGGCGAACGCCAGGTCTGTTGCAGGCATACTCATCATGGTGGTGTCTCCCTCCCTGACACAGGAAAATGTGAAACTATTGGCGGTAGTTGACCAACACACATTGTTCTGAGAGATTTCTGCAAGCCATTAATTTCACCTGTTTTAAGAATTGACATACAAATAGAACTTCATGGTCTGGTAGCAACAGAATTCGTGCTTCTCTACCTTATTTGTAAATCTGAGCAATTTACGTTTGTACTGGGTTGCTTTTTCAAGAAACTGTGAACATATTGGTGCTCTTCTTTAGGTTTCTTGGCTGACTATGGGGTGAGGAGCACTGAATGTTAATGAAATATCTTGGGATTGTACACGTTGAGGGAGGTGGTGGGGGACAAAAGAAGAGACAAAATAGTTTTTTTTTTTTATCTTATAAAATTTCTCCTTTCAGTTGCAAGAGGGGAATATTTATCTATTCTAATGTGCATGTTTAAAAAAGTTTAAGCTCAGCAGTATTTTCGATGCATGAAGCTATTTCGTTTCCTGTTTAGAATGCCTGGAATTATTGTATTCTTCTTGAAGTCTGTAATCTAATGACTGGCAACAGTTGGACAATTAAACTTGTAAATTAGTTCACATTTCCAGTGCAGATATCAAAAGAAAATAAATAAATAAATAAAAAAACGAGATCATTGTAAGGGGGTTGCGGTAGGTTTCGATAACAAAATGTATCAAGTAAATATAGTCACTTGAATGAAAAATTTGCGAAGCTTGCAATGGGGAAACACATCTTCTCATATTGATCTACGTTTTTTTCCACAGGATTCAGTAATACAGAACTACGATCTTAATTTGTAGCCTTACGATGGTAAGAAAATCTTTCATGTAAATAAAACTGCAGGATCCAAAACAATGTTGTCCTGAGACTGGTTTGATGCAGCTCTCCATGCTACTCTATCCTGTGCAAGCTTCTTCATCTCCAAGTACTTACTGCAACCTACATCCTTCTGAATGTGCTTAGTGTACTCATCTCTTGGTCTCCCTCTACGATTTTAACCCTCCACGTGTTCCAACATTTCTGCGGAATCCAAACTGATCTTCGCCGAGATCGGCTTCTACCAGTTTTTCCATTCGTCTGTAAAAAATTCGCGTTAGTATTTTCCAGCCGTGACTTATTAAACTGATAGTTCGGTAATTTTTACATGTGTCAACACCTGCTTTCTTTGGGATTGGAACTATTGTATTCTTCTTGAAGTCTGAGGGTATTTCGCTTGTCTCATACATCTTGCTCACCAGATGGTAGAGTTTTGACAGGACTGGCTCTCCCAAGGCTGTCAGTAGTTTCAATGGAATGTTGTCTACTCCCGGGGACTTGTTTCGACTGAGGTCTTTCAGTGGTCTGTCAAACTCTTCACGCAGTATCGTATCTCCCATTTCATCTTCATCTACATCCTTTTCCATTTCTATACTATTGTCCTCAAGTACATTGCCCTTGTATGGACTCTCTAAATACTGCTTCCACCTTTCTGCTTTCCCTTCTTTGCATAGAACTGGGTTTCCATTTCAGATCTTAATATTCATACAAGTGGTTCTCCTTTCTCCAAAGGTCTCCTTATATTTCCTGTAGGCAGTATCTATCTTACCCCTAGTGATATAAGCCTCTACATCCTTACATTTGTTTTCTAGCCTTCCCTGCTTAGCCATTTTGCACATCCTGTCGATCTCATTTTTGAGACGATTGTATTCCTATTTGCCTGCTTCATTTACTGCATTTTTATGTTTTCTCCTTTCGTCAGTTAAGTTCAATATCTATTCTGTTACCAAAGGAGTTCTACAAGCCCTCGTCTTTTTACCTACATGATCCTCTGCTGCCTTCACTACTTCATCCCTCAAAGCTACCCATTCTTCTTCTACTGTATTTCTTTCCCCCATTCCTGTCAATTGTTCCCTTATACTCTCTCTGAAACTCTGTACAACCTCTGGTTTAGTCAGTTTATGCAGGTCCCATCTCCTTAAATTCTCACCCTTTTTCTGTTTCTTCAGTTCATAACGAGTAGATTGTGGCCAGAGTCCTCTTCTGCCCCGGAAATGTCTTACAATTTAAAACCTGGTTCCTAAATCTCTGTCTTACCATTATATAATCTATCTGATACAATACCAAAAGTTTTGTCCAAAAATAAGAGATTTATAGTGATAAGCACGCCCAGGCGTTACTGCCTGCAACAGACCTGGCGTTCGCCGTGCCTACCTGACGTGACGTCACTAACAAGCACTGAGGCCTTCCTTTGGGTCGGTGTTGGTTTTGGGAGGTTAACTTTTTCTGAAAGGCTTTGTATATTGAAAACAGGTGGTTTCTTTGTAGCTGTGCTACTCCCAGAGCGTGGCGCAACTCTTCTCCAAATATCTCGTTGCGTGGGTACCGTTAGTGACAGCCGAGATTCGCACGAGGTGAGCCGGAGACACACTGCCGGCCCAATTCGCAGGTGAGCAACGGCGCGTCGTGACCGCCCAGAGCGCCTGCAACTGGTCGGTCGCAGCGCACAGCCGGCTCCCAGGTCCGTAAAACAGCGGCTGGCAGAGCGCGGCGACTTTTCATTAGCCCCGCGCACACTGCCTCGCTTATAACAGGCGACCGGCGAGCCGTGCGCCCGGCGGCGTAACTCAGTGCGACCCCGCTCGCCTCGACACTCGCGGCCCGAACGACACACTCAGCTCCAGCCACACACGTAACTGTGTCTGGACGGATTCGAATCTGGGCCACCAGGCCGCCAGTGCAAGATATGATCTGTGATGAAAGTCGTGGGGTTGTTTCGTTGCGCCGTAATCGAATTAACAAGCATCATTTCGAACTTCGTGAGGTATATGGCCCTCAAATGTTATTTTCCAAATGCATATCTTGCTGCGCTGCAACTCGCTTTCCGACCTCTTCCGCTAACAAACGGAACCCAGTAAAGGCGATGGCACACTGTGAGACCTTGGAAACAGCTGACACGATCCTGCTTCTAAATGATTGGAATAAATGATGGAGATCTAGGTGAACAGGAAGGCCATAAAGACAATAATGACAAAGGCAACAGCATAATTCGGTTCCATGAATGGAACACGTGAGGCAATACTGACCCTACGACTTATCTTAGAAGAAAGATTAAGGAAAGGCAAACCTACGTTTCTAGCATTTGTAGACTTAGAGAAAGCTATTGACAATGTTGACTGGAATACTCTATTTCAAATTCAAAAGGTGCCAGGGGTAAAATACTGGGAGCGAAAGGCTATTTACAATTTGTACAGAAATCAGATAGCAGTTATAAGAGTCGAGGGGCATGAAAGGAAACAGTGTTTGGGAAGGGAGTGAGACGGGGTTGTAGAATCTCCCCGATGTTATTCAATCTGTATATGGGATTCGAACCATGTTGCATCAGTAAATGCTGTTGAGACGAAAGATACAGAGAGGTGTGCTAGAAATGAGTAGCAACAGTAGAGCGTCTTGCCTAGGCTGTAGGCTGCAGTATCTCTTCGAGTTATGCAAACGGTGGCTAGAGGTTGTCTACAGGTTCCTCTGTTATGGGCACAAACACTCTGTACTGTAGAGCACAGACAAAAATCATTGATGCTGTTGGGCCATATTTAAAATCTCGGTCCCAAAGTAGCCACTATTTTGTATTACCACCCTAAAATGGCAGTTACCACAAAAAGCTATATTTTTCTCACTACCAAGATATGAGAAAACTCTCCAGATGTTTTACCGTGCCGTTACCTCGTGGTACTGCTAATTGCCTCCAATTAAGTGCTTCTGGCGTCCTGCATCAAACAAAGGCCAACGAGCTTCCTCTCCCTGTCATCTTGGTAACCACCAATTATTTCAGTTTGAAAGGTGTGGCCTTAAAATTAACCAGCTCTAAAGTACTGCTACAGAGAGGGAATAATGAGAAGTAATCTCTGTCACGCTCTCAGCCTGGAATCTCATTAACTATAATACAACTGCCCTTAGTGATGAGTTCTGCTTTGAACTGAGACCTACGACCAGTGGGGAGGCCTCGGACAGTGGTTGGATAACAACCTGACTGCCATGCGCCGTGTGGCCGACAGCCTGAAGTCATGGTCTGAGATGGCATTTCATTTCATGGCAGGACCTGTCCCGATGTCATCCGCTGCACCATCATAGCACAGCGGTAGGCCGACGATATTCTAGGCCTCGTTTTATTGCTCTTCCTGGCAAGCCTTTCTGGGCTTATTTTTCAGCAAGGTAATGCTCTATTTCACACGGCAAGGGGTTTTACTGTTTGTCTGTGTGGTTGCTAAATCGTAACTAGGCCATCAAGTTCACCAGATCCCTAACCAGGTGAGAATGTCCGGAGCATTAAGGGCAGGGCCCTCCAACTATCTAGGGATTTTGACTATCTAACTCACCAATTGGACAGAGTTTGGCACGATATCCCTCAGTAGGATATGGAACAATTCTGTCAATAATAGCCAAGCATATTCTTGTATAAGGGCCAGAGGTGGGTCAACGCGTTATTGAATTGATTACTTAATGAAGCTCTTTCTCTTTAATAAATCATCAAATTTATCAGAAGCTGTGATAATTTACGCGGTGTGTGAAGAAAGTAATGAGACCGACCGCACTGCTGAGCTATCTGGCAACACTGTGTCTTTTTACTTGTGTAGACCGGTGTTTTCATCTCTTCAGTCCCAACCTCAGCTCCGAACAGCCATCACGTCAGTTTTAAGAACGCCATGAGTGAAGCAGTGTTTTCGTTCTGTCTTGCGAAAACCGAACGAGGCTACGACGTCAATTTCTATGTTAAACGTGGAAAATTCACGAGTGTGAGTTCTGAAAAAGTGGAACGGACCTATTAGGGACACTTCGTATCAATAGCCCAAGTTTTCCACTGTCACTTATCATTGTTGGAAGTCCGGAAACACGTTGAAGATGACTCTCGCTCGGAAAGGCCCACAGCTTCAAAAATCGACGAAAACGTAGAATGTGTATGCACTCTTGTGAGATTGTTCCCTCAGGACAAACTGCTAATTAAGTGTTTTTCAAAGATGTCCTTAAAAGGCTAGGGAATAGGGTAATTCGAGTGAGACCAGATATTTGAAACGAGTGGTTGCTGCATCGTGACAATGCCCTATGTCACGCGGTCACTTCCATCACGGAATTGTTGGCCTCAGAAAGCATTACTGACGTTTGACAGCCCCCCTAACCCCCTAATCACTCCTTGTGACTTTTCTCTTTTCCAGATATTCAAATTTTTTTATAAAGAACGTTATTTTGTGACTCTAGAGAAGGTTCAAAACACGTGAACGACGTCTTGGCCTGCCACTTGAGGCATTTCAGCAGTCCCACCAAGAGTTGGATCAGCGGCTCCGCCGGCGTACGGCTGTCGGAAGAAACTTCTGTACAAGGAATAATAGCGTTCCTGCAGGAAATAAAAGCTTTGATAGATAAAAAATCATTTTATTACTATTCCCATACATTTTATTACTTTTTCCACATTCTTTGTATTTGTCTATACAGGGTGGTCCATTGATAGTGACCCGGCCAAATATCTCACGAAATAAGCATCAAACGAAAAAACTACGAAGAACGAAACTCGTCTAGCTTGAAGGGGGAAACAATATGGCGCTATGCTTGGCCCGCTAGATGGCGCTGCCATAGGTCAAACGGATATCAACTGCGTTTTTAAAAATAGGAACCCCCATTTAATATTACATATTCGTGTATTACTTAAAGAAATATGAATGTTTTAGTTGGACCACTTTTTTCGCTTTGTGTTAGATGGTACTGTACCTTTTGTTTAATTTAGAAATCAGACTTCGTGAGTTGTTGTTAAGACGATCAAGGTTTTCACTATCGGTATTGAAAAGTCATCTTTGTAGCGGCTAAAAAAATCATCATAATAGCTTCAATTTATTGATTTAAAATACTGACGGTGGCCTTTCAAAAAATGTATTTATGGATTTTTGCTTTCCCGATATAAAACTCATCATTATACACATTTATACAATGAAGAGTCAAAGATACTGGTACACCTGCCTAATATGGTGTAGCGACCAGAAGAGCACTCAGAAGCGCGAAAAACAACGTGGCATGGACTCAACTAATGTGTGAAGTAGTGCTCGAGGGAACAGATCCCGTGAATGCTGCAGGGATGTCCATAAATCAGGAAGCCTACTACCGTATGGAGATCTCTTCTGAGCAGCATGTTGCAAGGCATGCCTGATATGCTCAATGACGTTCATGTCTGGGGAGTTTCGTGGCCAGAGGAAGCATTAAAACGCAGAAGAGTGTTCCTGGACCCACTCTGTAGCAATTCTGGATAGATGGGGTGTCTTAATGTCGTGCTGGAAGTGCCAAAGTCGGTCGGTATTAATAATGTACATGATTGTACATGATTGAGCAAGATGTATGAGATAGGCGAAATACCCTCAGACTTCAAGAAGAATATAATAATTCCAATCCCAAAGAAAGCAGGTGTTGACAGATGTGAAAATTACCGAACTATCAGTTTAATAAGTCACAGCTGCAAAATACTAACGCGAATTCTTTACAGACGATTGGAAAAACTAGTAGAAGCTGACCTCGGGGAAGATCAGTTTGGATTCCGTAGGAATATTGGAACACGACTTATTTTAGAAGCTAGATTAAGAAAAGGCAAACCTACGTTTCTAGCATTTGTAGACTTGGAGAAAGCTTTTGACAATGTTGATTGGAATACTCTCTTTCAATTTCTGAAGGTAGCAGGGGTAAAATACAGGGAGAGAAAGGCTATTTACAATATGTACAGAAACCAGATGGCAGTTATAAGAGTCGAGGGACATGAAAGGGGAACAGTGGTTGGGAAGGGAGTGAGACAGGGTTGCAGTCTCTCCTCGATGTTATTCAATCTGTGTATTGAGCAAGCAGTGAAGGAAACAAAAGAAAAATTCGGAGTCAATCTGTGTATTGAGCAAGCAGTGAAGGAAACAAAAGAAAAATTCGGAGTAGGTATTAAAATCCATGGAGAAGAAATAAAAATGTTGACGTTCGCTGATGACATCGTAATTCTGTCAGAGACAGCAAAGGACTTGGAAGAGCAGTTGAACGGAATGGATAGTGTCTTGAAAGGAGGGTATAAGATGAACATCAACAAAAGCAAAACAAGGATAATGGAATGTAGTCGAATTAAGTCGGGTGATGCTAAGGGAATTAGATTAGGAAACGAGACAATTAAAGTAGTAAAAGAGTTTTGCTATTTGGGGAGCAAAATAACTGATGATGGTCGAAGTAGAGAGGATATAAAATGTAGACTGCCAATGGCAAGGAAAGCGTTTCTGAAGAAGAGAAATTTGTTAACATCGAGTATTGATTTAAGTGTTAGGAAGTCGTTTCTGTAAGTATTTGTATGGAGTGTAGCCATGTATGGAAGTGAAACATGGACGATAAATAGTTTGGACAAGAAGAGAATAGAAGCTTTTGAAATGTGGTGCTACAGAAGAATGCTGAAGATTAGATGGGTAGATGACATAACTAATGAGGAAGTATTGAATAGGATTGGAGAGAAGAGAAGTTTGTGGCACAACTTGACCATAAGAAGGGATCGGTTGGTAGGACATGTTCTGAGGCATCAAGGGATCACCAATTTAGTATTAGAGGGCAGCGTGGAGGGTAAAAATCGTTGAGAGAGACAAAGAGATGAATACGCTAAGCAGATTCAGAAGGATGTAGGTTGCAGTAGGTACTGGGAGATGAAGAAGCTTGCACAAGATAGAGTAACATGGAGAGCTGCATCAAACCAGTCTCAGGACTGAAGACCACAACAACTTGATTGAATGCAGGTGATCAGAAAGGACGCTTACGTACGTGTCATCTCTCAGAGTCGCAACTGTATGTATCACGCTCCACACCATTACAGAGTCTCTACCGGCTTGAACAGTCTCCCAATAACATACAGTGTCCATGGATTCATGTAGTTGTCTCCGTACCCGTACACGTCCATTTGCTCGACACAATTTGAAAGGAGACTCGTCTGACCTGGCAACATGTTTCCTCTCAACAGTCCAATATCGGTCTTGAGGGACACCTAGAACCGCTCGGCCATAACGGCCGGGGCTTGCTTGAATAGTCCCCTGCTGGCATGCAGGGTCCATGGATTCACGAGGTTGTCTCCATACTCGTACACGTCCATCGGCACGATATAATTTGAGACGAGATCCGTTCGACCATTCAACATGTTTCCAGTCATTAACAGTCCACTGTCGGTGTTCGCGGGCCCAGGTGAGGTGTAAAGCTTTTTGTCGTGCAGTCATCATGGGTATTCGAGTGGGCCATCGGCTTCTAAAGCCCACATCGATGATGTTTCGTTGAGTGGTTCTCACTTGCTGATAACCCAGCATTGAAATCTAGAGTAATTGGCGAAAGGTTGCACTTCTGTCACGTTGAACGATTCTCTTCAGTCGTCGTTGGTTCCGTTCTTGCAGGATCTTTTTTTCCGGCCGCAGCTGTTTCGGCGATTTGATGTTTTACCGGATTCATGATATTCACGATACACTCGTGAAATGGTCGTCCGGGAAAACCCACCCTTCATTGCTACCTCAGAAATGCTGTGTCCCATCGATCGTGAGGTGACTGTAACACCAAGTTCAAAGTCACTTAAATTTTGATAACCTGCCATTGTAGTAGCAGTAACCGATCTTGTAACTGTGCCAGACACTTTTATAGGCGTTGCAGGCAGCAGGTACGTATGCTGCCTTCTGCGTATCTGCGTATTTAAATACCCATGCCTACACCAGTTTCCTTGGTGCTTCAGTGTATATGATACCGGGCAGAAAAAAATGAAGCACCCAGAGGACATGGTCAGATTGCAAAGTGACCCACCATCGTCGGGTGTGTGAATGATCCAAGCTGTAATTCTATTTGACAGGTAGAATGGCCTCAAGACGGCATTAGTGTTGTTCGTTTTGGGTGTCTTTACCAGGCCTGCTAGTGTATACAAGGACGTGAACGCGGTCAGATGGTGAGTCGGTCACTGTGAAGGACATGGAGGTACGGCGAACTTGTGTGACACAACGTTGTCAGCACCTGACGCGCTCTGATAGTGGCTTCATTGTCTGTCTCCAGTTTGCCGGCATGTCTAATCACACGTATACAGATTTGTGGTGCATTCGGATATGGTGGTGGCTCGTTGTTAGACTACAAGGGCGTGTGAGTCAGAGTTCCGGATCATCTTTTGTGGTCACTACAAGGGGGAGGGATAGCCGTATTGTGCGCCAACCACATCGTAATTCCTTCACATCTGGGCCTAGAAGCCGAGAACAAATAATGGACACCCCGCCACATCCTCTACCATCCCACACCATAGTTTGGACGCTATCAACACCAATACTAGGGGATTACTGCCCAATGGTTTCCATTAACATCGTAACACACACAGCAACGTCTGGATGGTGCCATATCTGGCAATCATGAACTGCGGATGAATGGGGTTCAGTGGTGAATCGTGGTTCTGCTCTGCTCCGAATGACCATCGTCGGTGAGCATGGTGGAGATCTTGGGAGAGGCCCGTTTTGCAAATGTCTTTTAGGGGCACAGTGATGTTTCCGCTGGTGTCATGGTATGGGGAGCCACCGGATAAGTCTTCACGTCGCGACCGGTAGTGACAGAGGGAACTCTGACAGCACAACGGCACATCACGGAGCCGGCCGGAGTGGCCGAGCGAGTCTAGGCCCTACAGTCACGAACCGCCCGACCGCTGCGGTCGCTGGTTCAAATCCTGCCTCGGGCATGGATGTGATGTCCTTAGGTTAGTTAGGTTTAAGTTGTAGGGGACTGATTACCTCAGAAGTTAAGTCCCATAGTGCTCAGAGCCATTTGGACCATTTTTGGCACGTCTCGGACACCCTGAGTCATCATGTGTTACTTGTCAAGGCACAGTATCGTGATATAATTTTTGAGTAGGACAATGCTCGTCCACACATAACACTTATCTCTATGAAACGTCTGTGTGATGTTCAGGTACTGTCGTGGGCAGCAAGGTGCTCAGATACGTCCCCAGTAGTCTGCGGGTTGGATCAGCTCGGACAGCAACTCTATCCCTGTGCCAGTATCATGGATATAAGGGAAGAGTTACAACAGCTGTGGACCGGCATCCAAGCCAGAGGAGTTGTGACTCACACTGATAAGTGGGCTCATACTGCTTTGTTATTCCTGAAGTTGTTTCGATTTTCTAATCACTTCCTCCTCTTCTGAGCGATAGCGTACTTACATTTTTTTTCCTGATCCTCGTTTAGATTTGTAAGCGGTGTATGCTTTGACATTTTTCAGGTATTTCTGTGTTTTGTGTTGATGTTTTTAGTTTAATTTCATATTAGTTTGCAGCACAGTACATGTCTTGATGCGAATCATGCCAAATTTGGAACCAGTAGTGAATGTTTACGTCCCCTTGGAAAAACGTTTGTTTGTTTTGTGTGTGTACCGCTACCAACGTACTGTTAGCTCTTATTTTCAATTTATTTTAAAAGTATCTTTTTCATGTATCGGTTGTCATATGTATACCATGTTGTTTTACTTGTGTGTACGTATACTTCTTTAATATGTAAATTGCAAGAAGTATTAGTTTGGGATATGAAGATCTAAATAATAAGTATTTGGGATGGGGCAAAGATGGGTAAACGTAGTGAAGAGTCAATGTAAAGGTGGGGAGAGGAGGGTGGGGTGATAATGAGATGGTGAAGTGTAAGGGGCAGGCACTAGCTGTGAAATGAGGGGTGAGTGGACACAAACACACACACACACACACACACACACACACACACAGAGAGAGAGAGAGAGAGAGAG